>NC_058376.1:124107073-124707073 GCF_018350175.1 Felis catus
GCACCTTGTCCGTGTGCATACCTGTGTTTTTGCACCAGTACATGTGTCTCAAAGATAGACCCTCCCCATGACCTCTATATGTGATACCGGTGCACATGCAAATAAAATCCCCCAAAGCCCCACAGCAAGTCACACCGTGCAGGAGCAGGACTAGAGTAGGGTCTGCTTGGTGTTGTTAAAGCACACATACGACCCTACCCGTAGGATTACAACGCGGATTCTGAGGAGGGTCCCTAGGTCCAGGGGCAGCGCAAGGAAAGGTCAAGGGGCTTCGGGCGGAGCTTCTGGGCACCCCTTCCCGATCCTCTCCTCAACCCCATTCGGCCCAGTCACTCTGAAAGCGCCACGGACAGGCCAGGCCAGGCCGAGGCTTCTTGGTTCGGTGACCCTCGTTTCTAGGCTGATTTTCCCAAAGCCACCGCGCAGCTCTCTCCACCCCACCTCCATCCAGCCTCCTCCCCGTCCCGCCCCTCCCCCAGCCCCAAGCTAGAAGTTTAGCCCCGAGACCGCCGCAAAGGGCAGAGCAGAGGAGTCGTTTTCCTTCACCTGAAAGCCGCGAGGAGGCTTGGCGCGCCTCTCCTCGCTAGGGCCCGAGCTCCCTGGGCACTGGCCGAGTGCGGACGGACCCCGCCGAGGCCCTCGGCATCTCCCGGCCCAATCCGCAGAGCCAGCACCCGCGGATTGCAAGGGCTTGCGAAAGCTTGAGCCTGGTCGTCCGCCGGGCCCCCTCAGCTCGCTGGGAGGGGGCAGGCCGGTCCGGGCTGTGCGGGGCGTTTACAAAAAGTGACTTGGAGATGAACTCGCCCGTGCGCGACTGGCCGCCCCGCTATAGGGGCGAAGGCGCCTGACGCAAGCGGAACTCCGCGGAGCCCATACGAATCAGAACTGAGCGAGGCTCCTGGCGCACTAGGGACTCCAGGAGGCAGCTCCGCCAGAGACGCGGGTCGTGCCTCGGGAAACCGGAGGGTGGGGGGAGGGGAAGAGCGCCGAAAAGAAAACCCACCGAGGCGGGGACTGGCCTGGGCGGGGAGGGGCGGCGGGGCCGGAGCCCCTCTCTGCTGGGCGGACTCCCCATGGCCAGAGGCTGAGCTCCACTCCCGCCAGCCGCTCCCTAGGGGAAGGGGAAGAGGAGAGGAAAGGAGCGAGAGGCCGCCAGCGAGCGAGCACGGGCGGCATCCGCAGTCTCCAGAAGTTTGAGACTCGGCGGTGAGCGGACTTGTGCGCCCGGACTCTCCGCCGCGCCAGCGCCAAGGGAAAAGAGCAGGGGCTGCCTGGCCGCCGCGCGCCGGCTTTGTCATGATGGCCAGCTACCCCGAGCCCGAGGACGCCGCGGGGGCCCTGCTGGCCCCGGAGACCGGCCGCGCAGCCAAGGAGCCCGAGGCGCCGCCGCCGCCGCCGAGCCCCGGCAAGGGAGGCGGCGGCGGCGCCGGGACAGCCCCGGAGAAACCCGACCCCGCGCAGAAGCCCCCGTACTCGTACGTGGCGCTCATCGCCATGGCGATCCGCGAGAGCGCCGAGAAGAGGCTCACGCTGTCCGGCATCTACCAGTACATTATTGCCAAGTTCCCGTTCTACGAGAAGAACAAGAAGGGCTGGCAGAATAGCATCCGCCACAACCTCAGCCTCAACGAGTGCTTCATCAAGGTGCCGCGCGAGGGCGGCGGCGAGCGCAAGGGCAACTACTGGACGCTGGACCCGGCCTGCGAGGACATGTTCGAGAAGGGCAACTACCGGCGCCGCCGCCGCATGAAGCGGCCCTTCCGGCCGCCGCCCGCGCACTTCCAGCCCGGCAAGGGGCTCTTCGGGGCCGGAGGCGCCGCGGGCGGCTGCGGCGTCGCTGGCGCCGGGGCCGACGGCTACGGCTACCTGGCGCCCCCCAAGTACCTGCAGTCCGGCTTCCTCAACAACTCCTGGCCACTACCGCAGCCGCCTTCGCCCATGCCCTACGCCTCCTGCCAGATGGCGGCGGCCGCTGCAGCGGCGGCCGCCGCCGCTGCAGCCGCGGGCCCGGGCAGCCCGGGCGCGGCCGCGGTGGTCAAGGGGCTGGCTGGCCCGGCCGCCTCGTATGGGCCGTACTCACGCGTGCAGAGCATGGCGCTGCCTCCCGGCGTGGTGAACTCGTACAACGGCCTGGGAGGCCCGCCGGCCGCGCCCCCGCCGCCGCCGCACCCTCACTCACACCCGCACGCACACCATCTGCACGCGGCCGCCGCACCCCCGCCGGCCCCGCCGCACCACGGGGCAGCCGCACCGCCCCCGAGCCAGCTCAGCCCCGCCAGCCCTGCTACCGCCGCGCCCCCGGCGCCCGCGCCCACTAATGCGCCGGGCCTGCAGTTCGCCTGCGCCCGGCAGCCCGAGCTCGCCATGATGCATTGCTCTTACTGGGACCACGACAGCAAGACCGGCGCGCTGCACTCGCGCCTCGATCTCTGAGAACCCAGCGCGCGCCGGCTGCGAGGATGCAGGGACGTGCGACGCCGGCCTTAGCCGCAGCCACCGCCGCCGGCCGGACCACGAGCCCTCAGTGGGGCCATCTTCTGAGCCAGCGTCCAAGGCCCTCTGCGCCTCCTCGCTCCCTTCAGCTCCTCTCGCCCCTCTTCGTCTCCTCCGCTTCTCCTCCTGTTGCTCGGCCCCCTGCCCTCGCTGCCCTCTCGCTCCTCCGGCCTGCAGGCCGCCTCTCCGTGCGCCTTTTGCAGGCCTCGTCTCCTCCCGACGCCCGAGCCTCCGGGCTGGACACCCCATGCCAAAATTCAGAACCGAGAGGAAGTGCCGGGGCCGAGGTGCAGCCGGGCGTCGGCCGTGCAGACCTCTTGGCCTTCTCACACAGGTCGGTGCGCTCGCGCTCGGCTTTCCCCGCCCGGCTGCCGCGCAGTCCTTGGCTGGAAGCGTCGGTCCGGGCGGGCAACGAGAACCCGCGCCGCCAGAGAAAGGGACAAACGTGTGTTTGCTCCACGCTCCACGTAGCCTCCTGGAGCAGCTCAGAAGCGGCTAGCCGGGGCCCACTGGATGGGGCGGGGGTTGGGCCCGAGCAGGGAGCGGGGCTGCCTCGCGCGGCGGCCTGTGCGGGGGGGTTTACAGCACGTCCGGCCTCAGAGACAGGCTGCGCGTCCTCCGTTCCCGGTCCCGGCGCTTCGGGAACCTCCAGGCCCCAGGCGGCTGGCTACAGTTTCGCCCAAAAGATCGGGAGGGCTGTTTTAGATAACATTTAAAAAATATTTTTTTAAAGAAAAAACTAACCGGGAAAACCGGCGAAGTATTGTGCCCTTGGAATTTGCTAAAGCAAAACATGAAAATCTCTTCCAGGAGATTTGAAGTAGAATTCCTGTCGGGCCTTCAGAAAGCTATGTTCAGAGAGGTAGGAGAATATGCTCAGTAAAAGATGGTTTCCTTTACGAATGGGGGGGGGGGTTCTCCCCTCTATCTAAAAACAAATCAAAAACAAGTTTCCCCGGATCTTCCGATGCAAGCCCGGAGTGCGGGGAGATCACTGCCTGCCTGGCGGACGCTACAGGGACGGCTTGTGCTCTCTCTGATTTTTGTTTTGCAAACGTCTTGCTTCTCCCACCTTGGGCAGGAGAAATGTGAAACCTGGCAGCAGTCGGACCAGGCGGGCTTGTGGCCCCGAGCCGACTGGCCCGAAACCCCTAGACCTGGTTGTTCCGTAGTGTGTCGTTTTGGAGGACCAAATTTTCTAGAAAGAACTAGAGCACTTTTGTTGTTTTGTTTGTTTGTTGTTACTGTCTTGTCAATTCCCAAATAAATTTTTTGTTTTAACACGGACTTCTATTATTTCCGCTTCGCCTAAGTATGTTCAGCAGCTGGTTAAAAGAGGGAGATGTCCAGCAAAATTTTATACTCTTTCAGATAAATAAGAGTTGAGGGCAGCCCGAGTGGAGGGCATTTGTGGTTGTCGCTGCTGCTTTGTTTTCCGGGAGATTGTTTTCTGTGTCATCGCTGGTCTGTTGCGGCTGTTTAACGTCATCAAAGAGACTTTATCAGTGGTTCGTTCACAAGGCGTAGGTGTAGGTAGGATTTGTTCGATTTTTGCAACTGTTCAGGTTTGTATTTTACCTCTTACACAGTGGTACTAAGTGTATGGACTGTGTTTTCATTATATTGAACTCATACGTTTATATTT
The DNA here is from genome assembly GCF_018350175.1 of Felis catus. Classification (NCBI taxonomy): domain Eukaryota; kingdom Metazoa; phylum Chordata; class Mammalia; order Carnivora; family Felidae; genus Felis; species Felis catus. The sequence continues at coordinate 124,111,212 of NC_058376.1, forward strand.
TTCCAGACAAATATAGTAACTAGAAGAATTTATTCCAAATAGAGAAAATCCTGGTTGGGGAAATGTTCTGCAGGCTGCAAACCTCTGTACAAATGTAAGGAGCGACTTACATTGATTGCTTTATTATTTTTAATAATCAGAATTCATTTACCTTAAGATATGTGTAAGAGATTTAGGAGTATCAGAGAGGAATGGACACTGCGTGGCTGTAGAAATCTAATTTTTTTCCTTCTTGTCCTCTACTGAGACTCTTCAAATAACGAATTCAGACTGGTGCTTCTGCACTGGCACACGGGCATTTGACCATGCTGCAGACCCGGGAGCTCTAGGGGTATGATGGGTGGGCAGCCTTCAGTCGGCTGATGGGATGACAGGTATTGGCTGGTTTTTCCCAGGACTGTGGTACAGCTTGGGCTGGACCCCGCTCCGTCCATGTGTCCGTCACCACCCCTACTCAGGCCCCAGACAGTAGTGGCCACAGGTCCAGGCTGAAAGTGGCCCAGGGGCACCTGGTGACAGGGACCAAGGCTACAGGCCTCCCACTTCAATCTATACTACTGGCCATGCTGTAGGATCATGGCGGGGGGGAGGGGTGATCCCTGTTATGTGTTATTAGGCCCCAAGAGGAAGTAGCTCTGATTCAGGACACCTTTCCTCCCTTGGGTATCACCGGGGAGATTGGAAGGTGGAGGATAAAGCCATCGCTGTTCTGAGGAGCATCACCCTGTGCCCTCAACTGGAGCCTGCCAATGCCAGGGGAGCCGGAAAGAGCAGGCTGGTGAGGGAGGTTCAGCTGGGGTGAATAGCCCAAGAGACTGGTCAGGCCTAGTATCCGCGTGCTTCTAGTGAACCATTGCACCATTGTCTGGCTAAAAGGAGTCGCAGGAAAGAAAGTGGACTGCTGTGTGCTTGTCTGTCTGTGCTTTCTGTGGTGTGAACATGTATCCCATGGGCAGTTGTGTTGTCTATGCCTGCTGCAAATATGTGTGTACAGTGTAAGCCATGTCCTGGTGACAGGATGGGAGGTGTGTACGTCTGTCATTAGCCTTCGGAGAGGGCATATATTTGGGGCGTTGTAATAATCATATGCCTACTACTCAAGGAGTGCTTACTGGGAGGACCGTGTGTGTTGCATTCATAAGCCATCGGTAATGTGTGCAGTTATGTTCTCGGTATATAATCCTGGCTTGCTGAATGATAAGAGAGAATACATACAGACACTTTGCTTGAGCTGGGTAAGGCTGTCTGTTCCAGGGTTAGTTCTCAGCACCTCCTAACCGCTATCCCAAGCAGAGAAAGCAAAAGAGGGAAGTCTCCAGAGAAGAGCCTTCAGTGAGGTGGGGGAAGCTGGCCTAGGCCAGCACTGGAGGACAGCTTCTCTCTGTCCCCAAGAGCTGAAAGGCAAGAGGCACCCAAGGCTGCAGAGGGAGTGGGAGTCTCACCAAGTATGGAGGATGAAATGAAGGAATCAGTGAGGGATTCCTGGTCTACACAGGGATTAGAGGAGAGATTCCACACAGGGAAGGCAGATAGATCATACCCCCACTTCCCAATGGATGCCCACAGGAAGACATCTGTCTCTAATTCCAGCCCTAGGGGTTTCTCCATAACTCTATAGTTTGGTCATTTCCCCCACTGCTAAAAGTTTGAGGCAATGACTGACCTTCTTCATCTCTCATTTCCTTTCTCTCCTCTCCTTCTTTGCACTTTTGAGTTTCTAATAGAGAAGATGATTTAAGGAATTCCCTAAGTGAGGGCAAAAGTATTTAAGAGAGTTCCTGATATATATATAGCAGTTATGCCTTAGCACTTACAGTCTGGTCTAGATGGCTGGACTGTGTGGGTGTATGTATTTATGTTTGTCACTGTATACTATAAATACAATTTAGAGTTTGGTGCAAATACCCTGCCAGTTTCTGCATCTCCTGGGTAACGAGTGCCTACACATGATATTGAATGAGGAGTATGTGTGTGCTTATGCATGTAAACATCCTCACACTCATCACTGACAAGATGAGCCCCCCTCCTCACATTTACACACAAATCTTTGGTCATCCCTGCCCCCCTAAGACTGCCCAGCCAAAATACTTGGGTTGAACGGGGTAAGGTGTCCTGTTCTCAGGGGGATGAGGGAGAAATCAGTGCCAGTGCAGTACATGTACCAAGGAACTGTCAAATGGGGACCTAGGGTGTTTTCTGGGATGGCCTCACACCCTACTCCAGAGGATGTCGTGGCCCCACTTCCCCTTTGCATAAGTAAAGAGTTCACTGCCCTACATCCCCAGTTTGGGCGGGCATGAAGCTTAGGATACTTCACCTGAGGTTAGGTGCTGGGCTGTTCCACTAAGGGAGGCTGGAGCTCCAAGCTTCTAAAAGCCCCCTGGTGGTGGGTGGAAATCAGGGGCAAACCACAGCTTCTTGCAGTCAGTGGGGCAGGAGAGGATGGGCCAAGGAACTGGGTCAGGCCCAAGACAGTCTGCCCATGAATAAGCTCTTCCCTTAATGGAGGCTTGGAGCACCAGAACCACTGGGCCAGGGAGGGCATCAGGGTCAGGAAGCTGCCTGGTTGGGCTAAGGAGCCCTGCAGTGCCCCTACCCTGTGGAGCTAAGCTGGTGGTGACCATGCCTTATTGGTCCCACTCGCTACTTCTATGGGGCTGTCCCTGCTTCTTGGAGTAGCCTGTGGGACCTACAGGAAAGGATGGGACTAGGAGGCATACCTCTCCTGTGTGGTAGGGACCAGAGCCATGGAGTGGTTGGGAGCAATCGTCATGCCCCTGGTTCTGCCTTAGAGACAGCAAGAAATTAAGGATTCTTGAAACCAGGCACTCTGTATCTGCTTTCTAATTTCTGGAGACAGGGCTCTATTCTGTCACAAAAAAATGGACCCCAAGTCTCTTAGCTTACATTTAAGGAACCAGAGGTCCTGAGAAGAAAAGGCCCATCCAATGGTCATCCAGCTATCTGTGGGGCAAACAGCCTTGGGAATTTTAGAAAGCACTGTGAGCACTGAGCCCAGCTGCTCACTGGGCTCTCTGAGTGGCACAGGCCCTGCAGCCCGATGTTTGATGTTCCAGAAGCTCAGTAGGTAAAGGGACAGCCAGCCAGAGGAGAAAGAAGCCCAGGACTGAGCTGCAAGCAGATTGTCCCCCCAGGACATTCCACTGGGCCTGCTGTTGGCTGCACAGGCTCCAGCTTAGCGATAAGCTCTGACAAGCTTGTTGTGAGACCATGTCCGCCCAGGGAGGTGGCCTATGCGGGATGGGGCAAGGCCTATTCAGCTGGGAAGAACTAGTGTAGAGCCCAACAACCCCCTGTAATAACTGTGCGACCTTGAGCAAAGCACCCATTCTGAATTTCAGTTTTCTCGTCTATAAAATAGAAATAAGTATTTCACGGGGTTATTAAAGTAATTAAATGTTCTAATGTAAAAATGCTCAGTTTGTAGTAGACGGTCAATATGGTTTTCCGTCCCACATTGAAAGGAGGGAAGAGAAGGAGGGAGGGAAGGAGAGAAGGAGGGAGGGAGGAAGGAAGGAAGGAAGGAAGGAAGGAAGGAAGGAAGGAAGGAAGGGAGAGAGGGAGAGAGGGAGGGAGGGAGGAAGGACGGAAGGGAGGGAGGAAACGCCTTCCGTAGTAACCTTGTAAGGTCTGATATTCTATCCCAGTGGCCATAGCCACCCCTGGGCCCCCGAGAGCCCAGACTATGGAGCACCTTTCCAAGTCAGGGCGCAGGGGATTGCGTCTCACTGCCCCAGCCCCTTGACCTTCAGAATGAGGTGCGTGCTGTTGCTGTGGCAGTGAATGCCCGAGCCCTGGGGCTCCTCCAACCGCCCTTTCTTCTCCTAAGGCAATCTTCTCGGATAAACGAGGTTTTCTCTGACAAAGGCCCAGCTGACCCGCGGAGTGTGACACCCGTCCAGGCACAGCCGCCACCCTCAGGCTCTTGGGCCGACGCCTCCCACCCTCAGGCGCCTCCCTTTGGAACGCGGAGCTGTTTGAACGTTTTCCCCGATTTTTCAGAAAAGCGGTAGGTAGCCACCGGGCGGGAAGTTGCGGAGGTCAGCTTGTGGGAGAGCCCCCCTCCCTCCCGCCCTCGGTATTTGTGGAGAAACGAGAAATCTGAGGGGCAAACGCAGGAAGCGGGTTGGGCCGAGCTGCGGCGGGCAGGGGCCCCGCGGGCGGGAGGGGAGCAGGGACGGTGTGGGGCCAGTGGCTCCGAAGACCCGGGCCTGTGCCGCCGGAGCCTCCGGTTTGCAGGCCCGGTGGCGGCGCTGCAATCGCGGAGCTGCGGGCGCGGAGCGGTCGCTTCCTGGCAGCTCTAAACAAAATTCGGGGTAAACGACTGGGCCGCTGTGAGCCCCGGGTGCTCCCGCCGGCAGGGAGGGCAGAGGAAGCGCGGGAGACCCCCAACGTCCCCAGCGACGCCGAGCGCAGAGGACAGAGGCCGCCAGAGCCCCCGCCACACCGGCAGGCCAACTCCGGTTCTCCAAGTTGGGAGTCCAGCCTGACTGTGTCGGTAATAATACTAACGAGCCGAATCAAACAAAACCTTTCCCCGGATTTTCCTCTACGTACAAAGGAAAATTACTCCTCTAGGCAGGCAGAGAAAAGGAAGGGGCAGGATCCCAGGAAACTTCCATCTCTATGGACGAGGAGGGAAGGCGAATATGCTTCTTGCTTTTTTTGTTTGTTTCTAGGGGGGAAAAAAGGAAATTCGACACATATTTTTAAAAAATCTCCCCCCAACAAACGCTAAAGTCTGTGAGTGTGAGCAGAGTCAGGAAACCGAGCCCCAGCCTGCAGTGACACCGGGCCTTTGTCTTCTTTCCTGAAGCCCCCAAGACTGCTGACCGCGCCGAGATAAAGGCCGGGTCAGAGCCCTGCGGAATCCCGAGGGAGGGGGCCGCCGAGCCTTCCCACTGGCCACTTCCAACAGACCGGCCTTGCCGGAACCGGGGCTACCAGGCCGGGCGCTGCTCCCCGACCCCAGGCCCAGCTCCGGCACCGAGCCGCGCCGCCCGACTTTCCCCGAAAGCCTTCCGCCACTAAATTCCTTCTGCCACTACGTTCCCACCAGCATTACGTTCTGCTCCCTAAAGGCTCTCAGAGGGTGAGCGGCCGTGGCTCCCCGCCGGACCTCGCCCGACTTGGTCTTCAGAGTGGAACCGTGCGCAACTCTTGCGGAGACGCGCGTTCGCGGCGGCTGGGCTCGGTTGGCCAACAGGATCCGAACCCGTTTGGTGTCCGTCGCAGCCAAGCCTCTGTGCCTTCTCGCGGCCCGGGAAGCTCCTCCAGCGCTTGGCCTCAACTTTTCTGCCTCACGCTCTCTCGTCCGCCGAAGGGTCTGCGGGAGATGGCGGGAGAGCGTTTGTGGCCCCATCCTATTGGTGTGTGCGGTTTAGAAACGCGGGTCGCCGAAGGACTCGAGCCTCTGCGGCGTTGCCTCTGCGTGGCGGCGGCCTGGGTTTCCCAGAGTAGAGTACGCATGGACTCCTTTTCTCCGCAGACACATCCAGGTGAAGCGAGGGCTGGGCGGCTCGGAATCCTACCCGAGAGAGGGAAAACGAGCCCCGCGACCCGCGGGTGAGGAGGTGGACTGACCTCCCGTAGCCACGCTGCGCGCCTCCCACGCACACCATTTGCGGGCCGGGAGGGCCCCAGTCGGCTGCAGCCGCACATCTTCCTCAACGGAGAGAGAACCCTCGGTTCGCCTGTCTTCCTGATGGTTTGTGAAGGTAGGGGCCCCAGACCGTCTCTCCTGAGCTGAATGGAGGAATCTGGGTCCCTCTTTTGTCTTCCTCGGGACGCAACGTAGGGAGGTAAAGAAAACCCGACAGAGGAGTGAGGACCTGCAGCCTCGCGTGCTTGGAGTGCCCTCCACCTCTTCCTTTTTTTGCCCCTTGCCCCCATCAGCCGATTCGCGGATGCGGATCTTGGTCCCCAGCGAAACTGGAGCTGCCCACCGGCCTGCAGATGAGAGATGAAGGAGCCGGGCGGCGCCGAGTCGCTGACCGGATCCGGGCTTTCCCGCACCGTGGAGCGGCACGTTTCCCCCGGTGGCACCGACCCAGTTGGAGAGAAACGGGTCAGCTGAGCCGCGCGCACACTCTGCCTTTAGGCACAAACAGTAGTGTTCGAGTGCGGAGTGTGCATGCACACGTCAGCACGAGGGTGTCCCGTATCTATGTGCATGTACAGTAGACGCATACATGTGTGCCTTTGCCATGCATCTAGGGAGACAAGAAAACACATTGTCACACGAGTGACGTGCATGCGCCCACGTTTGTGTGCTGTTCTTGCATGTGTCCTGTTCACACGCTATGAACACAGATGAAGTTGGCTGCTCATGAGTGAATTATGCCTCACATTTACACAAGCCTATTCAATTTTCAATCACGATTTTCACAACTACCCTGGGACATGCTCTCCTGTGGAATTTTAGACGGGGAGACAACAAGCCAAGAGAAGTTCATGGATGCCCGTTTGCACACCGTCTATAAGAAACCAAGGCCAGGCAAAGACTGCCTGCTGTGGAATGTAGATGTGATGGCCCAGTGTGCTCTTAGGTTGGCCTGTTTAGCGCCCAAGCAACTCAGGCCCCTGGGCCTTTGGCCCTTCGCCAAGCTTGCGGAGACACTCAACGATCCGGTGCTTGGCTTCATTCCATTGGCGGATAAGTGGGCTCTGCCAGAGCTAGTGAACCCGATGCCCAAGACAGGGGAGCTCAGGTTGCCCCGGAGCACGGAGACGGAGCACCCGAAGATTCCAGGGACAAGGCAGTCACCAGCAGCTTGATCCCAAAGCCTGGCGGAACTGTGTCTCCAATACAGCCACGTCGGGCAAACGCGGGGTGCCGGGATCTTTTCACTGGAGCAGCAAACGCAGCAGCCCTGTGTTGTGCCAGAGCCGAAGCAGTGATGAAACTTGAATTCATTGAGTTTCTGCTGTCTTGAATCTCTCAAAACCATACAAGACCTGGAGCCCACCATGCCCATTTTACAGAAGTGTTTAGTCTGGGTTGGAATCCCCAATTATCTCTGTCCGGATCCCTCTGTCCCCAGTGCAGATCTCCAGGCTGCGGCTTGAGTCACGTCTCCTGCACGCCTCTGGGAGCCTCCCAGCTCCTAGCCTCTGACCTTCCTCCCCAAGGACGTGAATATCCTAGCTCTCACAGCATCATTAAAAAGGTTCCTACACGCTTGGAATCTGTTGTAGGTAGGTAGGTAGGTAGGTAGGTAGGTAGGTAGGTATTCCCTGTGTGTGTAGGGTTTTGCTTCTTGCTTCCTCTTCTGGGGCATTTGGTTACTATGGGCCCCAAGCCCTTGGTCTCCCAAACTGAGATTGTGGGAGGGGTGTAATTGACCACAATTTGCCAGGTGCCCTTGGGCCTCGGCGCCTGACTCCTGAAGAATGAGGTCGCTGGTCGCCACGCTACAAGGCCACCCTCACCCAGCAAAGCCTGGGCGCTGGAAGGGAGCCCACTGTATGGCGAGGTCGCCAGGCGGCCGCCTAGCCTCGAGGCTGCCCTCTGCTGGCACCAAGCGACGTCATCGCCACCTCCCTTAGCGGCCCCGGGAGCTGTACCGACGAGGGCGTCGCGCAGGGCAAGGCGACCCCACAGCGCAGAGCGAGTGGCCCCACTCTCGCTGGATCCTGGGAGTGGCCGCCCCACTTGCAACCACTGCCTGGACGCTCCCGTATTTCTCGATCCCTGGCCCCTGCACCACCCCTCGAGCCCCCCTCCCCCATCCCCCACGCCGGCGCCAGAGATTCCAAGTGCTGGGACTAGGGGGCTGCTTGGAGAGCCAGAGCTCTACATTGGCAATCCAGCTGCTCTGCGGCTTCCGCCGGGTTCCCCAGCCGACTGGCCCTCGGGAAGGAGCGGAACAGGGCGTGGGAAGCCGCAAACCCACAGGCGTCCATCGGGCGTTTCCCTGAAGGCCGCTGGTGGACTCTGGGGACCTCAGGGAGAGCCCCGGGCTGTGCTCAAGCCTCTTTACTCCAGCACCATAGCATTGATCGGTATCCCGTGCGTTACTGCCCACACCAAGAAAACCCTGCCCTTCCGCTCCGATTGACTTCCAATCCCGTTTTAACGGTAGCCTCGGCGCCTGGATGCCTCTAGTTATAGTGCACTTGTCTCCCGAACCAAATTAAGAGCCTTCAAGGACTTGCAGGGGCCGATTGCAACCTGCCCCGCACCGAGTCTCTCTCAGGTTCTGCCTAGTGGTGAGGGAACCGATTTAAAACGCCTCTATCCACGCTCTTGAAATAAATGCTAGACGGTGAGTCGGGAAGACATTCTGTGAACTGAAATCCAAGCTGACATACAAATCAACCAATAATCATACCTGTTTACTTCCAGTGCTATATATAGGACTTTTCACATTTTCACTTTTTCCCTCCTTGACAAAGATAATTCAGATTGAAGAAAGGTGGGGAAATAAAACATTAAAATTCAAAAAGAAAACAAATATTACAGGTAATCCCATCCCTCCCCCATGAGGTAACCACAGTTAACATTTTGGTGACTTCCCTCAATTTTGATTTTCATATTTTATATAATTGTACATGATTAAAGCCATATTTTATATAGAATTTGCAATTTTGTATCCCGCATCTTTTAATCTTTCACCATATCTTATTGAGACATGATTTTCTTTTTTTCTTTTCTTTTTTTTTTTTTTTTTTTTTTTTAGATTTTACTTAAGTAATCTCTACACCCAACGTGGGGCTCAAACTTACAACCCTGAGGTCAAGAGTCATATGCTCTACCAACTGAGCCAGTCAGGTGCCCCTGAAACATGATTTTCAATGAACGTTTAATAATCCATCATATGAGTGAATCATAATTTTTTATATAACAGAACAAGTCTCTTTGTTTCAGGTCCAGGAAAGTCTCCTTAGCCTCATTCTCTGGGTCCCTAAATATGTAATCAGTCATTAATCAATACATCTAGAGTCCTTTGTTAGCCCAAAAAAGAGAGTTCATGGTCCCACCCGCAGGGCACAAAGGATCCACCCAAAATTTGGGATTGCCTGGAGCCAGGAAAGGACCTTCCAGTCCCTGCTGACAGCTGTCTCCCTTTGCAGACCAGTGAAGCTGGAGTGCTGGGAGAAAGGTCTTGAAAGAAAGAAAGCAGGGACCAGCAATGTATCAGGAGAGCTGCCCTGGAGCGCTTCTAGGACCAAACCTCCACACCCCCAGCTGGCACACAAGACGGTGTCTGTGCCCTGGGTTTCTGTGTATCTTGTAATAGTTAGGAGACAAACACGCCTGCATTTGAATCCTGAATCGTCCCCCTTAGAAGCTGTGTGACCTCAGAAATGCTGCTCAACCTCTCAGAACCCCATTCTTTAAATTGGAATAATAATGCTACCACACTGAGCTTTTAAAGTATTCAAATAAATAATTACATCACTTAGCCCGGTGCCTGTGCAAAGAACTCCTCAATACATGGTAGTTACTGCTCCTACTTGCCTCTGCTGTTGCTTCTGGCATTAGCTTTGGTCTTGGGGATCACTGCAATTGCCCTCTCCCTCAACTCCTGACCCCATTGCTACTGTTAAACACAAACCCAAATCCTGGCACCAAGCCGGGTCCAGGTTCTCAGGGCTGAAGGAGTCATTTCCAGCACTCTGGTTGGGCTGCTCAGGACCTTCTGACAATCAGGCCTGGGCTTGGACTGTTTATACTAGAACCGTTAAAACAGGAAAATATGCAAACCCTTCATTCACAGGGATCCGGCTATTGTTGGGTCAGAAATGATATTTTTGTTTCTAAAATAAAAGGTACATTTGTTCCTTTGCACACACACACTTTTTTTTTTTTTTTTTTTTTTTTTGGTTGTGTCTACAGAGCTAAGAGGGCAAAGCAAATGACCTGGTTCATTTGACCGGCTCAGGCAGTCAATCTGGAAAGGTTCCTTTGGCCTGATTGCTTGTATATATGGGCTCCAACAAGCCTGAACTTTGCTGAGTTCTACTCTGTATGCGCACAGACTAGGCTCTTATCCATCTCCCAAACAAAATGCCATCTCCCAGACTTGACAGGGACACCAGCTCCATCTAGAAATGAGGAATCTCAGACATCACATTAATTTAGCCAGTCTGATCCCAGGAGACTCAACAGCACAGCAAAATCTCATGGAGAAGGGAGCCTAGGTAGCTCAGTTGGTTAAGTGACTGACTCTTGATTTGGGCTCAGGTCATGATCTTGTGTTTCCTAAGATCAAGCCCATTGTTGGGCTCTGTGCTGGCAGCGGGGAGCCTGCTTGGGATTCTCTATCTCCTCTCTGCCCCTCCCCACCCCCCAAAATAAATAAAGTTAAAAAAAAATTTTTTTAATCTCATGGAGAAAGTTTTTAAGGAGTGGATTTCCAGATCCTCTTCAAACTGTCCAGCTTCTGCCTCTCTGGGGCTGGTGCTTGGCGATCCACGTCTGTGTGTATAAGTCAGTTCCTCCAGATGATTCTGATAAAGACTATGAACCCACATTAGGGAACCACCGCTGTGCCCAATTGAATGGAAACTGAAGTTTCTCCAAGTGGACTCCACAAAAATACAGATTCCAAAGAATCCTCCTTTGGGACCACATGGACTCACAAAGAGCCTGGTTCAAACAGCAGATGTTTGTGTGAGTGTGTGTGTGTATGGGGGTGGGGGGAATACATGTTTGTTTTCGTGTGCTTTTGTTGTGCTGTTGTCTGTGCACGTGTCAGTCCTCTTTGGCCACAAGTAACATAAATCCACCAGAGCTGGCTTAAACCAAACAGTGCCGGTGAGGGGTTGTTATAAGGACTTGTAAGGGAGCCCTGGAGCCCTGGGAGGGGTGACAGCCAGACTTCCTGAAGGGCTAGAACAGGGGCTGGGGTGATGGCGGCAGCCCAGGTAGCTTCCTGCCGCAGACTAACTTTTCTTGCTGCCTCTTCAAGCCTCTCCTCTGCTCTGTCCAAGGGAGGACCTCAGGGGGCACCTGGGTGGCTCAGTCAGTTAAGCGTCTGACTTCGGCTCAGGTCATGATCTTGCGGTTTGTGAGTTCAAGCACCATCTGTGCTGACAGCCCAGAGCCTGGAACCTCCTTCAGATTCTGTGTCTCCCCCTCTCTCTGCTCCCCTCCCCAGCTCACACTATCTCTCAAAAATAAATAAACGTTTAAAAATTTTTTTAAGGGAGGACCTCAATTATAGCTATTATCTCTGAGTCCCAATTCCACTTTCCTGTGAGAGAGAAACTGGCTCACCTGGGTCAGATCTTATCCTGGAGGTCCACCGGTGGTCCCGTCAACTGGAGCCACTGGCAAGGTGGCAGGTCCTGTAGATATTTCTGAGGGTCTCTTCCTAGGGGGAGAGGGCAGCCACGGCACTCATTGGAGGGTAAGAAGACAACCCCCGAGCTCTGCTTTGCTTCAGTCTGGCCCCTCCAACCATGCAATAAGTAGTGAGCTACACTCCAAATGCCACCTGGGAAGTCAAAAAAAATATTGCACCCAGGCTCTACATCTGGGGTGAAAACTCCATCAAGAGTTTCAAAGCAACCCAGGTGAATCTAATATACAGCAAGGGTTGAGAATCATAGAAATAACCGAATAGGAAACCTATAGCCAATTTAGCCATTTCTTAAATACACAGCCTCAAAAATACAACTAATTAAGAGGATAATTATTAAAACCTAATGGGTTGCATATGGCTGATTTTCATCTAAATTGGAAAGTGACATCTTAATCCAAATTTCAAATGCCATGATTACTAACATTTAACATTTTCTAAACCTCTTGATATAAATGTTCAGTTACATTTCTAAAGAAACGTGCCTTTTCTAGAGATCCTAAACCACTAGAACAAAGGATGCCTCCCCATGGCTTTGGTTGACTGACCCCAGACACCCCCCCCCCCCCCATAGACCACCTGCCCCTTCTTTTCCAAGGTCTCCAGCTTGTTGGGGCAATCTGAAAGCTCCCAACGTTGAATCGCACTGACCTTGTTTGCTCATGCCCACAGGCCTGTGCTTCAGGATTCCCACCCAGGAGCGTCTGACACAGGAGGCCAAAGAGGAGAGGTTGTGCCTCCTTCATCAAGCTAGCTAACAATGATCAAAACTTTGTCCTAGTTCATGGCAAGCTTGAGGAGTGTCTTCATTTTGTTTTGCCTTGTTTTCCCTCCTGGTGAATTCCCAAACAATTTATCAGCCAAACAGCAAATATTTCATAAACAGCTATGATGTGCAAGGCACAGAGTAAAAAGAGAAGTATCATCTCCGAGAGATCCAGTCACTGGCAGAAGTGCAACAGCGACCCCTCTAGGCCTGGCCTTGCATGGATCCCAACAGCATATGAAAGGGATCCCTTTCTCAGCTTCCTGTTCTTTCCAGCCTGGCCCAGGGCTGGGACTCAAGCAAATGGGAGAGGGAAAGGATGACAGGACAGAAAAGGGAGCTGTCATGCTTGGTTGAATGCAGGAATGGGGGTGGGAGTTGGGGGATGCTGCTCTTCCCAAGCTTGAACCACCCTGAGAACTGTTTCCTGGCCCCAGCACCAGGTAGCACAGACGGCAAGACCAAATTGCCTTCATAAAACTGGGAAAGGCAGTCACACAAAGGCCAGTGGCTGATGCAGGCTGTACAGGCTGGGCATACATACCATGACCACTTTGAGGTACAGAAAGGGCTTGGAGATGCCAAAAACAGCCTAAGGTAGCACTTTTCAAAGTGTGGAGCCCAGACCATCAGTATCACCTGGGATCTTGTTTGAAATACAAACTCTCAGCACCACCTCAGACACACTGAATCAGCAACTCTAGGGGGTGGGGACAGCAACCCAAGGCCTCCAGGTTATTCTGATCCACACTGAAGTTTGAGAGCCATTGGTCCACTCTAGGGAATGCAAGGAGGGAAGGCACTTACTTGTCCCAGATAGCCCACTCCTGAAACACAGAGTAAGTCTAACCTCTTCCAGGCTCTTAGATCTCTAAGCAGGTTCCATGACCTCAGATGTCACCCCAGCAAGAATTACTGCCACTGTCCTCCCCACCACCCACCCCCTATAACCCCTCCCCCACCCCACCCCACCCCCACAGACTCTCCCTGTCAGAGATGACTCACAGCCCAGGCACAATGACACAGAACCAGGGGCCTCTCTGGAGGCTGGGGATATGGAGAGAAACATCACCCTGCCTGGAGTCCTAGGGCAGTTAGTTGCCAGTGTTTTTCTTTTTTTTTTAGTTTTTTTTTAATGTTTATTTCTGAGAGAGGGAGGGAGGGAGAGAGAGAGAGCAAGAGCCAGTATGAGCAGGGGAAGGGCAAAGAGCGAGGGAGACAGAGGATCTGAAGCCGGCTCCATGCTGATGGCAGCAGGGCTCGAACCCACAAACCGTGAGATCATGACCTGAGCTGAAGTCGGTTGCTTAACTGACTGAGCCACCCAGGTGCCCCACCAGTGTTTTTCAAAGGCCTTCAGCACTCACCCACTTACCTACACATGCTGCTGGGAAATTCCAGCCCCTGAGCTTTGGAGTGGGACTTGCTTGGTACACTGCTGGACAAAGGTGGTCAATCAAAAACAGGCTCCAAAGGAAAGTGAAGCTAGGCATATTCATATCTACCAAGTGATTCTCAAAGTGGTGTCTGTGGACCAGCAGCATCAGCATTATCTGGAAAACGTAAACTATGAGACCCCACTCCACCTGCAGAATCAGAAATTCTGGGGGTGGGGCTCAGCAATCTGGGCTCGTTCTTTTTTTTTTTTTTTTTTAATTTTTAACGTTTATTTTCAAGAAAGAGAGAGAGAGTTGAGCCAGGGGACGGGCAGAGAAAGGGAAACACAGAATCCGAAGCAGACTCCAGGCTCTGAGCTGAGAGCACGGAACCCTACGCGGGGTTCGAACTCAGGAACTGTGAGATCATGGCCTCAGCCGAAGTCGGACACCCAACCGACTGAGCCACCCAGGGGCCCCAGCAATCCGTGCTTTAACCAGCCCTCCAGGAGACTCTGAGGCTCCCTTACCCAAATGTGAGGACCACTGGCGGGGAGCTGATTTCAGCTCATCCAGGAGCCAGCCCAGCAGCGGGGTGCCTAGCTGACTTAAAGGATTAGGAACCCCCCCCCCCCCCCCGCAGGCTGTCGGCCCGGAGGCCGGGGACTGCAACGTCCCCACCGTGTAGCCGAGCTGCCCCCCAGTCCGCGGTCCCTGCCAAGTGTCGCGGGGTCTGCAGGCCCGGGGCCGCAGGCAGTGGCCTCGCGGGGAGGAATGACGGCCGTGAGACTCCACTCTGACTTATTTTGTTCCATTCCGGGAGGAATAATTTGTTTCGTATTGGAATCAAAGCGCCTCTCGCGGCGCTTCCGTTTTATCCCGGCCGCCCTGGGGCGGGGCGGGAGGAAGAGGCTCGGCCCCGCGCCGCGGCTGCTTCCCATTAGCGCGGGCATGGTCCCCATTACGCTGCGGAGCCTGTCCCAGCTAACCGGACGCAGCTGACCCGCCCCTGCGCCGCGACACCCAGAGACTCATCCCTCCCCACCCTGATGGCAGATGGCCCCGGTGGCGGGATCCGACCCAGGCCGTCCAAAGAGCTCACCTCCGCGGCTTGGCAGGCACGGTTCCTGCCATCACCCCGTTGGAGGTGCTCCTTGGGGTCAGACACTGCCCTTCGGAGGGCACTTCCAGGCCTCATCTCTTCAGTGGAAGTTGGTTCAGAGGGCTCCTCCACGCCAAGCGCGGAGCCCAACGTGGGGCTTGAACTCACAACCCCAAGATCAAGATCTGAGCTGAGATCAAGAGGCGGACGGACACTTGGGGGCGGACGGACACTTGGGTGCCCGGGTGGCTCCGTCCGTTGAGCTTTAGACTCGATTTCGGCTCAGGTCATGATCTCATGGGTTCGTGAGTTCCAGCCCGGTATCGGCGGCATTTGCTCTGACAACACAGAGCCTGCTTGGAATTCTCTTTCACACTCTTTCTCTGCTCCTCCCCTGCCCGCTCTCTCTCTCTCTCTTTCTCTCTCTCTCAAAAAATAAATAAGCTTAAAAAAAAAAAAAAAAAAAAGACACTTAACCAACGAGCCACCCACGCACCCCCCCCCCCCCAAATTTTTCACTATTAAGAAAGAACAGGGGCACCTGGGTGGCTCAGTCGGTTGAGCAACAGACTTGATTTTGGCTCAGGTCATGTTCTCATGGTTCCTGGGGGAGTCAAGCTCTGCACTGACAACATGGAGCCTGCTTGGGATTCTGTCCCTCTCTCTCTGTCCCTCCCTCTCCCTCTTTCTCTCTCAAAATAAGTGAAAGAAAGAAAGAAAGAAAGAAAGAAAGAAAGAAAGAAAGAAAGAAAGAAAGAAAGAAAGAAAGAAAGAAAGAAAGAAAGAACACATTGCAGTGGGATCTTTGATATTTGTTTCTTTCCTTTAAATTGTTGAGGGGTGCCTGGGTGGCTCAGTTGGTCAAGTGTGGGACTCTAGCTTGGGTCACGATCTCACTGTTTGTGGGTTTGAGCCCCGTGTCAGGCTCTGTGCTGACAGCTCAGAGCCTGGAGCCTGCTTCCCATTCTGTGTCTCCCTCTCTCTCTGCCCCTCCCCTGCTCATGCTCTGTCTCTTTCTCTCTCAAAAATAAACATTAAAAAATGTTAATCGTTTGTTGAGTGTATACTATATTTTAATAACTTTTGTGTGATTATATAGGCAATATTTTTTGCAGGGAATGTGAAAAATCCAGGACATTATAAAAATAAATAAAAAACTATCATCCATCCCAACTCCCCTTTTGTTCATCAAGCTTTTCTTACTTCTGAACTCTTAATATCATGCATCCCTAGATTCCTACAACTTCACTCACTTTCATCTTGCTTTGTATTTAATAGCTGCTTGTCTTTTACATACTTCTTCATTATGATATCATTGAAGCAAAGGCCAAACCTTTTTCATCTGGATAATAACCATAACAGCTACTTTTTACTGGGTACCTAGTCTATAACAGACCTAATACAATGTTATCTCACTGAATTCCCATAAACTATATTATATTTCCTATTATTATATGAGAAAAGTTAGGCTGAACAAACTTAAATAACTTGTGCAAGGTCATGCACGCATCTTGTAAATACTAGCCTTGGAACAGAAGTGACATCACATTCATGCCCTCTCCCTGTGTGAGCTTAGAGTAGAATTGCATTGATAGATGACCGCTAAAATCTGTTCTGATTCAGGACTATATTAATCTAGTTGTGATTAATAACCTGCTGTATCTCTGCATCAATTACAATACTTCCAAATCACTTTAAGAATTTAAACAGTGAGGGCTTTATTATCTCACAAAAGAGAAGACTTTGAGGTTAGTGGCTCCAGGCTCTGGATACAGTCACTCAAAGACTTGAGCAGGAGCCCTGCTACTTGTTAGCTTTTACCTCTGTGGACTATAGCAGGTCCAAGCATCACATTTAGATTTTAAAATGTCCAATGGGAGGGGCTCCCGGATGGCTCAGTCACTTGAATGTCTGACTCTTGATTTCAGCTCAGGTCATGATCCAAGTCATGGGATGGAACCGTATGTTGGTTCAGCGTGGAGCCTGCTTCAGATTCTCCCTCTCTCTCTCTCTCTCTCTCTCTCTCTCTCCTTCTGCCCCTCTCCCCCACTCATGCTCTGTCTCCCTCTAAAATAAAATTTTAAAAAATAGGGGTACCTGGGTAGCTCAGTTGGTTAAGCATTAAGTGTCCAACTTCGGCTCAGGTGATGATCTCATGGTTTGTGGGTTTGAGCCCTGCATCCGACTTCCTGCTGTCAGCACAGAGCCTGCTTTGGATCCTCTGTCCCCCTGTCTCTCTGCCCCTCATCCCATGTGCGCTCTCTCTCTCTCTCTCTCCTCAAAAATACATAAACATTTTTTTAATGTTTATTTATTCTTGAGGGGAGAGAGACAGAGTGGGAGTGGGGGAGGGTCAGAGAGAGAGGGAGACACAGAATCTGAAGCAGGCTCCAGGGTCTGAGCTGTCAGCACAGAGCCTGACGCAGGGCTTGAACCCACGGACCATGAGATCATGACCTGAGCCAAAGTCGGACGCTTAACCGACTGAGCCACCCAGGCGCCCCAGTACATAAACATTTTTAAAAAATAAAATAAAAAATAAAATGTCCAATGGGAAAAGGACCCATTTCTTTGAGGCTCTCTCTTAGGAGTCTGGACCACTTTCCCAGAAGCCCTCAGCAGACCTCCCTGCTCATCTCATGGGCCAAGGCTGAGCCACACGCTTGTTCCTATTTGCTGGCAAAAAAATGAGACCACTGTGGCTGGCTCAGACAAATTGGGGTCTGGCCCAGAGTGGAGCCAGGGTCTCTGCAGTATTTGACTTGCATCCCTAAACCTGCATCCCTGAACAAAATTAGGGTTCTCTGAAGAAGGAGAGGGGGAATTGGCTGGGGGGCAGCTAGCACCATAATCTTAAAGGGAAATATACCAAAAAAGTAATGAATGTGAGCTCAAGTGAAAGCAATTTGAAATTTTCCTCCCTGCCGCCATGCACACTTGGAATATTATTACTCTTCTTTAAATATGTCTATAGTTTTTTAAGATTTTATTTTTAAGTAATCTCTACATCCAATGTGGGACTCGAACTTACACCCAGAGATCAAGCATCACGTGCTCCACTGACTGAGCCAGCCAGGCGCCCCTATGTCTATAGACTTAAGTAAATTAGTTAAATGACAATTGTCAAATGATAGTGTTTTAGTTAGACTCTGAAATTTCTTTGGGGAAAGAAAAAGGGACTCAATTCCGTGGCCTGGAGACCAGACTACCCTCAAGATCAGAGGTTTCTCTGTGGTCTGGCCTTGTCTCTCCTGGACTGCCTGGTCTCCCCCAGGGGCTCCCTGCTTCTCAGCATGTCCCCCTAGTCTCTACTTTCTCAACTGGGTCCCTCCTGGATTTAGTGGCCACTGAGGCCCCTCCAAGTCCCACTTCCTCTGCAAATTGACAACCTCTTTTGGAAATTCCTAATTCCAATCGCCAAGACTAGTGACTCTGTTTGGGGCTGATCATCCTGCCAAGACAAGCCACCTGAGAGGTTGCTGGCCTGGCCAGCATCTGGAGTGGCTGCCCTGGGGAAATGAACTACCCCAGCTCCAATCGGCTCTGACCAAGAAAGGGAACAGAGTCACTTGCCACAAAACCCGACTGTTGAAATGTGCCCCTTTGGGAAGTCCCAGTGGGGATGGGGCAGGGCACTTCCCATTAGGTCTGACACCTGAAATTCATTTTGCTTTTCTATAACCAAACGTGCACTCCAGGTAAGTCAACCCTATCTAATTCAATTCTGAGCATATAGTGGGTGCTCAATAAGTACCAACTAGTCAACTCATCCCAAGGAATTGCTATAGGCCAGTGTTTATCCAACTTTAACATGCATGCAAACCACCTAGAGCTTATGAAAATGCAGGTGTTAATTCAGAAGATCTAGGGTGGGGCCTGCAGTCCTAAAACACTCACAGGCAATACCCTTGCAGATCCTCGGGAGCACACTTTCAGCAGCAAAGTTGTGGGCAACCTTTGGGCTTCCTTCCAACTCAGGATATATATAGTGTTAAGACTCCATCAGCGTGCACCTTCCCCTGCCGCCAGGCTGCCTGTGACTTGCCCCCATCAACCAGACACTTTCCTCCTTCAGTTCCTTTGCTTGGACATTTCCTCTGCTTCAAAGTCCTCCCTTAGTTCCATGTTCTCCAGATCACCACAGCACTACCGATATTTGGGACCAAATGATTCTTTGTTGTAAAGGGCTGTCCCGTATGCTGGAAGATGTTTAGCAACATTCCTGGTGCTAAAAAGAAAACCATATGCCCAAAATGGCATCACTTGGGCCAGGCCAAGTCACCAAACCCAGGGCTTACCTGACCTAACTGCAGTTTCAATCTCCCCCTGAAATGTAAGTCTCCAGGCACCTGGGTGGCTCAGTCGGGTAAGCATCTGACTCTTGCTTTCTGCCGAGGTCATGATCTCACGGTTCCTGAGATCAAGCCCCTCCTCCGGTTCTGGCTGACAGCACAGAACCTGCTTGAGACTCTCTCTCTCTCACTCTCTCTCTCTCTCTCTGCCCCTCCCCCTCTCAAAATAAAGAAATAAACTTAAAAAAAAAAAAAAAAAAAACAAGAGGGGGACCTGGGTGGCTCAGGCAGTTAAGCGTCTGACTTTGGCTCAGGTCATGATCTCATGGTTTGGGAGTTCAAACTCCATGTTGGGTTCTGCATTGGCAGCACAGAGCCTGCTTGGGATTCTCTCTCTCTCTCTCTCTCTCTCTCTCTCTCTCTCTCTGCCCCTCCCCTGTGCTTTCTGTCATTGTCAAGACAAACAAACAAACAAACAAAAACAACAGCTAAACTTAAAAAAGAAAAGAAAGAAATGTCTCAACCAATTAGGAATTTTATTAGAAGCACCGATGAGGTAACATGTCACATAGGCCCTCTCCATCCCCCAAAGGAAGATGAAGTAATCCACCTAATAAGACTCCCTCTCTTTCCCTGTAAGGGAAGCTACCCTTGTTGTGAACAATCCTATCTTTTCCTTCACTAATAACTTTCTTACCCCACCCTCCTTCCCATAAAAACTCACAATTTTGTGTAACTCCCCAGAGCTCCCTTCTGCTTGCTAAATGAAATGCTGCCTGGTTCATGAATCACTTAATAAAGCCAATTAGATCTTCATACTTACTGAGTTGAATTTTTGTTCTTCAACAGTAGTCTGTACCTGTTAGATGCCGGTAGCTCCCTTCCTCAGCTGTGACAACCAAAAATGTCTCCAGCCACTGCCATGTGTCTCCTGGGGGACAAAATCACCCCTGGTTGAGAACCACTGCCCTAAGACTTTGAATCAGAATCTACATTTTAACAAGATCCAAGGCAATTCACACGCATGTTAAAATTTGAGAAGCATCGCTCTACGATACAGCTGTAGTCCCTTCACCCTCTCCTCTGAACTCTCACCCCCTTTGCTACCTGTGCCTCTTACTGGACAAGTCCTCACACCTCTCCTGTACTGGCATTTAGCTGTAGCTGGGAGGCCCAGCTTAAGCCCCACGTGTTCTCAATGCAGGAATGCAGGTATGCCTAGAGGAGGCGCACACTGAAATTGTTTCTATCTGGCATCTATTCTCCTTTCTTCTTCTAAGAGAACCTTGACGTCCTTCCTTTTTTTCTTTTAAAGATTTTATTTTTAAGTAATCTCTACACCCAACATGGGGCTCAAACTCACAACCCCGAGATCAAGAGTCGCACTTTCCACCAACTGGGCTAGCCAGGCACCCTGAGAACCTTGATGTTCTATGGGAGAATGACCTCCCCTCACTCTCATTTCAGTGGTCCAGATGGGGCCACCTCTATTCTCATGGGAGAGGATGTTGATTTCAACCCATCTTCCACACAGATTGCTTTGGTAGCAGGCAAGTGATTATATGCCAAGGAGACCTAATTCCAGAACTTTTGTGGGGACTAAAGACAAAGGGAAGATCCCTTTCCACCAAGACTGGTGGCTATGAGGAAGATAAAAACCTGGAAGTTTTGGGGTCAGCCAAGTGGAAAAAGTCGGCCTGATTGAAGCCAACACAAAAGAAAGGACTGAGTTCTGACCACATTGTTTGAGCTCATGGCTCCAGCCATACCTGAAGACTTGCCATGAGTTTTCAGTGATATAAAGTAATACATTTCCTTTAAAATTTTTCAATTTTTTTTTTTTTTTGAGAGAGAGAAAGAGAGGGAATATGAGCTGGGGAGAGGCAGGGAGAGACAGAGACACAGAATCTGAAGCAGGCTCCAGGCTCCGAGCCATCAGCACAGAGCCTGATGCGGGGCTCGAACTCACAAACTTTGAGATCATGACCTGAGCTGAAGCTGGATGTTTAACCGACTGAGCCACCCAGATGCCCCAATAAATTTCCTTTAAAACAATTTTTTTGAGCAGCTTGAGTTTCCATCACTGCAAACAGCAGACTCCCAGCTAACGTGTGGGGGCTGTCTGAGGAGTCGGGTCATCACGGATATGTGCCGGGATCCTATGCAGCCACAGGCTGAGTTAGAAATCTTCATCAGGAGGGTCCTAAGAGCCCCCAACTACCAGCAGTACCGCATCCGTGCCCAGGTCACCAGATGCAACCCTGATGCGAGGGAGGGAGCATCCTCCTACCCCTGCCAAGGTCACAGCCCGGCTGCAGTGAGACCACAACTGTGCGGTCCCTGTGGATTCTTGAGGACTGCCACTTTGACGGCTTGGCAGATGCCCCCTGGATTGAAAATAGTCTCAAGCCAGGATAGGGAAGAGCCACCACCCTCAAGTGACTTCATAGGCAGCAAAGTTCCACAAGGGGGCGGGGCAGTCCAGAGCAGACCAAGGTGGGAGAAATGTGTTTATGAGTTCTCTGAAAATTCCCCTGGTGAGTCGGGCGGCACTGTGGGGACAGGATAGCTCTGCAGCAAACTGAGGTCTTGCATTCTGCAGATAGAGACTGAAGTCACTGAAGTCAGGGTTAGAGCTGGGTACCCTTAACACCCACCGGCGGGAAAGGCTCAGTGGACTTTAGTTTAGTAATGTTCCTGAGGATGCCCTGGGGAGGAGGCAGAGGCTCAGAGGGAACAGCCACATGCTACACTGGGGTTCCCAGCTTCACCAGCATGGCAGTGAGACAGCAGCGATGCCAGGCCCAAAGGGACAGCAAACAACTCGGCTGTAATGTGTGGGGACCAATGTCACAAGGGCCCTGACATCAAGTAGGATGGGGATTAGTCAGAATCGGTATCATTTGAAGAGGACCACAGCTGCGCTGTTTCTCTCAGCGTATTTGTGGAACGGCATTAGGTCCTCTGTGTGTGGTCTCAGACCTCTCCCGGGCACGCTGGCAGGGAAGGGAAAGTCCGGTGTGCGTGAGTAAACTTGGAAGGGAATCCCAGCAGCAGGGACCTATAGGAGCCAGGCTCTTCCACGTCCTGGAGCCTCCTAGCCGCTAGGAGCCTGGGGACAGCTAGGGGTGAGGTCTGAGGCATCCTCTGAAGCCAGGATAGGACATCCACAGTTCAGTCATGTGGCCTCTCCCCTGAGCATAAATATAAGTGCCTCAACCTGCAACAACTTAGGAAGCAGAAACCAAACTCCAGCAGGTAAACAAACTGGTGGGAAATGTGCTTTGCAAGTCGAAGCACCAGAGGAAACTCCAGACTCAGAGGCTCTGCGACCAAATGCCCCTCACACATCACACAGCCCAAGTCCCTCAGGAAGCCAAAAACCAGAGAAGGCAGGGGACTTGCCCAAGGTCACACAATAAGTGGGTGACAGAGCCAGGAGCTAAAGGCAAGCCTCTCGATCCCCAAGTCTGGGGCTCTGTGCCATGTGCTATAGGACTCCCCTCCTGAGGGAAACCTCTATATTTCAGATGAGAAAGACACAAGGATTTTTGTGCCATGTATTTATCTTTGCATCTGGACTTCACACACTGGAATCTCAGAGTGGAAGCTCATTGCTATCACTTCCTCACAATAACGTCTATTGCCCTGACCTATAAAGCTGCAGCCTTTTTAACCCAAACCAGCCGGAGCCACTGCTGAGTTAGATGATAACAGCAGGAGCCATTATTTACGGAACACCGGTCAAAGTTCTCCAGTGCAAAAGGTGAGAGATTTTAAGGAATTGGCTCATGAGATTTTGGGGGCTGGCCAGTCTGAAATCCTGAATCCTGTAAGGCATACATACCACCAGGCTGGAAATTGCAGCAGGAGTCCATGTTGCAATCTCAAGTCCAAAGGCAGTCTGAAGCAGACTTTCTTCCTCCTGAGGGGACTGCAGTCTTTTCCTCCAAGACCTTCATCTGTTTCGAGGCTCTCTCACATTACTGAAAGGTAATCTGCTTTATTCAATGTCAATCACATCTAAAAAATAGCCACAGAGCAGCATCTAGACTGGTGTTTGACCAAAGAGCTGGGTATCGTAACCTAGACAAGTGACACATTAAAAAAAAAAAAGAAAGAAAAGAAAAGAAATCACAGGGGCACCTGGCTGGTTCAGTGGTACAGCATGGGACTCGTTCTCGGGGTTGTGAGTTCAAGCCCCATGCTGGGTGCAGAGCCCACTCAAAAATAAATTAGTTGAGTAAGTAATTAAAATAACCATCACAACCTGTTACTCAGTGCCAGGCACTCAGATAATCCCCAAAACAACCCTATAGGCAGTCATCATCATCCCCACTTTACAAAAGACAAAACCAAGGGCTTAAACCGCAGAAACCACAACAAGTGGGGGACCAGGTCTGAAACCCCAGTCTCCTATCCTTGTCCATAACTTCCTCCTACCTCATCCCTTCCTCTTACTCAGTTGCTAGAGCACCAAAAGATGCATCTAGGCTACGGGTTCTCAGTTACGGATGCACATTAGAATCGCTGGTAAAACTGATTTAAAAAACAAACAAAAACCAACATTCAGACCTCCAGCCCCCACCTTACCCCCCCACCCCAAGACCCTGATTCTGTTCATCAGAGGAAGGGCCCTGAGTGTCAATATTTTAACCTCCCATTCTCCTAATGGGCAGTGAGGCCGAGAATCCCTATTCTAAAAAATAAAAAAATAAAATTATGTTTATTTATTTTTGAGGGGTAGGGGGAGAGGCAGAGAGAGAGGGAGACACAGAATCACACAGGCGCTGACAGCACAGAGCCTGACACAGGGCTCAAACCCAGGAACCTCGAGATCATGACTTGAGTCAAAGACGCTTAACTAACTGAGCCACCCAGGCACCCCAAGAATCCCTATTCTAGAAGGTGGGACAGTGAAAGGCATGAGTACCTCTCTTTTGAGGAGTGTAGATTGCGCAACAGAAAATACACAACTTAAAGGAAATCAAGTGGTTATAAAGTAGCCTGTGGGAAAACTAACAAGTATTTTTCCTCTCTCAGCATGAAATTAGCCATTTCCTCTCTCATTTTAAAGTAGCTTACAGTGAGTACTTCCTTAATTATTTAATTGGAAATACAAAAGGGGGAAAGTGAGTATACTTTATTCCGGCAATAAACATGTTGTAAGCACCTGCTGAGTATCGGCCACTATGCCGGACTGCCAGCAGTCACGTCTATCAAGGTGCCTATCCTTAGCCAGCTAGTCATTGAGTGGGCAGTCAGAACCACAAAACAATGTGGGAAGTAGACAGAGACCTATCCCGAAGGTCCCAAAGTCCAGAGATGGTGCCCAGCCACAGAGCAGGGACGTGAAACACGGAGCTTGATACTGTGAAGCCTGCGTTTTCAGAGACTTCCACTCTGAGTGGATGTCCCTCCCTGATCACCAAGGCCTCAGGGTGCTCACGGCAGCCAGCCCCTGGTGAAGGGAATCATCCAGGGCTCCTAGATGCCCAATAGGACCCATACTGTCCTTGCCTGTTCCACCAGTCCTTAGTGAAATGCGAAAAACTTCCATTTAGAGATTCTTGGTGTTAAAACACCCCCTTCTTTTCTGAAGTGATCATAACATTTGTTTTGGCCAATGTCCTGATGTGCCAAAGCAAGTCTGTGTTGTTTCCCCAATAACTATAGGGGATACTTCACAGGCTCATGAACTCCAAAAACCTGGGAACCACCACATGAGACAATGGCTCTAGGCCTCATATGAGTGGGAATCTCTGGGAACCTCAGCCTCTGCACCCAGACTTGTCCCCACTCTATCTACCCACAGGCTTTCTCAATAAACTGCATGACACGCCCAGATTGTCAGCTCTTTGAAAGAGAACACCGAAGTTTTGGAGCATGATATTTGCAGGATTGTTGAACTGGCTATTTTTGTGGGCTTATGAGGAACAAACAAATATAGTCACATACTATGTAAGGTAGAAAACAAGGATAGCATAACAAACCAGGAGAGCGGCCCACAACCTTCGGTTTCTCCCGCCCCAGACCTGGGATCTGGCCCATCAACTGAAAAAGGGAATCACCCACGCTAAGAGTGGCTACCAATAATACATTAAGGTAAATCTACTACAATAAAATAAAATGGTCTTTGAGTAGGTAACAACCTTATAAGGACAAAAAGGACAAAAAAATTAATCAAATTTAATCAAAAAGAGACAGTGAGAAACCTTGGAGGAAGCCCCTTGCCACCCTCTGACGGGAGGGCTCCACCAGCTATAAAGCTGCCTCTAGCAGGGTTCCAACCTTGGGGTGGATGGGCCAATCCTGCCAACATCAGGAAGGGTGTGGACTTGACCCTTAACAAGGCTCCTGCCAGGATGAGGGAAAGAGAACTAGCACACCTGCACTCCCAGGGATCACAGGCCTATGTTCAAGGGAAGGGAAGGACTTCCAACGGAAACAGTATTTTCTTTTTCCTTTTTTTTTTTTTTCACAATGACTATGCATCATTTTTATAACCACAAAGGCCCTTTCAAGATTAGAATAAAAAGAACAATATAGGGAACACCTGGGTGGTTCAGTGGGTTGATTGCGGCCTCTTGATGTCAGCTCAGGTCAGGATCCCAGGGTCGTGGGATGGAGCCCCACAGTCGGCTCAGGGCTGGGCATGGAGCCTGATTGAGATTCTCTCTCAATCTTTCCCCCGCTCCTTTCCCCGGCTCGTGCTCTAACTCGCTCTAAAATAAAAAATTACAAATTAGAAAAATAAAAAAAAATATATAGATGGGGTGAGGAGGGAGACTACAGCAACCACGAAGGCAAGAAACTTGAGTTCCAACACCAAGAACTATCCTGTTTTGTCATTCCTCAGCTCTTCAAAACCGATCCCCACCTAATCGTGCAAATTTCCAAAGATCCAGGCTCCCAGCCACTAAGTGAAGTAGACTGAGGATCTGCTTTAGGGGCTGGCCTAGAAAGAGACGCCCAAAACCAGGATCCCTCGGGCAAGTGACCCCTAAGGTATGTCTGGTTCGAAGCCTGCGGCCGCCAGGTGTCACCCTAACCTCTGTTCCCACTGCTGCCGGCTTTGCCTTCCCCTAAGGTCTGGGGGCAGGGCGTCCACCCACGTGGCGCACGCCGGGACGCGCCTAGTGCCCGTGAACCCGTAGAACTCGACCCAAATGCATAGGCACCGCTTGCTTTCACCCCCCAAACTCTAGTACCGGGCAGGGACATCAGGTCCCCGGGAGGACACTGGCACAGCCCTCGGCCCCGCCTTCTGACCTCCTTCCGCGCGGAGAAGGGGGGTCAGATGAGACCCGAGGTGGGCCCGGGGAAGAAGCCAGGCCGTCCAAAAATGAGACCTCACGCTTGAAAAGTCACGTTTGCGGATGACAAGGTGGGAGAAGAGGCCAGAACCCCGACCTTCCTCCCTTTTCCCCGCCAGCCTCGCCCTGCGCTCCGCCCTCCCTCTGCCCTCCTTCCTCTTCCCGCCTGGGGCAGAAGCAGAAGTGTCTGAATGCCGGCAGGAAACGGGCCGGGAGCTCCCGGGGTTCCCAGCGCGCCTGGCCAGGGGGGAGGTCCTGCGCGCAGCCGAGCGAGGCGCCGACTCGCGCGGCAGGGACGCCGGGCCAACGAGGCCCGCCAGGGGGCGCTGCGGCGCGGGCCCGCTGCCGGGGGCGTGGCCGGCAGACGCGGAGGGCGTCGCCGCTGGTCACACTTCCTCAGAAAGAAGCCGAGGGACCTTGAGCCCAGAGTAGGGAGAAGCTCTTTGGCTGCTACCC
The DNA here is from genome assembly GCF_018350175.1 of Felis catus. Classification (NCBI taxonomy): domain Eukaryota; kingdom Metazoa; phylum Chordata; class Mammalia; order Carnivora; family Felidae; genus Felis; species Felis catus. Next base: position 124,137,850 of record NC_058376.1, read on the forward strand.
CCAGCAGGATTCGCGTTGGGCCCTGAGGGCAGGTCCTCTGTCTTGCTGGCTGCTGCACCGTCACTTCCTGGAACAGTGCATAATAAATGCCGTATTCACCAAATATTGATTGAAAGCCTGCTAATGCCAGGAAATGTCCTTGGCACTGGGGATAAATGAGTGAACAAAACAAAGCCCAAGCTCTTGTGAGGTTTATATTCTGTTGCTGCAGGGAGGGGAGGCAGGGAAGACGAGCAATAAGATAGAAGTAGTAAAAAGCAGCACATGGATGTCAGAGGGAATAAATGCTATGTAAAGCAGAGTAAGGGGATAAGGAGTTGTAGAGTGGAGTGGGGATTGTTATTTTCTGCAGTGTTGTCAGGGAAGGCCTCTCAGAGGGAGACGCTTTAGCAGATACCTAAAAGAAGGGGCGACAGCACCCAAGCAGCTAGCTGAGGTAAGAGCAGAAAAATAACAAACACTTCACACTTGTGTGAATGAGTTTCCAAGTAGGGCACCGAACTGGGCAATGGTTCCTCTGAGACACCTAGGCGCCCTCTCTCCAGACTTGTCTGCCCCCCTTCAACCATCCATCCATCCATCCATCCATCCATCCATCCATCTATCCATTTTCTTAGTCAGCAGTCAGTGGAGCACCTGCCTACTTTATGCTGGACTGTATGCTGGGTGTATTTCATTTTCATATCCTCTACAGCCAGGATATGGAAGTAAAAAAGACATACTGCTTGAAAGAAAAAAGGGCCTCCACCTTCACTCTGGTGGGACAGAGACTGTCACAGCCTTCCTGGAGAGTAATTTGATAACTTTTTTTTTTTTTTTTTTTTTTTTAAGATTTTCAAGCAATCTATACTCCCAACGTGGAGCTCAAACTCACAACCCCGAGATCCGGAGTTGCCAGTTCTTCCAACTGAGCCAGTCAGGCGCCCCAACAGCATCTTACTTGTAAATGTACTTACCCTTTGTAGATGGAACTAGAGTGTGTTATGCTAAGCAAAATAAGTCAGTCAGAGAAAGACAAATATCATATGACTTCACTCATATGTGGAATTTAAGAAACAAAACAGATGAACATAGGGGAAGGGAAGCAAAAATAAGATAAAAACAGAGAGGGAGACAAACCATAAGAGACTTTTAAATACAGACAACAGACTGAGGGTTGTTAGCAGGGTGTTGGGTGGGGGGATGGGCTAAATGGGTGATGGGCATTAAGGAGGGCACCTGTTGGGATGAGCACTGGGTATTACATGTGAGTGATGAATCACTAAATTCTATTCCTGAAATCATTATTACACTATATGCTGACTAACTTGGATTTAAATAAAAATAAGTAAATAAACTTACCCATTGAACCAAATGCCTCAATATGGGACTACTGACTGGAGCTAGATTGACTGGGTTTTTGTTTTTGTTTTTTAAAGTTTATTTATTTATTCTGAGAGAAAGAGAAAGCAAGTTGGGTGAGGGGCAGAGGATAGGGGTGGGGGTTGGGGGAAAAGTGAGAATCCCAAGCAGCTCCGCACCATCAGTACATAGCCCCATGCAGGGATGGAACTCACAAACGGTAAGATCATGACCTGAGCCAAAGTTGGAGGCTTAACCAACTGAGCCACCCAGGTGCCCCGTTGTTTTTGTTTTTTAAGTAAACTCTACACACCCAATGTGGGGCTTGAACTCACAGCCTCAAGAACAAGAGTCATATGTTCTGTTGACTGAGCCAGCCAGGTGCCCCTAGAATGTCTGGAATGACTGGGTTTTAACTCCAGCCCCATCTCTTATCAGGTCTAGGACCCAGGAAATATTGTCTACCTGTATGCCTAAGCCTTCACATGTATAAAATTAAGCTAATAATAATGATACCTAACTCAGGATTTTTGAGAAAATACATCACAATGGTTTAGAGCAGCGCCTGGCTCATAGCAAGTGTTAGCTATCATTATTTGCTTAGGCAAATAGTAACTACTTGACAAACTACTTGACAAAAAACACAAGTTGACCTGTTCACCAAAATGCTCTCTATAAGGTCATCTGCTTAGCTCCATTTTGTCGCAACCTCAATAGGGACATGACTAGGCAGATTGTGATGAACGCCTTCTATAGAATAAAATATAACTTTAGGAAGATCTTGCCAATAGAGACATCTTGAGACCCGTATCAGCAAGTCAGACCAAATGTCAAAAAATGGTGAGTCCTGTGCAATGCTGGTATGTGTGTCATAGGAGGACTGAGGAGGAATTGGCTCTAGGGGCCTCACTTCCTCCCATGAGAGCTAGTTTGACCTGTTATCTGAATAGTCAGTCACCATCAATCAAAAGTTTAAAATACACATAGTTTTTGACCCAGCAATTCTACTTTTAGGAGCTTATTGTAAACATATACTAGCACATTGGCACAAAGACTCATGAACGAGGTTTGTGGCAGTCTTGTCAAAGATGGAACCATCTTTGGGGCACCGGCGGGCTCAGTCAGTTAACCACCTGGCTCTTGATTTTGGCTCAGGTCATGATCTTATGGTGTGAGGGATCAAGCCCCACATCGAATTCTCTCTCTCTCGAAATAAATATAAACAAACGTAAAAAAAAAAAAAAAAGATGAAAACAACCTAAATGTCTGTCAACAGAGGAATAGTTAAATAAATTATGATGCATTTATCAATGATTATGTAGACATTAAAGTTAATGAAGCCAATATGGAAAAATCTCCAAGATGAATGAAGTTAAAAACACAAATTAACTGGGGTACCTGGGTAGCTCAGTTGGTTAAGTGGCTGACTTCGGTTCAGGTCATGATCTCATGGCCTGTGAGTTTGAGCCCTGCATCAGCCTGGAGCCTGCTTCAGATTCTGTATCTCCCTTTCTCTCCTCCCCTCCCCCCCTCAAAAAAATAAATAAACATTGGAAAAAGGGCAGGGGGGGGGAATTGGGTGGCTGGAAAATAGAGGTAGGAGGGAAACATTTCATTGAATATTTTGTGCCTTTTGAACTTTGAGCACTGTGAATAATTATTCATTCAAAACAAACAACAGTAACAACAACAACAACAACAAAACAACCAGTCCTAGCAGGCCTATTGGTATATCCTATAAAATATCCCATTCTAACCAAAGCATTAATATAACAAGAATTAGATAAATAAACTCAGCAATACAGGTTCCTCCTCCAAAAGTCTTCCCTATTCTTGTTAAGTTATTGTCTCAGGACATTTTATCTGGGCAAAGATCTGGGGAGGCATTCAGTAACACTAGACGGAAAGTCTGAGGTGCTGGTCTGAGCTTCCTGAGGAATCAGTGAAGCTTCCCAGAGGGGGAAGTCAGGGACCCAGTGGCAGGAGCTTAGTGGCACCCTGAGGAGGCAAAACTAATCCAAGTAGGAGACAGAGGAGACAGAACTGAAGAGCCACAAAGTGAGACTGGAGTGCAGATGGCCAAGAGGCAATCGGTCAGCTAAGCTGGGGAAGAGGGTAAGCTGCAGTGGAACAGAACATCCTCCAGGGTCTGGAAACTAAAGAGGAGAAGAAGGAGTGGCCCATTTACCATCTCTCCCATGACCAAATTTGTGCTTCCCATGCCTGCAACTCTGGACTCTGCAAGGTAGAAGGTTCTGGTCCCCAAACGGGCTACACTCTTGCCAAAGAATACAAGTTCCCACTGAACTACAAGCTACGGCTCCTCACTAGCATCCTGCCGATGACAGAAACGGTCGCCATTGTGGAAAAGGCAACTGACCCTGATCAGCAGAAGGAGGTAGAACTGCTTTTACACAGTGAACAAAGGGGAACACATGTGGAACCACTGACAGTTTGGATTAGATCATTCTTTGCTGGGGAAGACAGTAGTATGCATTGTAGGATATTCAGCAGCATCACCAGCCCCTACCTGCTAATACCAGTAACACTCTCACAGCTATGACAATGAAAAATGTCTCCAGGCATTGCCAGATGTCACCTAGGGAGCAAAATCATTGTCAGCTGAGAACCACTAATATAACTAATAACAGCAAAACTTTTCTTCAAAAAGAGATCAAGTTAAAATGGAATCATACAAAAATCCTCAGTTAAAACCAGAGGAGGCAGAAAAAAGGGGACAAATAAAGAACAAGAATAAAAATAGGAAAAAGTTACAAGTATGGTGAATATTAATCCAGTGATATTAGTAATCACTTTAAATGTGAATTGTCTCAAGAGAATCAGAAGACAAGCTGCAAATAGGGAGAAAATACCTGAGAACTCTCCTACTTTCTGCTCAATTTTGCTGTAAGCTTAAAACTGCTCTAAAAACAAGAATATTTCGCAAATAGTTTTCAAATGTGAATCATCTAAATACACAGATTAAAAAACAGAGATTGTGGGGCGCCTGGGTGGCTCAGTCGGCATCTGTATTCGGCTCAGGTCATGATCTCATGGCCTGTGAGTTCAAGCCCCATGTCAGGCTCTGTGCTGACAGCTCAGAACCTGCAGGCTTCTTTGAATTCTATGTCTCCCTCTCTCTCTGCCTCTCCCCCACTCATGCTCTGCCTCTTTCTCTTTGTCTCTCTCTCTCTCAAAAATAAGTAAACATTAAAAAAAAAACACAGAGATTGTGAGGACACAAAAAAATGGAAAGATATTCCACACTCATGGATAGGAAGAACAAATATTGTTAAAATGTAGATTCTACCCAGAGCAATCTACACATTCAATGCAATCCCTGTCAAAATACCAAAAGCATTTTTCACAGTACTAGAACAGACAATCTTGAAAATTTTTTGAAGATTTTATTTTTAAGTAATCTCTACACCCAACATGGGGCTCAAACTCACAACCCTAAGATCAAAAGTTGCATGTTCCTCCAGCTGAGCCAGCCAAGCACCCCAACAGTCCTAAAATTTGTATGGAGTCACAAAAGACTTCGAATCGCCAAAGTAAACTTGCAAAAGAAAAGCAAAACTGGAGGCATCACAATTCTGGACTTCAAGTTATATTACAAAGCTGTAATAATGAAAACAGTATAGTATTGGCACAAAAAAATGGACACATGGATCAAAGAACCAAATAGAAAACCCAGAAATAAACTTACAATTATATAGTCAATTAATCTTCGACAAAACAGGAAAGAATATCCAATGGGAAAAAGTCTCCTCAACAAATAGTGTCAGGAAAAAAACTGGACAGCAACACGCACAAGAATGAAACGAGACCACTTTCTTACATCATGCATGAAGATAAACTCAAAATGAATTAAACATCTAAATGTGAGACAGGAAACCATTAAAATCCTAGAAGAGAAGAGAGCACAGGCAGTAACTTGTCTGACATTGGTCACAGCAACTTTTTTCTAGATAGGTCCCCTGAGGCAAGGGAAATAAAAGCAAAAATAAACTATTGGGACTACATCAAAATAAAAATGTTCTGTACAGCAAAGCAAACAATCAACAAAACTAAAAGGCAACCTATGGAATGGGAGACAATATTTGCAAATGACATATCCAATGAAGGGTTGGTATCCAAAATATATAAAGAACTATGCAACTCAACACCAAAAAAACAAATAATCCAATTTAAAAATGGGCATAAGACATGAACAGACATTTCTTCAAAGAAAGCATACACAGATAGCCAACAAACACATGAAAAGATGTTCAATATCACTTATCATCAGAGAAATGTGAATCAAAACCACAATCAGATATCACCTCACATCTGCCAGAATGGCTAAAATCAACAATATAAGAAACAATAAGTGTTGGGAAGGATGTGGAGAAAAGGAACCCTCATGCACTATTGGTGGGAATGCAAACTGGTGCAGCCACTCTGGAAAACGATATGGAGGGTCCCCCAAAAAGTTAAAAATAGAACTACCCTATGATCTAGCAATAGCACTACTGGGTATTTACCCAAAGAATACAAAAACAGTAATTCAAAAGGATATATGCACCCCTGTGTTTATAGCAGCATTATTTATAATAGCCAAGATATGGCTGCAGACCAAGTGTCCATAGATTCATGAATTGATAAAGAAGATGTGGTATATGTATACAATGGAATATTATTCGGCCATAAAAAGAATGACATCTTGACATTTGCAACAACACAGATGGAACTAGAGAGTAAAATGCTAAGCAAATAAGTCAGAGAAAGAGAAATACCATATGATTTCATTTATTTGTGGATTTTAAGAAACAAAACAAACTAGCAATAGGAAAAAAAGAGAGGGAGAGAGAGAGAGAGAGAGAGAGAGAGAGAGAGAGAGAAGAAACAGATGCTTAACTGTAGAGAACAGTTACCAGTTACCATACCCCTGATGGTTACCAGCAGGGAGGTGGTGGTGGGGGGATGGGTGAAGTAGGTGATGGGAATTAAGGAGTGCCCTTGCTGTGATGAGCACTGGGTGACCTATGGAATTGTTGAATCACTATATTGTACACTTGAAACTAATATTACACTGTACGTTAACTATACTGAAATTAAAATAAAAACTTAAAAAACAAAAAAACAGAGATTGTCCAAATGGGCAAAAATCCTTAGAACTAATATCGTACCTAACAGTGAGAAACTGGATGCTTTTCCCCTAAAATTGGGAACAAGTCAAGGATGCCTTCTGTCACCATTCTTTTTTTTTTTTTTTTTTCCCATTTCATCTGCCTGGGTGGCTCAGTCAGTTAAGCGTCCAACTCCAGTTCAGGTCATGAAATCACGGTTCATGAGTTCAAGCCCCACATAGGGCTCTCTGCTGTCAGCGCAAAGTCTGCTTCGGATCCTGTCCACCTTTCTCACTGACTCCCTCTCTCACTCTCTCTCAAAAATAAATAAATAAGTCATATATATATATATATATATATATATATGTTATATATGTATATAAAGTAGTAGGATAAATATATATAATTTATATAAATAAATAAATAAGCCATATATATATATATATATATATATATATATATATATATAAAGTAGTAGGAGAAATATATATAAATTTATTTATTTATTTATGATAGTATTAAAGTATTAAAGTCCAAGAGGTATTGGACTGGACTGGACTGGACTGGCCCTTATGTGGTCTCTAGTGCTTGGGAGGAGGCAGAACTGAGTCTCCGAGAATGTGAAAACATTATCTCAAAAAGACAGCAGCAGCTACCGTGTCAAGTTTGACAGCCCAAACCACACCCAGGGCATACACACAGCTGTGTGTGGTCGGGCTTGGGCTCTAGCTCTCGGGGAAGAACAGGGGGTGAAAACAGCTTTGTGACAACTGAGCAAAGAGGAGCCAGCATAGAAGGGTCTGGTGGGAGGAAAGGGGAAAGTGAAGGAAGGAATCTTGCTCTCCTTTCTCCTCGTACTTAGTGGCTGAGGCGTGTGACCCCAGCAAGGGGCCAAAGTAGGAGGTACCTACTTGGATCCCATTAGGGAGAGGCCACTCCAGGCCTGGTTAACTGGCATTGCCAGGCAGTGGAGTACCAGCCATAAGAATAGAGACAAGCTGTTCCAATTTCTGCACAGCTTGTTTCCCGGCCTCTAGTACTTTCCTCGTGATTGTCTCCTGGCTTTCATAATCCAGGATGACTTCCTTAGTGTTGAGGGAGAAGCCAAAGGCTCAAAGTCCATGGCGCTTTGCAACTAGAACTTCTGGTACTGTGCTCATGCCGACAGCATCTGCCCCCACCCAGCTTCTGCAGCAGGTGAGGCCACAGTCTCATAGGTGGGGCCCGCCACCATCACATACGTGCCTTGCTGAAGCTTTCTCTGCCCCCCCCCCCCCCCATTTGTTTCCAGGCACTGTGAGCCTTCTGCCTCACATCCTGGTCATAGGCCTCAGACATGACAGGGAAACAAGTTCCAAACCTGTCATCATTGGGCCTTCTGAGAGGGCTCGAACCACAGAAACCAGGTAGGTTGATGTGATGACAGATCAGCATGATGTCTCCAACCTCAAACTTGGAGCTGCATCAGTGACCACCAGGGTGTCCACACCCGGAAGGCAGAAAACCCTCACTGGGATTGTCACCTTTGACAGCAGGTTGCCTTCATCCCTGTGGAACCCGCCCGCATCATCACTCAGGATCTGCCATTCAGGAATGCAGACACATGGGTGTTTGGCTGGCACTGTGCTTTGGGGAAAGTTTGGTATCTCACTCTAGTGAAGATCTAGGCCCGAGTCAACTGATTGGCCAGACCTCCTAACCCAGGACCACAGATCGCTGCCACTTGAGGCCAGTGTTTGGTGTGGCACAGGGGCCATTTTGCAGTGTTCTGATATTCTTCATATGTAAATCCATTCTCCCTGGTCCCACAGACTCCCTCTCCAGGAGCCTGCCCTTCTATACTCGAATACACTCTGCTGACCTGTTGTCGCTGGGTAGGGTGAGGCGTATGGTCGTTCTCTCACCCCTCTTTTTTTTTTTCCAAATGTTTATTTATTTACTTTTGAGAGAGACAGCATGAGTGGGGGAGGGGCAGAGAGAGAGGGAGAAAGAGAAACTCAAGCAGGCTCCCCACTGTCAACGCAGAGGCGGATGTGGGGCTCAAACTCACGAACCATGAGATCACAACCTGAGCCCAAATCAAGAGTCAGTCCCTTAACTGACTGAGCTACCCAGGTGCCCGGTTCTCTCACCCCTCTTAATCAACCTTGTGCTAGGAGTCCTAGTTACTACAATAAGACAAGAAAAGGAAATAAAAGATATGCAGACAGGGGGCACCTGGTGGCTTAGTCAGTAGTAGGGCATGCCACTCCTGATCCCAGGGCTGTGAGTTCATGTCCCATAATGGGCTTAGAGCTTACTTAAAAGAAAAAGGAAAAAAAAAAAAAAAAAAAGATATGCAGATTGGGAAGGAGTTACAGGCGACATGATTATCTATGTAGAAAATCCCAAAATGACTTCTGGAGTTAATAAATAAATATAGCAAAGTGTTAACTCATACTGATGTAAACAAATGATTAAATAAATAAATGAATAGGGGAGAAGTGATAAATCTCCTATGCAGAAGAATTCCAATAATTTATGTTAAAGTCCTAAATCACAGTACTTGCGACTGTGACTTTACTTGGAAAGTCTTCGCAGATGGGATCAAGTTAAGATGAGATCACTAGGGTGGGCCCCCATCCAATATAATTGGTATTCTTATAACAGAGGGACACAGACAAAGACAACAGGGAAGAACACCTGGTGCCAGTGGAAGCAGGCACACTGGAGTGTTACATAACAAGCCAAGGAACCCCAAGGTTTGCCAGCAGCACCAGAAGCTAGGAGGGGGCACAGATGAACTTCTCTAGAAACTTCAGAGAGATGGGGCACCTAGGTAGCTCAGTTGGTTGGGCATCCGACTTCAGATCAGGTCATGATCTCACAGTTGGTGGGTTTGAGCCCCATGTTGGGCTCTGTACTGACAGCTCAGAGCCTGGAGCCTGCTTCAGATTCTGTGTCTCCCTCTCTCTCTGCCCCTCCCCCACTCACCCAGGCACGTGTGCTCTCTCTCTCTCTCTCAAAAATAAATAAATAAACATTTAGAAACTTCAGAGAGAACATGGCCTTGCTGACACCTTGATTTCAGACTTCCAGCCCCCAGAACTGTGAGAGAATAAATTTCTGTCATTTTAAGCCACGTAGTTTGTGTTAGTTTGTTACTCAACCCTAGAAATTAATACACCCCCTGAAGGAGCCTGAACATAACTCCCTACTCCTCCTCTATGTGTATGTTGGACATAGTGACTTCTTTCTAATGAGAACAGTATGGAAAGAGGGAAAAAGAGTACTTTGACCGTGGAGAAACCTGACCACCTCAGCCAGGGGATTAAGGTCAGTATCAACAATGATAACTCATACTGATGGTGTGTACCTTGATATGATATAATGAACATGGGTCTTTTTCTCTGTGGTTGTCTTCCCTGAAACCTATAATGTCAAGCTAACCATGAGAGAAACATTGGAGAAATTCCAATAGAAGAGCATGGTACAAAAGGGACTAGTGCTCCTCAAAATTGTCAAGACCATCAAAACCAAGGAAAGTCTGAGAAACTCTCATAGCCAAGAAGAGCCCAAGGAGATAACGCACAGCAATATGGTATCTTGAATGGGATCCTGAATCAGAAAAAGGACATTATGTAAAAATCAAAATCCATTTAAAGTTTCTGAAAAGACAATAAAACACAAATACTGCCAAAATGTCAATATTCTAAAAAAAAAAAAAAATGTAAAAGTTAACAGCATTTTTTGAAAGGGGATCAAGTTTATTGTGGTATTTGCTCTACAAAAATTTATCAATGGATCCTTATACCAGCTCTAGTGGTCACTATAATAGGTCAATTGTTTTCCACTGAAGTTTTGTGTTCTTTGTAGCAAGATTGTTCCAAGTGACTCCTTTACTTGGTGATTGTGGATGAAAAATGAGATCCAGAAAGCCAATCTGGCCAGGTGATCCCTTAGAAATATACAGAAAGAATGAAATCCTGACTAACACAGAGCAGTTGTATATAATCATTTTAGTTAAAAAAAAAAATCATCCTTACAGGGGAAATACTATTTTTTCACTACACATTACATTATGGAAACTAAAGCATGGAGAAATTTAATAATCTGCCCAGATCATATAGCAAGTAAGTGGTCTAGCTGAAATTTGAGTCTAAGTTCCAGACTCTGGATCTAGACACTCTAGCATAGCGTGGGAAGCCAAACTGTAATAGAGAATTTCATGATACTTTATGAAATCAGAAGAAGAGGAAGTCTGAAGGGATGTTTTATGCAAGTCATAATAAACTATCCCAACCCCACAACTTAGTACATTTTTAGAGAAAGCATAGCATAGGGATTCAAAATGTGGGCTCTGGAACCAGGCTGCCAGAGCCCAAATCCCAGCTCTGCCGCTATCTTGCTGTATGATCAAGGCAAGTTACTTAGCTTCTGTGGTCAGCACAATAATGTTGTCTCTAAAGATGTCCATGTCCTAATCCCCAGAACCTGGGAATATGTTAGGTTACATAGCAAAGGAGAATTAAAGTTGCAGATGGAATTAAAGGGACTAAAGAACTGACCTTAAGATAAGGAGATTGTCCTGGGTTTCCTGGGGTAGGCCCAATGGGATCACAAAGGTCCTTAAAAGTGGATGAAGTCCCCAGAGAAAAAGAGATGTGACAATAGAAGCAAGATCGAAGTGATAATGTATGAGAACTCAGTCCACCAATGCTGGCTTTAAAGTCGGAAGGGAGAGGGTGCCTGGGTGGCTCAGTCCATTGAACCTCCGGCTCTTGAGTTCAAGCCCTGTATCGGGCTTTACACTGACAATGCACAGCCTGCTTGGAATTCTTTGTCTACCCTCCCCTCATCTCAAAATGGATAAACTTAAAATAATAATAATAATAATAATAAATAAATAAAAGACCAAAGCAAAAAAAAGTTGGAAGGGAACCATGAGCCAAGGGATGCAGGCAGCCTCTAAAAACTGCAAGGAAAGGGCACCTGGGTGGCTCAGTCTGTTAAGTGTCCTACTTTGGCTCAGATCATGATCTCATGGTTCAAGAGTTCAAGCCCTGTATCCGGCTTTGTGCTGACAGTGCACAGAGCCTGCTTGGGATTCTCTCTCTCTCCCTCTCTCTCTGCCCCTCCCTCACTTGCACTTTACTCTCTCTCTCTCTCTCTCTCTCTGATAAATTAACTTTAAAAAATAATAATAAAATAGAAAAATAAAAGCTGCAAGGAAACAGATTTTTCCTTAAAGACTTCCAGAGGAAAGCAGCCTCACTTACACCTTAATTTCAGTCCAGTGAGACCTGTTTCAAACCTCTGACCTCAAGTATTCTAAGATAAATTTCTATTGTTTTAAGTCACATAGCTTGTGGTGTTTTATTATAGTAGCAGTGGAAAGCTAACGCACCTTCTCCATTTTAGTTTCCTCACTTATAAAATAAATTTTTCTCATTATCTCTATTGTGAAATTAGAAAAGAAAATATAGGGGCACCTTGCTGGCTCAGTTGGCAGGGCATGCAACTCTTAATCTCAGAGTGGTGAGTTCAAGTCCCACATTGGGTGTAGAGATAAGAAGGAAGGAAGGAAGGAAGGAAGGAAGGAAGGAAGGAAGGAAGGAAGGAAGGAAAGGAAGGAAGATGGGAAGGAAGGAAGGAAGGAAGGAAGGAAGGAAGGAAGGAAGGAAGGAAGGAGAGGAAGGAAGGAAGGAAAAAAGAAAGGAAGGAAGGAGAGGAAGGAAGATGGGAAGGAATGCAGGAAGGAGAAAAGAAAGGAAGGAAGGAAGGAAGGAAGGCAGGCAGGAAGGGAAAAAAAAGGAAGGAATGAAGGAAGGAGAAAAGAAAGGAAGGAAAAAAAGGAAGGAAGGAAGGAGAGGAAGGAAGGAAAAAAGAAAGGAAGGAAGGAAGGAGGAAAAAGAGAGAGTGAGAAAGAGATAAAGAAAATACAGATAGAACTATAAAAGAATGCCCAGCACATAGTAAATTGCTGAAAAATGCTAGAAAAATAGTAAATATAAACACCTGAGGGAAGAAACCACAACAGATGCTAAAAAAGATTAAATGAAATGTTGTTCAGTAACAGGATGTTAGAATGGTGATCAAGCGTTACCTCATAGTTTACATACTAAATGCAAAAAGGGGAAGTGTCTTTACAATGGAGAAATCTAGCAACCACCATCTAAACTCAGTCTTCAAACATAACATCGCCAGAGGTATAACAACCTAACACTGATGTCCCTCCTGATAGGAGGCAATGTTAAAGTACATTATCTTTGAAATATTTCTTACCAGAAAAGTTAACCTGAATCTAATCAAGCTGTAGAGCTGACTTTCGCTTGGCAGGAAATACAAAGAATAGAGGAAGAAGTTAAATAACAACACGAAGAAACATCGAGATAAATCCGGAATGTGGGGACACTGTAGAACTGCCCTTGTCTCTTCAAAAATGTTGCATCATAAAATAAAAAAGGCTGTGAGGGAGTGGTTCTCTCCTCCACAAAGTCGTTCAGGAGACCAGGCCTACCCCATCTGTGATGCTGCCATCACTGACACACCTCCTATAAGGAAGAGAAAGGGGACGTGCAGAATCTTGCGTGGTGGCTTTTAATAGGTCACCTGAGAAAGTGGTACCCATCAGCTTCCACTGGCATTTCTTTGACCATAATTCCACTTGACCCCCACCTAACTGCAGGAGGGTTGGGAAAGTGGCTGGAAGCTTGGAGAAAAGAGGAAATGGGTTCAGGGTGCATCTAGCCAGCCTCCCCACACATATAACACCCTTTTACCCTTCCAGAAGTTCAGGTCTCAGCATGGCCTCTGCCAGGGAATTCTGAGCTGTGCACTCCCTCAGTGCTGAGCCCTTTCTCCATCTGACACGGACCGGTAACCCAGTGTCCTCCTTTCTCTCCTCATCCCCCATAGTCAGTCAGTCTCCAAAGACCAACATCTCCAACCTTACATATCTCTAAACAGCCATCACCTCTCTGACCACAACTGCCAGGGCTCAGTGCATCAGCCTCCCATCTGGCCTCCCTTCATGCAAGGCTCTTGCTCTCAAAGGATTTATATTCTTGTGTAAGGCTGAAAGTGAGCACATAAATAAAAAGACAAAATAATTTAAGATGATGGTAGGTGGTAGGTAAGAAGGAAGCAGAGGCTGAAGTGACAAAGAATGACTCTCTAGGGGTGGGGAAGAAGAGCTAAATTACTCAGGGTGGTCAGTGAAAGCCACCCTGAGGATGTAGCTGTGGCAGATAGCGATACCCAGAATCATCCAGAAGAACACTATTTCCATTCTGTGTAAACCCTGGCACTCCCTCTTCCACTCCCTCTTCCATGTTCCCTCCACTTGAAGTTGGACAGGTCTTTTGACTTGCTCAACTAATAAAGTACAGCAGAAGTGATGCTATGTGACTTCTGTCATAAAAGACAGTACAGCTGGGGCGCCTGGGTGGCTCAGTTGGTTAAGCGTCCAACTCTTGATTTTGCTCAGGTCATGATCTGAGGGTTTGTGAAATCGAGCCCCAAGTCAGGCTCTGCACTGACAGTGTGGAGCCTGCTTGGGATTCTCTCTCCCTCCCCCTCTCTCTGCCCCTCCCCCACTCGTGCACGCTCGAGCTCCGTCTCTCTCCCTCTCTCAAAATAAATAAATAAACTTAGAAAAAAAAAAGTGAAAGACAACACAGCTTCCATCTAAATCTTTTGGGACACTTCTCTAGAAACCAAGCCACATGAACAACCGAGGCCCCCCAGGCTTCCACACTGCCCGCCATGTGGGTAAGCCATCTTAGAAGCAGATCCCCAGTTCTCTGGTGATTTGCCCCAGCTGATGCTGCTTGGAACAAAAATGCATCTTTCCCATCAAGCCAAGCCCAAATTACAGATATATAAGCAAAATAAATGACTTCTGTTTTGAAGCCACTGAGTTTTGGAAGGTTTCATTATAGAGCAATAGTACTGGACTGAGGCCTAAATATTAAGGAGCCAGCCATGAGGAAATCCTCACGGAGCATTTTAAGCATTGCCAACAACAAATCCTGTGGTGCTGAGACAGGAACAAGCTTAGCATGCTGAAGGAACAGACACAGCCGTGGGGCTGAGGGAGAGAGCAGCACACGTGCGACTGGAGAGAACGGCTGAGTCCACATTGCACAGAGCCTCGCTCACCATGGGAAGAAGTTAGAAAGGAATCAAAAGTGCAGTGGGAGTCTTTGGAGCGAAGTGAGAGGGGATTTGTCTCGTCCTTGAAAAGACGGCTCTGGCCACTGTGAGGAGGGCGGTCTGTAGGCAGACAAGCGTGGAAGCAGGGAGACCAGTTAGCAGACCACTGCACTTGTCCACGATGTCCATAGAGGCAGCAGGCCCTACTGATGGAAATGATAAGAAGTGAGGGAGAAGGAAAAATAAACACAAACTGGGGCGCCTGGGTGGCTCAGTCGGTTAAGCGGCCGACTTGGGCTCAGGTCATGATCTCGCGGTCCATGAGTTCGAGCCCCGCGTCGGGCTCTGTGCTGACAGCTCGGAGCCTGGAGCCTGTTTCAGATTCTGTGTCTCCCTCTCTCTGACCCTCCCCTGTTCATGCTCTTTCTCTCTCTGTCTCAAAAATAAATGTTAAAAAAAATTTTTTTTTTTAATTTAAAAAAAAATAAAAAAATAAACACAAACTTCTAGGTTTTTCTCTCAAGCAGCCGGGTGAATAACAATGGTACTGGCTGGATGGGCAAGGCTTGGGGAAGAGCAGAGAGGGTAGTGGTGGGGGGAGACTTCCCGTTCCCTCAGGATGTTGGATTTCGATGTGGTTAGAGAAAGAATTCAAGCTGGTTAAATAATTCTCACTAAGCAGTTATGGGCAGGCTAGTACAGAGCTTCTGGGTCTGATGGGAGTGGAAATTCTGATAAGTACTTGGCTTTTCTTAAGAATTCCTTTCTGGTTTTCGTTTGCCTATATAGCTTTAAGAACCTCCATGCAGAGTGTGGTTGTTACAATTGCTGTGGCAAACATCCCAGTTGGAAGCTGAAACACACCCAAAGGAGGAAATTGAACTCAACATGGAGGGGACCCAGCCAGGCACTTTCCCAAACCATACTCCATTAGCCAGTCTGGAGAAGAGCTCCTGAGTGTCCAAGAGGAGGGAACTGGGCTTTAGGTGTTCACCGAAAGAATGACTAAAAAAAGAGGGCAAAGAACAACGAGCTTCTGGAAGGACTCTCAAAGCAGCAAAAGACCTAAGCTGCTAGAAGCAGCTGCTGGATCTCCTATGGGGAGAGGGAGAAGGAGGGGTCTGGGGTGGCCCCAGAGGAGAAGAAGGGATCCTAGGCCAGGCCACAACTATATGTCTTCCTCACCTTTCCTTCCTTGCCTTTTTCCTTACTTCCTCCCCTTTCTTCTCCAGCCACAGTGGGAGGAGCTTGCCCATTCCGTTCAACTCTCTCCTTCCACAGGATGCACCACTCCCAGAGCTGAGAAGGAAGGTTACTCTCTTCACCTGGTCTTCAGCAAAGATCATTCATCCATCTTGGGCTTCTTGGAGATCACATCACAGGATCCCATGTTGGACCGGTCAGCAGAGGGAAGCAGGGTGTTCAGCCAGTCTCTATACAGGCAAAGAATGGGCAATCACAACAGCAGGGACGGGTCACTCAGTGACCTGAGTCCCTTTGCCGATTCCCACTCAGAGTCCCAATTCCACTAACTCCACTTGTCTGTATTTCTCATGTTTGTTTCAATTTTTTCCCAACTGTCTCCTCCGAGGGCTCACAGTACCTGCTGCCCAAATATTACTTCTTCACTCTCTCTCCAAAATATGGCAAGGGGTCTCAAGAGCCAATGATAACACATACCTGGACATTGCTTCATTTATTCATTCAATAAGTCTAGGGATGCCTGGGTGGTTCAGTCAGTTAAGTGACCGGCTTTGTGGTCTCTCAGTTTGTGAGTTCGAGCCCCACATCAGGCTCAGTGCTGACAGCTCAGAGCCTGGAGCCTGCTTTGGATTCTGTGTCTCCCTCTCTCTTTGCCCCTCTCCTGCCCACACTCTGTCTCTCAAAATAATAAATAAACATTAAAAAAATAAGTCTTTATTGAGCTCCTACCACATAGGATTATTAAAAAGGCTTGACAGTGATCCAAGTGAAAGATAATGGAAACTTGGACCAGTATGGAGGTAATGAAAAGTGGTTGGATGGTAGATATATTTTGAATGGTGGAACAAACAGGATTCCCTAATGGACTGGACATGAGGTGTGAAGGAAGAAGGGAAGGATGCATGGGGTGCCAGGCTGGCTCAGTCTGTGAAGCATACGACTCTTGAGCTCAGGGTCATGAGTTTGAGCCCCACATTGGCCATAGAATTTACTGAAATAAAAAAAAATTTTTTTAAAAGAAGAAGAGAGGGGCACCTGGGTGGTTCAGTCGGTCAAGTGTCTGACTCTTGATTTCGGCTCAGGTCATGATCTCACAGTTTGTGAGATGGAGCCCCGTGTTGGGCTCTGCACTGTCAGTGCTTGGGATTCTCTCTCTCTGCCCCTCCCCCCCCCCCCCACTAAATAATCATTTTTTTAAAAAAAGAAGAGAAGGATGCCTCCAAGTTTTTGGCCTACACATCTTTAAGAGGCTATGCCTCTGTATTGCCATTTTCTGCCATAGGAAAGACTGCAAGACAAGTAAATTGAAAGAAATAAATCAATGGGGACATGTTAAGTTTGAGATGCTTATTTAGACATTCCAGTGGTAATATTCAGATAGCAGTCCAAAGTTCCTGAGAAAGGTCCAGGCTATATAAGTAAAAATTTTCAAAACCTTAGACTGCCTTTCTCTGTTCATAAGTAAAAAGAAGTATTGGAATTAGAGGAGCCTACAGAATCTCAACCAGTAAACATCAGGAAGTATAAGATTAAGCAAGATATCTAGAAATGCTGTGACTAACATTGCCTGACAGAGTTGGAGAGTCACCTCTCCCAGAGACTCAGTGAGATAATGTATTTAAATAGACTTTAGAGCTTCTAAGCTCCTATACACATGGACACCATTACTAAATCTGTCTACAGCAGTCTCCTAACCCATAGAGACTAATGTAGGAATAGTCTTACCCCTGCTAAAATGGAAATACACCAATGGTCTTTCCAGATCCCTTCCCTCACAAGGGCAATATGACTATTAAAAACCAAACACCCTTTCCTCTCTCAGTAAACTTTTTTCATCCCTTTACCTGGGCCTATCCCTTTTCCTATTTACAAAATAAAAGCTTCCATGCATATTAATGAAAACAAACAGAGGGTAGGGGAAAGGGAGTAGGGAAAAGAGCAAGACCTTATATAGCAATAACCAACCTTAAATTTCTTGTTATGTGTTTTTGGGGTTTTTTTTAATTTGTTGTACGGTGCCTGGATGGCTGTCGGAAAAGCAAGCTTTTTTTTTTTTTTTTAAATATTTATTTATTTTTGAGAGAGAGAAAGACAGAGCATGAGTGGGAGAGGAGCAGAGAGAGAGGGACACAGAATCTGAAACAGGCTCCAGGCTCCCAGCTGTCAGCACAGAGTCTGATGCAGGGCTCAAACCCACGAACCGTGAGACCATGACCTGAGCCAAAGTCTCACGCTTAACCAACTGAGCCATCCAGACGCCCCAGAAAAGAATGCGACTCTTAACCTCAGGGTCATGAGTTCAAGCCACATGCTGGGTATAGAGATTACTAAAGAAAATTCAAAGGGGGTGCCTGGGTAGCTCAGTCGGATAACCGTCCAACCTCTGCTCAGGTCATGATCTCACAGTTCATGAGTTCGAGCCCCACATCGGGCTCTCTGCTGTCAGTGCAGAGCCTACTTCAGATCCTCTGTCCCCCTCTCTCTCTGCCTTTCCCCTGCTTGTGCATGCACTCTCATAAATAAATAAATAAATAAATAAATAAATAAATAAATAAATAAATAAATTTGTTGCTTTATTTTGAAATGTTTGCTGTCAGTGTAATTATTGTTCTTTTGTTGATTATTTGTTTTTTTGTTTTGTTTTGTTTTGTTTTCTCTCTCTAGATGTTTGGGTGGGGTTTTTTTTTTCCATTTGGGTTTTTTTTTTTAATAGACTTTTTTTAAGAGTAGTTTTAGATTCACAGCAAAATTGAGTGGAAAATACAGAAAGCTCCTATTTACCTCGTATGATATAATGATTTATAAGAAATATGTATTTGGCCATATAGTTCTCAGATATATTTGGTCTTCATAATATATATTTCCCAGATATATGTATTCTTCCTCCATAGTTTCTGAAAACGCTTCAGAGACATAAAAGTGAAATGACTGTCTTATTATTGAAGGTGACTTTTGGACCCCACCCAAGGGTGGGATCTGATTGCCAGATGGACGCACCAGGTGATTAAACGGTTGTAACTTTCAGTCCCACCCCTTTCACAGAGGTGAGAGGAGTTAGCGGTTGATTCAGCCAATGACCAATGACTTAGACAATCATGATTATGTAATGAAACCTTCATAAAAACCCAAGAGGAGAGCTTTTTGGTCTTTTTATTCCAGAGAGCTTTCACACTTAGGGAACCGTATGTTTCCACACACCACCAGGTCAGGCCCCAAGCTCCACAGGGACAGAAGCTCCTTTGTTGGGGAACTTGCTGTATGTATCTCTTCATCTGGCCGTTGATTCATATCCTTTATCATATCTTTTTCTGTATCATTTCCTTTAATAGAAAACATAAGTGTTTCCCTGAGTTCTGTGAGCCACTTTAGTAAATTAATCCAGCCTAAGGAGGAGGTTGTTGGAATTTCCAGTGTGTAGCTAGTAGGTCAGAAACACAGGTAATAGTGTGGGGCTTGTGACTGGTGTCTGAAGTGGGAGGTGGGGGCAATCTTGTAGAACTAAACCCTTAACCTATGGAACCTGATGCTATCTCTGGGTCGGTAGTGTCAGAGTTGAGTTAAATTTTTGGACACCCTGCTGGTATCCAAGAATTGCCTGGTGTTTTGTGGGGTGAACCCCTACACGTTGGGTCTGAGAATTCTAAAAGACCCCTTGACACCTAAACACAGACTGTCAACATCCTATACCAGAGTGCTACATTTGTGGGGTGCCTAGGCGACCCAGTCAGTTGAGCATCTGACTCTTGATTTTGGCTAAGGTCATAAACCCAGGGTCATGTGATGGAGCCCGGTGAAAGAAGATTGGCTTCTTTCACTTAGTAATATGCATTTAAGTTTCCTCCATATCTTTTTATGAGTTAATAGCTTATTTCTTTTTAGCTCTGGATAGTCCACATATTGATGTAAATTGTTTGTTTACCTGTTAACCTACTCAGTCACTGGTTGTTCTCTGGATGCTTTTAAATCATCTCCCTACCTTTGATCTTCTGCAGTTTCCCTAAAAAGAGTGTAAGGTGAATTTATTTAAATTTTTTATTTATATTTATTCCTGGGATTCATTCTAATTTCTGAATCAGAGGATTCATATTTTTCATCAGTTCTGGGAAATTTCTCAGGCACTTTATCTTTGAATAGTGTCTTTTCTCTATTTTCTCCATGCTTTTATTCTAGAAGCCAGTTGTCTATATGTTAGACCTTCTCATTGCATCATTCATTTTTCCTAACATTTCTTTGTTTCTCTGTATTATATTCTGAATAATTCCTACAGATCTATCTTCTAGTTTATTAACTTCCTCTTTAATTATATCTAATTTGCTTTTTGCCCTGTTCACTTAGTGTTTTAAATACTTCACTCTTTTTTTAAATTTATTTATTTATTTTGAGAAATAGAATGCAAGAGAGGCAGAGAGAGAAGGAGAGAGACAGAATCCCAAGCAGGCTCTGCACTGTCAGCGTGGAGCCCGATGCAGGACTTGAACACACGAACTGTGAGATCATAACCTCAGCTGAAATCAAGAGTTGGACGCTTAACCAACTGAGCCATGCAGGCACCTCAATATTTTACTTATTTTTTATTGAAGTATAGTTGAGATACAATGTTATATTAATTTCGGTGTTTTATATATATTTTTTAACGGTAAAAAACACAGAACATAAAATCTTCCATCCTATCCATTTTTAAGTGTACATTTCAGGAGTATTAAGTATATTTACATTATTGTGCAGCCAGAATCCAGAACTTTTTCATCTTACAAAACTGAAACTCTGTAGCCACGAAACAGCAAATCCTCATTTTCCCTTCCCCCTGGTAACCACCATTCAACTTTCTGTTTCTATGAATTTGACTACTTTGTGATTTTTTAAAGATTTTATTTCATTTCATTTCATCCCATTTCATTTCATGTCATGTCATTTTATATAATCTCTACACCCAACGTGGAGCTCGAACTTACAACTCCAAGGTCAAAAGTCATACACTCCACTGACTGAGCAGCCCTATGCCCCAAATTTGACTATTCTGGATACCTCATATAAGTGGGATTATACAGGGCACTTGGCTGGCTCACTCAGAGGAGCATGTGACTCTTTTTTTTTTTTTTTTAAACGTTTATTTATTTTTGAGACAGAGAGAGACAGAGCATGAACAGGGGAGGGGCAGAGAGACGGAGACACAGAATCTGAAACAGGCTCCAGGCTCTGAGCTGTCAGCACAGAGCCCGACGCGGGGCTCGAACTCACGGCCAGTGAGATCATGACCTGAGCTGAAGTCAGACGCTCAACCGACCAAGCCACCCAGGCGCTCCAAGGAGCATGTGACTCTTGATCTCAGGGTTCTGAGTTTGAGCTCCATGTTGGGTATAGAGATTACTAAAAAAAATAAAATAAACTTTAGAAAAAAGGGAGATCATACAGTATTTATCTTTTTGCAACTATCTTATTTCAGATAGTATAATGTTCCCAAAGTTCATCCATGTTGTAACATGTAACAGAATTTCTTTTTAAGGTTAATAATATTCCATTGTATGTACGTGCCAGCTTGTTTATCATTCATTCATCAATGGACACTTGGGTTGCTTCTACATTTTATTTTTTGGAAATAATGCTGCTATAAACATGAATGTGAAAATATCTCTTTGGGGTGTATCCATGGAAGTCAGATTTCTGGATCATATGGTAACTGCCATACTGTTTTCCACAGCACCTGTAATATTTTACATTCCTACCAACAATACACAAAGCTTCCGGTTTCTCCACTTCCTCATCAACACTTGTTATTTTCTGCATGTAGGGTTGCATAATGTTTGTTTGGGGCAGAATAAAGCACAATTGTCTTGGAACAACAAACATAGACTCCTCAATTTTGAAGTTCCTCATTTTTGAGGGAAGTTTCCAACCACCCTACTGTAGTTGATTGTTCTTTGGCCAACCTGAGATACAGACTGAAAGGGGAGTTTCATGGATGTGTGAAAATAAGGTGCAATAGTGTTTCCCCACAGCTTCTGTAGGTCAGTCCCCAGAGAAATTTGAAAATAGACTTCTGGGACACCTGGGTGGCTCAGTCAGTTAAGCGTCTGACTCTTGATTTCAGCTCAGGTCGTGATCTCACAGTTGTGAGATTGAGCCCTGAGTCTGGCTCTATGCCCAGGGTGGAGCCTTCTTAAGATTCTCTCTCTCCCTCTCTGTCTGCTCCTCCCATTCTTGTGCACGGGCTCTCTCTCTCTCTCCCTCAAAAGAAGAAAGAAAGAAAGAAAGAAAGAAAGAAAGAAAGAAAGAAAGAAAGAAAGAAAGAAAGAGAAAGAGAGAAAGAAAGAAAGAAAGAAAGAAAGAAAGAAAGAAAGAAAGAAAGAAAGAAAAAAAAAAAGAAAGAAAGAAAGGAAGAAAGAGAGAAAGAGAGAAAGAAAGAAGAAAGAAAGAAAGAAAGAAAGAAAGAAAGAAAGAAAGAAAGAAAGAAAGAATAAATGACAATTTTATTTTATTTTATTTTTTGGAGCTCAGAACCCTGGGTTTTACTTCTGGTACTTTGGCTCAGAGGATTTGTGATGTTAGGCAAACTTCCTCCAGGAATTTTCTTTTTCAGGGAATACAGCTAACTCATCTCTGGCTCCAAGGCTGGCACAATGGCTGTCACAGTTCTCTGAATGTTTGTTCTTGCTTATCTGTGCATTGTTTTGTTTTATTTTTTAATTGTCTTTATAGAACAGTGACAAATCCACCTTTATGGGAAGTCTTTGCATTTTTATGTGGTTCTTTGCACCACGGCAAGCTAGACAGAAACATGACTCTGTGATTCCCACTCAGGGAAACATGTGGAAATGAAATGACTCTTGCTATGGCAGCGAGACCACTGGGTGGGAAGAAAGGTGTACATGGCACCAGTGATGAAGTTTTGGGGTGATGGTGGGGTGGTCCGGAGCTGATGCCCAATAAAGAATTCTTGAAGACAACTTTGGTACAAAAAGGTGATTTTAGAGTTCCCCGGCGCTGGCTGCTCCCTGGTCCCTGTCGCAACCACAGCTGAAGAACAACCACAGTTCGAATTGTTCATGAAGGCTGGCAGTGATGGGGCCAAGACTGGGAACTGCGCCTTCCCCAGAGACTGTTCATGGTACTCTGGCTCAAGGGAGTCCCCTTCAATGTCACCACTGTTGACACGAAAAGGCTGACTGAAACAATACAGAAGATGTCCCAGGAGGGTAGCTCCCAGTCCTGCCATATGGCACCGAAGTGCACACAGACACCAACAAGACTGAGGAGTTTTTGGAGGTGGTGCTGTGCCCTCCCAGGTACCCCAAGCTGGCAGCTCTGAACCCTGGATCCAACACGGCTGGACTGGACATATTTGCCAGATTTTCTGCTTACATCGAGAATTCCAACCCAGCACTCAATGAAAATTTGGAGAAGGGGCTCCTGAAAGCCCTGAGAGAGATATTAGGCAATACCTTGGGGACCTCTAAAGCTAGGACAGTCCTTCAGAACTGTCCCAAATTAAGGCAAAGGGGCATGTGTTTGTACTGCATATTTACTAGTCATTGGATGCCACCTGTCGCCAGGGAGGGGCTTAGAATTGGCAAAGCAGCTACATGCAACTGAAAGCAGCTCTCTGTATAAACTGTCAGCAGACAACATTCCTGGCAACTGTCTGAAGTGCCTTGTCCTAAAGAAAAGCACGTGGATAACATCCCACAGTATCCAATACACCCTTGTACTCCTATTCCCTTCTCCAGAAACAAAAACCATGACCTGTGTGTCTCTCTCCAGATCTATGTTTTTAAAGTCATTTGCATATATATTTTCATATACACGTGTATATGTATAGAGCTTTTCTTTTTTTACTTCAAATGATTCATAAGAGGGGCGCCTGGGTGGCTCAGTCGGTTGAGTGTCCAACTTCAGCTCAGGTCATGATCTCATGGTCCGTGAGTTCAAGCCCCGCGTCGGGCTCTGTGCTGACAGCTCAGAGCCTTGAGATTGTTTCGGATTCTGTGTCTCCCTGTCTCCGACCCTCCCCTGTTCATGCTCTGTCTCTCTCTGTCTCAAAAATAAATAAACGTTACCAAAAAAAAAATTTTTTTTAATGATTCATAAGACATGCATCGTTCTATTGCTTTGTTCACTTGTGTTGGAGATCTTTCCATTCAGGTACAAATAACTCTCTCTTTTGTTAACAACTGCATAATATTCCATATTGCGGATGTCCAATTTCATCAAATGCTTTTTTGACATCTATTGGAGTGATCGTATAGTCATCCTCAAGTTTATCTGACTCTCAAGATTGTTTGAATTGAAAATGCATGAGCACAGCAAAGAACATTTCATTTTATTTTATTATTTTTTTAAGTAAACTCTACACCCAGTGTGAGGCTCAAGCTTACAACACTGAGATCAAGAGTCACGTGTTCTATGGACTCAGCCATTCAGGCATTTATTATTTATAAATATTTATTTATTATTTATAAATAAATAATGTTTATTTGTGTGCGTGTGTGTGTGTGTGAGAGAGAGAGAGAGAGAGAGAGAGAGAGAGAGAGAATGAGCAAGCAGAGGAGGGGCAGAGAAAGACAGAGAGAGAATCCCAAGCAGGCTATGTGCTGTCAGTGCAGAGCCAGAGGCAGGGCTTGAACTCCTGAACTGGGACACCATGACTTGAGCTAAAATCAATAGTCTGAATGCTTAACCAACTGAGCCACCCAGCGGCTCCCAGATTTAAAATTGTGAAATTAAAAAAAAAAAAAAAAAAACGCATAAAACTATTAGAGGAAAATATGAAAATAATACCATAACCTCAGTTTATAATGGAAACATTTCCCAAGCATAAAATGAAACCCAGAAACCATGAAGGAAAAATTTGACTTTTTTTTTTTTTTTTTTACGTAGGCTCCACACCCAGCATAGAGCCCAACAAGGGGCTTGAACTCACCACTCTGAGATCAAGACCTGAACTGAGATCAAGAGTCCGATGCCTAACCTGACTGAGTCACCCAGGCTCATAAAATTTAAAACCTTGTAGTCAACTAAACACTCACACAAAACAAAAAAAGAAGATTGTAAGACAAGTGGTAAGTTAGGAAAATATATTTGAAATGCATATAAGCATCTAAATCACTAATACACAAGATATATAATGAATAAAGAAGAGGGGTGGCTAGGTGGCTCAGTTGGTTAAGCGTCTGGCTCTTTAGCTCAGGTCCTGATCTCATGGTTAGTGGGTTTGAGCCCCACATCAGGCTCTACACTGGCAGTGAGGAGCCTGCTTGGGATTCTCTCTGTCCCTCTCTCTCTGCCCCTCCCCTGCTCTCCCATGCTCTCTCTCTCTCTCTCTCTCAAAATAAATAAACTGAAAAAAGAAAAAAGGATTTAAACGTCAGGGGCACCTGGCCGGTTCAGTCAGTAGAGGATGCAATGCTTGATCTAGGGGTCTTGAGTTCCAGTCCCACATTGGATGTAGAGCTTACTTATAAATAAATAAATAAATAAATAAATAAATAAATAAATAAGTAAATATTTTTAAAAAGAATATAAACATCAGTAATATCCATTACTGGCCAAGCTATGGAAGACTGGATGCTCTATTTTACTGGTGAACAGAAAAGAAATTGGTAAAGGCAGCTTAGCAAGTTCTTTCCAGAATTTAAGTGGTCATATCTTTTTTTTTTTTTTTTTAGGGAGAAAGAGAGAGTGTCTGTGTGTAAGTACGGGAGAGGGACAGAGGGAGAGAGAGAGAGAGAGACAGAATCTTAAGCGGGTTCCACACTCAGCGTGGAGTCCTACGCAGAGCTCAGTCCCACCACTGTGGGATCATGACCTGAGCCAAAATCAACAGCTGGACATTCAACCAGCTGAGCCACCAAGGCACCCTAAGGGGGCACATTTTGGCCCGTAAATTTTACCTCTCTAAATCGATCCTAAAGAAATACACATGTGTACAGGGAAGTAAATGCAATATCTTGAATGCGGTACAGTTTGTTGTTGCAAAAGGTTTGAAGTAATGTAAATATCCATTAATGAGGACATTTAGTTGAATTACAATACAGTCATGCTGTAAAATACTAAACAGTAATTTAAAAGAATGAGACAGAGCTGATGTTGAAGTCTTCAATAAACACATAGTATGAAGAAAAAAACCTGATCATATATTTAAATATGTATACATACATATATACACATATATATCCTTAAACATATATATGCATGCATGTGCACACATACAACAACCTTCATCAGTGGCTATAAACTTGGGAGGGTACAGAATTGATCCTTGGGTAAAGTAATACTTCCACTTCTTATACATATTTTTCAGTGTGATTTGAAAATATTACAATGAGTCTACATTATTTTTGTGATTTAAAAACCAAATTCAAAAAGGAAAAGTTAATACTGATTGATAAGATAGTACCAAAGAATATAAAAAACAGCTGTAATCCCATCATTTAAAAAACATTTCTTTCTCAGGGTGACTGGATGCCTCAGTTGGTTGAGTGTCTGACTTTGTCTCAGGTCATGATCTCACGGTTCGCGGGTTCAAATCCCACGTCGGGCTCTGTGCTGACAGCTCATAGCCTGGAGCCTGCTTCGGATTCTGTGTCTCCCTCTCTCTCTGCCCCTTCCCCACTCGTGTTCTATCTCTGTGTCTATTAAAAATAAACACTAAAAAAATTTTATTTTTTTTCTTTTTTAGTTTTTAAAGTAAACTCTACCCGCAATGTGGGGCTCAAACTCAGACTCCGAGATCAAGAATCCAATGCTCTATGGACTGGGCCAGCCAGACGTCCCTGTAATCCCACCATTAAGAGAAAATCTGTCAACATTTTTTCAAATATATTTTATGCATTTAAAAAAATTTTTTTCAGTTTATTTGTTTTGGAGGAGAGAGAGCACAAGCAGGGGAGGGGCAGAGAGAGAGGTAGAGAGAGAATCTGAAGTAGGCTTTGCACTCTCAGCACAAAGCCGGATGTGGGGCTTGAACCCATGAGATCATGAGCTGAGCAGGTATCAAGAGTCAGGCACTTAACTGACTGAGCCACCCAGGCGCCCCAAGATTTTTTTTAAGTAATCTGTGCACCCTTGGCACAAAAACAGACACATAGACCAATGGAATAGAATAGAAACCCCAGAACTAGACCCACAAACATATGGCCAACTCATCTTTGACAAAGCAGGAAAGAACATCCAATGGAAAAAAGACAGCCTCTTTAACAAATGGTGCTGGGAGAACTGGACAGCAACATGCAGAAGGTTGAAACTAGACCACTTTCTCACACCATTCACAAAAATAAACTCAAAATGGATAAAGGACCTAAATGTGAGACATGAAACCATCAAAACCTTAGAGGAGAAAGCAGGAAAAGACCTCTCTGACCTCAGCCGTAGCAATCTCTTACGTGACACATCCCCAAAGGCAAGGGAATTAAAAGCAAAAGTGAATCACTGGGACCTTATGAAGATAAAAAGCTTCTGCACAGCAAAGGAAACAACCAACAAAACTAAAAGGCAACCAACGGAACGGGAAAAGATATTCGCAAATGACATATCGGACAAAGGGCTAGTATCCAAAATCTATAAAGAGCTCACCAAACTCCACACCGGAAAAACAAATAACCCAGTGAAGAAATGGGCAGAAAACATGAATAGACACTTCTCTAAAGAAGACATCCGGATGGCCAACAGGCACATGAAGATGTTCAGTGTCGCTCCTTATCAAGGAAATACAAATCAAAACCACACTCAGGTATCACCTCACGCCAGTCAGAGTGGCCAAAATGAACAAATCAGGAGACTATAGATGCTGGAGAGGATGTGGAGAAACGGGAACCCTCTTGCACTGTTGGTGGGAAGGCAAATTGGTGCAGCCGCTCTGGAAAGCAGTGTGGAGGTTCCTCAGAAAATTAAAAATAGACCTACCCTATGACCCAGCAATAGCACTGCTAGGAATTTATCCAAGGGATACAGGAGTACTGATGCATAGGGGCACTTGTACCCCAATGTTCATAGCAGCACTCTCAACAATAGCCAAATTATGGAAAGAGCCTAAATGTCCATCAACTGATGAATGGATAAAGAAATTGTGGTTTATATACACAATGGAATATTACGTGGCAATGAGAAAGAATGAAATATGTCCTTTTGTAGCAACGTGGATGGAACTGGAGAGTGTGATGCTAAGTGAAATAAGCCATACAGAGAAAGACAGATACCATATGGTTTCACTCTTATGTGGATCCTGAGAAACTTAACAGGAACCCATGGGGGAGAGGAAGGAAAAAAAAAAAAAAAAGAGGTTAGAGTGGGAGAGAGCCAAAGCATAAGAGACTGTTAAAAACTGAGAACAAACTGAGGGTTGATGGGGGGTGGGAGGGAGGAGAGGGTGGGTGATGAGTATTGAGGAGGGCACCTTTTGGGATGAGCATTGGGTGTTGTATGGAAACCAATTTGTCAACAAATTTCATAAAAAAAAAAAAAGTAATCTGTGCACCCTAAGGAGGGGCTCAAACTCACAACCTGGAGATCAAAAGTCACATGCTCGACAGACTGAGCCAGTCAGGCACCCAAAACTGCCAACATTTTAATATAAATCTTTTCAGCTCCTTTTCTTTGTATAACTAATTTTTTAACCTAGATACAGACTGAACAGTATTCAAATTCTGTTTTTCTTTCTTCACTTTTTCCCTACAAGTTGTCTACGGTGGCATTCTCCTTCTTTCATTAAAGTTATTATTTTCATTCAGTTTCTCCCTCTGGGTGAAAGTCAAAGCCCTGAGCTCAGGAAGGACACTCCTCTGATCACTAAAGCAGAAACTCCAGATCCTAGCCCCAGGGCACAGGAACGGTTTAGGGGGAGCCACTACCACCCAGTACTATGAGCATCAGACTACTTTGGGTCTCATGGTAAGCTGAAGGTACACCAAGATGCTGGGCCTGAGGACCAGGGGATCAAACTAGGGGGCCAAGGAGCCCTGAGTATGGCTGACTGGGTTGTTGAAAAGAACTGCTAGAACACAATCAGTAAAGGAAGTATAGCCAAGGTGAGGCTCCGCACTGCTGGGGAATCCCGACTCCACAGAGACTGAACTTTGCCCCCTTCATGTGAGTTGCAGGATAGCATGAGTTGAAAGCGGGACTTTCCGCGCAACGTGCTTTCTGCAGTAGGAAAACCTTACACTTTCGCCTAGTTCACAAGGGTGAGTGTTTACTTAGACATCAAGGGTAAATCCACACTTGTGGTTTACAAAAGACTCTTGAACAACACTCCTTTAGACTTAGACAATGACGAGCAGGAGCAGGTCCAACTTTCGCTTGGTCTTAGCTAGACTGCCCGCAGCATCCTTCAGGCCCCAGCAGCGCCTGCGCAGAACGGCCTGGAGCAGAACCAGCACGTAGGTGAGCAGGTGGAGGCATTATGGAGGATGGAAGGGGAACCACCAGTTGCATTAGCCTCTGAATATAATCTAATTGTAATTCTGCACAGTATGGGATAAGAATCTATGGACAAGTTTATAATAAGAGGAAATAAACATTTAGTTTATAAGAGTCAGGAAGGAGGCAGGAGAACTGATTACAGAACAGAAAAGGAAAGTTACCAAGACTATGAAATGTTTTAAAATCTCTTTCCAGTAACCATTTCTCAATAGATACATATCAAATAATTACGTTATACACTTTGTTTTTTATGTTGTACGCTTTAAACTAATACAATGTTACCTATCAATTACACCTCGATAAAACTTGGAAATTTTTTTTTTCAACGTTTTATTTTATTTTTGGGACAGAGAGAGACAGAGCATGAACGGGGGAGGGGCAGAGAGAGAGGGAGACACAGAATCGGAAGCAGGCTCCAGGCTCTGAGCCATCAGCCCAGAGCCTGACGCGGGGCTCGAACTCCCGGACCGCGAGATCGTGACCTGGCTGAAGTCGGACACTTAACCGACTGCACCACCCAGGCGCCCCAAAACTTGGAAATTTTTTAAATGCAAACCCGTTCCTTAAAGTAAAATGGTCCTCTGGTCCCTCCCCTCCACCCACCCCCATCCCCCCACCCAGTCTAGACCCTAAAGATTTTAACTTTTTGTTTCTTTGTAGGTTTTAGGACCAGCACGGAGCCCAGCACGGAGCCCAGCATGGGGCTTGAACT
Organism: Felis catus; assembly: GCF_018350175.1. Lineage (NCBI taxonomy): Eukaryota > Metazoa > Chordata > Mammalia > Carnivora > Felidae > Felis > Felis catus. The sequence goes on from NC_058376.1 coordinate 124,167,766, forward strand.
CAGGACTCTGAGATCAAGATCTAATCTGAGATCAAGAGTCAGATGCTTAACTGCCTGAGTCACATAGACTCTAAATGCCCTAGACCCTAAAAGATTTTAGCAGTACCATTAGTAAACATACCTGCTGATTTGTAAATGAACACTATTGCAGTAAGATGGTCTTTGGCATGGCCAAGGTCTTCGTGATTCCCACCACCTCTATATTTTCCCAGCTCTTCTACCAAAGTAAGGAGCTTCATAAATGTTTGTGGTTGATGGCAAAGTTGTTGAGTTTCTGTTGTCAATTCTGATAATTCTCCCCCAAGGAGTAGTGAAAAGTCAGAAATGATGCAAATAATCGACTCTATGAATATATCTATTTTTTATTTTTATTTTTGTAAGTAAGCTGCATGCCCAGCATTCAAGAGTGCCATGCTCTACTGACTGAACCAGCCAGGCACCCCTCCATGAATATATTTGGTTTTGAAGCATATGTGTATTGTGATAATTTTTTTGGTAAATTAGCCTTTATTGGTAGTCACTCAGCATGTTTAATAGTTAATCCAGGAATGTCCTTCTCACTAAAGACGTTGTAAGTGTGTCTAAAAGATCCTTCTGGTAGAAACTTCCTCTCACTGACCCCATGGTGTATGTGACATAGAGTCCACCAATCAAATCCTCCCTTTTAGGGCTTTGACATTTGAACAAACTGAGAGGAGGGGTATGACCTTTGATCTCAGTGGGCTAAGAAATTGGGTAGAACTCTAAAGCCCAAAGGAAATTTATTTATGGCCCATATGGTAGATTCAAAAAGGGATACTGTGATTCAATTCCTTCATACATTATTCACTTAACAAACATTTCCTGAGCATGCAATATACACCAGACACTGTACGAGATGCTTGCACACACTCATTTCATTTAACAGATGAGGACAAATTCAAAACCTTTCAAGAAATTTGCTCAAGTTCACACAGTCAGTCTAAAAGATCTAGGTTTCGGGAAGCCTGGCTGGCTCATTTGGAAGAGCATGCAACTCTTGATCTCAGTGTCATGAGTTCAATCCCCACGTTGGGTGTAAAAATTACTAAATAAATAAGGAAATCAATTAACCTTTAAAAAATAAAAATAAAAAATAAAATAAAAGGGCAATTTTCAAGCCCCTGTGTCCTGACTAGCACTGTCCCCAGTCCTAGTGCTTTATTTACTATTCCACAGTTGATTCTCCAAAACTTGCCCACATCCAGTATTAGGGGTGAATTGGGGAAAAGAAGAAAAGACTCTTGTTAAACAGATGAGGTTGACTTAAAAAGTAGAACTAACTTTATTTCAATAAAGTGAGTACTAAAACTTATTTACGGTCCCTGAGAACACATCGCTGGTAAAAGCAGAGCCTGGAAAGGAAGATTTCTTTGGAGAAAATGGATGAAGACACACACACACCAACACACAGAATTCTCCCTAGATCAGAGGAGATGACGTTCAAATAGCCACTAGAAAGCTGATGGTTGGGGCGCCTGGGTGGCTCAGTCGGTTAAGCGTCTGACTTCGGCTCAGGTCATGATCTCGCGATCCGTGAGTTCAAGCCCCGCGTCGGGCTCTGTGCTGACAGCTCAGAGCCTTGAGATTGTTTCGGATTCTGTGTCTCCCTCTCTCTCTGCCCCTCCCCTGTTCATGCTCTGTCTCTCTCTGTCTCAAAAATAAATAAACGTTAAAAAAAAAAAAAAGATTTGAAAGCTGATGGTTGAGGTGTTTGGAATGAATGAAGTAAACGGTGAGACTCCTGGCTGCAGGTGAAAGAAACCCAGCTCAACTAGCTTAGACAACCACAGAAAGAGCCTCAAGGGCAAATGCATCTAACTAGCTCTCTCTCTTCCTCCTCTTTTTCTTGTCTGTACATCTCTCTGCATGTCAACTCCACTCTCGCTCCGACAAGTTCCTACAAGTGAATTCAAGGATAGCTGTTGGCAGTTTTCAGACCACATCTCCCAACTACCCCACCCGAGAGCTTTACTCCTTCTCTTAGTGCCAATTCAAACATCCTGGTGTAGGATTTGGGGCTTAGAGAGGGGGAAGGGGAAGGCAGCCAGTGGCTTTAATTATCCAGAAGAAATGGGAAGACGTGAGCCTGCAATTAAACAACTAAATGTCCTCCACATGGAAGTCTAATTTTCATTGGCCTCTGTTCTTTCTTGTTACAATTACATCACCGTTTCCACAAATTTGGGGAAAATATGGATAAAACAGGAGGTTAATGAGCTCAACTGTATCTTTTATCTATTTTAACAGCATCATTATTTTCATCTATGGGTATATTCTATTGATTAGCTTTTATGCCTATTAGGCCTTGAGGGACTGTGACACATGGAAATTTGAGAATGCTGATCATCTCTGCCAGAGATCATCTCTGCTGATCATCTCTGCTGATCATCTCTGCTGATAACTAACTGCCAGAGATATTTTGGTAGATATTTTTCTTTTTACAATGACTCATCTTCTTTTTTTAAAAGACTTATTTTTTTTTATGTTTATTTAATTTTGAGAGAAAGAGGGAGAATGCATGCATCTGCGAGAGCAGGGGCTGGGAAGAGAGAGAGCGGGAGAGAGAGAATCCCAAGCAGGATCCACACTGTCAGCACAGAGCCCAACTGGGTCTTAATCCCATGAACTGTTAGATCATGACCTGAGCTGAAATCAAGACTGGGCCCCTTAACCGACTGAGCCATCCAGGTGCCCCTTGACTGATCTTATATTTCTGTTATGTGGTCTATTAACAAGAATAATTCCAAGGGCTTAAATATAACATTTCAAAATTAATAAAGCATTGTATACCCCACCAGATAGATTCAGTGTTTGCTTGCAAAAGAATTCACTAGAGCCTTAGATTTGCGTTGTTTTTCTCACTTAACATAGAAAAAAGGAAGAAGGGGGGCCCAAACAGGGGTGGAGGGCCTGATTGACTCCCTGCCTTATCAGACACCCTGTGACCTTCGGTAGGTCCTTTACTCATTTAAGTTTCTGTATCATTCTCTCTGAAATGGATGATATTTCCCATTTGACAGGGGTATTAGGAGGAGTAGAGATAATAGATGTCTAGCACAGGGTATAAGAGGCTTAACAAATGGTGCTTTTTATTGATTTTGGCCAAAACCACATCCTATAGATGCCCTGAAAGATCCTTATCCCAGGTCAGGAGGACTCAGCAATGCTCCAGTACACATTCACCTGCCCCAGTTACACAGAAAGGAATCAATCACCAGTGTATAGGGATCTTTCCTCTCTGAGCCCAAACTGCCCAACACAGCCCATGGTCTGTTTGATCTTCCTATTACTCTGCCCTAGGACGTGTCTTACATTGTTAACTCAAACTGTGAACTCCCACATTGTTCACATGTTTCACCATCAGTTGCCAAACTGACCTCATTTCCCACCAAGCTAACTTCATTTCCGTTTTTGATAGGGTTACTAAACTGAATGGGTTCCGAGAATACTGCTGACACAGTATATCTGGATTCTGCAAAGGGGATGATAAGGTCCCGTGGTCTCTCTGTGGCCAGGACAGCCAGAAAAAGTAGTAGAAAGGTTAGATAGCAGAAGTCATAACTGCTACGAAGTCTATCCACTCATCCACATAGCAAATATTTACTGAGGGCCTGTGTGGGGCACTGGTAAGGCTCTATGGATAGAAGAGAACGAAACAGACAAAACTTTTGGAGCTTTCATTCTGGTGGTAGGAAATGAGACAATGAACACGCAAATCATCTGGAAATTTCTAAAGCTGATACGTGTTACCAAGAGAATAGCATGACTTGGGGCAAAAGAGGGGTGCTCCTTTAAGTATAGTAGTCTAATGCTCTAAAGAATGAGGATGGGGCACCTGGCTGGTTCAGTTGGGAGAGCATGTGACCCTTGATCTTGGGGTTGTAAGGTCGAGCCCCACGCTGGGTGTAGAGATTATTTAAAAACTAAAATCTTGGGGGGTGCCTGGGTTGAGCATCCGACATCAAGTTGGTTGAACATCCGACTTCAGCTCAGGTCATGATCCCGAGGTTTGTGGGTTCAAGCCACGCATCGGGCTCTGTGTTGATGGCTCAGAGCTGGAGCCTGCTTTGGGTTCTGTGTCTCCCTGTCTCTCTGCATCTCTCTCCCTCTCTCTCAAAAATAAATAAACATTAAAAAATTTTTTAATAATAAAATAAAATCTTGGGGCACTTGGGTGGCTCAGATGGTTAAGTGTCCAACTCTTGATTTCAGCTCAAATCATGATCTCACAGTTCATGGGACAGAGCCCCACGTGGGGCTTTGTGCTGGCAACAAGGAGCCTGTTTGGGATTCTCTCTCCCTCTCTCTCCGCCCCTCCTCCTCTTCTCTCTCTCAAAATAAATAAACTTAACAAAATAAAGAGATAAATAAAAATAAAATCTTAAAAAAAAATAAGGAGGAGCAGGGGAGCCTGGTTGGCTCAGTCAGTGGAGCATGTGACTTCTGATCTCGGAGAAGTGAGTTCAAGCCCCATGTTGTGCATAGAGCTTACCTTAAAAAAAAAAAAAAAAAATGAGAAGCCAACTGTGTGAAATTGTGGAGCTATAGCACTCCAGGCATTGGGAACAGCAAATGCAAAGTCCCTAAACTGAGAATGTGTTTGGTATATTTAAGGTATTGAAAGGAAAAGCAGGTTCTAAAGAAGTGAGAAAGACACAGATGGGCAAGGAGTGAAACGGCTTGTGAAGAGCCTCCCAGATGATGTTCCCCAGGGGGGTTTCACATGACCCCAACTATTGATCACCTCAGCCCCGCCCCCTGCAGCAGTAGGACCTAGGAAAACTTGATTCCCTCCCTAGCACCATCACCTTGGACAGAAAAAAGTTCTACTTACCTGTGTTCTGTGTACGTATTATAATTTCCTTTGTGTTTCATGACGTGGAAGGTTAGGAAATGCTAATGTAGGTTTTTGTAGATCATGTTAAACACTTTACATTTTAACACCTGTAGAGTTTCAAGGGACAAAAGTAGAACCACTGACTAAAAAATACACAGAAAGACGTGTACTTCAAAACAAGGAGGAACTTTAAAAATTAGCAGAAGTATCTAATGATGGAATCAGTTGCCTCAAAAAATAGTGTGGTAGGAGGTAGAAAATATACATACTAGTTAGGAAGACTCAATATTATAAAGATATCAAGTCACAATAAACTAATCTATACATTTAACATAACCAGGATTAAAATATCAAGTTTTCTTGGTGCCTAGGTGGTTCAGTCGGTTGAGTGTCCGACTCCAGCTCAGATCATGATCTTACGGTTCCTGAGTTCTAGCCCCACATTGGGCTCACTGCTGTCTATGGATAGCACACTTCGGATCCTCTGTCTCCCTCTCTCTCTGCCCCTCTCTCGCTCATGCTCTCTCTTTCTCAAAAATAAATAAGATATTTAAAAAGTGCACTTTTAAAAGAATCGAGTTTTCTTAACTAGGCAATTATTGTTTTAAGTATTTATTTATTTATTTATTTTTAGTAGTCTCCACACCCAATGTGGGGCTTGAACTCAGGATGCTGAGATCAACAGTCGCATGCTCTTCTGACCAAGCCAGCCAGGTGCCCCCCCCTAATTCGACAACTTTTTAAAATTAATACTCCAAGAATATCTGAGAAAATTCTGAAAAATAATTCTGAAAAAAAAGCAGGCTACTTATTTCTAGATATTAAGCATATTAAACATAGGATAATTAGAAGAGTACAGTATGGGAATGTGACTAGTCAGATAGGACCATGACCCAAAATTAAGAGCCCAGAGGTGTGGGGCCCCTGGGTTGCTCAGTTAAGCATCCAACTTCACCTCAGGTCATGATCTCTCGGGTTTGTGAGTTCTAGCCCCACGTGGGGCTCTCTGCTGTCATCCTGGCACCTGCTTCAGATCCTCTGTCCCCCTCTCTCTTGACCCTCCCCTGCTCACTCTCTCTCTCTCAAAAAAAATAAGTAATCTTAAAAAAATAAAACAACCCAGAGGTGCCTGGGTGGATCAGTTGGTTGAGCATCGGACTCTTGATTTTGGCTCAGGTCATGATCCCAGGTCATGATATCAAGCCCCAAGTCAGGCTCCACCATGAGCATGGAGCCTGCTTGGGATTCTTTCTCTCTGACCCTCTCCCCTGCTCATGCTCTCTCTTTCTCTAAAATAAAAAATAAATAATAAATAAAATTAAGGGTGCCTGGATGGCTCAGGCAGTTAAGTGTCTGATCTTACTTTCTGCTCAGGTCATGATCTCTCGGTTTGTGAGAGAGAGTCCCACATCAGGCTCAGTGCTGACACTGCAGAACCTGCTTGGGATTCTCTCTCTCTCTCTCTCTCTCTCTCTCTCTCTCTCTCTCTCCTCTCTGCCCCTCCCCTGCTTCCTCTCTCTTTCAATTTTTTTTTTACATTTATTTATTTTTGAGAGACAGAGTACAAGTGGGGGAGGGGCAGAGTGAGAGGGAGACACAGAATCTGAAGCAGGCTCCAGGCTCTGAGCTGTCAGCACAGAGCCGGATGCAGGGCTCAAACTCACGAGCCATGAGATCATGACCTGAGCCGAAGTCGGATGCTTAACCGACTGAGCCACCCAGGCGCCCCTGAGGTTTATCTATTTTTGAAAGAGAGAGGCAGAGCGCAAATGAGGGAGGGGCAGAGGGCAAGGGAGACACAGAATCTGAAGCAGGCTCTAGGCTCTGAACTGTCAGCACAGAGTCCGATGTGGGGCTCGAACCCACAAACCTCAAGATCCTGACCTGAGGGGAAGTCGGACACTCAACCGACTGAGCCACCCAGGTGCCCCTCTCTCTTTTTCTTTTTTTTTTTTTTTAATGTTTTTATTTATTTTTGAGACAGAGAGAGACAGAGCATGGGCAGGGGAGGGGCAGAGAGAGAGGGAGACACTGAATCCGAAGCAGGCTCCAGGCTCTGAGCCCGCCGCACAGAGCCCAACAAGGGGCTCGAACTCACAGACTGCGAGATCATGACCTGAGCTGAAGTCGGATGCTTAACCAACTGAGCCACCCAGGAGCTACTCCCCTCTCTTTTTCAAATAAATAAACATTTAAATATGTATGTGTAAAATTAAAGCTATAATTTTTATATACTGAGTTTATCATAAAAACAGTATTCTTAGACATCTGGCTGCCTCAATCCGTAGAGCATGCCTCTCTTAATCTCAGGGTCATAAATTCAAGCCCCATGTTGGGTGTGGAATCTGCTTTAAAAAATGTAGTCTTCTAAATCAATTGGGAAAAGACATATTATTCAAAAAAAGGTCTTGGAGAAACTGAAGAGCAAAAATAAAATTGGACCATTGCCTCATACTTTATAGCAAAATAAATTCTGGATGGAGCAAAGGCTGAAATGTGAAAACTGAAAGAACAAAGGTACCAGAAGAAAACACCAGAGAATTTATATATGTATGTATATATATACGTGTGTATATATATATATATATATATATATATATATATACACACACACACACATATATATAACATCTTGCTGTGGACATGCCTTCTTCAGTATTGTAAAACAGACACACAAATAAATACATAAAACAAAAAGCTCTAAAAGAAAATACTAGGGGCACCTGGGTGGCTCAGTCGGTTAAGCATCCGACTTCAGCTCAGGTCACGATCTCGCGGTCAGTGAGTTTGAGCCCCGTGTCGGGCTCTGGGCTGACAGCTCAGAGCCTGGAGCCTGCTTCCAATTCTGTGTCTCCCTCTCTCTCTGCCCCTCCCCAGTTCATGCTCTGTCTCTCTCTCTGTCTCAAAAATAAATAAACATTAAAAAAAATTTTTTTTAAAGAAAATACTAATAACCTCCAGTTTTTTTACCCCATCTTTATAAGACTATGATTGAAAATTGAAATTGTGTATATTTAAGATATACATGTTTTGATATACATATACATCGCGATTAGCACAATCAAGCCAATTAACATATTCATCCCCTCATCTAGTTACTCTTTTTTTGGTGCTGGTGAGAACCCTTGAGATCTACTCTCAGCAAATGTCAAGTATACATTATTTTTTTAATGTGTATTTATTTACTTTTGAGAGAGAGAGGGTGGCAGCAAGGGTAGAGAGAGGATGGAAAGAGAATCCCAAGCAGGCTCTGTGATGTCAGTGCATGAACCATGGATCATGATCTGAGCTGAAATCAAGAGTTGGCCACCGACTGTGCCACCCAGGTGCCCCTCAAGTACATAATATATTATTATGAACTCTAGTCACCATGCTATACATTAAGTTTCCAGAATTTATCTTAGAGCCGAAAATTTGCACCTTTGACCAATATCTTCCCATTTCTCCCACTCTCAATCTCTAGTAATCACCATTCTTTTTTTTTTAAGATTTTATTTGTTTAAAGTAATCTCTACACCCAACATAAGGCTCAGACCCAAAACCCCAAGATCAAGGGTAGCATGCTCTACTCACTGGGCCAGCCAGACGCCCCTCACCACTCTTATCTCTGTTACTATGTGTTCTACTTTTACAGATTCCACATATAAGTGAGATCATGTAGTATTTGTCTCTCTCTTATTAAATCAGGCTAATCAAAAATATATACATTATAATATACATTTCAAGTGTAGATATTGACAAGAAAAGCTGCAAAAAGAAAAACAAATAGGTAAAGGATATAAACAGCCCATACATAGAAAAATAAATACAAAAGGCCCTCATATATATGAGAGGATGCTCAACTTCATTCATAATAAAAGGACTACAAATGAAAACAGCTAGGGGTAACTATTTTTGATCTACCAAATTGGCAAAGTTTTTTTTTTTTAATGTTTATTCATTTATTTTGAGAGAGAGAGTAAAGACAGAGACAGAGAGAGAGCAGTGGAAAGGGGGAGAGAAAGAGAGAATCCTAAGCAGGCTCCATGCTGCCGTCGAGGAGCCTCACCCAGGGTTCGATCTCACAAACTGTGAAATCATGACCTGAGCCGGAATCAAGAGATAGACACTTAACTAATGGAACCACCCAGGTTTCCTGGCAAAAGTTTTTGGTTTTTTGTTGTTTTTTGTTGTTTTTTAAGTCATTAATATCCTGGTAACTGCATGGGGAAAAATTACTCTCATAATTGAAGAAAGGAACACAAATTCATAAAGTCTCTACTGACAGCAACTGGCTATGTTTATCAAAATTACGAATGCAGGGCATCTAGGTGGCTCAGCCAGTTGAGTGCCCAACTTGGGCTCAGGTCATGATCTTGGGAGTTGGAGCCCTGCGTCGGGTTCTGTGCTGACAAGCAGAGCCTGGAGGCTGCTTTGGATTCTGTGTCTCCCTCTCTCTCTGCCCCTCCCCAATTCATGTTCCGTCCTCTCTCTCAAAAATAAATAAACATTACCAAAAAAATTAAAATTTATATATATATATGCATAAAAGGACACCTGGTTGCCTCAGTTGGTTATATATGAGACTCTTAATCTTGGGGTCATGAGTTCAAGTCCCACATTAAGCATAGAGCTAAAAAAATTAGTATATGTGCTTGTAAAAAGCATAGACTATCTCTAGAAGGCTACACATGAAAGTGACAGTGGTTGCCCCTGGGGAGGTGAACTGAGGGACTTGAAGGAGACAGATGGGGATGGAAGAGAGACTTTCTCCTCATTATATATATTCTTTAATGCCATTTGATTTTTTAAAAAATTCTATATTGCTCAAATATTATCTAATTTTAAAAATAGATTACAATCAAAAGTATGGGGTAAAATGTTTATATATGTGCCTGTACAAGTATAGAAAATGGCATCCTCACCATCCTGTAACAGTCCTTATCAATGGCAGGAAGGTGGGAGTTTCCAGGTGAAGTTTAGCTTTTTACTTTTATACTCTGCCATATTGTTTCAATGTGTTACATTAAGCATACATTACTTTTCTATTTAAAAACAGGGCACCTGGGTGGCTCAGGAGGGTTAAGCATCCTCTGACTCTTGATTTCATGAGTTCAAGTCCTGAGTCAGGCTCCACATTGACAGCCCGGAGCCTGCTTGGGATTCTCCCTCTCTCTGTGTCCATCCTCCGATCACACATGCAAAATAAGCTCTCTGTGTCACTCTCTCTCAAAATAAATAAATAAACTTAAAAAATTTTTAATGAAAAAAATAAAAACACATAGTAGGTTCTTCACCAGAAAAGTGTTGGTACAAAGCCAAAAAGGCTGGCGCCTGAGTGGCTCAGTCAGTTAAGCATCCGACTTCAACTCAGGTTATGATCTCACGGTTCATGGGTTCGAGCCCCACGTCTCCCATCGGGTTCTATGCTGACAGCTCCAAGCATAGAGACTGTTTTGGATTCTGTGTCTTCCTCTCTCTGTACCTCCCCCACTCCTGCTCTCTCTCTTTCTCTCTCTGTCTCTCAAATAAATATTTAAAAATTTTTTTAATAAAAAAAAAAAAAAAGCTGAAAAGACTACTTACAATGTACTTTGAAGGAAGAGTTCCATGTTGGTAGGGAATTTCAGACCAGATGGCAGCCTTCAGTAAAAAGAAAACACTCTTTAGTTCTATACTCTGTAATCCTGGGTGGACTGGCCTTATTACTCCAACTGGATTATAAACTCCTTAAGGACAGGGAGTCTGAATTTTGCTTTTTAAAAAAATGCCCCTCACAGTGCCTGGGTAGCTCAGTCACTTAAGTATCCAACTCTTGGTTTCGGCTCAGGTCACGATCTCACAGTTCACGAATTTGAGCCCTGCATCGGGCTCCTTGATGTCAGTGCAGAACCTGCTTGGGATTCGCCCTCTCCCTCCCTGTCTTCCCCTCCCCTGCTCATGCTCTCTTTCTCTCAAAATAAGTAAATAAACTTTTAAAAATAAATAAGTAAATAAATAAAAATTCTTAAAAATAGCCCTCAGCTTTCAAAAAGAAAGCATAAAGGTACATCCACTTGCCAAATAAAGGGTGTCACTTGAATGCGGGGACGTATTTTTTCACAGCTGACATAGTGCAGAATCAGTGCCCAGAGCTGTAAGGTCACATACTGTTGTTCTAACCTTTCCTATCACAAAGAGAAATGTAATACCATTTTCCTGGTAAAGAAAGCTCAGTCAGCACATTTTGCCTTTGGTGTGGTAAAACACGAGTTTATTTGTTCACAGTTAATGGACCAAGAAGAGTTGATCAGTACATTGCCAGGATCTCAGTCTACAGGACACCAACTACTATAGGTCTGGAAGCTACGACCTTTTCCTGGGTGCCCACTTAGTTATCTAATTAATTATCTAATTAGTTATCATTGATCCCTGTGGCATAAACCTTGACCTTAATAAATGTGTACTGACTGAATGAATGCAATCATGTATAAATACATGCCCAAATGAATAGACAAATTATGGGATAAACAGATGCATAAATGCATGCATTAATTAATGAATGAAACATTTTTTCATGGGGCAGACAGACATACATAGGCCAGGGATACTGATCCTGCCCTTACTGACTGACTTAGAAAGTAGAAATAGATACAAATTGCCTGAGACTGGGGACCAAAAGCAGCCCCGCCTCCTGGTCAGTGCCCAAGAGTGTGCCTAGCCAAGCAGAACACATAGCACAGGGTCAGAACCGCACAGACCCAGATGGGCTCCTGCCAAGGAACATTTTATCCCTCTTAAGGGCCAAAATACAACCACTATTCAAAGAAATACCTACCTAAGTCCCCTGATTAAAAATATTTGGTTTCCTCTGTATTTGGCCCTTTATGAGTCCAGATATTCTATCCCCATTTTTTATTCACACCAGGAAACGTGAATATGTCCGAATGTGATCATGCCCACGTTTTTGCATGTGTGTGCACATGTGGGTGTGCCTCTTAGTCTCCTCGACCTCCCCACCCCAGCCAAACCCACCACAGAGCAACAGAAAATAGCAATTATAGCTCAAAAACTAAAAAGTGCAAAAGTCTAAAGTGGTCAAGGGGCATCCGGGTGGCTCAGTCGGTTAAGCCTCTGACCCGATTTTGGCTCAGGTTATGATCTCATGGTTCTGAGATGGAGTCCTGAGTCCTGTTCAGAGCAGACCCAGGAGCCTGCTTGAGATTCTTTCTCTTCCTGCCCCCCTCTCTGCCCCTCCCCCTCTTATTCTCTCTCTCCCTGTCTCAAAGTAAATAAATAAGCTTAAAAAAAAAAAAAAAAAAGACTGAAGTGGTCAAGATAAAAGACTATTGGGATAGTCAGCAGAGCATGTGACTCTTGATCTCAGGTTATGAGTTCAATCCCTGCGTTGGCAGGTAAAAGACTATATAAAATACTGTCTTAAAAGAAGGAAATCCAGGCTTACCTATTAAACTAACAAAGTTTTCTTTTTTAATTAGAATGTTCCATGTTAACTGTGGTCAAAGCAGGGAAACTGGCAAATTCCTGTTGGTGGTGGTATAAATTGGTAAAGCCCTTGGGAGAGCAATTGAGCAATGCATTGTGAAAGTTTTAATATTCCTACCCTATGTCCCACTGATTTCACTTCTTCTTACAAGGATATGATGCAAGAGAAATAGTTTCTTATTCTTAGAACATAATTCAAAAACATTTTTTAAAGTTTATTTATTTTGAGAGAAAGGGAGAGCCCATGTGTGCATGGGTGGCGGGGGGGGGGGGGGGAGGTGGTGAGGAGGGGCAGAAGGAAAGAGAATCCCAAATCCCAAGCAGGTTCCTCACTTCTCCATGAGCTGGACTCAGGGCTTGATCCCACAACTGTGAGATCATGACCTGAGCCGAAATCAAGAGTTGGCACTCAACCAACTGAGCCACTCAAGTGCCCCTTAAAAAATGTTTTTAAGGATGGGAGTTACACAGGTATCTTATTTATTTAGTTGTTTGTGGGTTTATTTTATGTATGTATGCATGTATGTATGTATGTATGTATGTATTTAAGTAGGTTCCAGACCCAGTGTGGGGCTTGAACTCACAACCCTAAAATCAAGTTACAGGCTCTACTGACTAAGCCAGATAGGCACCCCTATTTATTTTTTTAAGGCTCCATTTATTGTTTAAGCCATTTTTTAAAAGTTTACTTATTTTCAGAGAGAGAGAGAGAGAGAGAGAGAGAGAGAGAGAGAGAGAGAGAGCATAGGAGAGCAGGGAAGGGGCAGAGAGAGAGAGAGAGAGAGAGAGAGGAAGAGAGAGAATCCCAAGCAGGCTCCAAGCTATTAACTTGGATCTGGATACAGGGCTTGAACTCACAAACTGTGAGATCATGACCCAAGCCAAAACCAAGAATCAAGCATTCAACCCACTGAGCCACCCACGTGCCCAGTTTAAGCCATTTTTTAAAAGCAATCTCTATCCCTTCATGGGACTCAAACTCATGACCCTGAGATCAAGAGTTAGATGTTCTCCTGACTAAACCAGCCAGGTGCCCCCAAAAGCATTTTTTTAAGGTTCATTTATTTTTGAGAGAGAGAGAAAGAGAGAGTGTGAGCAGGAGAGGGGGAGAGAGAGAGGGAGACACAGAATCCTAAGCAGGCACCAGGCTCTGAGCTGTCAGCACAGAGCACCACGCAAGGCTTGAACTGTGAGAACATGACCTGAACTAAAGTCAGACCCTTAACCGACTGAGCCACCCAGGTTCCCCTAAATAAACTTTAAATAGCAAGCCTTACCCAACCCAACTTCTCTCCAGGATGTAATCTGCCTTCTCTGCTTTCTCTCCATAGTGCTTTTTATATATTCATGTTTGTCTGAATTTCCCCTGAAAAAAATTTAAGCAAATAGGTATCCTTAGTGTTTTTGAATAACTCCTTACACATAGTAGACATTCAACAAATATCTATTTAATTACTTTTTTTAAAACAAGAAATTTGTTTCAACAACAAGATGCTGACTTGAAGGGAAAAGTATCTAGGATTCATTTCTCTTAGAGTAATTTATCCCTACTTAAAGACAGAGTGCCCTATATCTAACAGCTATGTACAAAAATGTTATAAAATTGCCCTTGGTTTTACAATGATAAATGAAAAACATTAAAATTCTCCAATCACACAAGGTATGCAAGGATTTTTATGTTGCTCATTTTTTGTTAAACAGTGAGAGCAAAATAACTTACTGGAATGTAAAAAAAAAAGAGCTGAATGAGCATGCCACTAATGGAGAAAGGAGCTATTATCACAGAACCAGTATTTTTCCCCATCCCATCTCCATGTGACATGCACCAAACATAACATTGGCCATTTAATTAAAAACAAAAAACAAAACCCTGCAATATGCTTGTGCACATCCACAGTACCTTAATGTACAATAAAGGAATGGGGAAGGGGGAAATGAAAGAACAGAGAAAACTATAGTACTCAGGATGTGGTGGAACCAAATTGTGGCTTTCTAATCGAGAATGCCTTCTTGGTCTGGAGGAACAGAGTTCTGGAGTGAAGTGGCAGGTTCCCTTTTCAGGATACGCCTCCCATCAGCTGCTGGAACACATCAACTGTATCTTCAGCCTCCGTTTCCAACTGTGCAGGCGTGTCTGTTTCATTAATTGGCTGCCCATCAAATCAGAATCTGGTGTGCTTCATGGACAAATCCTGCCATTCACAAAAGGCTTTCGTTAGTTTACTAAGCAGTGTGTGCCTCTTAATCTTACGCTGCACCACAGAATCATCCTGCCCTGTCACCGTCAAATTCATACGATCATTGTTCTCAGTCTTGACTCCTTCCTTGGGCTTTTTGCGGGCCTCGCTGAGTGCTGGGGTCTCTTCAGCTGCTGCTTCACAAGAGGTACCAGATCCGCCCTTAACTAGCATACTAGCAGCACCAGGAGCGGCAGAAGGAGGTGGCAACAGTGGAGGAAGGAGACCTTAATGACTTCTTTATAACAGTGAAAATGAAAACAAACCACAAAAGAAAAAAAAAAGCAATAATGATTAGGTACATTTTGGCATAGTCCTTTGATTAACTCTTTTGTCGTCATTACAAATGTAATTATGATAGGGGCACCTGAGTGGCCCTGTCAGTGAAGCCTCCAACTTTGGCTCAGGTCATGATTTCATGGTTCTTGGGTTCAAACCCCGCATCAGGCTCTGTGCTGACAGCTCAGAGCCTGGAGCCTGCTTTCGATTCTGTGTCTCCCTCTCTCTCTGCTCCTCCCCCACTGGCGCTCTGTCTCTCTCTCTCTCAAATATAAATAAACATTTTAAAAAATGTAATTATTATAATTATATCAACTTGGAAAACAGACACCCTGTTAAGGGGGAACGCAAACTGCAAAACAGTACATAGGTGTGGTAGATTGTTACAGTGATGGCCCCAATGAACCATGCTGTATGTATCCGTATTTCGTGAAGTCCCCTCTCACATAGACTTTGGGTTTGGCCAAGTGACTCGCTTTGGACAATGGGACATTAGCAACGAGCCAGACTGCAGCTTGAAAACTGTTTGCACAGTGGGTCTTTTAACCTTTCTCTCTTCCTGCATCTGGAACCCTACTCCACAAGTAACATGCTGGAGGAAATGTACCACCCATGCCCATAGACAGCACTGGACATACAAACGAGGCCATATTATACCATCCAGCCCCAGCTGAACCGCCAGAAGATTGCAGTGGCATAAATGACACTAGTTAATGATAACAGAAGAAATGCCGCCAGTTGATTCCTACCCAACTTGATGACTCACAGAATTGTAAGCAAGTAAAAGGGTTGTAGTGTTCAGCACTAAATTTGGGGTCGTTTGATATAATTTCCATTTTGTTAAAGTAAGTGTGCATATGGAGAAGGAAAGTAGCAAAGCTGTTTACATAAAAAAGAACTCACAGCAACCCTGTGATGAAAGAAACTCAGGTGAAGAAATCTCTTGACTAGGCATAACTTGACCCCACCTACCAGCAGAGACCAACATATTCTAGAGAAGAAGTTATTTAAACAATAACAACAAAAATAAGCACACAAATGAGTACGGAGGTTCTGTTTAGAGTGATGAAAAAGCTTTGTAAATAGTGGTGATGGTTTACAACATTGTGGTTTTAATTAATGTCATTAAATTTATATATTTTTTTAATCTTTATTTACTTTTGAGAGAGAGAGTGTGAGCAGGGGAGGAGCTGAGGGGAGGGAGACACAGATCAGAGGCAGGCTCCAGGCCCTGAGCTGCCAGCACAGAGCCCGACGTGGGGGCCCAAACTCACGAACCCGTGAGATCATGACCTGAGCTGAAGTCGGATGCTTAACCGACTGAGCCACCCAGGCACCCCATAAATTTATATATATTTTTAAATGGATAAGGGGCACCTGGCTGCCTCAATCGGTGGAGCATATGACTCAATCTCGGGGTTGTGAGTTCGAGCCCCACGTTGGGTGTAGAGATCACTTAGAAATAAAAAATCTTTGGGGTGCCTGGGTGGCTCAGTCGGTTGAGTGTCTGACTCTTGATCTCAAGAGTTGTGAGTTTGAGCCCCATGTTAGGCACAGAGATTACTTAAAATAAAATCTTAGGAGCACCTCGGTGGCTCAGTTGGTTAAGCATCTGACTTTGGCTCAGGTCATGATCTCAGGGTTCATGGGTTCATGGGTTCATGGGTTCGAGCCCTGTGTCAGGCTCTGTGCTGTCAGTTCTGAGCCAGCAGCCTGCTTCAGATTCTGTGTCTCCCTCTCTGTCTGCCCCTCCCCTGCTTGCTCTGTGTCTCTCAAAAATGAATAAACATAGGGGCACCTAGGTGGCTCAGTAGGTTAAGCATCTGACTTCGGCTCAGGTCATCATCTCGTGGTTCGTGGGTTCCAGCCCTGCCTCCGGCTCTGTGCTGACAGCTCAGAGCCTGTTTCAGATTCTGCGTCTCCCTCTCTCTCTGCCCCTCCCCCACTTGTGCTCTGTCTCCGTCTCAAAAATAAACATTTAAAAATTTTTTTAAATGAATAAACATTAAAAAAAAATTTTTTTAATCATTAAAAGATGGCAAGTTTCATGATGTATATATCGTACCACAAAACCATATAACCAAAGCCGCCTGTCACAAACTTCCTCCCCAAAACAGGAATTTTTCTCTAACATACTGTTAAAGGGACTGCTCACCATGAACTAACAGTGGGCCAGTATGTGCTCCAGGTCATTTTCTTTTTCCACACAGATTGAGGCTGAGTGATGCAATCTGACCCCACCATCCTTTCAACTGCCATGAAGGTCAAGATGGGGGTGCTGGAGCTTACCTTCTGGCCAGATCCCCATACAACTCAAAGCTCTCTCCCATGAGGCATCAGGGTGCAGGATGCATTTACAGCCACACCCATAACCAAGAATTCTTGTTTCAAAACACCCTTCCTTGACTCCTACAGCAAGATGTAGCATTCACAACCCTAATCTGGCACTTACCCTTTTGCCTTCTGCTCTAACACAACCCTGGTTTTAGACAACTCTATGAAATCAAACAACGGGTGGCAAATCTGGCAGAACTTTCCGGGTAGAGGAAGGGACACACTTTAAAACAGCTCTTCACTCTCAGTCCCTACGCAAATGAGCCCTTCAAGCAGTTCCAGGGCCTCCCTGGTGTCCTGTATGGGGCTGGGGATCCCACTTCTAAATGGTCAGTAGCCCTCTCACAGGGAAGGTGTTTGCCGAGTGCTTTCCTGGTTGGCTCTTTTATCCTAAACTTGGATCTGCTGGGACTGACTCATCCCTCCCTCGAGGCACCGATACTCAGTATCAGGGCACAGCAGCTGCTGCAAAATCCCGGCCTGGCTTGGAGCTTTCTCTCCTCCTCCCTGGAATGTACTGTAGCCCAGTCCTTGCTGCCTACCTCAGGTTCTCCAGTGCCTGGCCAATTCAGCATGGAGATTTAGTTTTATTTTTTTATTTTATTTTTTTTGGTTCCCTGCACAAGCATACATTTGTTACTAATTCCCTTACTCCTCATCCTTGTAGGCTGTCTTTAGCCCTTCTTTCTGGGAGGTACTTTCCCTGTGCTCCACGGTCCTGGTAATTACCCCTTCTAACCGTATTACAGGACCTTATTTTTGCCCCACTGCCTCTTTCCTTCCATTGTTGTGCAGAGGGAGGGGAGGCTGCTGAGTGTGCGAGGAGAATTGGATTAGGTAGTTGAATACCTCAGCAGCTCTCTTCCTGATTCTGCCTCTGCCCTTAAGGTCTCACTTCCAACAGCCCCACACCCGCTCCACACTGTCATCCACCTGCAAAACAGCGGATGAGCCCCAAGTGTAAGAGAAATCAATTAAGGATGCTTTGGCTGAGGTGATGAAAGGGAGGTTTGGGGACATTGCAAAGGTCATAGCATTGCAGGAGAGGAAAGTTTCCCTCAACCCTCATAGGGAGGGTTGATCAGAAAATTAAACTGACAGATTAACAGGAGAAATAAAAATTTTACATGTACATGGAAGCCTTCCCAAGAAAAGACCCAAAGAAGTGACCAGAGCAAGAAGGTTTTATACCTTTTAGAGCTATAAAAATTTGTGAAGAATTGACAAGGGGTTTGGGCTAGGGGTAGTAAATGGTGAAGAAGTAACTTGGAAGATAAGAGCTAGTTTAACAAGGCTTGTTTACACAGTCTTCTCGGCCCTTAATTCTCTGTCCCTGGTAATTACAATGTCCTCCTTTCTAATGGTATAGGGAGGGTACCTTTCACAGAGGAGTTTTATGACCTGTTTCGGGGAAGAAGGTGGGAGAAGTCAGAGTGACCCTCTTGCTTTTGTGGCTTCCTTCAGCTAGGGGCACCTGGCTGGCTCAGTCCTTAGAGCCTGCGACTCTTGATCTCAGGATGGTTAGGTTTGAGCCCCACATTGGGTGTACAGGTTACTTAAAAATAAAACCTCGGGATGCCTGAGTGGCTCAGTCGGTTCAGCGTCCGACTTTGGCTCAGGTCATGATCTCACGGTTTGTGAGTTCCAGAAGGCTTCCGGCTTTCTGCTGTCAGCAGAGAGAGCCCACTTGGGACTTTCTGTCCCCCTCTCCCTCTGCCCCTCCCCCACTCACGGTCTCTCTCTCTCTCTCTCTCTCTCTAATAAACATTTTTAAAAATCTTTTTAAAAATGAGTTAAATAAAACCTTAGAAAATTCCTTCAGCTTAAAATATTTTTAGTAAGTCAAAATGCCATATTTTTGGGTAGCGCGTCCTGGCCCCTATCAGCATGTTACTATTTACTAAGGGTGAATGTGGATGATTCTGACATTACAAAATGAACTAAAGAGATTATAGACTGGGCGGGGGGCGGCTGGGTGGCTCAGTCGGTTAAGCATCCCGCTTTGGCTGAGGTCATGATCTCACAGTTTGTGGGTTCCAGCTCCCAGTCAGGCTGTGTACTGACAGTTTGGAGCCTGGAGCCTGCGTGGGATTCTGTGTCTCCCTCTCGCTATGCTCCTTCCCCATTTGTGTTCTATCTCTCTCTGTCTCTCAAAAATAAATAAACATTAAAAAGAGAGAGAGAGATCATACACAGGAAGAAAACAGTAATGTTGGTAAGAAAAGTAATTTGGTTCAGAGAAATCAATACTGAGGAAACGTATGTAAAATTTCCATTCTGGGACTATTTTCTCAATGATTACTTTCATTCTTTTTGGACAGTCGCCTCTGAAAATCTGAGAAGTTATGTAGAATCTTATCCCCAGGAAAATGCGCATACACATAGAAACCAAACCTTAGGTATTCACTGCCTCCCCGAGTTCCAGAGCCACACGAATGCCTGGTGAAGTGATGTCAGGAATCCGGAGCAGTGATCAGGCCTTTCCTTCTTTGTAAATCCCATCAAAAGTTCAGAGCAGTTAGGAGAAAGCATTCGTTTGTTCATTCATTCAACAAGTAACTCTTTGAGAAACTTCCAAGTGTCAGGCCCCACGCTGGGCCACATTGTGAGGCAGAAAGAGGTGAATCGGACACAGTGCCTGCTCCCGGGAAGCTCACGTCTGGCGGGGGAGACCCACAGAGAACAGACAATACGTGTACAGTGATGGGGGAGGGGCGGTGGGAGCCCCAAGGGGAGGGGCAGAACTATTTCCCACAGCCCCCCCCCCCCCCCCACCGCCTACGGCAGTCAGTTCCTATACCTCTGACTGCAATACAAAGCAAAGCGATTTTAAAAGCCCAAGTATTCCCTGAGGGGCTAGCAGAGTAGTCCCGGGCAGAGCTCTCACCTCACCCCTACCCCCACCCTGGCCCCATCCAGCCTCCACACCTCCTCTGGGATGGAGTCGGCTTGCCTATCTCTCCCCACAGGCTACCAGGCTGTCGCCCACCCCCAGGCCCCTGCCCCAACACACACATAGCTTCCCCATGGGGGGCTGCTCCCCAGTCCACTGACCAGCTTTTAAATAAGTAACCAAAATGGGGCGCCTGGGTGGCTCAGTCGATTGGGCGGCCGATTTTGGCTCAGGTCATGATCTCGCGGTCCGTGGGTTGGAGCCCCGCGTCGGGGTCTGTGCTGACAGCTCAGAGCCTGGAGCCTGCCTTGGATTCTGTGTACCCCCCTCTCTTTGCCCCTCCCCCACTCGTGCTCTGTCTCTCAAAAATAAATGTTAAAAAAAAAATTAAGCAAGTAACCAATCCTCTTTGCACCTCCTCCTTTCTTTGTTTAAACCCTGTTCACATTACTAATTGAACTGCCTGGAAACAAGGAGTAACAAAAATAGCTAACTTTAAGGAAGTTACAGATTTGTAAGAAATGGCGAGAGTCCTGGTGTGAGCTGGTCTTTGTTCACGGGACCTAGAGCTGGGCTGGACTGGGCTGGGCTGGACCTGGGCCTGGCCAAGCTTCCTCTCACCTCTTTTCTGAATTCTCCCTTCCTTCAAGGCCTCAGGGAAAAGTCTTCCTGGAAGTTTGGGTGTCAGCAATTCTGCCTGTCTGGGTTGGATTCTGCACCTGCTTATCCAAGGTGCTTGCCTATCACACCTCGGTCCACCTGCCCCTGAACACTCCTTTGTTCAGGCTCTGGCTGACCCTCTTCCCTTCCTGGGTTCAGCTCCTGACTCCTGAGGGAGAACGTCCCTCTCCTCCTAGGTCTTGGAAGAGTCCTCCCCAGGGCTCTGGGCCCTTTTGTCCTGACAAGCTTTCACCACTCCTAGTTTCTCTGACTTGGATACCTGGAAGTCCTACTGTAATGTGCATTTGCTTTGTAGACCACTCTACTCCAGTTTAGAAGATGAATACATTTATGGTTTGTAAGATAAAAGCAAAACCTTTTATAAATTTGCTCAGGAAAGGGGCGCCTGGGTGGCTCAGTCGGTTAAGCGGCCGACTTTGGCTCAGGTCATGATCTCGCGGTCAGTGAGTTCAAGCCGCGTGTCGGGCTCTGTGCTGACAGCGCAGAGCCTGGAGCCTGTTTCAGATTCTGTGTCTCCCTCTCTCTGACCCTCCCCCATTCATGCTCTGTCTCTCTCTGTCTCAAAAATAAATAAACGTTAAAAAAAAATTTTTTTTTTTAATTTGTTCAGGAAAGATAATGAGGGCAACATGTGTGTGTTAAACATGTAAAGGATGGAAGGACTAAGAGACACCTAATATCTTTGAGGTACTAAGTAGTATATGAGACACTGGAACTCTAAATATTCATGATATCCGGGGCGCCTGGATGGCTCAGTCAGTTAAGCATCCGACTTCGGCTCAGGTCATGATCTCACAGTCCATGAGTTCGAGCCCCGCATCAGGCTCTGTGCTGACAGCTCGGAGCCTGGAGCCTGCTTCAGATTCTGTGTCTCTCTCTCTCTCTCTGACCTTCCCCCGTTCATGCTCTGTCTCTGTCTCAAAAATAAATAAACATAAAATAAATAAATAAATAAATAAATAAATAAATAAATAAATAAATATTCATGATATCCTAAATATGCATAAGACACTGAATATTCATGTGTGAAGTCTTAAAGCAGAAGATGATAACCTGGGATGCCCAGGTGGCTCAGTTGGTTAAACATCCAACTCTTGATTTTCTCACCGTTTGTGAGATAAATCCCCAAGTAGGGCTCTGCGCTGACAGTGTGGAGCCTGCTCAGATTCTCTCTCTCTGCCCCTCCCCTGCTTGCAAGCGTGCTCTCTCTGTCTCTCAAAATAAATAAATAAACAGGAAGAAAGAAAGAAAGAAAGAAAGAAAGAAAGAAAGAAAGAAAGAAAGAAAGAAAGAAAAAAAGAAAAGAATATGACAACCAGTCTGGCCCCATCCTCTGACCAGAATAGACGAATAAAACCCATAGCTGCTTGGGGTGCTTGGCTGGCTCAGTTGGTAGAGCATGAGACTCCTGATTTGGGGGTTGTAAGTTCAAACTCCATGTTGGGTGTAGAGTTTACTTTACAGAAAATCAAATCAAATCAAATAATAAAATAAAATGAAATAAAATAATAAAATAAAGTCTTTAAAACCCATAACTGCTCACCTGGTTAATTGATGAGCAACATTGGTGGCCAGGTGTACTGGCCTGTGCATTTCTTTGGTGTCAGTGTGTGTCACTGATCCAGGGAAACTCCCATCTGTTGAGCATACGTTTGCTCAAACCTCAACTCTGGTCCTCATAACTGTACCATTAGCAAGGAAGGCTGATGCGGCCAAGAGACAGAACATACAAACATTGTAATCCATGCCAGGATTCAGGTGGTGTCATGCTTCCACCCCATCGCATCTTATCCTAAATACACCATCCTACCCCCTTCCCCTTGCTTCTCCCTATATATTTTTCCTTAATTTAATAACGCGCATGATTTGAACATTACCCTGGTTTTAAGACCTTTTCTGTTCCATACCCTCTGACATAGCTGGCTTGAGTGCACTTGGAAGCTACTATTCCATCACTATTTGACACCTACTCTCACAGCCCTTGTTTCTCCAAATCCTACCTAGCTGGCTATGACATTGAAGCTCAGCATGGGCTCCCATCTTGGATATAGTTTGACGCCATCATTTCTCCCTTCCTCTCACCCACTGTCCTCTCAATAGCAGTCCTTCTCCTAATCCCCACCACAGTCTGGGGGACCTAGAGGCTAATTTACCACAGATAACACAAGTCCTGTGTTAGGACAAGGCAAGGCTCAGGCCTCCCACATCTACAAGGAATACAAAGCCCATTCTCTCAACTGCAGGTGAGCCCTTTGCTATTCCTGTATGGTGGTTGTTGTGGTTATTGTTGTTGTTGTTGTTGTTGTTTTTCTTGTCTCAATGTTGGGACCTCCTCTGCTATCAACTCCTTGAAGTCAGAGACTATTCTTATCTTCATTGTCCCAGCTTTTACCACAGGGTCTAAGACATACCACCTGCTCTGTAACTGCTAAACTCACTGTGTATTAATTATGCATTTTATTCATTCATCTGGAAAGTTCATTTAACTAGTCCATAACCAAGTTACATTTATCTAGTCTATAACCAAGTCCTAGCAGCTCCACCAAAATTGTTCTTAAATCTGAGTGCCTGGGTGGCTCAGTTGGTTAAGTGTCTGCCTTCAGTTCTGGTCATGATCTCACAGTTTGTGAGTTTAAGTCCCGCATCAGGCTCTGTGCTGACAGCTCAGATCTTGGAGCCCGTTCAGCTTCTGTGTCTCCATCTCTCTCTGCCCCTCCCTTGCTCATGTGTGTGTGTGTGTGTGTGTGTGTGTGTGCGTGCACTCTCTCTCTCTCTCTCTCTCTCTCTGTCAAAAATAAATAAACATTAAAAAAATTTTGTTAATTGTTCTTAAATCTGCTTCTCATCCTCTCTTTTGCCACCCCATCACATTCTGGTCTAAACTTCTTGAGCTAGGTATTTTTCTACCTAGGAATATATCATAGCTTTCCTGCTTTCTCTATCAACTCCCTTAACCTTTCTCCACACAGCTGATACGGTGATCTTAGAGAGATGAAAGGAAGAGGGAAAGAAGGAAGTAAAGAAGGAAAGTAAACAGCCGGCTTCATACCTCTGGAACCCTTGAAACATGGCATATTCCAGGCAAATTTCCCAATCATGGAAGAAGTGTGTCTGTGGCCCCACAAATATATTTCTGTTCTTTTTGTTTGTTTGTTTGTTTGTTTTAAAATTTTTTTTCAATGTTTTTATTTATTTTTGGGACAGAGAGAGACAGAGCATGAACGGGGGAAGGGCAGAGAGAGAGGGAGACACAGAATCGGAAACAGGCTCCAGGCTCCAAGCCATCAGCCCAGAGCCTGACGAGGGGCTCGAACCCACGGACCGCGAGATCGTGACCTGGCTGAAGTCGGACGCTCAACCGACTGCGCCACCCAGGCGCCCCGTTTGTTTGTTTTTAAAGTAAGCTGTACACCCATTGTGGGGCTTGAACTCAAGCAACTCCTGAGATCACAAGTCCCATGCTCTACCAACTGAGCCAGCCAGGCACCCCGCTTTCTGTTCTTTTTCAAAGAAAGAAATTAGGGGGAGAGCCTGACTGGCTCATGGATGGAGCATGTGACTCTTGATCTTGGGGTTGTGAGTTTGAGCCCCACAATGGGTATAGAGATTAGTTAAATAAATAAAATTTAAAAAAATAATAAACTGAAACACTTTCAGGGTGCCTGGGCGGCTCAGTCAGTTGAGCATCTGATTGGGGCTCTGGTCATTATCTCACAATTTGTGAGTTCGAGCCCTGCATGGGGCTCACTGTTGTCAGCTCAGAGCCCTCTTTGGATCCTCTGTCTCCCTCTCTCTCTGCCCACCCCCACCCCCCACTCATGCTCTTTTTCTGTCTCAAAAATAAATAAACATTAAAAAAAATAATAATAAAGTGAGGTGCTTTCAAAAAAATAAGAATCTTAAAATAAATAAATCAAGGAAATTAACTGGCTTTCTACCCTTCCTTTCACAGTTACTGTTAGTTGCAAATAACAGAGATCCAACTAAAACCTGCACTAGGGAAACGTGGAGTCATTAGCTCAAACAGTTGTGAAGTGTTGCCGATCTTCTGGCTTTAGGCCGTCTAGACCCAGAATTTCAAATGATGTTCTTTCTCCTTCTCTTAGCTCTCATTTACTCTGTATTTCAGTTTCATTTTCTAACCTCTTCTCTTCACATAATGGAAGACAGCTCTAGCTTCCCTTGATCTTCTGTCTGTAGTCCCAGGAGAAAAGAGACCCCTGCCATTTATGGATGATGATAAAGATGACTTCAGTTGGCTGAGTTGAAGTCACCTGTTCCTCTCTGAACCAATCATATTTATTATATGGTTAGGTCCCCTATTTATGCCTGGGGGTAGGGACCGAACTCTCCCATAAGGAGTTTACCAAGCCCCTGTGGCATCAGGGATTGGGGCTTCCAAAGGAAAAATGGGGCCAGAAACATCAGAGGTCAAGGCACTTTTTTATAGAGTAGGAGTGGGAAGAGATTTCACATGTGTCCAACTTCTGGTCTCTCTTTATTGATAGTGGGTTGGTGGGTGCTTTTTCCCTTCCTCAAAAGCTGTAAGCTCCACCAGGGCAAGGATCTCTACAGCTTCCGCTCTCAGTTTTGGTCATCCTTGCTCTTCTAGCACATGGTAGACATTCACTTCTTCATTTATTCAGGGGGAAAAAAAAGGTGCTAAAGACACAGGTAAAAAAGATATGTGTCCTTGTACTCAAGGAGTAACAACTTATACATCTGCATTGGGCCAGTGTTTTTCAAATCAGAAGACTCATCGGGTGGTAAAATGAACTTGGTGGATTGCAACTGCAATTAAAAAAATTTTTTTGTTTCATTTTATTTATTTGAGAAGGAGAGAGAGAGAGAGAGAGAACAAGTCGGGGGAAGGGCAGGGGGAAAGAGGGAGAATCCCAAGCAGGCTCCATGCTCAGCACAGAGCCCGACACAGGGCTTGATCCCACGATCTTGGGATCATGACCTGAGCTGAAACCAAGAGTCAGACACTTAACCGACTGAGCCACCCAGGTACCCCACAGTGACAATTTTTAAAACGTGAAATACAGGGGCAGCTGGGTGGCTCAGTTGGTTGAGCAACTGACCTCAGCACAGGTCATGATCTCATGGTTTGCGAGTTAGAGCCCTGCATTGGTCTCTCTACTATCAAAGCAGAGCCTGCTTCAGATCCTCTGTAACCACGCCCCTTGCTGCCCCTCCGCTGTTCATGCTGTCTCTCTCAAAAATAAATAGTAATACAGTTCAAAAAATCAGCTTGTTCTGTTAAAAAAAAAAAACACCCCATGAAATAGAATAAAATAGAAAATACAAATGGACTAGACAACATCAGAGTGCATCACACACAATAGGGATATTTTTCTAATACATTTTTATTTCATTATAAACATCATAAATACACACACACACACAATGTACTGAGTTGCAGTGTGAAGTGCATTTCTTACTGGGAGCTGGTCAAAAGTTTCAAAAAGTCTCCCTTAAGGGCTGCCTGTACTGAAGTGTGATAAGATAGTATCCCTCCAGTTGAGAGCAACCCAGAGCTCCAGATATTAAGTCATGCCACTGGAAAATAACACCTGGGAAGCTCATTCAAAGAACCAGAGTGGAAGTGGAGACACAATTTCAGGATGCTGTTGCAGGGTGAACTCTGGATTTCTGTGCTTTGTTTGGCTTGTGCTACATCCTCAAGGCCATTTTATCATATGTACATTCAGGTGTGTGCTTTCTTTGTCTTTCTCTCTCTCTTTTTCCCCCGCATAACAAATGACTTAACAGTTTTCAAAGTTGAATACAAAATTAAAGAAATTTTTTCTGTTAGGTATGGTGGGTACCATTATGTACCATATGTAGGTACCCTAAATTGCATATTCCTAGAAAAAAAAACACTGAATTAACTCTTTTTCCTGGAGGACGGCAGTTAGTATGGCATGGAAGGACCAGGGGCTATTGCCCTGAACAAAATCTCTACTTCAGCAATTGCTGGCTCTGTGGATTCAGAAGAAACCTAATCTCCCTTTGCTGAACATGGTCTCAGCAAGGTCCTGTCCTTGGTGAACATGGTCCTCAGCAAGGTCATCTACGGGAGGTATAAAAATAAACACTGTATCTTTGGAGAAAACCACAAGCCCAAAATGGTGTCACTTGGGCCACCCAAGTTACCAAACCCAAGCTAACACAATTGCAGTTGCAACCTCCCCGCAAAATGCATATCTTCACCGGTCAGTTAGCAATTTCCTCAAAAGCACCAATGAGATAATCTGTCACCTGGGCCCTCTCCATTCCCCAAAGGAAGATGAGGTAACCTGTATAATAAGACCCTTACCCTTCCACATATGGGAAGGTGGTTTTTCCTGAAACAATCCATTTTTTTTTTTTTTAGGTTTATTTATTTATTTTGTGAGAGAACACAAGCAGGGGAGAAGCAGAGAGGAGGAGACAGAGAATCCCAAGCATGTTCCGTGCTGTCAGTGCAGAGCCTCACGCGGGGCTCAAACTCATGACCTGAGATGAAATCAAGAACCACCCAGATGGCCCAACAATCCTACCTTTTTATAACTTTCTTTCCCTATTCTGCTTTTGATAAAAACCTTCCATTTTGTACAAATCCTCAGAGTTCCCCTTCACTTGCTAGATAGGATACTGCCCAATTCATGAATTTTTTTTAAATGTTTATTTATTATTGAGAAACAGAGACAGCGTGAGCATGGGAGGGGCAGAGAAAGGAAGAAACAGAATCTGAAGCAGGCCCCAGGCTCTGAGCTGTCAGCACAGACCACGACATGGGGCTTGAACTCACAAACGCAAGATCATGACCTGAGCTGAAATGAAATCAGACACTTAACCGACTGAGTCATCCAGGTGCCCCATGAACTATTTTTAAAAGCCTGGCTGGCTCAGAGGGCAGAGCATGCAACTTTCAATCTCAGGGTTGTAAGTTCAAGCCCCATGTTGGGTGTGGAAATTACATAAAAGCAAAATCTTTAAAAATAAATAAATAAAAATTAAAAAGCCAATTCATTCATTAAAATTTACTCAGTTGGCTTTTTGGTATTTAACAATAGCCTGTCTGTAAGAGTTTAGCATCCAGTGGAGTTATAAGTACATAAATAAATAGTCAAAATATAACCCCTAGATGTTAATGTAGTTTATCTGTAATAATTTTATTCATTCATTCATTCATTCATTCATGTATTCATTTATTTTAGTTTCTTTTTTTTAAGTTTATTTATTCATTTAGAGACAGAGAGATAGCATGAGCAGGGGAGGGGCAGAGAGAGAAGGAAAGAGAGGATCCAAGGAGGCTCTGAGCTGTCAGCACAAGGCCTGATGCAGGGCTCGATCCCATGATCCGTAACATCACGACCTGAGCTGGGAACAAGAGTTGACACTTAACCAACTGAGGCACCCAGGTGCCCCAATAAATTCATTTATGTTTTTCAGTCATTCAATACTTCCAAAAATATGCTTTGAAGTTATCTAGGTGGCAGACTCTGCTGGAGATGAAAAGACCAAGAAGACATTATCCTCACCTTGAAGGAGTTCAATCCCACAGTGTTCAGTGCCAAGGTGTACACAATATTCCATAAGAGTTAGGCCCAGTTATTAAGGAGTCAGGCATATCTGAATCCAATATTAGGTACATTGCTTCCCAGGTCTTGTTAAACCTTTCTGAGCCTCAGTTATCTGAAATAACATATGCATCTGGAAAATGCATACAGTCATAGATCTACATCATTGGCTATTAGGAAGATTAAATGAACAAATTCAGAACTTTAGTCGGCACTAATAGTAGAGAAGCACTTGATAAATGTATTCTATTCAACTTTATAAAACAAAACAAACAAACAAAAAAACCACTCTTCTTCAGTGTTTACAACTTTGTATAGAAAATCAGATGCTGCAAATCAGATGTAGTTTTGAAAAACTAAACACTGAAATTCATAAATGAGTGAATAAATGTAAATGCAGATGAGATGTAGATAATAGTTGTAGATACAAAAGATTCTTGTGTTTAAATTCTGAATTATTGGGGCTTCCCGGTGGCTCAGTTGGTTAAGCACCAACTTCAGCTCAGTCATGATGTTGTGGTTCTTGGGTTCGAGCCCCGCATTAGGCTGTGTGTTGACAGCTCAGAGCCTGGAGCCTGCTTCGGATTCTGTCTCCCTCTCTCTGCCCCTCCCCCCTTGCTCTCTGTCTCTGTCTCTGTCTCTCTGTCTCTGTCTCTCTCTCTCAAAAATAAATAAAAATTTTTTTTTAATTTAAAAATAAATTCTGAACTATTTTAGTGGGTTTTTTCCCCCTTTAGGTTATGTGTTTCTCAAATGTGAGTCTACATCAGTAGGCTAGGCTGGGTTTGCTGCAATTATAAAGAGCTCCTAAACCTCATTGGTTTAACATGGCAAAGGTTTATTTCTAGTTCACACACAGCCTGCATCAGCTCCTGTTGGCTCTCAGGGTAGCTGTCCTTCATGTGTTGGCTCCGAGATCCTGCTCCTTTCTTGTGGTACCTTCATATTAGCTAGTGAGAAAGAGAGAAAAACTCCCACCATTTCTTGAATGCTTCCACGGAGAGGGTGAGGTAACAGATAACATTTCTTCTCACATTTCACTGGCCAAAGGAAGGCTCATGGCTTTACTCAACTTCAAGAGTTCCACATGACTTCAGAGGACCAGGGAAGTACAATCCTCCCAAGTGCTCTGGAGGGTAAGAGAACCAGAAATATTGTCTAGTGTGGTAATGTCCACCTAGGGCATCCCATGCTTTCTACACCCCACCTGGTCTTTTTTGGTTTTTAAATGACCGTGTTCCCTCCTGCCATAGGACCCCTGACTTGGCTATTTTCTGGACCACTTTTTGCTCCCATTCTTTGCCTGGTCTACCCTTCCTTTAGACCGAGGCAAGTTTTCCCTTCTTTAGGGAAACCTTTGCTTTCCTCTCCCATTATTATTTACTTTCACAGCATCAGGCACCCCCACGTTATGGCACTTAGTTGTAATTTGCAGTTAATCATGTGATGACCTCATTAATGACTGTTTCTTCCTCTGCAGCATATGCTGTAGGAATCATGTTGTTTTGCTCAGCCCTGTATCTCCACGACTTATTCCAGGGTCTGGGACTGTTGCTGAGTGAATGAAGAAGTGAATATTCTCAAGGGTCTGGGAACATTTTTTACCCTCCAAAATGTCTGTGTATCATGGATTTGAAAAACACAGCCTTGTATGAAATTCCCTTGGCAGCTGTTAAGGAGATACTTGACAAATACTTGCTGATTTCATCCTGAAAGTTGAGTCTGGATGGAACATCCCTAAGCCCTCTGAGTGTGTAAGTCTTGATCTTGTAAGAGAAACAGTATTTATCTGCCCTTTGACCAATGTGAGGGTGAGAACTAGGGAAGTCATTTCACATTTCACTCTGGTCCCCACCCTTTCAGATTGAGCAATCCAGATTTTTGTTTTCAAGACCCATCCTACACCTGCAAGCTTCCCCATTCATTTGCATAGGTATTTCAAGACTGCTCTAGACCTGTGAGCTCGGCCTGACTTCAGTATCAAAAGCTGGTGTAAAAAACCAAACTACCTACATTTGGAGAGAAAGACTTGTTTAAGAAGCAGCAGAAATTAAAGTAAATCAACTCTTCATTTTATTGTTTGCTTAAGGAAAAAAGTTGTGATGGAGCCCATTTTTTTAGCCAAAATAATGCCCTTTGAAGTTAGGGCTTTGTTTTGTAAATACCCTTGTGAGCTGCCCGAGGAGCTGAAAATAAGCTCCTCAATAAAAATTCAGTGATGAATGAATCAGGGTGAAACTGCAAATAGGCCACTGGCATTGGAGCTTGAGAAATTTCTGCCTCTGATGCCTTCCTAAGAGGCCAGAAAATTCTTGATTCGATGTGTTCAGGTAGCAGATTATTTTTGATGTTAATTTAATTACATTACATTATCTTCGTTATTTACAAACACAGGTTAAATTGGGGTGCCTGGGGGGCTCAGTCAGTTAAGCGCCCGACTTCGGCTCAGGTCATGATCTCACGGTTCGTGGGTTCGAGCCCCGCATCTGTGCTAACAGCTCAGAGCCTGGAGCCTATTTCAGATTCTGTGTCTCCCTCTCTCTCTGCCCCTTCCCCACTCGCGCTCTGTCTCAAAAGTAAATAAACATTAAAAAAAAAAACAAAAAAAAACAGGTTAAATTGGAGTCCCGGGCTTGTCTGAAACAACAAACAGGGCAGCGCCTTTGTTGATAAATAGTTTTCATTCCAGAAGGCAGAGTCACACCCAACCCCCCTGGGAACCGGGGCGACAATCTTTGATCTGGCTAACGCTGCATACCAGCCCTAACTCGTTTTAAAAGTGCCTGATTTATTGTTTTTCAACATTCAACTTCTATTTCTTCAGTGTATGACACCATTCAAGAGTTGCAAGTTAATAGGATTGAAGACTAATTGCACTTAAAATACTGTGTGACCAGACTCCCTCATTTTGCAAAGGTGGTCTCTGAACTCACTTCCTGTCCTTCTAGCGCCCTCAATGCCAAGCTGACTCCCTCACTAGGCTCCACCCCTTCCTCTCGCTTTTTTCCTCTCCTTTCTCAGGGATAGTTGTATCTCTCACTAAATTACCCCCCTTTTATACATTTTCTTTATATATATATATATATATATATATATATATATATATATATATCTTATGTTTTAAATATATATTGTATATATAACTGTTCCTTATGATATTTCCTATGAACTATATATATATGTATATATATACCTACATATATATATGTGATCATGACATCTGAACATGTTAAGAATTTCAACTAGCATAAAGGAGAATAACCATCAAAATTGAGCCTCTAGCTATCTTTCCTCCAGGCTACCCCTGTTAGTTTATGTCCTTCTGATGATAATCTAAGCATAACCAAACACTACCATATTTTACTGTTCTGTTTCTTACATATCTCATTGAATACTGTTTTGGAGACTGGCTCAGATCAGTTCATATAGAAATGCCTCATTCTTTTAAGAGTTGTATAATATCACATAATTCAGCTATAATCTCTGCATGTGTGCATGTCTGAGTGTTTTATTACATTTTCCTTTAAAGCCTTATGTATCTCTTACTTTGCGTTCCAGGAAAATGTAGTGTCCGGTGCCCCTTGAGTAACCTCTGCACCTCATCTGCCTCTCCCTTTCTATCCTCTTCCTCCCATGGTTGGTAGTCCTGGTCTGTGTACGGTTTCAACCTTTTTGTGCTGGTCTTGGAAGGCAGTTGAAGAAGACAAGAGGAGAGAGAGAGAGGCAGCATTCCCACAGCTGAAGGCAGGGCAGGATGTTTAAAGCTTTGTTGGTTCTCTGATAAGTGAGACCAGCATCCAGGACTCCTCCTTTAGAATTTAGGAATGATAACCACTTGCTCTATGACTTTGTACAAGTTTTATTGCCTGTAAGGGCTTTAATTTATCTCTGGGTAAGATGAGTAGGCTGTATAATGTGATTTCTAAGTCTCCAGGCTCCAAGTCTAAAATTTTAAGAAAATACTTTCTAATAATCCGCTGGTGTGAGTGTTAAGAGTATATTCCCTTTTGAGGCAGCTAGGTGGTTCAGTTGGTTAAGCATCCAGCTTCAGGTCATGACCTCACAGTTCATGAGTTGGAGCCCCACATTGGGCTCTCTGCTGTCAGCATGGAGCCTGCTTCAAATCCTCTCCCCCTCTTTCTCTGCCCCTCTCTTGCTAATTCTCTCTCTCAAAATCAATAAATAAACTTAAGAAAAAAGAGTATATCCCCTTTTCATTTATTTTGGGAGAGAGAGGGGGGCAGAAAGAGAGAGAGAGAGAAAGAGAGAGAGAATCCCAAGCAGGCTCTGCAGTCAGCACAGAGCTCAATGCAGGGCTCAAATTCATCAACAGTGACATCATGATCTGAGCAGAAATAAACAGTTGGATGCTCAACTGACTGAGTCACACAGGCACCCCTAGATATTTATAATTTTGAAGGATATTGACCAATTACCATCTTAAGGGATATACTCTTTTTAAAAAAAAAAAAATTTTAAGGGATATACTCTTGGGCCGTTTGGGTGGCTTAGTTAAGCAACTGACTCTTGGTTTCATCTCAGATCATGATCTCACAGTTCGTGGGATTGAGCCCACATCGGGCTCTGCACTGACAGCATGGAGCCTGCCTGGGATTCTCTGCCTCTCTCTCTCTCTCTCTCTCTCTCTCTCTCTGAAATAAATAAACAAACATTAAAAAAATTTACAGATATCTATGCCTGTTGATCTAGTGATTTTATTTTTAGGCACTTATTCTTCAGGTACACTTGCATACGCACAAAGTAATATAAATTCAAAGTTGTTCATTATAGCATTGTTTGTATAGGAAAAGATTGGAAACAGTCTATCCATTAACGAGTGACTGGATGATTATAGTATATCCTTACAATGGAACACTATATAGTAAAAAAAAAAAGAATGCAGATACAATGAAATACTATTTAGCAATGAGAATGAACAAAGTACTGTTACATTCAGTAGAGTATAAATATCAAAACAATGTAGGGGAAAGGTAGAGCAAAAGAAGCTAAACATAAAAAAAACACCAGGGGGTCCTGGCTGGCTCAGTTGGTGAAGCATGACACTCTTGATCTTGGGTTTGCAAGTTAGAGCCCCATATCAGGTACAGAGAATACTTAAAAAATAAAAAAAGTCCTGAGGTGCCTGGGTGGCTCAGTCAGTTAAGCATCCAAATCTCGATTTTGGCTCAGGTCATGATCTCATGGTTTATGAGTTTGAGCCCACATTGAGCTCTCTGCTGTCAGCACAGAGCCCCCTTTGGATCTTCTGTCCCCCTCTCTCTTTGCCTCTCCCCAGCTTGCATGCACATGCTCTCTCTCAAAAATAAATTTAAAAAATTACAAGAAATAAATAAATAACATTAAAAAAAACTTTAAGAAAGCAGATTAAAATACACATCCATGAGCAAAAGGAAGAAAGAAAGAAAGAAAGAAAGAAAGAAAGAAAGAAAGAAAGAAAGAAAGAAAGAAAGAAAGAGGCGCCTGGGTGGCTCAGTCGGTTGAGCGGCCGACTTCTGCTCGGGTCATGATCTCGCAGTCTGTGAGTTCCAGCCCCGCGTTGGGCTCTGTGCTGACAGCTCGGAGCCTGGAGCCTGTTTTGGATTCTGTGTCTCCCTCTCTCTGACCCTCCCCCATTCATGCTCTGTCTCTCTCTGTCTCAAAAATAAATAAACGTTAAAAAAAAATTTTTTTTTAAGAAAGAAAGAAAGAAAGAAAGAAAGGAAGGAAGAAAGAAAGAAAGAAGCAGGCTCTGCACTGTGATTGCAGAGTCCAATTTGGGGCTCGAACTCAGGAGCCATGACATGGTGACCTGAGCTGAAGTCTGACATTTAACTGACTCAGCCACCCAGGCACCCCTAATGAATCTATTTAATTAAACGTTCAAAACCACTAACATCACCAACAGTGAAAGTTCAAAAACAGAAAAAGGAAATGTTCAGCGTTAGAAGCTGGGATAATAGTTGTCTCTGGGGACAGGGCAGTGAGTAGAAGGGGTTCAGAGAAGTGGGTTTTAAGATATTCTTCACGGGGTGCCTGGATGACTCTGTGGATAGAGCATATAACTCTTGATCTTGGGGTTATAAGTTTGAGCCCCTCCCAAACTGGGTGTAGAGATTACTTCAAAAAATTAAAAAAAAAAAAAAAAAAGATGTTCCTCATGTTCTCTTTATTGATTTGGAAACTAGTTACACAGGTGTGTTCAGTTTGTGAAAATTTACAATTCTACACATCCATAAAAGTTTAAAAAGAATACAGTTATTGTATATGCTCTGATATAAGACAACCTGATATATATTACATGAAAAAAGCAAGTATGAATCAAATACTTCCATTTGTGTAAAAAAAAATAAATAAAAGGAGGGAAATAGGGGTGTCTGGGTGGCTCAGTCAGTTAATTGTCTGACTTTTTTTTAAGATTATTTATTTCTTTTCTTTTTTTTATTAATAATTTATCTTTTAATTTACATCCAAGTTAGTTAGCATATGGTGCAACAAATGATTTCTGGAGTAGATTCCTTAATGCCCTTTGCCCATTTAGCCCATCCCCCCTCCCACAACCCCTCCAGTAACCCTCTGTTCTCCATATTTAAGAGTCTCTTATGTTTTGTCCCCCTCCTTGTGTTTATATTATTTTTGCTTCCCTTATCTTATGTTCATCTGTTTTGTATCTTTTTTTTTTTTAACATTTATTTATTATTGAGAGACAGACACAGAGCGTGAGCAGGGGAGGGGTAGAGAGAGAAGGAGACACAGAATCTGAAGCAGGCTCCAGGCTCTGAGCTGTCAGCACAGAGCCCAACGCAAGACTCGAGCTCACAAACTGCGAGATCATAACCTGAGCCAAAGTCGGTCGCCCAACCAACTAAACCACCCAGGCGCCCCTGTTTTGTCTCTTAAAGTCTTCATATGAGTGAAGTCATATGATATTTGTCTTTCTCTGACTGACTAATTTCGCTTAGCATAATCCCCTCCAGTTCCATCCACGTACTTGCAAATGGCAAGATTTCATTATTTTTGATTGCCGAGTAGTATTCCATCTTGTATATATACCACATCTTCTTTATCCATTGATCCATCGATGGACATTTGGGCTCTTTCCATACTTTGGCTATTGTTGATAGTGCTGCTATAAACATTGGGGTGCATGTGCCCTTTCGAAACAGCATACCTGTACCCCTTGGATAAATACCTAGTAGTGCAATTGCTGGGTCTTAGGGTAGTTCTATTTTTAATTTTTTGAGAAACCTCCATGCTGTTTTCCAGAGTGGCTGCACCAGTTTGGATTCCCACCAGCAGTGCAAAAGAGAACCTCTTTCTCTGCATCCTCACCAACATCTGTTGTTGCCTGAGTTGTTAATGTTAGCCATTCTGAGTGTCTGACTGTTGGTTTTGGTCCAGGTCATAATTGCAGTTCATGGGTTCTAGCCCCAAGTCCGGGCTCCATGCTGACAGTGTGGAGCTTGTTTGGGATTCTCTCTCTCCTTCTCTCTCTGCCCCTCCCCTGCTCTTTCTCTCTCAATAAATAAACTTAAAAAAAGTAGGGAACTATATCTGTACTTGCTTATATGTGCATACAATACCTCTGAAGGATGCTCAAGAAACTGACAACATTGGTTTTGTGAAGAGAGTTTCATAGCTGAGAGAATTTTACTGCCGTTAGGTTGTACATTTTGAATTTCAAATCATGTGAATATATTACTTATACAATGAAAAGAAAACACTCAAATTCTAAAACACTCATAAAAAAGTTCTGTGATCTTAGGAAATACTCAGAAGTACTTGGAAAGAAAGAAAATAGGGGGAATAAAACCACCAAAAGATTATATATTGAAGGTATAACACAGAAATCAGTGATGGGAAAGTGGGGGACATGGAGAACACTTGAGTCTTCTAAAATTGGACAGGGGTGCTAGGGTAGCTCAGTTGGTTAAGCACCTAATCTTGGCTCAGGTCATGATCTTGCGGTTTGTGGGTTCCAGCCCCAAGTCCCGCTCTGTGCTGACAGCTCAGAGCCTAGAGCTTGCTTCAGATTCTGTGTCTCCCTCTCTCTCTGCTCCTCCTCCACTCCTGCTCTGTGTTTGTCTCTCAAAAACGAATAAAAATGTTTAAAAAATTAAAAAAATAATAAAATTGGACAGATAGAACCTTCTCTTTATGTTCACAACTTTACTTATTTATTTTTAGAGTTTATTTACCTGTTTTGGGCCATCTGGGTGGCTCAGTTGGTTAAGCATCCCACTTCAGCTCAGGTCATGATCTCACAGTTCGTGGGTTCAAGCCCTGCATGGGGCTCTGTGCTGACAGCTCAGAGCCTGGAGCCTGCTTCACATTCTGTGTCTCCCTCTCTCTCTGCCCCTCCCCTTCTTGTTCTCTGTCTCTCTCTTAAAAAAGTAAACAAACATTTAACAAATTTACGAAAATGTAAAAAAAAATTAAAAAAAAATAAAAGGGGGGCCGTCTGGGTGGCTCAGTCGGTTGAGCATCTGACTTCAACTCAGGTCATGATCTCACAGTCTGTGGGTTCAAGCCCCGCATCAGGCTCTGTGCTAACAGCCCAGAGCCTGGAGCCTGCTGATCCTGTGTCTCCTTCTCTCTCTGCCTCTTCCCCATCTCACTTTGTCTCACTCTGTCTCTCAAAAATAAATAAATGTAAAAAAAAAAAAATTAAAAAAAATTTATGAAAAGTTTATTTATCTTTTTTAGTAATTCTACACCCAGTGTGGGGCTTGAACTCACACCCAAGATCAAGAGTCTCATGCTCTTCTGACTGAAACAGCCAGGCACGCCTGTGTTTACAACTTTAACTACGATTTAAGAACTAGTCACAAATTGTTTTTTCTTTTAAAACTGTGTTTACTAGAGGTGCCTGGCTGGTTCAATTAGTACAGCATGTGACTCTTGACCTTGGGGTCATGAGTTCATGTCCCACGTTTGGCATAGAGCTTACTTAAAAAAATAAAGTAAAACTATTTATTGGATTAAAAGAATAAGTTAATGCATACACTGGTTATAACAAGGAAGACAATTTGGGACACCTGGGTGGCTCAGTTGGTTGAGCAACTGATTCTTGGTTTTGGCTCAGGTCATGATCTTGAAGTTCATGAATTCCAGCCCTGCGTGGGGCTCTGTATTGACAGTGCAGAGTCTGCTTGGGATTGTCTCTTTCTCCCTGTTTCTCTGACCTCCCCTGCTTGTGCATGCACTCTCTCTCTCTCTCTCTCAAAATAATTAAATCAAGTTTAAAAAAATGAGTAAGATAATTCAAAGATCTACACATATTAAAAAAGATAACTCCCTCCCACCCAAGTCTTCCTCTTTCAGTCCTCTGAGGCATCCAATGTGATCAGCCTACTGTAATTCCTTCCACCCCTTTCTCTATATTCATATAAACATATATAAATGGTCAACAATAAACTAAAAGGATCATACCACTCTTTATCACTCTATAATTTGCATTTTTGACTTTAATAATATATCTGGACATCCCTCTGGGTCAATACAAATAGTTCTAACTCATTTTAATCATCGAATAATATTCCATAGTATGGAGGCAGGGCAACTGATTCATGGATCCCATTATCTATGGACGATCAGCTTGTTCCCAGTTTGTTTGTGTTTGTTTCACACCACAAACAATATGATAAGCATCTGTCTTAGGTTCCTGTGGTTACTTTAACAAATTATCACAAACTAGGGGACTTAAAACAGAAAGTTATTCTCTCATAATTCCTAAGTCTACAGGCTGAAATAAAGGAATTGGCAGGGTTGTTTCCTTCTAGACACTCGGAAGGAGAATTTGTTCTATGCCCCTCTTCCAGCTTCTGGTAGCTGCCAGTGATCCTTGGCGTTCTTTGGCTTGTAGATGCATCATTCCCATCTCTGCCTCGTTGTTTTTTTTTTTTTTTTTTTTTTTTTTTTTTTTTTTTTTTGTCCCTGCCTCATCGTTCACATCACCTTTGTCTCTGTGTCTCTGTATCTCAAATCTCCTTCGGCCTTTCCCTTACAAGGACGCTTGTCATTGGATATAGGGCCAGTCCTAATTCTAACATGATCTCATTTCAAGATCCTTAACTTAATTACATGTGTAAAGATCCTTTTTCCAAATAAGGCTATGTTCACAGGTTTTGGGTGGACATATCTGTAGAAGGGTCAACATTCAACCCACTGCAGCATTGTTGTGTATATCCTTATGGATATTTTCTTTAGCTTTTCCACAGGCCAGAGTTAATGTATTTTTTGGTCGGTTGGCAAGTGTGTGTATTTTAAAGGCTAATAAATATTCCCAGGTTACTTCTAGAAAGTTTGCAGCTATTATACTTCTATCAGAGGTGTACCAGGGCTCCTTTCCCCAGGTATCATTGATTGCTTTTGTTAATGTTTGCCAGTCTAATGAGGGAAAATGGATTATTGTTTTAATGTTTTTCCATAACTATTAGTGAAATAAGCGTCTTTTTAATGGACCACTAGGATTTTCTCTTCCATTAATTGCCTGCTTGTATACCTTGCCTATATTTTTATAAAATTGATCCAGCTGGGTTTAAAAAAAATCCATTTATAGGGGCATGTGGCTGGCTCATTTGGTAGAGTATGTGACTGCTGCTTTCTGGGTTGTGAGTTCAAGCCCCATCTTGGGCAGGAGAGCTTACTTAAAAAAAATCCATTTTTAGAAACTCTTACATTTCTGATACATAGAGATATGTATGTTAGAGATACAATGTGTTTCCCATTTTTTTAAAAGTTATTGTTTTAAGTTTATTTATTTTGAAAGCAAGGGCGGGGGGTGGGGTGCAGAGTGAGAGAGAAGGAGAGAGAGAATCCCAAACAGCCTCTGTACTGTCAGCAAAGAGCTGGATGCAGGGCTCAACATAACAAACTGTGAGATCATGACCTGAGCTGAAACCAAGAGATAGACATTTAACCAACTGAGCCATCAAGGTGCCCCTGTCTGCCATACATTTTGTTGTTTTATTCCATTTTTCTTTGTCTTGTCATTGTGATGTCATGCAAAACTTTCACAATACTTATGTAGACAATTTTTTTCTTTAATGATTCTGGGCTTCCTGTCTGGCTTAAAATTTCCCCCTGACGAAATAAATGTCATATCACTATTCTTTAAAAAATTCCCTCTAAGTGTTTGTTTCACATACATATACATATATATGTAAAATATTTATTTAAGGAATCTCTACCCCCAAAGAGGGGCTCTAACTCATGACCCCCAGATCAAGAGTTGCATGCTCTTCCAGCTGAACCAGCCAGGCGCCCCTGTTTTGTATATTTTTATATCTTTAATTCTTCTGGAATTTATTTTTGAATGTGGTATGGTTCTAGCTTTGATGTATTATAAATATTCAATTAAACTAGGACAATTTATCAAACTACTGTTTTACCACTGGCCTGTTTGCCATCTTTGCTTTATAGTAGGTTCTACTTCTAGATTCCATCCTCGGTTACTCAAATATTTGCTTGAGCTATTATAGCAGCGAAAGTTAAAATAACTCTACAATATAGTAGCTTTACAATAAGTTAAGATTTTAGCTTTTCAGTAAGTGAAATTGAAGTGTGTCTCTAAGAAAGTCTATAAAATTTCCTGGTAGAGGTCCAAAGATAACAGGAGATAAGGTATGCAAAGGGGGCTGTGTAAACTATAAGGCACTGCATACAAATGTTAGCTGTTACTGTCGCAAAAATGAACACACAGAAAAATAATCTTGGGCTTGGAAGGCTGTACTTCTGCTTTTATGACCATTAATATAGCAGGACTTGAAGAACCAGCTGTGAAGCAGCCAATCTAGCAACTCCATCTCCAGAAGTGGAGTGACAGAAGAAGGGGGAAAAGCGATGGGCTGCGCCCAGTCAACGAGGAGTCAGTTCAAAGTTCCAGAACGGAATTCGGGAGAGGGACTGGGAAGCGAAGGCCAACAAGGAAATCTAGAACAGAGGGGTGTCTCGGGAGGGGGCTACGAAAGACGGAGCAGGTGGCGGTTCTCTGCTGAAGGCGGCCTGTTGGAGATCCCCAATCCCACTGTCTTCCAGAAGCCACAAAGAGGAGCCGAAACGGCGAGCAGTAGCGTCCCGGGAGGGCAGGGAGCCCGAGAGAACTAGGCGGCAGCACCGCCTCTCCCTCTGCCCTGCCGGGCCAGTCCCGCAGGTCTGGCGGCGGCCGCTGCGGGGCCGGGGATTGGTCCGAGCAGCGCGCGGGGCGGGGCGAAGGTTGCTGGAAGGCCTGCCGGGGAGGTGGGCGCGCGCGCGGGCACGGCGGCGGCGCGCGCGTGCTCCGTCGGTCGGTGCGGCGGCGGCGGCGGCAGAGCGGGCCATGGCTGTGGGTGGCGAGCCAGTGTAACGCCGCGCGGGGCAGGCGGGAGGCGACCGGGAGAGGCAGGGATGGGGGTGCCTCAGCGGGACGGTCGCGGTGGCCTGGGCTGCTGACCGCGTAACCGGAGCTAGGAGTCTGCGGCGGCGGAACACCGGGCAGGTGAGAGCGGCGGCGCGGGACCCGGATGCGGCGCAGCCGAGTGGCGGCGCGGTCGCGGCGGCGGGTGAGGTGCCCCCGCGCGGGCGGGCGGCGCGCTCTAGCCCGCCACAGCCTGCGGCGCCGGCGAGTTGTGTGCCCGCGGCGCGCTTCCTGCCGTCGCGGAGGACACCCGCCCGCCGGCCTGCGGGGGCGCTTCGCTCGACTGCGGCCCTCCCGGGGCTCTCTTAGGTGAGCGGCGCTTCCTGGCCACTGGGCGGCCGAGACGCGACCGGTAGCCCCCGGCCGCTGGCGCTTTTGGTGGCGTTCCTGAAGGGCCCTCTCTGGAGAGGCGGCGCCCTCGCCCTGTCTCTCCTCCGCCTTTGCGGACGTCCCCGCGGCTTCTCCACCCTCAGGTGCCTTTTTGTGTAGAAGTGCATTTTAGGGGCGGGGATCCTGGGCTGTTGGGGTACGGTCGTGTTTTCAAATTCCACCGCCTCCACTGACCAGCCCTGGGACCTTGGGCCCAAGTGTCCCGATTTGTTAATGGGAATATTAATACGTACTTCACAGGGTTGTTTTGAGGATAGGACCGGATGATGTGCATGACCGATCAGCCAGAGCTCGGTAAGTGGTAAGCTATTAGGAGCAACCCTGGTGCAGCATCTTTTCTCGTTAGCCATTGCTGATTCCAGGCTGCGGGTGTACGTTTGGGGGCACATTTATTTACAGACTGGTCTGGTGTTGCAGTAACCTCCACTGAAATTGCCTAATATTGGAGACTGTTCTCTTACAGTGGCCAAAATAGAATCGTCTGTTTCCCATACTAGAATCTTGTAGTCTCTTTCTTGCTAAGGCTTACTTGGGCTACCTGTCTCAGGTGCTGAGTGGCAATTGTTGAAATAAGACCGAAAGAATTTTAGGATTCGCTTAGGATGGAAAATGGTGGGACACACAAACTGGAAGTGCTTTGCAGTTTAAATAATCTTAAGTCACACTTAACTGTCACTTGTTACAGAGTATAAACACACGAGGAATATGGAAACAGACTCATTTTTCTGCGTTGCTACATCCGAAGGGAGTGACAAGTGCTTTTGTAAACATCATTGTGGGTAGTGTTAGTGTCTGGTGAAGTCATCATAATTAAATTAGATGAGTACTTACTTTGAAGCACTGAGTGAATGTTTGGAAATGTGATTCCTAATAAAATCATCTCCGAGTCAGTATTCTCAGCAGTTCATTAATCATTTGGGGATTTTTATGCAACGCTGTAAGGTTTTTATGGTAAAAGCAGAACTGTTTTAGTCATGATAATGTAGCATAAGACAGTGGTCAGGATAAAGATCTTAGTTTCAGAAGGCAAGTGTAGAAACAAGTAATAATCATAAGCTTTAAAAATGAAAATTGTATTCACTAAAGCAAAAATGACTAACAACAAAAAAACTTTGTTTTACACCCCCTGATTCATACTCTGATGAGGATCTTTGACCTTCAGGGTGTTTTTTAGAAGTGTAGAAAATTGAGTTGTCTTTTAATTTATTGCCATTTTGCACCTCTTGACTGTGTTTTCTACTTTGTAAAGAGACTCATCCACAGAGACTTTGATTCATCGTATTTTTGAATGTGAACAAAATACACAGAAAAAAAATTAAAATTAGACCTTGTAATCTAAGATACGTTCTTCCTAAATTGTGATTTTTCCTCTTGTCTCACTTTAGATTGGTGAACCCGACAGTAGAAGCACTACTGTGCTAGCTGCTGAAAAGGCTAGGGGTCAGAAGTCCCATCTTGCTTCGTTCTAGGCCTGGACTTGGGTCCCTAATAGCTGGGGCTTTGGGGATGTCACTCAGTCTTTTTGGTTTTGCCTTAGTCTTTTTATTTATAGAGTTTGAGTGGGTGTGTGTCACAAGGTTTGGGAGGGTGGTGATGGACTAGTGAATCACATTATATAGAAGAACCTTCCAGGATACTGCACTTTTATGGTTTCCTTCTCTTCACTCCCTTTCTCTCCTTTTGTTGATTTTTCCTTCTCCCTGAATTCAAAACATCCTAATGCCTTAGCGCTTCCAAGCCATTCCCTCAACTTAAAAAAAAAAAAACTTTTTTTAAAGTAAGATCTGTGCCCAATGCAGGGTTTGAACTCACAACCCCAAGATCAGGAGTCACATGCTCTGCTGCCTAAGCCAGCCCAGTGCCCCTATCCCCTCTACTTTTTTCTTTTCTTAAAAAAATTTTTTTTGAGTGTAGTTAACACACGGTGTTACATTAATTTCAGGTGTACCACATAGTGATTCAACAAGTGTATACATTACATAATGCTGTGCTCACCACAAGTGTGGCTACCATCTGTTGCCATACAATACTATTACAATATCACTATGTTCCCTCTACTGTTTTTCTACCTGTACTCTCTCCAGGTGATCTCATCATGTCCACTGTCCATGTGCTGTTGACGTTCAGATTTTTTTTTTTAATATTTTTAAACGTTTATTCATTTTTTGACAGAGCATGAGAGGGGAAGGGGCAGAGAGAGGGAGACACAGAATCTGAAGCAGGCTCTAGGCTCTGAGCTCTCAGCACAGAGCCCGACACGGGGCTCGAACTCACAGACTGAGATATCATGACCTGAGCTGAAGTCGGATGCTCAACCGACTGAGCCACCCAGGCGCCCCTCCCCCCCCC
This sequence comes from Felis catus, assembly GCF_018350175.1. NCBI lineage: Eukaryota > Metazoa > Chordata > Mammalia > Carnivora > Felidae > Felis > Felis catus. The sequence continues at coordinate 124,211,213 of NC_058376.1, forward strand.
CCTTTTTTTTTTAAATATTTTTAAACGTTTATTCATTTTTGACAGACAGAGCATGAGAGGGGAAGGGACGTTCAGATTTTTTAAAAGGTTTATTTATTTTGAGACAGCGAGCAAGAGTGTGGTGAGGGGAGTGGGAGAGACAGAATCCCAAGCAGGCTCTGTGCTATCAGAGCAGAGCCTGATGTGGGGTTCGATCTCACAAACTGTGAGATCGTGATCTGAGCTGAAATCAAGAGTTGGACTCTCAACTGACTAGCCACCCAGGTGCCCGACGCTCAGATTTTTATCTTCAGTCCTGAACTTTAGATTTCTTTTACTGCCTTTGTGATATCTTCACTCCATTTGCCTTTAGGCATCCAAAACTGAACGTGTTCAGAGTGGAGCTCTTGATTTGTTTCTCAGCCTTTTCCTTCCTCAGCACCCCTCTGCCCTCCTCCTCCACCCCCGTTAAGTGAAAAATCTGGTGGTCATTCTTAATTCATCCCTTTGCCTCACTGCGGCTCCATTCCCCACATAATCAGTCCTTCAGCAAACCCTGTCAATTTTACCTCCAAAATACGTTTCAGGTATATTTACTTCTTTGTTTTTATTGCCACCAACCCATTTCTTCTTGGGCAGTAGCTTCTTACCTGGTCTCTTGCCTCTGGTCTTGCTTTCCTGTTTCAAATAGTGATCAGAGTGATCTTTACTCACTTTCCTGCTTCACTGGCTTATTACACTAAGAAGTAAATCCATACTCTTTACTTGCATTTTCTGCTATTATCTTGCTTATTTACTTATTTATTTGTTATGGATTTTTTCCCCTTCGGCATACTCTAAACTCTCTGAGAGCCAGGATCTTGTCTGTCTTCTATATTGGTATTCTTGGTAACCAGAACAGTGCCTAAAACATTTAATTAATGTTGAATGAATGAATGTGTGAATGAAATAAGTCAGTCTTTTGATTATAAGTTCAACATGTGTTGAACAAACTTATTCTTTTTGGTCCCAGATTTGTGCAAATGAGGAAGTAATCAGAGGGTCTAGAGGTATTCTGTTAGGCATCCTTATTCCTCAGTCTTGGTTAAGGGGTGCTGTACCTCCTGAAGAGGCTAGACATTAAGCCACTAATAACAACAAATGTGATTTTTATTCATTGTGTACTGGTTCATTAGTATTTTTGTAAATAAGGAACCAAACAGGTTTTCCAGGCTTGTGTTGTTCTTTTGAGACATTGAATTTTGGTCTTGACTGGAGGGGATTGGTTCTAGAATGTGGTACTTTCATTTAGTATTGCATACCAAATCCGATAGGGTAGCAGTTGGAATGTTTGCAGAGAGCAGGTGTGTTTATTTCAATTACACTATTTAAAAAAAACAAAAACAGGGGCGCCTGGGTGGGTGGCGCAGTCGGTTGAGTGTCCGACTTCAGCCAGGTCACGATCTCGCGGTCCGTGGGTTCGAGCCCCGCATCAGGCTCTGGGCTGATGGCTCAGAGCCTGGAGCCTGTTTCCGATTCTGTGTCTCCCTCTCTCTCTGCCCCTCCCCCGTTCATGCTCTGTCTCTCTCTGTCCCAAAAATAAATAAATGTTGAAAAAAAAAATTAAAAAAAAAAAACAACAAAAACAAAAACGGAGACCCCTGCTCCTCTGTGTGTGTGTGTGTGTGTGTGTGTGTGTGTGTGTGTGTGTGTGTGTGTATCCATCCTCTCAACCATTTGATTTGGAATTATCATGTCTTGGGGATAAATTCTTACCATTTGGTTTCTTTCTTTCTTTTTTTTCAGGATTTTATTTTTGAAGCATGGGATTCTGTCTCTCCCTCTCTCTCTGCCTTTCCCCCACTTGAACTCTCTTATTCAAAAGAAATAAAATATTAAAAAAAGAGTGTATAATTCCATTGTCAAAGTAGAAATAGAGAAAAAATATGTTGGAGGAGAAAAGCTTAGATTAGAAGAATAATGCTGACTTAACATTTAGTGAAAGAGAAGAAGAAAAGGAAGATAGGTGAGAATATCATCAGTTTTTTTGGCTGGCGTGAGACAACTTCCCTTATCACTCCTCTTACCTCTCACTGTCCTCCCCAGATTTTGTCACCTGGATTTTTTTCCCCTCTCCTCACTCTCCATTCCCTGATTGGTATGGGCTCTTTTTCTAAGGAGTACTTGTGAGCCTTCAGTAGTTTAATGTCTGCTGTAATGCTTTGTGAGAGGAAACTATCCTTTTCTTGAAGAGGCCTTTCTTCTCCTAGTCAAGGTCTGTCTGCCTACATTTTCTAGCCATTGGGTCCAGCTTTCTCTTTAGACTGGCTCCAAACTGGTGCACTTCCTTTTTAAGTTGTTGTTCTACCATAGATTCCATAGTAGCCTTTATGTTATCTCCAAGTTAAATAGTTCTGAGTCACAAGCTTCTAGTTGAGAGACAGAAAAATGAAAGGGATTAGATGTGTGGTTGGGTGTGTATAGTGTGTTTGTTCTAGTTGCTCTGATAATGCAGATTGTGTCTCTAATTTAGACCTTTCTTTTTCAATAGGCTTGTTTATTATTATTCATTAAATAAAAACTTTTTATATAAATTTCATATAAATATATAATTTTTGTATAATATATGATGTACAGTAAATATATAATACACTTTTAGATAAATATTTTTAAATATTAAAATTAATTATTATTATATTATCCACAATCAGCATGGAGGCAGACATGGGGCTGGATCCCAGGACCCTAGGATCATGACCTGAGCCAAAATCAAGAGTCGGACACTCAACTGACTGAGCCACTCAGGTGCCCCTATTTTTTTAGATGACCAAAGAGATTTTGATAAAAAGACATTTCTAAAAGAGGATGACACTGAATTTAAAAAATTTTATATACAGTAAAACTCTAATTTTTAAAATTAATTGAAAATGTTTTCAGTACAGTTAATGTACAGTGTATTAGTTTTAGGTGTACGGTGTAAATGATTCAACAATTGTATTCATTACTCAGTGCTCATTGTGATAAGTATAATCTTTATTGCCTATCACCTAATTTCACCCATCTCCCACCCACCGTTCCTCTGGCGACCATCAGTTTGTTCTCTGTAGTTAAGTCTGTTTCTTTGGTTTGTCAAAGCTTAATTTTTTTCATATACAGTCCTGAGGGTTTTTTTTTTTTATTATTAAATGTTTATTTATTTATTTTGAGGGAGAGAGAGTATGAGCCAGGGAGGAGCAGGGAGAGAGGGAGAGAGAGAATCCCAAGCAGGCTGCATGTTGTCAGCGCAGAGGTTAACATGGGGTTCAAATCTCACAAACCCTGAAATCGTGACCTGAGCCAAAATCAAGAGTCAGATGCTTAACTGACTTAGCCACTCAGGCGGTCCCCTCCTGAGTTGTAACACATGCATAGATTTTTGTAATTATAGCCACCACTAACAGTATACAGAACAATTCCAACACCTCAAAGAATTCCCTTGTGTTACTCCTTTGTAGTCCCCTCCCTTCTCATTCTGAGCACTTGGATTCATTTTATTTATTTATAAAAATATTTATTCATTTTTGAGAGAGAGCGAGACAGAGGGTGAGTTGGGGAGAGGCAGAAAGAGAGGGAAACACAGAATTCGAAGTAGGCTCTGAAGCAGGCTCCAGGCTCTGAGCTGTCAGCATGAAGCCTGACCCAGGTCTCAAACCCATGAACCATGAGATCATGACCTGAGCCGAAGTCAGATGCTTAACTGAGCCACCCAGGCGCCCTTATTTGTGTTTTAAAGAGAAAATTTTTCATGGCTAGAATATGTTAGAACTAGAATGAGTGGATAACTGATCACCCTAATTGTTGGTTTTCTTTTGGAAATATAAATGAGATAATTCCAGTCTTCAACATGCAATAAACTAATTATCCTTGTAGATGAAGGAATGTTTATAAAGGCTTTAAATTAAAAAATTACTGTATAACTTCTGAAAACTGTCAAGTGAGGTGAATCCCATAATGTCAGCTTATATAAAGGACCATCTAAGAGAATTTGGAGGCTAAGTCTGTGATAATAATGGATTCATCTCTCTGGTAAATCTAGACTTCCCATTTACTGCTCTTGCAGGGTTAGCTAGAGATTAATTTTGCCAAGGATTATGTTATGAAGTCTCAGTTTTTCTTCCTAACTTCTCTCTAGCATTGCCTCTTTCTGCTAGCCTGTTTTTTCCTAGCACTTAAAGTTGTTTTTAGCCATTCAACTTTCCTAGGGATTGAAGGGAGGATATGCTATCCGTATAACTATGGTGTGTTGCAAATGTAGCTTTCATTTATCTTATATATATTAGTTTCAACCTAAAGCAGTTAATAATGCAGAAACTTCATCATTTCCTTACAAAATTCACAAATCCTTACCCTGAATCCTGGCTTCAGGATCTGTTTTCCCCCACCTCTTCGCCAAGGATGCATACCTCCTCATTTCCTGCAGTATTTAAAGCAGTTCGCTTGAGGTTATTATCATTGCCCTTTTAACTGGGTGTATTTACTGCTGGACCATCCCCTCTGTTGTGGTATTGCTAGAGCCAGGTCTGCAACTCACAGTCCTCTGGTGCAAGCTAGGAAGAACTGACATGCTTGTTCCTGACTCTAGCCTGTCCTCCCCTGGTGCTGGAATCACTTGGGAGACCACCAGGCAAATGCTTACTTGTCTTCAGGGGAAATGCGATCCTGATTATCCATGCCTTCAGGAGAAGGATTATGTGGATTAAAAGAAATCCATGAGTAATCCAGAAGTTTTATTTAAACTGCAGTTTAACCACATTCCTGACGATAGTTTTTCCTTGCATTTCTAATAACTGTAATATTTACTAATTTCGTATCTATCTCCTACCATATAGAAGTATTGGCAATTGTGAAGTAGGGAAAGGATGGGAGAGGTCAAAGGAATTAGATAATGAACAGGCTTTGCCCTACATAATTTGGTGTTGACTGGGTGGTTTAACCACAGTGCTTACTAGACCTCGAAGACCTGAATTCCATGAATTCCTTACCTGCTGAGCCGCTGGAAGAAATTTGAGGTGACTGTCAACAAAAGGGCAAACTCCATTTTGAGACATTTGCTCCTTACTAGTTTAAATGATTGAGCTTTCATGATTTAAGTAATGAGTACTTCAGACCATCAGAATTATAAGTTTAATGCAATTTGAAGTTTTCTTTAATGTTTATTTAAAAATTTAACTTTTCAACAATTTTCAGAGGAATTAAACTGAAAAACTGCAGTTTGAAATAGAGATTGTCTCTCTCTCTCTCTTTTTTTTTTTTTTGGAGTTTATTTTGAGAGAGAGAGAGAGCTCGGGCAAGAGCAGGGGAGGGGCAGAGAGAGAGGGAGAAAGAGAATTCCAAGCAGGCTCCCCACACTGAGTGCGGAGCCTGATACAGGGCTTAGAGTCAACAAACCATGAGATCATGACCTGAGCCGAAACTAAGAGTGGGATGCTTAACGGACTGAGCCATCCAGGTGCCCTGAGATGCTCAGTTTTTGTAGCCAGACCACTTACTACTACCTCTGACAAGTTACTTACACAGTAATTTCTATTAAAAAAATTTTTTTTAAACATTTATTTATTTTTGAGACAGAGAGAGACAGAGCATGAACGGGGGAGGGTCAGAGAGAGGGAGACACAGAATCTGAAACAGGCTCCAGTCTCTGAGCTGTCAGCACAGAGCCCGACGCGGGGCTCGAACTCATGGAGTGCGAGATCATGACCTGAGGTGAAGTCGGTCACTTAACCAACTGAGCCACCCGGGCGCCCCTAATTTCTATTAAACCGTTGAAATATGGTCAGTTAAAATTGTGTATTTTTTTTTTTTTTTTTTGGTGCAAAAATGTGATATTAAAGCATGAGGACAGGGCCCATGGGCAGATAATAGCTGCCTAAAATTTTATACTCTTGAACTACCAATTTAGTGTAGGTCTTGTATTTATATACTAATAAAAGCAGTGTTTATAAATCATTACAAATTGCTGCTGTTATGTTATCTGAACAAAAATTATAATTTGTTAGCTAAAACTTACCTCTCCAGTTGTATATTTTAAAAAAGTTAGGTTTCTGATCCTCTTGTAGTTCATAAGCGTGATGATTGGGTGTTCATGTTGTTGTGTGATATGTGCCTCCCTTAAACCTTGTTACGACCTTGGCACATTGCCCGTCTGACATAGGGAAAAAAAAAAAAGGTTCCATATTTATCAGCTAGATACATATATATATATATATATGTGTGTGTGTGTGTGTGTATATGTGTGTGTGTGTGTGTGTGTGTGTGTGTGTGTATATATATATATATTATTCCCCTTAATTGAGATTCATTATGGGTAGTTTTTTGGGGGGAGGGGTGTCCTGGGGGACAACCATCTGGGATTCTCTTAATATGTTTATTTTTTGCTAGAGAGCCTAAGGAAACATCCATAGGAGTAGATAGATGATAGTTAGTTTTGACAAGGTGGTGATCAATTGAAATTATTTTGGGTTTTTTTTTTTTTTTTTTTTTTTGGTGGTTAGGAAACTTTCACATTTTCATTGAAAATCATTGGTTGTCTTAAGTCTTAGTATACTTTACCCACCATTTCATTATTAATATTTTTCCTAAGTAATTGGTACTGTTCTGGGTTTTAGGTCCTGATTCTACCTACAAGAAATGTCTACTGTGTGTGTGTGTATGGTAGCTATGTATGCCATATCAACCAGCAGCAATGATTTCATCCTTAACTTGTGAAGAATTTATGATTTCTTTAATTCTGTATATTGTCACCTATTTCCTTTCTTTTTCTCTTTCTTTTCTTTTTTTCTCCTCTTTTCTTTCTTTCTTTCTTTTTTTTTAAAGTAATCTCAAGCTCAACGTGAGGCTCGATTTACAACCTGGAAATCATGTGTCACATGCTTCACCAATTGCTCCAGCCAGGTGCCCCTCCTTTTATTTTATATCATTTTTTTTTGTCATTTAAAGTTGTGGCTGTCAATATAGCCCATTAGAAAAACCGCTCTTTTGCCTCTGAAGGAAGGTTGGCCCAAAGAATGGAAAGAAACTTCTATTTGAATATGTTCAAGTATGTAATACCTTTTGTACCATATGAAATTCAGAAAATAAGGGGAGAAGAAAAAAAAAAGAACTTGCTCTTTGTGCTTACTATATGGGATTAGACTATAATAGTAGTTAACATTTATTGGATGCTTACTTACATGCCGTGTTATGCTTAGTGGCCTTCCTAGATTTTATCTTCATAAACTTGTAATGAAGGTAGTGATGATATCCTTGCTTAAGAGATAAGGAAACTGAAGCTTTGGGGGATGTTAACATGCCAAGCATCACATAGTTGAGGAAAAGTCAGGTTTCAAACTCAGATCTGACTCTAGAATTTACGTGTATTTTTTTTCTTTCGTTCGTTCGTTCGTTCGTTCGTTCGTTCGTTCCTCCTTTCTTTCCTCCTTTCTTTCTTTCTTTTTAAGATTTTATTTTTAAGTACTCTCTACACCCAACATGAAGCTTGAACTTACAACCCTGAGCAAGAGTGTTTTGCTCCACCGGCTGAGCCAGCCAGGTGCCCCTAGAATTTATATTTTTAACTGATTGCATCATACAGTTCTTTATTTTTTAGGTCCTTCAGAGGAAGGTTAAAAGATACTATATAAGTTTAAAGTGTTGTGTTTTGTTTAGTATAATAATCACCACCTTCATCTTACACTACCTGTGTAGTATTTGGAAACAGGATGCAATTTTCTGTTCATTGAACCTTTAACCTTTTTTTTTTAATTGAAGTATTAGTTTCAGGTGTGTGTGTGTGTGTGTGTGTGTGTGTGTGTGTGTGTGTGTGTGTGTGTATTCAACAATTTAATACATTACTCATTGCTCACCATGATAAGTATAGTCTCCATCTGTCACCAAGCAATGTTATTACAGTATTATTGATTGTATTCCATATGCTGCATTTTTCACCTCCTTGATTTATAACTAGAAGTTTGTGTCTTTTAATCCATTTATTTTACTTATCCCCCCACTCACCTCTCAACCATTAACTTTATTTTTCTAACTATTCTTAAGTAACTTGATATAGATATAGCCTAGTTTTACTGTACGAGTTATGCGTTAAAAAATTGGGGCTCCTGGATAGCTCAGTTGGTTAAGCGTCAGACTCTTGATTTCAGCTCAGGTCATGATTGAGCCCTGTGTTGGACTCCCCAGCTGGCAGTGCAGAATCTGCCTAGGATTCTCTCCCTGTTTCTCTGCTCCTCTCCTATTCTTGCTCTCTTGTTTATCTCTCTGAAAATAAATAAATAAACGTTAAAAAAAATAAATTATTTGATGTAGTATGCCTTTGTTTTGAATGTGTAAAAAGCTTTGCTTTTGCCTTGGCTTTATAGTTAGAAAGTATGTGGTTTTAGGGGTGCTTAGATGGCTCATTCGGTTGAGCATTGACTCTTGGTTTTGGCTCAGGTCTTGATCCCAAGGTTGTGGGATCCAGCCCTGCATTGTGCTCTGTGCTGAGCATAGAGCCTGTGTAAGATATTCTCTCTCTCTCTTTTGCCCTCTCCCCGACTTTTCCCCCTCCTCATGATCTCTTTCTTTCTCTTAAAAAAAAAGAAGAGAAAAAAAGAAACCTGTGGTTTTATGCTTTGTTATATATATGTAGCTAACAAAAATGCTTAATGTATGATCTGGTATTATTAGATGTTCTAGTAAGCGGGTGTAGATCATCTTTACAGAATTTTCAAATACGAAAACTCTGAAGTATTTTTTCCTCTCCTGCCTAGGTAATTTGTTGGGTGCTATATTGAAACATCTTGCTAAACTTGATCCTAAAGTGTTGGGAATAGAGGAAGGTAGACATAAATTTACTTTTGTTTCATGAATTTACTTTTGAATAAATGAACCAATAGATTACAGTTATTAATCCTTTAATTAAAAAAATGAATAGATAAGCATTACATTTGTGCTGTTTGGCCTCCCTCCTCCCCCACATTCACATGAGAAAAGAATGTGAGCATGAACATTATATCTATCATTAATAGTATTCAGACACATAGAAGGGGATGCTCAGTTTGTGAGTTGGAGTCCCTCTTGTTGGCATGGAGCCCACTTTGGATGCTCTGTCCCCCACCTCTCCCTCCCCCACTCAGTTGCGTGTTCTGTCTCAAAAAGGAGTAAACATTTATTAAAAAAAGTTTAAAATTCTGTCACATGGTTGTAATGCAACTTAATAACAAAAGTATTCAACAAAAGCTTAATTAGATAAGATTAAACTTACTTTGCTGTTATGAATAACCTTATAGTGAACATCTTTGAACTGAATCTTTGGATACAATCATTATTTCTTAGGTATGACACATGAAGACTTGGAATTGCGTTTGAATATCACATTTCCTCTTTTTATTTATTTTTTATTTTTTTAATTTCCTTTTTTTAAATTATATAAATTGCAGAGGTTGGAATTATATAGGGAAAGGGAAACTAATGTATATTGCATCGTGAATGGTAGATAGTCCTAATCTACACAGTGTGCATAGCTCTTTAGCGATCTGCACAGAAGTATTCTAAAACCAATCATTTTCCTTTCATCTATTTCTGTACTCAGTGGACTTGTTCGGTTTTTATTCGGTGTCTCAGCCATTAGGTGTATATGAAAAAGTTCTTTACTTTTTTCTATATAAGCATTTTATCTGTTCTCATTTAATTTTGCTATTTATTTTTTTAAAGATGTCATTTTTTTAAAATTTTTTTTTCAACGTTTATTTATTTTTGGGACAGAGAGAGACAGAGCATGAACGGGCGAGGGGCAGAGAGAGAGGGAGACACAGAATCGGAAACAGGCTCCAGGCTCTGAGCCATCAGCCCAGAGCCTGACGCGGGGCTTGAACTCACAGACCGTGAGATCGTGACCTGGCTGAAGTCGGACACTTAACCGACTGCGCCACCCAGGCGCCCCTAAAGATGTCATTTTTTAATGTAATCTCTACACTCAGTGTGGGGCTTGAACTCATGACCCCTAGATCAAGTGTTGCATGCTCTTCCAACTGAGCCAGCCAGGTCCCCCTCTAAATTTATTTAATTTTAATTGAAGTACAGTTGGACATATTAGTTTCGTGTGTACAACATAGTAATTCAACAATTATATACATTATGAAATGCTCACCAAGATAAGTGTAGTTACCGTATAACACTGTACAGAGTTATTACAATATTAATTTTAACTCCAGTGTGGTTATCATACAGTATCGTACTAGCTCCAGGTATAGAGCTATTACAGTATTAATGACTGTATTCCCTATGCTGTGCTTTTCATCCTGTGACTTTTTTTTTTTTTTATAACTGGAGGTTTGTATCAACTTCCTTAACCTATTTTGCCAATCCCCTTTACCTATCTCACCTATCCCCCAACCTCTACCCTCTGGCAATCCCTAGTTCTGTGTATTTATGAGGAGTCTGTTGCTCTTTCTTTTGTTGTTGTTTTGTTTTTTAGACTTCACATATAAATGAAACCATACGGTATTTGTCTTCCTCTGACTTATTTCACTTAACATAACAACCTCTAGGTCAATCCACATTGTCATGAATGGCAAAATTTCATTCTTTTTAATGGTTGAGTAATCTTCCATTTTGTATATATACTATATCTTTATCCATTCATCTATATCAGTGGGCATTTAGGTTGCTTCCATACCTTTGCTATTATAAATAATGCTGTAGTAAACATGGGGTGCATATAGCAGTTTTGTTTTCTTTGGGTAAATACTCAGAAGTGGAATTACTGGATTGTATGGTATTTCTATTTTTAGTCTTTGGAGGACCCTCCATGGTGTTTTCTGCAGTGGCTGTACTAATTTACATTCCCACTGACAGTGCACGAGGGTTCCCTTTTCTTCACATCCTTACCAACACTTACTATTTTTTATGTTTTTGATACTAGCCATTCTGATTAGTGAGATTGTGGTTTTGATTTGCATTTCCAGATGATTAGTGATGTTGAGCATCTTTTCACAATGTCTTTTGGCTGTCTGTATGTCTTTGGAAGCATGTCTATTCAGGTTCTCTGCCCAATTTTTAGAAAATTTTATTTATTAACTGAACATTTAAGATTTTATTTATTTTTATTTTTTTAAGACTTATTTTTTATTTTTGACAGAGAGATAGAGTGTGAGTGGGGGAGGGGCAGAGAGACAGGGAGACACAGAATCTGAAGCAGGCTTCAGGCTCTGAGCTGTCAGCAAAGAGCCTGATGTGGGGCTTGAACTCATTAGCCTCAAGATCATGACCTGAGCTGAAGTTGGACACTTAACCAACTGAGCTACCCAGGCACCCCAAGATTTAAGTAATCTCTACACCTAAAAAGTGGAACTTGAACTCACAACCCCAAGACTAAGAGTCACATGCTCTACCAACTGAGTCAGCCAACTACCTCTCTCTGCCCATTCTTTAATCAGATTGTTTTTTGGTGTTGAGTTGTAAAAGTTCTTTATATATACATATTTTTAAATTTTTAGTTTTCAAAAAAAAATTTTTTTTTTAATGTTTATTTATTTTTGAGAGAGAGAATGAGACAGAGCAAGAGCAGGGGAGGGTCAGAGAGAGAGGGAGACACAGAACCCAAAGCAGGCTCCAGGCTCTGAGCTGTCAGCACAGAGCCTGACGTGGGGCTCGAACTCACGAACTGTGAGATCATGACCTGAGCTGAAGTCGGATGTTCAACTGACTGAGCCATCCAGGTGCCCCTCAAAAATTTTTTTAAGTAAGCTCTACACCCATCGTGGGGTTTGAACTCATGACCCAAGATCAAGAGTCACATGCTTCACTGACTGAGCCAGTCAGGAGCCCCATGTTCTTTATATATTTTGGCTATTAACCCCTTATCAGATATATCATTTGCAGGTATCTTCTCCCATTCTTTAGGTTGCCCTTTTTGTTTTGTTGATGGTTTCTTTTGCTGTGCAAAAGCTTTTTAGTTTGATGTAGTCCCAGTGGTTTATTTTTGCTTTTGTTTTCCTTGCCTGGGGAGACAGATCCAGAAAAATATTGCCAAGGTTGATGTCCAAGAGATTACTACTTAAGTTTAGTTTTATGGTTTCAGGTCACACATTTAGCTCCTTAATCCATTTTGAGTTTATTTTTTGTGTATGGTGTAAGAAAGTGGTTTGGTTTCATTCTTTTGCCTGTAGCTGTCCTGTTTTCCCAGCATCATTGAAGAGACTGTCTTTTCCCCATTGTATATTTTGCCTTCTTTGATGTAGATTAATTAATTGAGCAGGTAAGTATGGGTTTATTTCTGGCTTTCTGTTTTATTCCATTGATGTATATATGTCTGTTTTTGTGCCAGTACCATGCTGTTTTGATTACTGTAACTTTGTAGTATAGTTTGAAAACTGGGATTTTGATACCTCCAGCTTTGTTCTTTGTCAAGATTGTCTTTGCTATTTGGGTTTTTGTTTTACTTTATAAATGTTAGGATTATTCGTTAGAGTTCTTCGAAAAATACTATTGGTATTTTGATAGGGATTGTGTTGGATCTGTAGAGTGCTGTGGGTAGTATGGACATTTTAACAATATTTTTTTCCAGTCTTTGAGCAGGCGTATCTTTCCATTTATTTGTGTCAACTTTGAATTTTTTTCTCAGTGTCTTATAGTTTTTAGAATATAGTTCTTTCACCTCTTTGGTTAAATTTATTCCTATTTATTTATTTAAATTCCAGTTGGTTAACTTAATAGTGTAGTATTGGTTTCAGGAGTAGAATTTAGTGATTCTTATTCCTAGTTATTTTATTCTTTTTGATGCACTTGTAAATGGGATTGTTTCCTGAGTTTTCCTTCTATTTCGTTGGTAGTGTATAAAATGCAGCAGATTTTTATATCTTGATTTGTATCTTGCAACTTCACTGAATTTATCAGTTCTAATAGTTTTTTTTGGTGAAGTCTTTAGGGTTTTCTAAATATCCTATCATGTAATCTGCAAATAATGACAGTTTTACTTCTTCCTTCCCAATTTGGATGCCTTTTCTTTTTTCTTGTCTGATTGCGGTTACTAGAACTTCATTCAGTACAATGTTGATTAAAAGTGGCGAGGGGTGCCTAGGTGGCTCAGTCAGTTAGGTGTCTGACTCTTGGTTTTGGCTCAGATCATGATCTCATGGTTCATGGGGTTGAGCCCCATGTTGGGTTCTACATTGACAGCATGGAGTCAGCTTGGGATTCTCTCCCTCTGTCTCCCTCCCTCTTTCCCTCTCTCACCCTCTCCCTCCGTCTCCCTCCCTCTCTCTCTCCTTCCCTCTCTCTCTTACTTTCTCCCACTTGAGTACATGCCTGTGTTTGTGCATACACCCTGGCTGAAAATAAACATTTTTTTGTGAAGTGGTGAGAGTTTTTCTCAATTTTTTTTTTGACAATAGGTTTATTGATTATACATATATATGTGTGTGTGTGTGTGTATGTGTGTATATGTAATTGCATACCATACAATTCATCCATTGAAAGTGTATAATTCAGTAGTTTTTAGTATATTCCAATACATACAAAAATCAATTTTAGAACATTTTTTATCAGTGTAAGAAGAAATCTTTTAGCTATCATTGTTCAATCCCATCCATGCCCCATCTCTAAGCAATGGCTAATCTACTTTATCTCTGTAGATTTGCCTATTACGCAGTCTTCTGTGATTGGCTTCTTGTACTTGGCATAATATTTTTAAGGTTCATCCATACTGTAACATATATCAGTACTTTCTTTTTGCTGAATAATTCTATTTTCTTTTTAAATTTCATTAATAAATGTGATTTGCTAAGTATTATGGTTGTTAATCAGGAGATTATTCATGCCCTAGGTTTTCTTTCTGTATATCATCTGCTTGTTAACATTTTGCTACATATTCATTAAACTGTAAAAGTATTGTTAGAGAGAGGGAAATGATGTAAATTTTAAAGTGAGTTTAGTGGTACCTGGGTGGCTCAGTTAGTTAACGTCCGACTCTTGATTTTGGCTCAGGTCATGATCTCACAGTTTGTGAGACAGAGTTCTGTGTCAAACTCTGCTCTGACAGTGTGGCGCCTGCTTGGGATTCTCTCTCCCTCTCTCTCTTTGCCCCTCCCTCACTGACATGTGTGTACATGCACGTGCTCTTTCTCTCTCTCACAATAAATAAATAAACAAACATACATAAAAAAAAAAAAAGTTACCTATTAATGTCCTTGGCAAGAATTTTAAAAGGGGCTTGAAACTATGGGGTAAATGAAGCAAAATTTGGAAATTACACCTAGATTTTACTTTTCATGTTTTTTCTCAGTCCCCTATTGTGTCTTATATTCCTTTGAGCTAATACTGTGTATACTATCTACACTTGAACCTAAATTAAGGACAAAGGTAATTAGCTGTAGAATTGGAGTGTTGGAGAAGACATAGTATCATATTCAGAGCACTTCTATCCTGAAACCCAGTCCAGACTAGTTTCCCACAGAGTTTCACAGAACACCTTGAGTTGCTTTACTGTAATCTCAGGTATTTTGCCGTGTGTGTATTTTGAAGAATGGTTTCTCAGTTAACCTATGAGGCTTAAACAGACATTTAACTCTCATGTGTTGTCTTTTAGAAAGAGGTTCGTTCCTGAAGTGTTTTGTTTTTTGTCTCCAATTGGCTTCTTTTTTTGGATTGTTTAGATTGGATTTGGATTGTTTTCAATTTTGGGCTGTTATAAATAAAGCAAGTATGAACATTTATTTTTTGTGTGAACAAAATATTTCCCTTTTCTGTGATAAATGCCAAAGAGTGCAATTACTGAGTTGTCGGGTAATTACATGTTTAGTTTTATAAGAAACTGCCATAGTCCCTTTTATCATACGAGGAGTAACACAGAATCCTTATATAAACAGATGCCAGTTGCAGTATATAAACAAATCCTAGCTGAGCTGCTGTTCTGGTTGAAGTAAGCTTGGAGTTGCACCTGCTTGATCACCACCCAGTGACTGTGCCAGCCGTGTGTGCACTCTTCTTCCAGACTGGAACTTTATCCAAGGCTGTATAGTTGAAGTGACATTAAAAAATTAAAAAAAAAAAAAAAAAAGGTGGGGGGTGGGGAGTGCCTGGCCGGATCAGTCAGAAGAACACGTGACTCTTTATCTCGAGGTCCTGAGTTCCAGTCCCACACTGGGTATAGAGATCACTTAAATAAAAATTTGGGGGGGGGGAGACTTAGGAGTGATTTTAGGCTTATTACTGGCAGAGCTGTTATTGGCACTCAGGTTTCTTGATTCTGAGTTTTTTGTTGTTTTTATAAATCAGGATTATACTTTCATATGTACATTTTGAATGGTCAAATAGTCCCCACAAAGTTTGTGATGAAAAACATAGTATTATGCTGCTCCGTTCTCTTCTAATATAATTATACCAGGGTATTTGGTATTTGTGTGTGCCCACATATATGTAAATGTATTTTTTAAAGTTTATTTACTTTTGCGCATGAGGGCATGTGAGCGAGCAGGGGAGGGGCAGAGAGAGAGGGAGAAAGAGAATACCAAGTAGGCTCCACGTGCTGACAGTGTGGATCCCATTGCCAGGCTGGAACTCACAAGAACCATGAGCTCAAGACCTGAGCCAAAATCAAGAGCCTGATGCTTAACGAACTGAGCCATTCAGGTGCCCCTAGCATATGTATTATTTTGTACTAAATTATATTCTTTTTATTTCTCCTTTATTTTTTTATTAAAAAAATTTTTTTAACGTTTTATTTATTTTTGAGACAGGGAGAGACAGAGCATGAACAGGGGAGGGTCAGAGAGAGGGAGACACAGAATCTAAAACAGGCTCCAGGCTCTGAGCTGTCAGCACAGAGCCCGACGCGGGGCTTGAACTCAAGGACCACGAGATCATGACCTGAGCTGAAGTCGGTTGCTTAACTGACTGAGCCTCTCAGGTGCCCCTATTTCTCCTTTATAAGACAGTATGCTATGTTAAAAGATATATATGTAATTACTTAAAATTATGTTTCCTTTGTATTATCTATAAATTTTATTGCAGTGTGGTAAGAGGATGTTATGAAATGTTTGTTATTTTACAAAAGGGAGCATTGGGTCTGACATGACTGAGCACCCCTAGAATAGATGGGATATGGTGGTGCAGTGCATGGGAAGACTCCAGTGGGAGGGAGGCTGGCATCTTGGAGTAATTGAAAGGAGACTGTATATAACTTTAGAAGAGAGAGTGAGGAGGACAGATGTGTAGGATGAGTCCAACAGGGAGGCAAGGGCCATGTGGGACCTTGTAGGAGGAAGCTTGGAGAGTTGTTTGATTAGAGCAAAAGCTGAGGAGTTTCGAGGTATGAGTGACTCAGTCAAGTGCAATTTATAGCTGAAATGGACTTAAAGATCATACAGCTTAATCATCGTGCTTTACAAATAAGAAAATGGAAATTGAGGGAATTTTCCCAAGGTGAGACAAATCATGAATGAGCTGGAGCTAGAACTTGACCTTGGTAATTCATTGTTTACACTTGACTGCCAGGCAGAGGGATTACTTTTTTTTTTTTTTAATTAATTTAAAATTTTATTTTTAAGTAATCTCTGCACCCAGTTTGGGACTTGAACTCATAACCACAAGATTACGAGTCGCATGTTCCCCTGACTGAGCCAGCCAGGTGCTCCCATAGGGATTACATTTTAGACCATTGGGAGCATTTCAGATTTCACCAAGAGAATTCCAGGATAGAGATGGCTGTGTGCAGGCTGGAGGCAATGGATAATAGGAAGCCACAAAGTCAGGGCCCCTAAGATTTTACCCTCTGATCAAAGTGAATCACTAAATATGAGTTCAGATCTTGACTTATGATGTTATTTAATAGTTTTTTGTGTTAGTGTGCTTGGTTTGCCTTCTAGTAAGTATGCCCGTGACTTTTTACTTCCTATATATTTTGGCTCAAATACTTTGTAAGTTATGAGTTGTACTTGTAAGTTGCCCCAGCATGAGATTTGAATTAAGCCGCCAGCTTACTAGAATCTATTACATTTATTAATATATATACCCCCAAACCGTCCACCCTCACAAAAAGTAGTATAGCATACTAATTGTTCTTTGTGTCTTTTGTTTGTCAGTTACCAATATATTTGATAGTTTTTAGGTATTGAACTGTTTTATTCCTTTTCATGGCTTCTGATTATTTTGTTGTCAATATTTTTCTCTATTTGTGTATGAATGGACATTTAAATTTTATCTATAATCTTTCTGTTACAGTTTTGTCTAGTTTTATAGTGGCCAGGTATGATACAGTTTGTGCAGGATATGTGTGGAGACAGAGAAAGAGAAAGGCTATGATGCTGATAGAGTCAGGGAAGGAAGATGAACAGGAGAAAATCTGGGAAAAGCTAGAAGAATGATTGGAGGAAAAAAAGGGAGAGAGGAATAAGGATAGGAGTGAAATAGCCCTGGTCTTCCCAAGGCAGTACTGAGACCCAAGACTCAACCTTTCTGTTACTGTCTTGGGACCAGACTGAGTTCATAGTTGTTTTTTTTGTTTGTTTGTTTGTTTGGTTTTTAAAAAAATTTTAATGTTTACTTATTTTTGAAAGAGAGAGAGATAGAGTACCAGCAGGGGAGGGGCAGAGAGAGAGAGAGAGAGAGAGAGAGACAGAATCCAAAGCAGGCTTCAGGCTCTGAGCTGTCAGCACAGAGCCTGACGCGGGGCTTGAACCCCCCAACGGTGAGATTGTGACCTGAGTCCAAGTCAGAGGCTCAAGTGACTGAGCCACCCAGGTGCCCCGTTTTTGTTTTTGTTTTTGTTTTTGTTTTCTTTTTTAAAGAAAGCTTGACTTTTTTTTTTTTTTTTTTTTGAGAGCACAAGTTGGGGAGAGGAGAAGGGGCGGTGGAAGAATCTCAAGCAGGCTCCATGCTCAACCTGGAGCCTGATATGGGGCTCAGTCCCACGCCCCTGGGATCATGACCTGAGCCAGATCAAGAGTTGGACATTCCACCAACTGAGCCACCTAGGTGCCCCCTGAAATCATCTTTATTAGCATGTTATCTTGGGCAAGTTATCTGTCCTCTGTATGCCTCTGTTTCCTCATCTGTAAAATGGGATAAACGGGATAATACCTCATCATGTGTTAATTCATACAGAGCTGTTAGTGTAGCATCCATCCACATTGAGAAAGCTTTCTCCTCCCTTTTACCTCCAAACTTTGCTCTTATTCATTTTCATCTCAGGTGTACTTTTCCCCAAAACCGTCTAGGTTGCACTAAGAGCCCCACTTTTATATCCTATACCTTTGTCTTAGCTTTCACCCCATTCTTTTGAAATTCCCATAGCTAATTATTTACCCCTTAGGGTGGAGAACCATCTCTTGTAATGTCTTTTACAATTTAGTTTCACCCTGCATCCACCACTAAAATACTTAGCATAGTGCCTGGCGTACAGTAGGCACTTGATAATGTTTGAATTAAACTGAAGAAAGCCTTGGGCCTTAGGAACACTGAACCTAGAGAAATACTTACCTTTCCACCCATTCCCCAGCCATCCACTTTCATTCCCTGAGGCAAGCAAGCAATTGGTAGACTTTTAGGTTTACAGTTTTTAGACATTACAAGCAATCCTGTAATGAATAAATAACATTTAGATTTTATTCTGAAAAATCTTTATTCGTATCCTAGGGCTGCCTGGGTAGCTCATTCGGTTAAGTGTCTTGGCTCTTGATTTTAACTCAGGTCATGATCTCACATTTTGTGAGATCGAGCCCTACTGGGCTCTGCACTGACAGCATGGAGCCTGATTGGGATTCTCTGTTTCCCTGTCTCTCTGTCTTTCCCCCATTCATGCTCTCCCTCTCTTTCAAAAAAAAAAAAAAAAAAATTAAAAAGTGTGTACTCGAAATATTGTACATTGTTCTGTACATTGTAGTCACCCCACGAAGAGGATGAATAAAGAGTTCTAATAAAGTCAATTGAAATATCATGTCATGGTATTTATAAATCCATTTTTTCCCAGCCCTTAATTTGATTTAGGGTACAAGACATAATAAAATAACCAGCACTGTAAGACAACCTACAGTATAATGCTAAATTGTGTTTTAAAAATCCTTAAGATTCTGAGGAGACCAAGGTCAATGTGAGCTGGACTGGTAAAAGAAGACATCCTGGAAACCAGACTTGAATTTGGTCTTGAAGGACTTGATGGTGAAACTTTCTCAGTGGAGGGATGGGACAAAATCTAGACTACAGGCATTAAGGAAGCTAGTAGGGAGAGACTAATGGAGATGATGTTGGCTGTTAAGGAAGGAAAAGGAAAAGGATGGGAAGAAGGGAAAGAGGGACAAGTGAGGTATGTATGTTTCTGGAGTCAGAGGGAAAGATCTGGTTGGTAGGAGGCGATTGAAAATGCTAGCAAGTGAGGTAAGTACAGGAATTAGATGCCTCAACATGCTGGGTTTAGTTTTAATTTTTTAATTATTGATTATTGAACAGGTAATACACTTCTATGATTCAAAATTCAAAAGGAAGCAAAGCATACAGTGAAAAGTCTTTTTTTTAAGTTTATTAATTTTGAGAGAAAGAGAGAGAGAGAGAGAGAGAGAGCTAGAAGGCACATGCATGTGTGAGGGAGGGACAGAGAGAGAGGGAGAAGTGTCAAGCAGGCTTCCATGCTGTCAGCAGAGCTGGATGTGGGGTCAAACCCATGAACCATGAGGTCATGACCCAGCTGGAAGTAAGAGTCAGAGGCTCAACCGACTAAGCCACCCTGAAAAGTCTCCCTTCTATCTGTTGTCCAGCCACCCAGTTTTCATTACTTGAGGCAGCCAGTGGTTACAACCCCTTTTTTCCTGAGTGCTTATATAAGCAAATACATATGTTTTTATATATCTCCTAACTTTTTTAAAAAAATAAAAATGATAGTGTACTCCAAACATTGTTCTGAGTGTTGCTGTTTTTTTTTTTTTTTCATTTAGAGACTTTGTTTTTTTAATAGTTGCATGCATAGCATTCTCTTACGTGGATATACCGTTATGTGCCTAACCAGCTCCCTATTGGTAGACTTTTAGGTTTACAGTTTTTAGACATTACAAGCAATCCTGTAATGAATAAATAACATTTAGATTTTATTCTGAAACATTTCGTTCAGATTCTATATGATCTAAGATCTGGATTATGACCATTGAAAGAAGGCAAATTGACATACTGTAATAAATGGCTCAAATTCAGAGTAGTGATTAACAAATCTATGTGTATGGATATAATTTATGTGTTTGTGGGCACTTCCACAAAGAGCTGTAGGAGCCATGGAATGATTGTGTATAGTATAAAGCTTAAAAGTACAAAAATTTATTGTAAAAAGTAAGCCTCTTTTCCCCTGCATAGGGATCCCTGTAATGTCCCAGTTTCTTGTATTTTGATGATCGTGTTTTTCAACATCCAGCCATGGGCAGCATCACCACTGGCCAGTCTACTTGTTTTCCTGTGTAACTCCAGAAATTGCCCATCCTCTCACTACATAAACGTTAGCTTATTTTTCTGTTGGTCTTTCTAGCTCTTTATCTCCTATTGGTCTCTTTTCAAGTCTAACTTACTCCAGAATAATTTTGAATAAATAGGTGCCAGATACCCTGAGATTCAGAGCCTTCTGTCTTCAGTCCCAGCCTTGACCAAATAGGATGATGCCAATTTAGTCATTCCTGGGGTTCCTCTGTCTGCTGAGCATGTTTAGTTATCATGTGGCTGGATGAATACACTGGTGGTAATCCGTAATGTTTCTTTTCAAGTCTGAAAAACCACTTAAGATTTTATAAACAAAGCACTGATGTGTTTATGATAGTATGTTAACCCATCTTTCTCTTAGTCTATATAAAACCTGTTGCTCTGCTGATACAATTAAGGGAATTCCGATACTTTTCGTAAGGGGAAGGACAAATCCTTTTAAAATGGGAAGTGGATTTTCTAATGCTGATTTTTTTATTCCTTTTTTTTTTAAGTTTGTTTGTTTGTTTATTTATTTATTTATTTAGAGTGAGCAGCAGGAGCAGGGGAGGAGCAGAGAGGGGGGTGGGGAAGAGAAAGTCCCAAGCAGGCTCTGTACTGTCCGAGCAGAGTCTGACACAGGTCTCAAACTCACAAACTGTGGGATCATGACCTGAGCTGAAACTAAAAGTTGGATGCTTAACCAACTGAGACACCCAGGCACCCCTGATTTTTTATTCTTAATGAGTTTGTTAAAGGCTACTCTCAGTATACCTAGGAAAGAAAAAGAATTCCTAAGGAATTGTGTATCTTGCATTTAATGACCAGATTACAGCTTATTTTGTAGAGCTGGTTTTGTTTTTTTTTTTTTTTAATGTTTATTTATTTTGAGAGACAGAGAGCTGGTGCACACATGCACAAGTGGCGGAGAGGCAGATAGAGAGGGAGAGAGAATCCCAAACAGGCTTCATGCTCAGTGCCAAGCCAGACGAGGGGCTTGGTCTCATGACCGTGACAGCATGACCTGAACTAATACCAAGAGTCATACGCTTAACTGAGCTACCCAGGCACCTCTTGTAGAGCTATTCTTAATAGTTGATGAGATTATCAAATGAGAATAATGTTATATCCACTTAAAGGCCATAGAAGGCTTTTTGATTAGGTAATATAAAAATAAATAAAGTTTAGAATATAGTGAAATTTTAGTGAACATAATGGATATTAGTTTCCTGTGACAAGAAAACTAGAAGAAACACTTATTTTCTAAACCATGATATTATGGTTCTATAAACAGTGTTCTAAGGTTATGCCAAAGTGAATGTCTTTGTACTGGTTCTGTATTTACGGTGTGTTGCTAATGCAAAAATATTCTGTGATTTTAACTACTAAAAGTTTAATAAGAGTTCTGCTTTTATTAAATTTTATAATAGGAGCTAGGAAATTATTTTGATGACTGTTATTTTCTAAAATACTCATGGCTTTTTCTCCAGAAGAGGTCAAATAATTTGTCAGGTTACTTGTGTTCCTATTTCCTTATCTAGAAAAAGTAGTAACATTTCTAATCTGTTTGTTGTAAGTGATTTAACAGTAAATGAGTGCTTTGCCAATATATGGAATACTAGTGAGCTGACTCCAGTCAAAATTCAGACCTTTGGAATGTCAGATTTGTTCTGCCAAGGGTTGGGGCTTTCTTGGGCATGCAAGCTACCAAGACTTCCTGAAAAGGGTGGCCAAGAGCCTCTGCATTTTAGAGCTTATTTTGCAGTGTAGAGTACAGACCTAGGGAAGGAGGCCAGCTGCATTTTAGAACTTCATTTTACAGTTTAGAGTACAGACCTAGGGAAGGAGGCCATTTCTCTAGGGTGTGCAGGCTGCTCCCCTAGACCCCCAGGCTCTTTTAGCTCTGCATTGAATTTCCCCATCACTCCTGAGAATTGTTCAAAGAGCTTTTCTCTTCATCTTGGTTAGTGTGACATCCCATCCCAACCCATCCTAAGTCTTACTGGAAAGGGATCTCTTTTTCCTTGGTTCAAGTACTTCTTCATATATCCAATTAATGGACAAACCTAAACATATTGGTTGAGCATCAAGGTACTGGGCTAGGTGTAAGTGAGAGATGCACGTATGTGTCCTATCTTCAATAATGTTATGATGTTGGTATTTAATTTGATTGGGAGGATGATATTTATTATTATTTATTATTTTAGAGAGTGAGAGAGAGAGTTCAAGCCAGGGAGAGGGGCAGAAGGAGAGTAGGAGAGGGACAGAGAGACAGAGAGAGAGAGAACCTTAAGCAGACTCCACGTTCAGCATGGAGCTCAACACAGGGCTTGATCCAATGACCCTGGGATCATGACCTGAGCCGAAATCAAGAGTCACTTGGCGGATCAACTGACTGAGCCACCCAGTCGCTCTGGGAGGATGATGTTCATTTATAAAAATGCAAGGTGGCATTGATTTGAAAATCAATGCAAATAAAGACAGGAAAATACATTTTTTCACGTTCTAATTTGATTGACAAAATTTCAGGAAATCCATGAGCTGGGAATACCTGTTTGAGTCTTAGTCATCAGTCACTAGCACTCTCCCTACCTTAACACCAACACTCCTCCCCACCCATTTTTTTTAAACAGTGGCTAAATTGTCTTGTTACAGAGGTGGATACTTTTATTTAGTCAGAAGACTGGAGCAGTGGGTGTTTGTTTACAGTCTAAGATACTTTTTAGGATCTGCTTTCCTTGTTCCCTCAGGGCTGAACTTTGAAAAGGTCTAATCTAGTGTGGTCAGACCAAGTCTGAATGGTATCCTTTATTCTAACTTCTGGAATTGTTATAAATGCAAGATTTTCTTTTGTGCATTTCTGTTAGCTAAAGAACTGGCCATGGAAAAATCTGCTTTATTCACATATACCTTTTGATATTAAGGTGTATGACTATTTTCTTGTTTACTATATATTTCCTATATAGTAATACTTATTTGTGGAGTGTTTATTGAGAGGATATATGGTATATGCTGTATGAGGCACTTGGGGATGCAAAGTCGAAGGCTTTGGCATTCATGGCTTTAAGGAATTTTAAGAAAGACAAATGAACAGATAATTCTGATGTTGTGTGGTGAGTGCAAGTGATAGAGCCAATCCAGAGTATTGTGGGAGCCCAGAATGGAGCAGTGGTTCTCACAGTATGGGGGCCCTAGTGATCCCTGAGCTCATAAGGATCTGTAAGGTCAAATCTGTTTTCATAACTTAAGACATTATTTGCTTTTTTGATGTCATTTGCTTACAAATATATGATGGAGTTTTCCAGAGGCAATATAATTTGTGATATGCCAATACATTGGATACAGAAGCAGAGAAGAGAATCTAGCTGTCTTCTATTAAGCCAGACATTTAAGTAGATTTGCAGAAATATAAAGCAGTATTACTCTTTTCACTAAAAGTTTTGTTTTGAAAATTATGGTTTTTAAAGTTAAAATATGTTTAAAATGTTTTAAATAAACATTTAATAGATCTATTAATTTTTACATGGTAAATATTTTAAAATCCTTGTTTTTAACTTCATTTCAGCAAATATTGATATAACTTAAATAAGAGCTTTTGAGTCCTTGATAATTAAAAAAAATTTTTTTTAATATTTATTTATTTTTGACAGAACGTGAATAGAGGAGAGCAGAGAGAGAGGGAGACATAGAATCCCAAGCAGGCTCCAAGGTCTGAGCTGTCAGCACAGAGCCCGACGTGGGCTCGAACTCATGAACTGTTAGATCATGACCTGAGCCGAGGTCAGATACTCAACCCACTGAGCCACCCAGGTGCCCCTCAATAATTTTATTTTTAAGATTTTATTTTTTTAACTAACCTCTACACCCAATGAGGGGCTTGAACTTACAACCCTGAGATCACGAGTCACATGCTCCTCCTGCTGAGCTGGCCCGGTGCCCCTGAGTCCTTGATAATTTTTAAGAGTGTGAAGGGGACCTGCAACCAAAAAGTTTGAGAACCACTGGAATAGAAAATTTTAAACTGTTTCTTAGGAGCAAGGTGGTCAAGGAAGGATTTTCCCTAGGAGGTGATACTAGGGCTTAGTCACAAGTATTTAAATAATTTCCAGCTGGGATGTAAAGTGGGAGGGAGTTGCAGAAGATAGGTAGGAAGAGGTGGATCACTCAATGTCTTGTTTGTCAGGTTGAGAAGTTTTTTCCTGCTCCTGTAGTCCTAAATAGGAAGTTTCTAAAATGTGCTCATTTCTATCCTTACATGTGAAGTACTCTAAAAAGCTGTTTTACTATGTGTATTTTTAAATCTAAGGAGTTTAGAAGATTGTGTTTTTGATTTTGTGTGAATTGTTAAAGTGAAAAAGTATTCTGGACACTACCACTTAGCATTGACAACATATTAGTAATTTGCGTCTTCTGAGTCCTAGTACTACCTAAATGCAGTTTTATATTTCCTATAAAATGTAGGTTTCAAGTGACCATTGTCAGTGATATAACATTTTTATAAATTGTTTTTAATATGCTAGTTATGGTTATTAGCTAATAGTGATAGAGATCTTCTGAACTAGGTGGTTGATAGGAAAACTCAGATCCTCATTCAAATAGATGGCCAGTGAGAAAATAGTAGCAAAGGATATATCTGATAAGGAATATATATAAAGAACACTTTTATAATTCAGTAATACAAACTTAAATAATCTAATTTAAAAGTTGGCAAAAAGTTTGAGTAAACATTTTTCCAAGGAGGTTATACAAATGGCTAATAAGCACATGAGCAATTGCTCAATGTCATTAGTCATTAAGGAAATGCAAATCAAAACATAAGAGATACCACTTTTTAGGGTGGCTATAATGAAAACACGGACAATAACAAGTATAACATGTAGAGTTGGAACCCTCATACGTTGCTGGTTGGATTGTGAAATAGTGCAGCCACTTTGGAAAAATAGTTGTCAATTCCTCAAAAAGTTAAATATAGAATTACTGTGTGACCCAGCAATTCTGCTTGTGGGTATATACTCAAAAGAATTGAAACACATGCCCGTACAAAGACTTGTACATGAATGTTCAAAACATCATTATTTACGATAGCCAAAAAGTAGAAACAACCCAGATGTCCTTCAGCTGATGAATGCGTAATGACACGTAGTTCATCCATACAGTGGAGTAGTATTCAGCCTTAAAGAGGAGTGCAGTTACGTTTATACATGCTCCAACATGGATGAACCTTGAAAACAATGCTAAGCGAAAGAGACCATTCACAAAAGTATTTAATGATTCCATTTATATAAAATGTCCAGAATAGGCAATTCCATGGAGAATTATTTGAAATAATTTCAGACTTAGAGAAAGTTTAAAAAATAACAAAGTTGTATGGATTAAAAGTTATCTTTCCTGGGTGTCTGCCTGGCTCAGTCGGTAGAGTGTGCAACTCTTGATCTCTGGGTCGTGAGTTTGAGCCCCACCTTGGGTGTGGATCTTAGGGGTGCCTGGGTGGCTCACTGGGTTAAGTGTATGACTCTTGATTTTGGCTCAGGTCATGATCTCAGGGTTTTGTGAGTTTGGGCCTCATGTTGGCCTCTTCACTGACCCTGTGGAGCCTGCTTGGGACTCCCCTCTGACCCCCCTCCCTGTCATTTCTCTCTGTCTCTCTCAAAATAAATAAACCTTAAAAAAACCTTAAAGAAAATCTATCTTTCCTCCTTTTCCAGTGGAAGAAACAAACATGTAAATAATAAATGAGAATTATAAGCACTAACAAGAATTATGAAGGTAATAAAGTGGTATAAAATGACCCAGGTTGTAGCTTAACTGTGGCAGTCCACAGAAAGCTTCTTAGAAGAGGTAATTTTTGGTTGAGACATGAATGTTAGAAGGTCGCAGATAACCAGGGGCAGAACATTTGAAGCTGAAAGCACAGCAAGTATAAAAGCACAAAGTAAGGAACAAATTATGGGAGGAACAGAAAGCAAACCAGTGTAATTAAAGAGTAGTGAATGAGGAAGAGAGTGGAAGCTGAGGTCAGAGGTTGACAGATATCAGATCATATAGGGTCTCTGCAGGTTATAGGTGCAACTCAGGTAGGCTTACAATGGGATGTTTTTGAAAGGTTTTAAACAAGGAATTGGAGTTACCTGATTCATGGTCTATGAAGTACATTTTGGGTTGCTTTGGCACAGATGAACTGTAGAGAGGCTAGAGTAGAGGCAGAGAGACTGATTAGGAGGGTGTTGGAGCAAAACAGCCAAGAAGTATTGATGAGGACTTAGACAGGGACTGTGTCGGGAACAATGGAAGTGTTGAATTTGGTGTGTTTTAGAGGTAGAGCCAGTTTTTTTGATTGTTTCTGTTTGTGTCTGAGATGGTGGATGCAGAACAGGAGGATGTCATTAGTTTACATTTTTGCATTGTGAAAATATTGAAAACAATATAAATACCCATAAACAGTGGTACATCCACACAGTGGAGTGCAGTGCACTTGTAAGAAAAGAGTGAGGAAGAGCCCTGTGAACTGATACAAAGTTATTTCCAGGGCCTACTGTTAATGGAAAAAAGTGCAAAAGCATAACTATAATGTGTTAGCCTTTTATGTAAGAAAAGAAGGAAACAGGAATATAAATATGTATTTGCACATAGGTGCCAAAATAAATACAAGAAGGATAAGCCAGAAACTACTGAGATTGGTTTCTTACAGGATTTGGGTGAAAACGGTGTAGAAGGGATGAAGGGGAAGAGAATGGAAGTAGTAGGGATAGAGAGAGGGATGCTTTTGTGAGAGTATCTTTTTGTGTTAAGTCTGAGTTTTAGAACTATATGAATGTTTAACATAATGAAAAACAAATACATAAAATCTATCTGGGTGGAAAGAAAACAGCCCAAGTGAGATAAAGACACAAACAAATGAACCTAACTGGATTTTTCTAGTAAGTAACAACCACATTGAAAGGGAAAAAGAATAAAAACTAAACCAGTTAACTACACAGAATTTTGACTATACACCGCAAGCTCAAAACAAAAAAATTTCTAAACAAATACTGAACTGTTGTCAGTAGAATTGTTTTTCACAGTGGTTTGAATTAAGAATTCTGTAACTACTTTACATATTTTAGGATTGAATGTGTTTACCAATATGTTGAAGATAAAGAGATTTATCACTGTGGTAAAGGGAATTGTAGGGGCACCTGGATGGCTCAGTTGGTTAAGTGCCTGACTTTGGCCCAGGTCATGATCTCACATTTTGTGGGTTCAAGACCCTCATCAGGCTCTGTACTGACAGTTTAGAGCCTGGACCCTGCATCCGATTCTGTGTCTCCTTCTCTCTCTGCCCTTCCCCTGCTTGTGCTCTTTCTCTCTGTCTCAAGAATAAATAAATATTAAAAAAAATTAAAGGGGTGCCTGGATGGCTCAGCTGGTTAAGTATCCAACGGCTTAGGTCACGATCTCATGGTTTGTGGGTTCGAGCCCCGCATCAGGCTCTGGGCTGTCAGTTCAGAGCCTGGAGGTTGGAGGTTGGTTTGGATTCTGTGTTTTCCTCTCTGCCCTTCCCCCATTCATGCTCTCTCAAAAAAATGAATAAACATTAAAAAAATAAAAAAATTAAAAAGGGAATTGTAAATATGGATTGAACGATGTTGTGTTAGATTGGAATTTGAGATATCAGTATAAAATTACTAGTCTTTTTAGATAGAGACAGAGATAAATAGAAATGTGTGTATCCATGGTTCAGTATACATCCATGTATTTCCTAGTTATGTTTACTGTTCCTTAACATTCTCTGACAGAAAACAGAAAGCTTTACTGAATTCCTGGATTTGGCAGACAGTTTCATGGTTAACTAGGAAGTTTTTAACAGGCATCCTTACCATTATTTGATAAAATTTGGAAACCCGTTCTGAATTATAGGCACCTGCCATACAGTTCTTGGTTATATATGAATAGTTGATTATTTTGTTCTCTGCTTTCTTTTCATCAGGCCACTTGGGACAGCCCATATGGGAAAGCTCATACAAGTCAGTGTTGAAGACACAATGTGGTGCTTGCTTCAGCAGCACATATACTAAGATTAGCATGGCCCCTGCACAAGGATGACACGCAAATTCGTGAAGGGTTCCATATTAAAAACAAAAAACAAAAAAGACAATGTGGAGGAATACTTGATCCCTATAATCCTATCTACCTTCTTAGAAGATACTATACATCCTTGTTTTTTGTCATTATATCATTTCTTAAAAACAAAACATGAACCGGGGCGCCTGGGTGGCGCAGTCGGTTAAGTGTCCGACTTCAGCCAGGTCACGATCTCGCGGTCCGTGAGTTCGAGCCCCGCGTCGGGCTCTGGGCTGATGGCTCAGAGCCTGGAGCCTGTTTCCGATTCTGTGTCTCCCTCTCTCTCTGCCCCTCGCCCGTTCATGCTCTGTCTCTCTCTGTCCCAAAAATAAATAAACGTTGAAAAAAAAAAATTAAAAAAAAAACAAAAAAAAACAAAACATGAACAAAAGGTCATAAAAATTTAGCACTTCATCAACTATTATCCTTTAATAGACACACATTTTTAACATAGCTTTATGCAACATTCTTGAAGTGATTGAGATAATATTTTCAGTTGTTTTATATTAGCCTAGAATATTAATAGATATCAGTAAGGGAAAGTGTTATTGGAGTTGCTGTTTCTTTCATAGCAGGGACTGAATGAAGTAAAATGCCTTTGGGGCTAAGAGAACATTAAGTGGAATTTCCTCCATGCTCACAATTTGTCTACATGTGTAGTTTCTTTAATTCAGTCACTGAACATTTTTGATTACCTGCCATTTGTAAAGGCACTTTGCTGAGTACTTGGGTTATAATATGAGTATGACTGTCTCCTTTTCCTGAGGGATCCATAGTCCAGAAGGGAAGATAAGCAAACTCATATTTGCAATGCACTGTGATAAATGAGACACACACAGGTCACAGCAGGATCCCATGGATGGGAGTGAGTCTTGGGGGATTAGGAAAGGCTCTAGAGAAGAAGTCACCTCAACTGACGTAGGTACATAGGAGTTGGCCTGATGGACAGGGTGCTGGAATGAGCAGCATTTGCATAGATACCATACTATTTTGCATTTTAGGTAAATGAGAGGTGGATGATAAACTCATTAGGGAGGATAATCCAGGATATGGGTTATCTCATTGTTTTAGTTTGAGGAGGAGATATTATTGGTTGGCAAACTCTGGATGCCTTCATTTTGTAGGTTCCCTTATTTATTAGACCATGACTTGGTTGTTAGGGTGAATTCCTGGTGAATAGAAAAGTCTAACCTGTGGACTCATAGAGAAGAAGGAGAATCCTTAGGTGAGGCTTTTGTTCTGAAGTGACTGGAGAAATAATACACACACACACACACACACACACACACACACACACACACACACACATCAAAACTACTAAGGGAGAAGAGGTTGACCCTGAACCCGAGCGAAGGAAAACAGAATTACAGAGAAAATATCTTTTCTCTAGAAGACTAGTGTTAGAGATCTTGGGCTGATGGCTTAAGCCAAATGGACGTGGTCATACTACAGACTTCAGTGAGATAGATGGGCATTGCTGGGATCTTGGTTATAGAAATGGTAAAAAAAAAAAAAAACCAAGCATGGTTCCTGTCACCATGTGTGTATATTGATAGTATTTGGACCCTTTTTGGCTTATTAATTTACTGATCTATTTAGTAGTAATGGATTCCCATGGGATTGAAAACTTTTTAAACATAGAAAAGTTAAACAATGTAAACCTTCCCACCCCTAGCCCTCAGCCACCCTGTTCCTGTTCACCCCATTCCTCCAGTGTGCTTATCCCACCCAGGGAACTATTTATTAGTTTACGTATCCTTCTAGAGTTTCTTTATATTAATAAAAACACAGATTCTTATTTCTTTCCCCTCCAAAACCCTTATTTCTTTACCCTCCAAAACCCAGCAATTCCAAAGCCAGCATATTATACCTATTGTTTTACAAATTGGTCTTCCCACCCTTCCCTTTACACATTGTGTTTATTACTAAACAATGGAAATCTTCATAGAAGATCTTTCCAAAGAGTATGTACAGTTTTGTTTTTTAATTTGTATGGTTTCCTTTTGGATCATTTAGCCAGTTCTCTCTTGGTAGACATTTTAGTTCTAGTTTTTTATTATTGTAACAGTGTTGCAGTGAATTACCTTGTACATGTCATTTTGCCCATGAGCAAGTATATAATTATGGAATAAAAATTCAGATGTGATATTACTAATCAAGGACCATATATCTTTGTAATTTTGATAGATATTGCCAAAATGCCCTTATGTTTGGACCCAGACTCTCCCACTGATTATAAGGGATTATGAGAAATGTGTATTTCTCTCCACCAAGCTTTCTTACATTTGTTTGGCATATAACTTTATATAAGTTTAAGGTGTACAGTGTGATGATTTGACATGTGTATATATTGCAGAATATTCACCACTATAATGCTAGTTATACACCTTTCACATAATTCACATAATTACCATTTGGTTGTTGTTATGGTGGATAATGTACATTTCTTCACAGCCTTGCCAGGAAAGTACCTTAAAACAGGGAGTTTTGCTAAACTGATAGATGGAAAATGGTGTCTCAGGGTAGTTTTGTTTTATTTCTCTCTTTCTCTACTTATTTGTAAGTAAGCTCTGTGCCCAACGTGGGACGCAAAGTTAGGATCCTGAAATCAAGAGTCATGGGCTCTACAGACTTAGCCAGCCAGATGCCCTTCAGTGTAGTTTTAATTTGCATTTTTAAAATGTTTATTTGTGTGTGTGTGTGTGTTTGAGAGAGAGAGAGAGAGAGAGAGAGAGAGAGAGAGAGAGAGAGAGAGAGAAAGTCAGAGAGAGAGAGAAAGTCAGTTATCAAGCACAAGCAGGAGAGGGGCAGAGAGAGAGGGGGGCAGGGAATCCAAAGCAGGCTGCTTGCTGACTGCAGAGAAGCCTGATGTGGGGCTTGAACTCATGAACAGTGACATCATGATCTGAGCCAAAGTCCGACATGTAACAGACTGAGCCACCCAGGTGCCCCTGATTTGCATTTTTATAATGAATGAGATTAAGAGTCTGTTCATATTAAGGCTTCTTTTTTAAGTTTATTTATTTTGAGAGAGAGAATGTTCATGTGTGCACATGGGGTAGAGGGGCGGAGAGAGAGTGACAGAGAGAGAGAGAGAGAGAGAGAGAGAGAGAGAGAGAGACCCAAGCAGGTTCCATGCTCAGTGCAGAGCCGGATGTGGGGCTTGAACTCATGAACCCATGAGATCATGACTTGAGCCAAAACCAAGAGTCAGACACTTAACCAACTGAGCCAGTCAGGCGCCCCTGCTATTAAGACTTAAAAAAAAATTTTTTTTTCTGCGAGCTTTCCTTAACTATTTCATGATTTTTATTTTATTTTTTTGTATTTTTTGTATTTTTTGTATTTTTTTTTCAGTTTTTATTATTTATTTATTTATTTTAATATATGAAATTTATTGTCAAATTGGTTTCCATACAACACCCAGTGCTCATCCCAAAATATGCCCTCTTCAATACCCATTACCCACCCTCCCATCCATCCCACCCCCCATCAGCCCTCAGTTTGTTCTCATTTTTTTTGTTTGTTTTTTTTTAATATATGAAATTTATTGTCAAATTGGTTTCCATACAACACCCAGTGCTCATCCCAAAAGGTGCCCTCCTCAATACCCATCACCCACCCCCCCCTCCCTCCCACCCCCCATCAACCCTCAGTTTGTTCTCAGTTTTTAACCATCTCTTATGCTTTGGCTCTCTCCCACTCTAACCTCTTTTTTTTTTTCCCCCTTCCCCTCCCCCATGGGTTTCTGTCAAGTTTCTCAGGATCCACATAAGAGTGAAACCATATGGTACCTGTCTTTCTCTGTATGGCTTATTTCACTTAGCATAACACTCTCCAGTTTCATTCATGTTGCTACAAAGGGCCATATTTCATTCTTTCTCATTGCCATGTACTACTCCATTGTGTATATAAACCACAATTTCTTTATCCATTCATCAGGTGATGGACATTTAGGCTCTTTCCATAATTTGGCTATTGTTGAGAGTGCTGCTATAAACATTGGGGTACAAGTGCCCCATGCATCAGTACTCCTGAATCTCTTGGGTAAATTCCTAGCAGTGCTACTGCTGGGTCATAGGGTAGGTCTATTTTTAATTTTCTGAGGAACCTCCACACTGTTTCCCAGAGTGGCTACACCAGTTTGCCTTCCCACCAACAGTGCAAGAGGGTTCCCGTTTCTCCACATCCTCTCCAGCATCTATAGTCTCCTGATTTGTTCATTTTGGCCACTCTGACTGGCGTGAGGTGATATCTGAGTGTGGTTTTGATTTGTATTTCCCTGATGAGGAGCGACGTTGGGCATCTTTTATGTGCCTGTTGGCCATCCGGATGTCTTCTTTAGAGAAGTGTCTATTCGTGTTTTCTGCCCATTTCTTCACTGGATTATTTGTTTTTTGGGTGTGGAGTTTGGTGAGCTCTTTATAGATTTTGGATACTAGCCCTTTGTCCGATATGTCATTTGCAAATATCTTTTCCCATTCCGTTGGTTGCCTTTTAGTTTTGTTGATTGTTTCCTTTGCTGTGCAGAAGCTTTATCTTCATGAGGTCCCAATAATTCATTTTTGCTTTTACTTCCCTTGCCTTTGGGATGTGTCCAGTAAGAAATTGCTGTGGCTGAGGTCAAAGAGGTCTTTTCCTGCTTTCTCCTCTAGGGTTTTGATGGTTTCCTGTCTCACATTCAGGTCCTTTATCCATTTTGAGTTTATTTTTGTGAATGGTGTGAGAAAGTGGTCTAGTTTCAACCTTCTGCATGTTGCTGTCCGGTTCTCCCAGCACCATTTATTAAAGAGACTGTCTTTTTTCCATTGGATATTCTTTTCTGCTTTGTCAAAGATTAGTTGGCCATACTTTTGTGGGTCTAGTTCTGGGGTTTCTATTCTATTCCATTGGTCTTTGTGTCTGTTTTTGTGCCAATACCATGCTGTCTTGATGATTACAGCTTTGTAGTAAAGGCTAAAGTCTGGGATTGTGATGCCTCCTGCTTTGGTCTTTTTCTTCAATATTACTTTGGCTATTCGGGGCCTTTTGTGGTTCCATACAAATTTTAGGATTGCTTGCTCAAGCTTTGAGAAGAATGCTGGTGCAATTTTGATTGGGATTGCATTGAATGTGTAGATAGCTTTGGGTAGTGTTGACATTTTAACAATATTTATTCTTCCAACCCATGAGCACGGAATGTTTTTCCATTTCTTTATATCTTCTTCAGTTTCCTTCATAAGCTTTCTATAGTTTCAGCATACAGATCTTTTACATCTTTGGTTAGATTTATTCCTAGGTATTTCATGCTTCTTGGTGCAATTGTGAATGGGATCAGTTTCTTTATTTGTCTTTCTGTTGCTTCATTATTAGTGTATAAGAATGCAACTGATTTCTGTACATTGATTTTATATCCTGCAACTTTGCTGAATTCCTGTATCAGTTCTAGCAGACTTTTGGTGGAGTCTGTCCGATTTTCCGTGTATAATATCATGTCATCTGCAAAAAGTGAAAGCTTAACTTCATCTTTGCCAATTTTGATGCCTTTGATTTCCTTTTGTTGTCTGATTGCTGATGCTAGAACTTCCAACACTATGTTAAACAACAGTGGTGAGAGTGGACATCCCTGTCGTGTACCTGATCTCAGGGAGAAAGCTCTCAATTTTTCCCCATTGCGGATGATGTTAGCTGTGGGCTTTTCATAAATGGCTTTTATGATGTTTAAGTATGTTTGTATTTTTTTTTAAACATTTATTTAGTTTTGAGAGACAGAGAGAGAATGTGTGTGTGGGACAGTGTGTGTGTGCCCACAGTGTGTGTGTGTGGGCAGAGAAAAGGAAACACAAAATCTGAAGCAGGTTCCAGGCTCTGAGCAAGCTGTCAGCACAGAGCCTGAAGCGGGGCTTGAACCCATGAACCATGAGATCATGACCTGAGCCACCCAGGTGCCCCTCATGAATTTTTTTTTTTTTTTTTAAAGTAGGCTTCACAGCCAGCATGGAGTCCAAGGCAGCGTTTGAACTCATGACCCTTGAAATCAAGACAGGAGCTGAGATCAAGAGTCAGATGTTAACTGCCTGAGTCACTTAGGCACCCCTTTCATGGAGTTTTGAAGCAGAAATGACATTATCTTCATTTATACTTTTTTTTTCTTTCCTAGTTCAAGTATAACATGTACAACAATCCTAAGGGTATAGTGAGACAGATTTTTATAAGCTTCTGACACTCATTCTGAGGGTTTTGGTTATTATTATTATTATTTTTTAAGTTTTCTTTATTTAAGTAATCTCTGCATCTACCGTGGGGCTTGAACTCATGACCCTGAGCTTAAGAGTGGCATGCTTTTTCGACTGAGGCAGCAAGGCACCCTGGTCTTGGTGATCTTTTACCAGAAGGTATCAACAGAGATTTCAGACCACAGCCAGGATATTTATTTTTCTTCAGATGGTCCTTACATGGTTTGTATACTAATATATTAAAGTTGTAATTGTCTCATTAGGCTGTCAGGAAAAAGACTCAAGTTCACATGAACTGCCAATGACCTATAGATGAAACCTGCTGCCTGATAGTGCCTGTAATGTGTATTTTGATATCAGAGGAGTTACAAAGTGAAAAAAAACTTTACTTCATCTGAAAATGATGAAATGTGTTAGATGGTGGCAGATTGTTTTCCTAAGAGGTTATATTAATTTATACTGTCACTAGGAAAGTAAAATATTTTGGCTGTTCTGTATTTTCATAAGCAGTTGATACTGTCAGACCTTTTTGTCAGTCTGGCACATGTGAAAGAGTGGTACACTGTGCTTTTTTTTCTCCTTTTAACTTTTTCCAATGGAGTATAACACATAAAAGGCAAAAAAATCATTATGACTTATCACAAAGTAAAAACAGATCCTTGTGACCATCACCGAGAAGTATAGCATTGCCAGCAATCCAGAAACTCTCCTAATGCACACCGATCCTGTCACCATCCCCCACCAACCATAACTAGTGCTTACTTCTTTCCCAGAGGTAATTGCTGTTCTGACAGCTAACACCATAGATTAGTTCTGCTTGGTTTTGAACGTTGTATACCTGGAATCATGCAGTGGAGTGCCTTTGTGTCTGGTCTTCTTTTCAGCAATATGCTTATTACATTTATCCATGTTATCTGTAGCTAAGTGTAGCTTAATAATAAGATGGACAAAGCCATATATATTCTCATTCTTAGTATGTGTAAAACAGTGGTTCCTATTGTGTGTGTTAGAGGCACACTTCTGTTTTTTATTGAGGGATTTGCAAATTATATTTGTTGCTGAAATATCTTTTTGTAATTCAGATAGTCACATCTAAATTAATTAAAAAATATATGTAGGTCTGGTATTTGAATCTTTTTTCTGAATTATTTATTTTTATGGTATGTGATAGATTTCTGTGGTTCAGAAATAAAAAGTATAAAAAGGTAAAGTCTCCCACCTCTATTCCCAACTGTATGTGAGTAGTTCATATCCACCCCTAACATCTCACTCTGCCTAGGAAACTGGTATTACTACCTTCTTGTGTGATCTTTCGGCGTGTCTTAATGAATATAGATTTTTTTTAAGTTTATTTATTTATTTTGAGAGACAGAGCAAGCAGGGGAGGGGCAAAGAGACAGGGAGAGAGAGAATCCCAAGCAGCTTTGTGCTGTCAGCATGGAGCTAAATGTGGGGTTCAAACTCATGAACCATGGTATCGTGACCTGAACTGAAACCAAGAGTTGGATGCTTAACCGACTGAGCCACCCAGGTGCCCCTGAATATAGATTTTTATTTCTTTCTATTTTTATTCCTCTACCAAAAGCACATTATAGTAACTACCCTGTACTTTATTGTTAATTTTTTGCTTAACATCTTGCATATTTTTATTTATAAAAATTTTTAAGTTTATTTATTTTGAGAGAGAGAGTGAGTGGGAAAGGGGCAGAGAGAGAGGGAGAGAGAGACGATCCTAAGCAGGCTCTGCACTGTCAGCACAGAGCCTGACATGGGACTCAAACCCACGAACTGTGAGATTATGACCTGAGCCAAAACCACGAGTCAGATGTTTAACTTACTGAGCCACTCAGAAGCCCGGAACATCTTGCGTATTTTTATATCAGTCCTTTTTTATAAAGCTCTCGAGTGTTCGTTTTCCTTGCAATATAGTGTTCCATTGTGAAAATATATTGTAGTTTATTCATTCTCTTTTGGGTTTATAGTTTCTGGCTATTTTTAGAGGTGTTTTTTTTTTAATGTTTATTTTTGAGACACACACACACACACACACACACACAGTGCAAGTGGGGAGGGGCAGAGAGAGGGAGACACAGAATTCAAAGCAGGCTCTGAGCTGTCAGCACAGACAGCTGATGTGGGGCTCAAACCCATGAACCCAGGCACCCCAGTTTTTGGCTATTTTGAATAATAATGCTGTGAACATTCTAGTAAATATCTTTTGGTGAAATGTGTGCACATTTCTTTTTGATGTATGTCTAGGGTGGAACCCCCTGTCATAGGTATGTGAATTTCCATTGCTCCACATCCTCAGCCTCCAGCTTAGGTAGGCTTAGTTTCTTTAAATTTTACCTATTTTGGTGGGTTCACAGTGTTATTTTATTGTGGTTTTAATTTTTATTCTTTAATGAGAATGTCCATTTTTTCCCTATGCTTATTGGCTATATTGTTTTTTTGAAAAACTTTATTTAAAAAATACCCAGAAAAAAAATATATATAATCTCCATTTGTTAAACAGAAAGAAAGAAAAACAGACAAACTCCTGTACTAGCAGTCTTAATCTGGTCCTTTCTTGGGTGGTAGGTATCAAAGAATTGACCGTTC
The DNA here is from genome assembly GCF_018350175.1 of Felis catus. Lineage (NCBI taxonomy): Eukaryota > Metazoa > Chordata > Mammalia > Carnivora > Felidae > Felis > Felis catus. The sequence continues at coordinate 124,248,523 of NC_058376.1, forward strand.
TAATTGTGTTTTGTAAAACAAAAACAAAAGTAGAGGAAATTCACGTTCCTTTGATGTAGGGCTAGGACTTTGTGGTAGTATATGAGGAATACTCTGAATTCAGTAGGAAGAGGAGGAAGAGGAGAGAGATGAATGTATATCATGAAGTGATTTTGAATTTACATGGCTTTGCTTGCTTATTTGTGGGTGGAGACTGGAAGGTTGAAATCATTGTTAAGTAGTTTAGCTGGCTCCTAAATTATAACTAGCATGATTGAAGCATAGTGTTGATTTTGTTTTTGTAGAAAAGTACTTACTAACATTTTTTAAGGGGCACCTGGGTGGCTCAGTTGGTTGGGCGTCTGGCTTCGGCTCAGGTTGTGATCTTGCGGTTCATGAGTTCAAGCCCGATGCCAGCCTCTGTGCTGACAGCTTGGGCCTAGAGCTTACTTTGGATTCTGTGTCTCCCTCTGTCTGCCCCTCCCCTGCTTGCCCTCTGTCTCTAGCTCTGTCTCAAAAGTAAATAAACATTAAAATTTTTCTTTTATTTGTTATGAGAGAGAGAGTGAGCACACATGACCACGAATGGGGAGGGGCAGAGAGAGAAAGAGAGAATTCCAGGCACACTCTGCATGGACAGTGCAGAGCCCCACTTGGGGCTTGGACCCATGAACCATGAGATCATGACCTGAGCTGGAGTCATGAGTCAGCCACTTAACTGACTGAGCCACCCAGGCACCCCAAAAAGTATTTTTACTTGAACGAGACTAGAGATAGAATGTGTATAGGGGTTTTGGTTTGGCCAAAACCAAAGAATGGCCACATAGGCCATTCTTAGTGCTTAGTAAGCTTTTGAAATCCACCCCTCCCACCTGTCTTTTTAAAGTTTAAGGGATATTTATTGTTTGTCCAGAATTTTTCCCTTTCTTTTCATAATAAAGTTGTGAGAGTGAATCTTTATGTGTAAGGTTATTCATGTGTATCCCTTCATGTGTAAGGGATATTTATTGTTTGTCCAGAATCTTTCCCTTTCTTTTCATAATAAAGTTGTGAGAGTGAATCTTCATGTGTAAGGTTATTAATAACATTATTTTTACCTAAAGCTTATTACTAGGAATTTTAATAATACATTTTATTGAATTGTGTGTTTGAATAAATCAGAGTAATTTTGTTGACTGTTCAAGAAGAGTAAGCAGTATACTTACATTCATTATTAGCCTATATTGTGTCAAACTGGTTATTTAAAAAATTTTTTTTCTTAACGTTTATTCATTTTTGATAGAGACAGAGTATGAGTGGGGGTGGGGCAGAGAGAGAGGGAAGCACAGAGTCTGAAGCACACTCCAGGCTCTGAGCTGTCAGCACAGACCCCAACACAGGGCTTGAACCTATGATAATGACCTGAGCCAAAGTTGGATGCTTAACCGACTGAGCCACCCACGTGTCCCTCAAATTGTTTTTTTTTTTTTTTTTTTTGGTGGCATTTGATACATATCTTTTTTCATATTTTCAAAAGACATCATGTTTTAGAGCAGTTTTAGGTCACAGTAGAATTGAGTAGAAAGTACAGAGAGTTCTCATATATCCCTGTCCCCACATGCATAGCCTCCCTACCAACATCCTGAACTAGCAAATTGGTTTATTGTTTTTGTTTTTTGCAAATTGCTTTTTTTTTTTTTTTTTTACTTAATCGATCCCTTACTTTTGGAAAAGTAAGCAGCTTGATGTATTTTGACATTATTCTAAAGTTTTATAACATTCTTCTCATTGAAAAAAGAATCTTATGGACCTTAATTACAAAAAGAAAGAAACCAAGAGTAGAATTCAATTACTTGCTTCCTAACAATTTTATTTTGAAGATACAAAATGAAAAAGATTTTCAACCTGTATAGCAACAATTCTGCTGTCCTTTGATTCCTACTAATTTTATGAAACTTTAAGATTTTTCTCCCTTTTAAATATTTAAATGTAAAATATTCTAATCAGATGCATGGAATTTGTATTAAAATTTTTGACTTGATGTATTGCTGACAAGATGTAAATAGTTCCAAGCTTTGTGCTCTAATCCAGTTTGAGTGGGCTTGCCCAGAAGTAAATTAAATGATGTGATTAGGATGCTACTATCAGTAAAGGTCATAAAGTCCTTTAAGATTTTATTAGTGAAGAATGGGACTTAATGGCTGAGAGTAGAGGGTTGTGAGCTCACTGATCATTGGAAAGCACCCATGGTTTTGGACTCATGGGAAGGCAAAGCCATAAAACTTTGTGAAGACTATAGGATTTTCTCAATGAGACGGAAGCATCAACTTAAAAAAGATTGATAGTTGTAAACACGTTAAAATTAATGTTCACCTAAAGACACCATAAAGAAAAGGAAAAGATAAACTAAACTTAGAAAACAATTATTGCAAACTTGGAAGAAAATAGTTGTCATGTATATAATAGAAAATTAGTGTCCTAAACAGGGCTACTTCATGGGTAGACAACCTGTTCAGTCACACAGGGCCTCACACTTATTTTAATACTAAACTATCACTGTTTTATAATTCATAATTTTTTAATAATGGCCCTGCTTTTTAATTTTGGAATGGGCCCTGCAAATTATGTAATTAATCCTGGTCCTGAATATATAAAGCCTACTAACTAATAAGAAAAAGACAACCCAATAAAAATGGCCAAAAACTGTGAACAAAGGAATGCAGAAAGGAACATAGATACTTAGTAAACATTTGAAGGGCGCCTGGGTGACTCAGTCAAACATCTGACTCTTGATTTCGGCTTAGGTCATGCATGATCTCATGTCTTCATGTGTTCGAGCCCCACTTCGGGCACTGTGCTGACAGCACAGAGCCTGCTTGGGAATCTCTCTCCTCTCTCTGCCTCTCCCCTCCTCTTGCTGTCTGTCTCTCTCTCAAAGATAAAACAAAACAAAACAAAAAAACATTAAAACTTGTGAAAAGGTCTTACATCTCATCAAGTAATACAAACAAATCACAGTAAGGTTGTATATGTTCTGTACTGCCACCAATTAAGAAATCTCACTTTACCAGGTATTGGCAAGGATTGTGTCATCAATTTACATGCTGCTGGTGAGTTGGTAGAGTGAGTTGCAAGACAACTTGGTGTTTTGGTAAAGTTGGGAATTTGCATATCCTTTAACCCATCAATTCTACTTCTAGGTTTGAAGCATACCCTAAAGAAATTCTTGTTCATTTGCCCCTGGAGACCTGTGTAATAATGTTAATAAGAGCAAAAAAACTGTAAACCATTTAAATGCCTGAAAACAGAATGGATAAATATACTATAGCTATTTATGTAGTGGAATACTATAGAGCAATTAAAAAGTAACATGGATAAAGCTTAGAAAAATATTTGAGTGACAAAATTCAAGTCCCTGAAAATTCCATACAGTATATGAATTTATCAAGCTGAAAAAGGGAGCCAGGGACACAAACCTAAACAAAACATTGTTTAGGGATATATACATATGGGACAAAGTTATTTTTTAAAGCGTAATGGAATAATTATTCAAGATAAAGGTGGGGATGAGAGGAGTATGTACATAGATGTGATGTTATTGCTCTTCTGTGGGATGGTGATTTACGGTGTTCATCTTATGTTTGCTTGCATGCATCTTTCCATATATTTTGTGTATGTCAGATATTAAAGGAGAAAAGGGGAGAAATGAAATAAGCTATAGTTGGCAGCTTATGGTGTAGACAGAGGGATAGGTTGAGAAGTAGAAAGAAAATTAGCATGTTACAGAAATAAGGTTTCAAGAAAGAGGTGATCTAAATGAGAAAACTTAGATAGTTGTATAGGATGTCCACTTAAGTCCCTTCTGTCTCTAATAGGATTTCATGTGTTTTTTATATTTTTCTCATATTTAAAAATACAGAGTTATAAGCAATCAAATATCATATAAGATTTATTTTATTGTTTTTCTAAGTTTATCCATTTTATTTTGAGAGAGAGAGAGAGCATGCGTGCAGGCATGTGTAAGTGGGGGAGGAACAGAGAGAGAAAGAGAGAGAGAGGCGGGGAGAGAGAATCCCAAGCAGTCTTTGCACTGTCAGCACAAAGCCCATCTCAGGGCTCGAGCCCATGAACCTGGGGATCATAACCAGAGCTGAGCCACCCTGGCTCCCCTATTTTATCAATTCATTTTATTTTTTCATTTAAAAAAATGAATGAATTAATTTTTTTTAAATGTTTCTTTATTTTTGAGAGAGAGAAAGTGCGAGCAGGGCAGGGGCAGAGAGAGAGGGGGACAGAGGATCTGAAGCAGGCTATGTGCTGACAGCAGAAAGCCCGACTTGGGGCCCGAACCCGTAAGCCATGAGATCATAACCTGAGCTGAAGTTGGACGCTTAACCAACTGAGCCACCCAGGTGCCCCATCTTCACTTTTTTTTTTTTAAGTGGGCAGATTTCTTTTTGTTTTTTTTTTAATGTTTATTTATTTATTAATTATTTTTTTAATGTTTGTTTTTGAGAGAGAGAGAGACAGCATGTGCAGGGAAAGGGCAGAGAGACAGAGAGAATCCCGAGCAGGCTCTGCACTAACAGCGCAGTTCGGGGTTACATCTCACAAACCGTGGAGTTAAGACCTGAGCCTAAGTCAGGAGTCAGACACTTAACTGACTGAGCCACCCAGGTGCCCCCAGATTTATTTTATTTTTAATTTAGCTAATTTAGGTGTTAATACCTTTTTTCTTCCCCCTTTTTTTTGTAGCGTATCGTCTAATTTGAAAGTCTTCCATGAAAACTTCACTTTAAAAAAATAAGTAATGCCATCATCTGTTATCCTAAACCACTGAAATGGGGGCTGTCAATTTGAGGTAAGTGTCTAAATTTGTATCTTTACTTACATTAGTTTTCCAAAAGTTAAATATAGAAGGAAAATATAAATATTGTTTAGATTCTAAATCTTTTAGTTAATCTCTGTATGGGGGGGTGGGTAGAAATCCTAGACTTTGTGCTTTTTTTTCCCCCAGTCTTTCTTTTAAAATAGTCTGATATTTAGGATTATGTTTACCCCATAGTTAATGGAGCTTCATGAAGGAGACAGGTGGGATCAGTGTTGTTGAAAGCTTTTCTAGAGAGGCTCATTGAAAACTGAAGTTTTTTTGGAGTTGGCATTTAGGTAACACTGCTGGACAGTAGGGACCATTTCAGGACAGTGTTTGTGGCTGAAAATAAGCTTGCAGTAGAATAAAGAGTGAAGAGGAGGTGATGAAGTGAATATTTCAGCTCTAACTCATTTATTTATTAAGTCAACATGTAGTGTGTATTTAGGATGTGGTGGTCATTTTCCTAAGTACTGGAATTATAGTTAGTGTGACCATATATTCTGATGTAAGCCTCTTGTAGATCAATTAATACCTGTATTTTTTATCTCCATGACTTATTTATTTATTTGAGAGAGAAAGAGAACATGCGAGTGGGGGAGGGGGCAGAAGGAGAGAGAGGAAGAATCTTAAGCAGGCTCTACACTCAACATGGAGGCTGAAGCAGGGCTTAGTCCCACGACCCTGGGATCATGACCTGAGCTGAAATCAAGTTGGATGCTCTGGGATCCTGTGTGGCTCAGTCAGTTAAGCATCCAACTTTGGTTCAGGTCATGATCTCGCAGTTCATGAGTTCCAGCCCCACATTGGGCTCTCTGCTGTCAGTGTGGAGCCTGCTTTGGATCATCTGTCTCCCTCTCTTTCTGCCCCTCCCCTGCTCTCTGTGTCTCTCAAAAATAAAATAAACATTTAAAAAAAAGGGGCGCCTGGGTGGCTCAGTCAGTTAATCATTCGACTCTTGGTTTTGGCTCAGGTCATGGTCTCACGGTTTGTGGGTTCGAACTCTGCATTGGGCCCTGCTCTGGCATTTTGGAGCCTGCTGGGGATTCTCTCTCCCTTTCTCTCTACCTCTCCCCCTTGCATGAGCACGTGCACTTGGAATGTGTCCGCGCTCTCTCTCCCTCTCTCAAAATGAATAAACATTAAAAGAAAGAGAAGGTTTAATGTTTATTTATTTATTTTGAGAGAGGGAGAGAAAATCCCAACCAGGCTCCGCACTGTCAGCGCAGTCATGTCCTGAACTGAAATCAAGAGTTAGATGCTTAACAGACTGAGCTAGACAGGTGCCCCAAGAGATTTGTATTCTAGTTAAATTTTAATGAGAGAGCCTCACAGGAATTAAAATTTTGGAGGCTTAAAAAGAATGTGTTAGGGGCACCTGGGTGGCTCAGTCAGTTAAGCGACCGACTTCAGCTCAGGTCCTGATCTCGCGGTTTGTGAATTCAGGCCCCGCGTCGGGCTCTGTGCTGACAGCTCAGAGCCTGGAGCCTGTTTCAGATTCTGTGTCTCCCTCTCTCTCTGCGCCTGCCTCTCTCTCTCTCTCTCTCTCTCTCTCTCTCTCTCTCTCTCTCTCTCTCTCTCTGTCTCTCTCAAAAATAAACAAAGAAACAAACAACAAAAAAGAATGTGTTGCCAGAAACTTATGGTTACTGTGTCTGTATAACTTGCTTACGATAACAAATGTACTAAGTACTTTTGCTTGGCTCAGGAGAAAGCTATGTGTTTTGATTAGTAGGCAAGAATAACTATGATTTCCCAGGATAGGACAAGATGATTAAATGAGCTAGAGGGGCACCTGGGTGGCGCAGTCGGTTAAGCGTCCGACTTCAGCCAGGTCACAATCTCGCGGTCCGTGAGTTCGAGCCCCGTGTCAGGCTCTGGGCTGATGGCTCAGAGCCTGGAGCCTGTTTCAGATTCTGTGTCTCCCTCTCTCTCTGCGCCTCTCTCTCTCTCTCTCTCTCTCTCTCTCTCTCTCTCTCTCTCTCTCTCTGTCTCTCTCAAAAATAAAGAAACAACAAAAAAGAATGTGTTGCCAGAAACTTATGGTTACTGTGTCTGTATAACTTGCTTACAATAACAAATGTACTAAGTACTTTTGCTTGGCTCAGGAGAAAGCTATGTGTTTTGATTAGTAGGCAAGAATAACTATGATTTCCCAGGATAGGACAAGATGATTGAATGAGCTAGAGGGGCACCTGGGTGGCGCAGTCGGTTAAGCGTCCGACTTCAGCCAGGTCACGATCTCGCGGTCCGTGAGTTCGAGCCTCGCGTCAGGCTCTGGGCTGATGGCTCAGAGCCTGGAGCCTGTTTCCGATTCTGTGTCTCCCTCTCTCTCTGCCCCTCCCCCGTTCATGCTCTGTCTCTCTCTGTCCCAAAAATAAATAAAAACATTGAAAAAAAATTAAAAAAAAATAAATGAGCTAGAATGATTTTTTTATTTAATGTTTATTTTTTTTTTTTGAGAGAGAGAGGGAGAGACAGCACAAACAGAGCTAGGGACACAGAGAGAGGGGTACAGAGGATTTGAAGCAGGCTCTGTGCTGAGAGCAGAGAACCTGATGCAGGGCTCCAACTCACGAACTGTGAGGCCATGACCTGAGCCAAAGTCAGACGCTTAACTCACTGATCCATCCAGGCACCCCTAGAATGATTTTTACCCCCCAAAGAGTATACTTGTTAACCTTTGAGATTGGAAATTTTGTAAGGATGTAGAGAAGTTTTCATCTTGCTGTTGACTAACACATTGTCTGTGTAACAGTTCAGAAAAGATGTTCTGTGTTCAGATGCATAAATAGACCAATAAGAATTATTAAGGGCAAAAAATATCAAAGGGATTATAGCTCCTGCAGAGGTTTTTGAAACTTTGCACCTTGATTGTAATTGTCATTAAGATTTGAAATTTTTTTAAATATTTAATTTATTGTCTAATTGGTTTCCATACAACACCCAGTGTTCATCCTAACAGGTGCCCTCCTCAGTGCCCATCACCCACTTTCCCCTCCCTCCCACCTTGCCCCCCCCCCCCCCCCATCAACTATCAGTTTATTCTCAGTCTTTAAGAGTCTCTTATGGTTTGGCTCTCTCCCTCTCTAACTTTTTTTTTTCCTTCCCCTCCCCATGGTCTTCTGTTTAGTTTCTCAGGATCCACATAAGAGTGAAAACATATGGTATCTTTCTCTGTATGACTTATTTCACTTAGCATAACACACTCCAGTTCCATCCATGTTGCTAAGATTTGAAAATTTTGAAATAGATCATATTCATTGTCTTCACTATTATAATTATGCCTTTTGTTGGTAAATGACATGTTTTAATTTCAAAAAGCTTACTTTAGAAGCTTCTTACCATGTTACATGAACACTGAATAAACTGAGTGTTTTAAACTTGTGTTCTGGTCTTTTACTAGGTCCCCTTCTCCAGTTCTTGTCTTTGCCTCAGGGTTCTTTTTCTTCTATGTGTATTGAGTGTTTACGCAGTTAGAAAAAATGTTCATAAAGATCATATTGTTGAGTGCCTACTGTTTCTGGTCCTTTGATAACATGGTTTTTGCTTTTACTCAGAGAATAACTGTGGTCAGATTGTCATATAGTCTACCATAGACAGTAAGGATATTGTGAAGGAAATTCTGGCTATCTGTGTAGCATGACCTTTCAAAACTGTTTTCTTTGCTGCAAGCATCTCACTTAGCCTTTTGACTGCCACATGACAGAGGAAGTAGTATATAAGGGCAGAATAAATGGCTGCCTTGTTGATCTCAATACAGTTTTCCAATATAAGAGCATGCTAAATAGTCACATATGTTATTAAATAACATTGTTTCATTTATGTGGAAGATTAACAAGTCTTATGCATAATACATAGGGTACATTTTAAGTATAATTTTGTAAAAATTTGTAAGTTAAAGTTGAAATAGAAAATAAATTTATGTTACTTTTAAAAAGAATGTTACTTTGGGGTACATAGGTGGTGGCTCAGTTGGTTAAGCATCCAACTTCGGCTCAGGTCATGATCTCATGATTTGTGAGTTTGAGCCCCACGTCGGGCTCTGTGCTGACAGCTCAGAGCCCAGAACCTGCTTCCGATTCTGTGCCTCCCTCTCTTTCTCTGTCTCTCCCTGCTCACATGCTTGTGCTCTCTCTCTCTCTCAAAAATAAATAAACATAAAAACATTAAAAAAAAGGGTGTTAATTTTTTATTCAAAGTTTTAAGAATTATTAATGATTTGAAATCATTATATACAGCCCATGATGAAAAATTCACTATTTTAGTGGGCAGATATTTATTTTTAAACTTAAAAAAAATTTTTTTTTAATGTTTATTTTGGGAGAGAGAGTACAAGCAGGGGAGGGGCAGAGAGAGACAGACACAGAATCCAAAGCAGGCTCCAGGCTCTGAACCAGTAGCATAGAGCCCAATGTGGGGCTTGAACTCAGGAACTGTGAGATCATGATCTGAGCCGAAGTCAGTTGCTTAACTGACTGAGCCACTCTAGCGCCCCAGTGGGCAGATATTTTTAAAGCAACTTTGGAGGTACCTTTCTGCTGTTCTTGAGTAGTCAGGAGAGTCTTCTTTAAAACTGTGAAGCGGCTGGGGCACCTGGGTGGTTCAGTTGGTTAAGCGTGCAACTTTGGTTCAGGTCATGATCTCATGATTCATGGGTTTGAGCCCTGCATCAGGTGCTCTGCTGTCAGCACAGAGCCCGCTTCAGATGCTGTCTCTCTCTCTGCCTCTCATTCATTCCCTCTCGAAAATAAACATTAAAAAAGAAAAAACTGTAATGGGGCTATAAAATTGTTGAATTACTATGTTGAATATCTGAAACTAATATAACATTGTATGTCAACTATGTTTCTTTTTTATTTCAAGTTTTTTTTTTAGTGTTTGTTTATTTTTGAGAGAACGAGAGAGAGAAAGCATGAGCAGGAAGGGGCAGAGAGAGAGGGAGACACAGAATCTGAAGCAGGCTTTAGGCTCTGAGGTGTCAGCATAGAGCCTGATGCGGGGCTCGAACTCACAAACCACAAGATCATGACCTTAGCCGAAGTCAGACGCTTAACCGACTGAGCCACCCAGGCGCTCCAGTGTCAACTTATTTCAATTTAAAACAAAAGAAGGGGCTCCTGGGTGGCTCAGTCGGTTAAGCTTCCGACTTCAGTTCAGGTCATGACCTCATGGTTTGTGGGTTCAAGTCCAGCATCAGGCTCTGTGCTGATAGCTCAGTCTGGAACCTGCTCTGGATTCTGTGTCTCCCTCTCTCTCTGCGTCTTCCCTGCTCAGGCTCTGTCTCTGTCTCTCTCTCTCTCAAAAATAAATAAACATTAAAACAAAACAGTATGCTGTGAAAGGGCCTAGGGGACATGAATAAGCACCAGCCTGATTTTAAACTTTAGTTTTATTTTCAGCTAGTAGCTGAGCTTTATAATGTTTGTATTTATTTATTCATCATTGAGCAGATAGTTACTGATGTCTTGTATCAGGCACTGTACAGAACCTGAAAGATAAAAGATCCTGTCCCTTTTGTACAGGAACTCACTATCTAGATATTAACAAGGGTAATAGGAATAAACTTTAGCAGGATCAAAACTCCTTGCCCTAGCTGCTAATTTCAGTTCCCTCCCAGAATCTAGACAAAGGTTATAAGGGGAAGCAGTAAGGACATGAGGATGGTCAGGATTCTTTGGTTGGAGCAGTGCTGGCGGACAGGCAACTGCAGGTGAGAGGAAAAATGTGGAACTTGACATGAAGGTCACAGAGCAGAATGGGAAATGGGTTCCCATCAAATGGACTCTTCATGCCTGGTGCTGCCTAGGAGGTTTACGTATGTTATTGCTCTTAATCCATTAAAAAAAAAAAAGTGTGAAATTTAGCATATATACAGAAGAGCACATAAAGCCTTAAGTTTAGAATTTAAAGAACAATAGAAAAATAAAACCTCTGCATGATAGGCAGGCCAGTTCTATGTGCGTTAGTTACTCTATTGTTTTTTTTCTTCCTCTCCCTAAACTACTCTTAGCTGAATTTTTTGTTGCTTCCTTGTTTTTCTCTGTGGCTGTACCATCTACATTTATATCTCTGACCAATACTTTGTATTTATACTTGAGTAAATGAAATCATATTGTGCATATTATTTTTTTCCTAACATTGTTTACAGGGTCCATTCATAGTTATGTGTATAGCTATATTTTCTTAATCTTCCATTTTGTTAAAATATTCAGTACAACTTACTGATCCATTCTATTGTACATTTAGGTTGTGTCTAGTTTTCAGATAGTATGAAAAATTCGACATTTAACATTCAGGTACATGTGACATCATAGATTAAGAGTTTTTTCAAGGCTGTATACCTAATAATGGAATTTTTGGTGCCAGACTCTTTGGAAGAGGTTGATTCAATTTATTCTCCCACCAGCAGTGATCTGTGAAGTGGTATCTCCTTGTGGTTTTGTTTTTTTTAAATTGAAATGACTTTTTTTTAAGTTTATTTTTGAGAGAGAGAGAGAGAGAGAGAGAGAGAGAGAGAGAGATCACACATGCACAAGCAGAGGAAGTGGCAGAGAGAGAGGTGAAAGAATCCCAAGCAGGCTCTGTGCTCTCAGCAAGAGCCCCACATGGGGCTTGATCTCACAAACTGTGAGATCATGACCTGAGCCAAAATCCGGAGTCAGAAGGCTAACTAACTGAGCCACCCAGGCGCCCCCCTTGTGATTTTAATTTATGTTGCCTTGGTGACTAATGAGGTTGAATATTTTTCCACCATGTGTTTATGGATTTTTCTGGCTGCTGTGAAGTTTGTATTTAATTATTTTGCCCATTTTTCTATGATTTTTGATTTATATCACTTTTGTATATTTATTTTCACACTAAATTTTATAAAAATTGTTTATTTGATCATTTTAAAATTTTAATTTCAGTATAATTTTCATATAATGTTATACTAGTTTCAAGTGTACAATATAGTGATTGAACAGTTCTGTACAATACCTAGTGATCTTTATAGTAAATATACTATTAATGTCCTTCACCTATTTTATCCACATCCCACCCACCTATTTTTTTACAGTTTGAGAAAGAGCGAGAGAGAGCTCAAGAATGGGAGGGTCAGAGAAAGAGGGGGAGAGAGAGAATCCTAAGCAGGCTCTGCACTGCCAGCCTGAGCCTGAGGGGCTTGAACTCATGAACTGTGAGATCATGACCTGAGCCAAAATCAAGAGTTGGATGCTTAACTGACTGAGCTACCCAGGTGCCCCTCACCCACCTATTTTATTCACTTGTTCAGCATTCTTCATTGAATCTTTTTCTGTTTTTTTTTTTTTTATTAATGTCTATTTTTATTTTTGAGAGAGAGAGACACACACACAGTGTGAGTGGGGAAGGGACAGAGAGAGAGAGAGGGAGACACAGAATCTGAAACAGGCTCCAGGCCCTGAGCTGTCAGCACAGACCCCGGCATGGGGCTCGAACCCACGAACTGCAAGATCATGACCTGAGCTGAAATTGGACACTTAACTGATTGAGCCGCCTAGGCACCCCTGTTATTTTATTTTTATTATTTATTTATTTATATATCAAGAACACCTTAACATGGCCTACCTCTCTAGTATCATCCTGCTTCTGTTTTCTGCTTCTCTGTGTCCCTCATAGCTGTCTTTGAACTCCTCAGATGATTAAGGCTTCTTAGGTCTTTGCATATGTTCTTTCTCAACTTTGCTTAGCTAACTTCCTCTCTTCCTTCTAGCATGTGTTAAAAAATCCCCTTCCCTTTGCACTCTTTTGTATCTATGCCTCAAATTCACATACTTTGTGTGTCTAAACTTATTAAAAATATAGTAATTCTAGTCAGATGACTAGTCAGGAGGAGAAAGAAGGCTGTCAATATGTTCATTTCTATCAGGGAATTAAAAATGCATTGTGCAGGGGCACCTGGGTGGCTCAGTCGGTTAAGCGTCCCACTTCAGTTCAGGTCATGATCTTACATTCCATGAGTTCGAGCCCTGTGTTGAGAGCTTGGAGCCTGGAGCCTGCTTCGGATTCTTTAAAAAAAAAAAAAAAATTTTTTTTAAGTTTATTTATTTTTGACAGAGACAGTGCCAGCATGACCTGGGGAGGGGCAGAGAGAGAGGGAGACACAGAATCTGAAGCAGGCTCCAGGCTCCAGGCTGTCAGCACAGAGCCTGCCGCGGGGCTTGAACTCACGAACTGTGAGATCACGACCTGGACACTTAACCCATTGAGCCACCCAGGCGCCCCCTGCTTTGGATTCTTAAAGCTTTCTTTAATTTCAGTGTTTTAGCCAATGTATTTTAAATTCTTTGAGAGTATCTCCTCAGTTTCCAGATGGTGTCATTTTGGAAGCTGGGAAATAAATGAACCTCTAATAGTAGCTTTTACTTGAAAAAATGATCAAGAGGAAAATATAGGTTGGTTTTAAGAGCTGCATTCAGTGAGGAAACATTTTTGTTTAGCTTTTGTGTTAGTGGTATGAAATTGATAATAATGACATTTTTCTAGTTTATTTCTTCTCTTAGTAAGTCATTTGTGACAGTAAATGATGTGGGTGGTATGAATGAATAAAATTGAAAATCACATTCCACAACAAAGCAGTATTTTAAATGGTGTATTAAGAAGATGAGAGACAAAAATAATGCTGTTTTAACACCAACAAATTGGACAACCCAGAAGAAATGGATCAGTTCTTAGAAACATATTTGATCAAATCTGAATCATGAAGTAGAAAATCTGGACAGATTACTGATAAGGAAATTGAATCAGTAACTGAAAATTTTGCAACAAACAACAGTCCAGGACCAGATGGCTTCAGTGGTGAATTCTACCAAACATTTAAAGAAGAATTAATACCAGCCTTCTCAAACTTCTTTCAAAAAACAGAGGAAGAGCAAATTCTTCTAAACTCATTTTATGAGGCCACCATTACACTGATAGCAAAACCAGACAAGGACCCACAAGAAAAGAAAATTATAGACCAGTATTCCTGATGAATAATAGATGCAAAAATCTTCAACAAAATATTAGTAAACTGAATTCAGCAATACATTAAAAGAATCATACACTGTGATCAATTAGAATTTATTCTGGGGATGCAAAGATGGTTCAAGATCCATAAATCAGTAATATGTCACATTAACAAAATAAAGGTTTAGAAACCATGTTATCATCTCAATAGATACAGAAAAAGCATTTGACAAAATTTGACATCCATTTATGATAAAAATTCTCAACAGAGTACAGAGAAAAACATAAGTCAACTAATAAAGGCCACGTATGACAAGCCACAGCTAACATCATACTCAGTAGTGAAAATGTGAAGAATTTTCCTGTAAGATCAAGGAACAAGAAAAGGATGCCTGCTCTCACCCCTTTTATTGAACATATTACTGGAAGACCTAGCCAGAGCAGTTAGGCAAGGACAAGAAATAAAAGGCCTGCAAATTGGAAAGGAATTAAAATTGTCACTCTTAGCAGATGAAGAAATGAAGATAAGATGTAGAAAACCCTAAAGACTTCGTCAAAAAGCTGTTAGAAGTAATAAATTCAGTAAAGTTGGCAAATACAAAAATCAATCTACAAAAATCTGCAAAATTCTATATTCTACTGACAAACTATTAGAGAAATTAAAACAGTCCCATTTACAATTGCAACGAAAAGAATAAGATATCTAAGAATAAATATGACAAAGGAGATGAAAGACCTGCACACATAAAACTATAGGACATTGATGAAATAAAGAAGACATAGTGAACAGAATAATAGCTTGTGTTCCTGGATTGGAAAAAATAATATTGTAAAAATGTCCATACAACTCAAAGCAATCTACAGATTCAGTGCAATCCCTATTATAATTCTAGTGGCTTTTGTTTTTGTTTTTGTTTTTTACAGAAATAGAATAAACAATCCTAAATATGGAACCACAGAAGATCCTGAGTAGTCAAAGTAATCATGAGAAAGAACAAGGCTAGAGACATCCCACTTCCTCATTTCAAAATATATTACAAAGTTATAGTAATCAAAACAGTGTGATACTGTTATAAAACAGACATGTAGATCAATGGAACAGAATAGAGAGCCCAGGAATAAAGCCATGCATACATGTTTAATTAATTTATGACAAAGGAGCCAAGAAAATGCAGTGGAGGTAAGGACGATCCCTTCAATAAAAGGTGCTGGAAAAGCTGGACAACCACATACGAAGGAATGGCACTGAATCCATCTTGCACCACACACAAAAATTAATACAGATTAAAGATGTGAACTTAAGATCTGAACCCATAAATTCCTAGATGAAAACATATGCAGTTAGTTTTCCTGTTTTGATTCTGGCAATGATATTTTGGATTTGATACCAAAAGCAAAGGCGATAGAAGCAAAAATAAATGGGACTACATCAAACTAAAAAACGTCTGCACAGCAAAGGAAACCATCAATAAAATGAAAAGGCAACCTATCGAATGGGAGAAAATACTTGCAAATCATATACCTGATGAAGGGTTAGTATCCAAAAGGTATAAGGAACCTATACAAGTTAGATGTGCCCTGCCCTCACCCAAATTAGATATCTGAATAGACATTTTTCCAAAGAAGACTTGCAAATGTCCAACAGGTACATGAAAAGGTGTTCAACATCACTAGTCATCAGAGATATTACCATAAAAAAACCTCAACAAGATCATTACCTTGCCCTATTAGAATGGCTAATATCAAAAAGAGAGGCAATATAAGTATTGGTGAGAATGTATAGAAAAGGGATCCCTTGTGCACTGCTGGTGGAAATGTAAATTGGTGGAGCCAAAATGGAAAGTAGTATGGAGATTCCTCACAAAACTACCGTATGATCCAGCAGTCCCACTTCTGGGTATTTATCTGAAAGAAATGAAAACACTAACTGAAAAAGATGTCTCTATGTTCATTGCAGCATTATGTGCAGTAATCAAGATGAGGAAGCAACCTTGAGGGCGTTATTCTAAGAAATAATTCAGAGAAAGACAAGTATATGATGTCACTTATGTGTGGAATTTTAAAAAAGAAATAAAACCCAAAACAACTAATTAATAAAGAGAACAAACTGGTGATTGCCAGAGGCAGGGGTGGGGTGTGGGCAAAATGAGTAAAGGGGGTCAAAAGGTACAAATTTCCAGTTATAAATAAGTCATGGGGGTGTAATGTAGAGTATGGTGTCTATAGTTAATAATACTGCATTATGTATTTGAAAGTTGCTAAGAGAGTAGATCTTTAACGTTCTCGTGGCAAGTAGAAAAGTAATTGTCTTAAAAATAATGCTGTATTTGAATCTACTCCTGAAATCATTGTTTCACTATATGCTAACTAATTTGGATGTAAATTTTAAAAAATAAAATTATAAAAAGTGAAAGTCTAGGTTGGTAAAAACTAAAAAAAAAAAATGAGCATCTGTAAGGTCTGGTTATGAAATAAAGTGATTCAAAGAAAAAAAATAATGCTGTATTTGAGGTTTTTGAAATAAAATGTGATTTATTAGATTAACTGTAGAGCCTTGCTATAAATTAAATACAGAACAATAGCCAAAAGCAGAGTTTGAAGCATAAATAGATGAAGATTTCAGATTTTTTGAGAACCTAGACCTAGTGACCTATGATGAATTACTATACTCCAAACCGTGGAACTCCCAGCACTTGTTCTGTGGTGCACATGTCATAGGCAGAGTAGTGTGTGGCAGTGGTGGTGGGGTTTCATGACAGTGATACTGTGGTACTGCCTCAGCTTTTCAGGTGAGGTCTGATCCCCAGACACTACCTTCCAACTTCCTTTGTGAAGTTCAGGCAGGTATTTTATACTTCCCTTTTCCAATAGTCCATCATCATCTCTTGTGATTGAGGTTCTGTAAGGGTTGAGGTGGAAAATATTACAGTCAGTAATATGAGCCTTTACTATCTCTCTGTTTTATTACTTCCAGCAGTCTAAGAAGGTGCATCATCTGAATGAAACAAAACAGACAAATCTCCCATTCATGTCTCTCAGCTGACCTAGGTGCTCTGGTACAGGCTGGGTTGCAGATTGCTTCATGTTTTATTTTTGTAAGCCCTTTTCCCCCCAGTCACGTGTGTGTTACAGTATCTTGAAAACTATAAGTAGCTAATAAATATTTATTAACTCGAATTCCTTTTTTTTTTTTCTTTTTCTCTTGGTCAAGCCTAGCACTGAAATGACACTCAGCCTGCCTCTCCTGACTTACCGTGTCCTCCAGATAGAATAGACAGTGAAAGAGAGTGTTGGTACCAAGGGAAATATCTCTTTGATTTTTTCTAGCTTTTTTTATTTTTTCAAATTCTCTGTTTACTGTCAGTAGTGAAGGAGAAATGAAAGCTACACACAGAAGCATTTTGTCATTCATGGCTGGATGGCTTAGGAGGATAATTGGTCTCCGAAGAAAAGCATTTAAATAGACAAAGAAATACTTGCATACACCAAAGTTAAACTAGTGTCTAAAGTAGTAATCCTGAAGTGGTTTGGGAGAATTGCCAGCTTTTTAGGATGCTGCTTTAATTTTTATGTATTACAACTTATTTTCAAAATGACAGCAGACAGAGCTAAAAGGTTCAGAGCCTGGAATAGTTCTTTTTTCTACAGCTGTAAAGCTATTTAAAATTCTTCTCATGTTACTGTTTGCCATCCAGATGGCTTTCTGGCACTGATTCAGTTCCTAGATGTGAGGGCTGTTGGTTAGTTACTCACCAGCATCACCACACACTTGTACAATTTGGCTCATGACTCACCCTCACAGCACTTACATGTGGGTATCCTTTACTAGATAGTCATTTCTTATTGTCATGATGTCACTTGTTATAAATAGGTACCAGAATTGATTGGATAATGTTTCTGGGATGAAGATGCGTGACATACTCACCCCCCACCCCCCAAAACCCCAAAGGACAGAAACACCCAGTAAGTCTGTTGGACCCATTGCCACTGTAATGAGAAACAGAAACAATTGTCTGGATGATGAAACTTTTGCCTAAAATATATGTATCTGTATAGTAGATGTCAGAGTATATCCAATAAACGCAAATTATTTGCTTCACTCCTCTACTATTAGCCATAGTGATTAAAAAAACAGAAAAGAACTTGTCTCAGAAGTCAGAGTTGTGGTGAGAGGTTAAGGAGAAGAAGGGGTTTGCTATCTTAAAGGGACACCCAAGGAGGCTCTGAGTGCTTGGAGTGTTCTGTTTCTGGGTTTGGAATGTGGTTTGCTTTACAGTAGGTGTTTGCTTTATAGTAACTCATTGCATACATTTGGTGTACTTTTTTATTACTTTAAACAATAAAAATGTTTAAAAATAGGGAATACTTGCCAATCATGTAGGAGAATTCCCTCAGCTGTGTCTTCAAAGGCTAAAGAATAAAGTCACCATGTTTTGAACTAGATATTGGTAGTAAGTTTTTGTCTTACTAATTTTATCTATTTAGTAAAATAATCCTTTTACCTGGGGCGTCTGGGTGGCTCAGTTGGTTAAGCGTCCGACTTCGGCTTAGGTCCTGGTCTCGCAGTCTGTGGGTTTGAGCCCCATGTCAGGCTCTGCGCTGACAGCTCATAGCCTGGAGCCTGCTTCGGATTCTGTGTCTCCCTCTCTCTTTGCCCCTCCCCTGCTCACCTTCTGTCTCTCTCTCTCTCTCTCTCTCTCTCTCTCTTTTTTTAAATTTTTTTTTTTAACGTTTATTTATTTTTGAGACAGAGAGAGGCACAGCATGAACGGGGGAGGGTCAGAGAGAGAGGGAGACACAGAATCGGAAGCAGGCTCCAGGCTCTTGGGCCATCATCAGCCCAGAGCCCGACGCGGGGCTCGAACTCACGGACTGTGAGATCGTGACCTGAGCTGAAGTCGGACGCTTAACCGACTGAGCCACCCAGGCGCCCCCCTCTCTCTCTTAAAAAAATAAGTAAACATTAAAAAAAAATGTTTTTAACTTAAAACATGATTATGTTCAACAGTGATTTAAATGGGCTTAACAATTAGTTCCCATACCCAGAAGTACCATCCATTTAGTAGTGGAACAGAAGGGATAGGGTGAGGGGAGAACATTGTGGGGATGAAATAAAACTACTTGGAAATATGTATCCAATTTGAATTATTTATTATCTTGTTGATAAGCATGATCGAATATTTAGGTTAGAAGAAGGGAGGGCAGACTAAAAAATAGAACAATGAAGAACTTAATTAGCATTACTTAATAAAAAATTAATATTTGAAGGGCGCCTGGGTGGCTCAGTAAGTTAAGCGTCTGACTTTGGCACAGGTCATGATCTCACTGTTCGTCAGTTTGAGCCCTGCATCAGGATCTGTGCTCACAGCTTAGCGCCTGGAGCCTGCTTCAGATTCTATGTCTCTATCTCTTTCTGTCCCTAACCCTTTCTCTCCTGCACCCTCTCTCTCTCTAATATAAATAAACATCAAAAATATATTTAAAAATCAATGTTTGAATCAAGACCATTTATTACAAAAATTTTTTATTAACATTTATTCATTTTTGAGAGTGAGAGAGACAGAGTGTGAGCAGGGGAGGGGCAGAGAGAGAGGGAGGCACAGAATCGGTAGCAGGCTCCAGAATCAAACTCACAGACTGCGAGATCATGACCTGAGCTGAAATCGGATGCTCAACCGACCAAGCCACCCAGGTGCCCCAAGACATTATTTTGTTTTGTTTTGTTTTGTTTTAATTTTTTATTTAAAATATTTTTTTGTATTTTATTAAAAAAATTTTTTAATGTCTGTTTTTGAGAGAGAGAGAGAGAGAGAGAGAGAAAGAGAATGAGTGGAGGAGGGGCAGAGAGAGAGGGAGACACAGAATCTGAAGCAGGCTCTGAGCTGTCAGCACAGAGCCTGATGCGGGGCTCAAACTCACAAACCATTAGATCATGACCTGAGCCAAAGTCAGTTGCTTACCCGACTGAGTCACCCAGGCACCCCAAGACCATTTATCTTAAATGGAACATCTTAAACAGGTTAGCAGTATATATTTTTTTAGTTTTTAAATTTTTTTATATTTTGAAAAAAAACTTTATTTTTTATTTTTATTTTTTTATATATTAAATATAATTGTTGTCAAATTGGTTTCCATACAATACCCAGTGCTCATCCCAACAGGTGCCCTCCTCAGTGCCCATCACTCACTTTCCCCTCTCCCCCGCCCCCCATCAACCCTCAGTTTGTTCTCAGTGTTTAAGAGTCTCTTATGGTTTGCCTCCCTCTCTCTCTGTAAATTTTTTTCCCCCTTCCTCTCCCCCATGGTCTTCTGTTAAGTTTCTCAGGATCCAAATATGAGTAAAAACATATGTATCTGTCTTTCTCTGCCTGAATTATTTCACTTAGCCTAATGCCCTCCAGTTCCATCCACATTGCTTCAAATGGCCAGATTTCATTCTTTCTCATTGCCGAGTAGTATTCCATTGTATATATAAACCACATCTTTATTCATTCGTCAGTGGATGGACATTTAGGCTCTTTCCATAATTTGGCTATTGTTGAAAGTGCTGCTATAAACATTGGGGTACAAGTGCCCCTATGCATCAGCACTCCTGTATCCCTTGGGTAAATTCCTAGCAGTGTTATTGCTAGGTCATAGAGTAGATCTATTTTTAATTTTCTGAGGAACCTCCACACTGTTTTCCAGAGCAGCTGTATCAGTTTGCCTTCCCACCAACAGTGCAAGAGGGTTCCCGTTTTTCCACATCCTTTCCAGCATCTATAGTCTCCTGATTTGTTCATTTTAGCCACTCTGACTGGTGTGAGGTGGTATCTCAGTGTGGTTTTGATTTGTATTTCCCTGAGGAGTGACGTTGAGCATCTTTTCATGTGCCAGTTGGCTATCTGGATGTCTTTAGAAAAGTCTCTATGTTTGTCTTCTGCCCATTTCTTCACTGGATTATTTGTTTTGTGTGTGTGAAGTTGGGTTCTTTATAGATTTTGAATACTAATCCTTTATCCAATATGTCATTTGCAAATATCTTTTCCCATTCCTTGGGATGCCTTTTCGTTTTGTTGATTGTTTCCTTTGCAGTGCAGAAGCTTTTTATCTTGATGAGGTCCCAGTAGTTCATTTTTGCTTTTAATTTCTTTTCCTTTGGAGATGTGTGAAGTAAGAAATTGCTGTGGCTGAGGTCAAAGAGGTATTTTCCTGCTTTCTCCTCTAGGGTTTTGATGGTTTCCTGTCTCACATTCAGGTCTTTTATCCATTTTGAGTGTATTTTTGTGAATGGTGTAAGAAAGTGGTTTAGTTTCATTCTACCCAAGTGCCCCAAGACCATTTATTTTAAATGGAACATCTTAAACAGGTTAGCAGTATATATATTTTTAATTTTTAATTTTTTTTAAATTTTGAAAAAAAAATTTTAATATTTATTTTTGAGAGACAGAGAGACACAGAGCATGAGCGGGAGAGGGGCAGAGAGACAGGGAGACACAGAATCTGATGCAGGCTCCAGGCCCTGAGCTGTCAGCATAGAGCCCAACCATGGGCTCGAACCCATGAACCATGAGATCATGACTGGAGCCAAAGTCGAATGTTTAACTGACTGAGCCACCCAGGTGCCCCTATTTTAAAACATTTTTTAAATGTTTTAAATGTTTCAAATTTTTTTAATTAAATAACTATTTATTTTGAGAAAGAGCTAGATAGAGAGTGAGCAGGGAGGGGCAGAGAGAGAGGGAGACAGAGAATCCCAAGCAGGCTCTGCACTGTCAGCTCAGAGCCTGATGTGGGGCTTGAACCTACAAACTGTGAGATCATGACCTCAGCCGAAGTCGGACGCATAACCAACTGAGCCACCCAGGCACCCCAGCAGTGTATTTTTGAATAATGGGGTGATACAACTTTAAGAAAAATAATCTTTATAGGAAATTACCAACATTCTTTAGATTTAGGAATCTGGTGAATTAATTTTTCATCAGCCCATTTGGTCTGAAGAAATAATGCCAACAATGTTTCGTCTCCTCATTGGAATACCATTGTTGTATCTAAATTTGTTTATACTTTTACCTGATAATTATGACTTTTAAAAAGTTGTTTGGAATGTGTATGTTATTTAAAATTTTCTAATGCCTTTTAAATCAACATAGCTAATTTATGTAGCTTATTTCAAACATTTGTTCAGTGATTATCACTGGGAGGTGTAAAAAACAAAGCAGGGTAAATGTTTTGAATTGTAGAATACCCTATAATTTGATGTTCCCTACGCATTTTGAGATTCACTGCATTAAAAAAATTAATTTAGTTTTAATTCCAGTGTAGTAAACATACAGTGTTATATTAGTTTCACATGTACAAAATAGTGATTGAACAATTCCATACATCACCCAGTGCACATCTTGACAAGTGCACTCATTAATTCCCATTGCCTATTTCACCCATAGCCCCACCCACTTCCTCTTTGGTAACCATCATTTCTGTATAATTGAGTGTCTGTTTCTTGGTGTTTCTCTCTCTCTCTCTCTCTCTCTCTCTCTCTCTCTCTCTCTCTATTTCCTGTGCTCATTTGTTTCTTAAATTTCACATATGAGGGAAATCATGTGCTTTTTGTCTTTCTTTGCCTTATTTTGATTAGCATTATACTCTCTAGCTGTATCCATGTTGTTGCAAATGGCAAGATATCATTCTTTTTATTGCTAATAACTTCCATTGCATATGTATACCACATCTTTTGTATCCATTCATCTATCACTGGACACTTGGGCTGCTGCTGTATCTTGGCTATTGTAAATTATGCTGCTATAAACATTGGGGTGCATGTATTCCTTTGATTTAATGTTTTTGTATTATTTGGGTGAATACCCAGTAATGCAGTTATTGGATCATAGGGTAGTTCTATTTTTAATTTTTGAGGAACCTCCATACTGTTCCAGAGTGGCTGCACCAGTTTACATTCCCATCAGCAGTGCAAGAGGGTTCCTTTTTCTCTACATCTTTGCCAACACTTGTTTCTTATGTTGATTTTAGCCATTCTGACAAATGTGAGGTGATATTTCATTGTAGTTTTGATTTGCATTTCCCTGATGATGAGTGATGCCTAGCACCTTCTCAAATGCCTGTTGGCCATCTGTATGTCTTCTTTGAGAAATGTTCATGTTTTTTGTTCATTTTATAATTGGATTATTTGTTTTTTGGATGTTGAGCTGGGTAAGTTCTTTGTATATTTTGGATACTAACCCTTTATCTGATATGTCATTTGTAAATATCTTCTCCCATTTTGTAGGGTGCTTTTTAGTTTTGTTGATTGTTTTCTTTGCTTTGCATATTTTGATGTAGCCCCAATAGTTTATTTTTGCTTTTATTTCCCTTGCCCTCACAAGACATATCTAGAAAAATGTTGCTATAGCCAATGTCAGAGAAATTACTGCCTGTGTTCTCTTCAAGAATTTTTAGGGTTTCAGGTCTCACATTTAGGTCCTTTATCTATTTTGAGTTTATTTTTGTGCGTGGTATAAGAAAGTGGTCCAGTTTCATTCTTTGGCATGTAGCTGTCCAGCTTTAGCAACACCATTTATTGAAGAGACTCTTTCCCATTGTGTATTCTTGCCTTTGTTGGAGATTAATTGACCATATAATTGTGGGTTTATTTCTGGGTTTTCTATTCTATTCCATTGATCTATGTGTAATATTTCCCAACAAAACCCCAGAATATCTTTCGAATGCTGAATTCTGTTAGTACCCAGAGTGTGCTGAGGATGGAATTTTTTTTAAGGAGAAAATAATGGCAGTGGTACAATTAAAATTGAAAAAATACAGTTTCTAACATAACGTAAGTGTCAAATACATACGTTAGCATTCTGTGAAGTCTACTTAGGGCATTCCATTAACTGATAAACTGTAGTTAATTTAAACTTATTTCAGAGGAGTATTTGAAATTTGCATGTATTTGAAACTTTTTTTTCTTAGTAGGATTATATTATGAGGTGTCTTAGAAATTTAAGTGCTCTATTTTTTTAAGATTTTATTTATTCTGAAACTAATATTACACTAAATGGTAACTAACTGGAATTTATTTATTTATTCATTTATTTAGAGATTGTGCTTTGTACACATGCAGGTGAGGGACAGAGAGAGAATCCCAAGTAGGCTCCATGCTTAGAGCAGAATAGTGCAGAGCACAATGTGGGGCCCGATTTCACAACCTTGAGATCATGACCTGAGCCAAAATCAAGAGTCAGACGCTTAACTGACTGAACCACCCAGGCACCACTTGAACCATTTATCTTATAAAGAGTGATACAACATGATAGTAAGAAGTATTTAACAAAAATAAATGCTGTAACAAGGAAGTAAAAATACATTTGCTAAGACTCGAAGCATCATGTCAACTGTTACCCAAGAGGAATTAGTACAGTTCAGCTAACCCAGAACTGTTTTGTGGGATTTCTGTATAAATTGTAATTTTGGGAAATGCACAAGAGCAAACCACCTGGTAGGTCACTAGAGACCACCTTTTGAGGAGCTCTAATTCCTTTCATACCAGGCAGTCAAGGCTGATGGTTGTATGCTGTGAAAAGGAGTCATGGCTGTTCCTTTTATTGGAAAGAAACAAGTATTATTATAAATTAATATTAGTCATTGGTTATTGAGTGCTTTTTGTCATGTGCTATGCAAGGTGCTTTTTTGTATGCACCATTTTATTTAATTCTTACACTAACGCTGCAAGGTGGAAATTGCTTATTCTTATTGATAAATTAGGAAACTGAAAGTCAGAGAAGTTAGGTAAGTTACCATGGTTGTACCAGCCAAGTTGTACAACAAAGCATGTAGATGAAACCAGATTATGAAAAGGACTTCTTAGTGTTTAAATAATAAAATCTCTGTGGGTCTAGTTCATTATTGATGAGCTATATGCTAGACTAAAGAGAATGATAAAATTCAAAGTTAAATAGTTGATGACTCTTTCTTAACTATGAACAGTTACTCTGAACTCTGTTCAGAGTTAAGAAAAGTAACATTTATATACTGGATAATTTTATCTGAGATGATTCCTTTATTGAGTTTGAATGTATTTTGGAGTTTGTCTTTTAAGACATAAAGACAGTAATCTATTTTTTTGAGGGTGGGAAAACTTTATTAACAATATTTTATTTAAATTTGTACTGTTTTAGCTATGTTTTCCTCTTCAGGATAGGTAGTGTGATGGGAACTATTTGTACATTGTAGATTATTTGTTGGGAAGTTTTAAAAGAGAAGAATTCCTTAAGACTGAAGTTTTGTCTGTGCCTGGGTTATCCACAGAAGTCATTTCTGTATGTAAAGTATGTGTTGTCATTTTATTTTATTTAAAAAAAAATTTTTTTTTAACGTTTTATTTATTTTTGAGACAGGGAGAGACAGAGCATGAACAGGGGAGGGTCAGAGAGAGGGAGACACAGAATCTGAAACAGGCTCCAGGCTCCGAGCTGTCAGCACAGAGCCCGACGCGGGGCTGGAACTCACGGACTGCGAGATCATGACCTGAGCCGAAGTCGGCCGCTTAACCGACTGAGCCACCCAGGCGCCCCTGTGTTGTCATTTTAAATATTTGTTCTGCTTTCATGGACGTTGAAATAAATCTGGCTTATAAAATAAACTTGTTTTACAGAGGCACACTATTTATAAATGTATTCTGTCTATATTAAGGTTAAGTAGTAAGAATATAAATCTGTGGTTTATTATATTCAGTTATTACTCTTATTATTTTTTAAATGTTTATTTTTGTGTGAGAGAGTGAAGGAGAGGGAGAGCATGAGCGGAGAAGGGGCAGAGAGAGGGGGAGAGAGGATCCCAAGCGGGCTCTGTGCTGACAGCAGAGACCTTGGTGTGGGGCTCGAACTCAAAATCCGTGAGATCATGAACTGAGCCTGAGTCAGACGCTTAAGTGACTGAGCTACCTAGGCGTCCCCAACTTAATTTAGTTTTTATTTAAGTAGGTTCCATGCCCAACATGGGAATCATACTCACCACCCTGAGCTTAAGAGTAGAATGCTTTACTGACTGAGCCAGCTTGGAGCTCCATCTTTGGAGATATCTTTTATGTAGACTTGTGATGATTCAGATAAAATAACCATCTTTTTTTTTTTTTTTTTTTTAATTTTTTTTTTTTCAACGTTTATTTATTTTTGGGACAGAGAGAGACAGAGCATGAACGGGGGAGGGGCAGAGAGAGAGGGAGACACAGAATCGGAAACAGGCTCCAGGCTCTGAGCCATCAGCCCAGAGCCTGACGCGGGGCTCGAACTCCCGGACTGCGAGATCGTGACCTGGCTGAAGTCGGACGCTTAACTGACTGCGCCACCCAGGCGCCCCAAAATAACCATCTTTAAAAAATGAAGTGCTACTCTCTTCAGATTTTTAGTGCTTAGTATAATGCATACTTTACTGTAAACAAATCAGTTGAGGCTGATTTGTTGTTTTTGAACAATATGGATGTGAGGACTCAAGCCCACATGAATCAAGATCCCATCACTTAATGGTCTGTGATTGAAACCTGAAGGTTTGAGATCGTAAATGTAATACTCTTTAAAAGTGTTCTGCCCTTTTCAGTGTTAATGTACTTGTATGAACATTCACTTTTCTTCTAGCTCTATCATATAATAGGAAAGAAGTAAATACTAGGTAAATGATATTGTATTTAGTTTTTAAAAATTCTTTTTCAAAGGGTACCTGGGTGGCTCCGTTGGTTGAGTAACTCTTGGTTATGGGTCAGGTCATGATCCCAGGGTCATGATCTATGTTGAGCATGGAGCCTGCTTAAGATATTCATTCTCTCTCTCTCTCTCTCTCTCTCTCTCACTCTCTCACTCTTGCTCTCGCTCTCTCTCGCTCTCTCTCCCACCCCCCTCCCCGCTTGAACTCTCTTTCTCTAAAATTAAAAAAAAAAAAATTCTCTTTCAATTTCAGAGTTTCTTCCATGATTTTCCAGAGTAGGTTTTGGTTAAATCTGTTCAACTGTATAACAAGTTTATGTTTGTTTCTGCTAATCATTTGATTTAAAAAAGTAAAATCTGATGGCTCTGATGGCATATTGCTAGGGAAGCTGAGAACATTTAAACCCTTTCCTCTCTTTCTGCCAGTGAACAATTGACAGGATATAGGTTTGTAATTATAGTCTAAGGGTTTAGTTGAGCTCATTGTCACTGCTAAAGTTCCTGTGTCCTCTGATAGCTTCCTGGAAGAGTTGTTTTCATAGTTGTTTCATACTTGTCCTCAGGGTTCAAACAGAAGAAGGATGGGAGACTGAGGATTCTGCTGGGCTAGGTAACCCTGTGAAGAATATTTTTTTTAAAGAGAAATAAGGGGGGAAAATTTTAAAAGTATGCTAATTGCTTGGGAAAAAAAATCTGACTTTGGTCCTGGCTCTGTTTCTGTGTCATCCTTGATAATGAATTTCTCTGGGACTTAGTATTTATTTATTTATTTATTTATTTAGTTAGTTAGTTAGTTAGTTAGTTAGCTTATTTTCTTTAAAATGAGAAGGGTATGTAATTTTTTTTTTAATTTATTTTGAGAGAGAGTGTGTGTGTGTGCACACACGAGTGGGTGGGGTGGAGGTGGGAGGGGAAAGAGAGAGAGAGAAAGGGAGAGAATCCCAAGTAGGTTCCCTGCACTGTCACCCTGAGCCTGACTCGGGGCCCAGACTTATGAACCGTGAAATCCTGACTTAAGCTCAAATCAAGAGAGGGACGGACGCCTAACCAACTGACCCCCCCAGGTGCCCCGGGTCTCTAACTTTTAAGACCTCTGCCAACCTGAAACTCCTGGGTGAATTCTCAGGCTGAACTCTCGAGTGTGGTGCTCTCTGTGAAATCAGGTTGACTAAGGGAAATAGGAACCAGAATATATTTTGTGTTTAAATGTGTAGCAGTAATTTTTCTTCAGAATATCTCTACAAAAGATCACCTATCGGTTAGCACTTGATTTGTTACCTTGTTTGTTTAGCAACCATGCCACAGTTTTAGTCTGACAAAGGACATGCTGTTTCAGCAACAGCACAGTATATTTTGTGAGTATGCCCCCTCTCTCAGTAGTACTGAAGAGCTGCAAGTTACTTAGGCCACTGCACCTGTAAGTTTGTTTACTAAGGGTCTAGAAAATTAAGAGCCAGTTGTACTGGCCTTACATTCTTCTGACTGGTTAAGGGGCTAGTTTTCTTTACTTGACCTTCTTTTACCCTTCAAGAATTAACCAAAGACAACATAGCCAAATACAAGAAACACCATTGTTTGCCAGTAGAAATGTATGATAAATTGGGTTCATTACTATTTTAAATACAAGAGTACAATTAGGTCTAGATAAAAACATTTCTAGGTAATTACTACTTTGATAAATAGTAGGAATTGTCCTAGAGCAGTGGTTCTGAAAAAGTGGACAGTGTGAACTCGCTCCTCTACAATGTTTTTGAAATTCATAAAGGAGTGATTTTGTTGATATAATGATTTGGGGGAAGTGCTCCTTACTGTTAGATAATAGATAATTAGGTGTCCCGCAATGCATAGGACAGTCTTTTACAACAAAAGTCTCAGATACAACACAATTTTTAAATTTTCTTCCAGATATTCATGCAGGTGAAAAGTGTATTTATTATTATCTGAGCCGAGATCTTAACTTTTTATTACACAAAAGCATAATACAAAATATTTTTTACATGACTTCAAAATATTGATTTTAAAAGATATAAATTTGGGAAATCTGTGGCCCCATTGAGTGGCATTTGTAGTATTTAATCATCAGTACAACACATTTGGACTAGTCTGCATTTGTGTTTGTCATATCCGTGGTGATTCTGTGCTTAGAGGCAAACCTGACTGCTTCATTAGGCAGTAAGTTTGGTCATGTGTAAGTATTCACATACTGAGAGAAACTTTATTAATTTATTATCTTATTTATCCTTTATGTTACGGTTAGGACATTATATGGGTTTATTTTGAAATTAGGTATATATATGTTATATTGTTGCTGATTTTTAAAGTTTGTAAAATGTTTGTTTAAAACGAGTATGGAAAATGAGAGGATTGAAAACCATTCTTCTGGGGTGCCTGGGTGGTTCTGTGGGTTAAGCTTCTGACTCCTGATTTTGGCTCAAGTCATGATCTCATGGTTTCTGAGACTGAACCCCACACATTAGGCTCTGTGCTGACAGTGCAGAGACTGCTTGGGATTCTCTCTCTCTTTCTGCCCTGTTCCTTCTCTCCTCTCTCTCCTGTTCCTTCTCTCCTCTCTCTCTCAAAGTAAGTAAAAAGCATTAAAAAGAAAAAATTCTTCTAAGTAGTATTTAGCTTAAAATACTTGAAAACCTTGAGAATTGTTCTAATAAAGAGTGCTTTTATTAAAAATTTTTTTGTTTATTTTTGAGAGGGAGAGAGAGACAGTGTGAATGGGGGAGGAGCAGAGAGAGAGAGAGACCCAGAATCTGAAGCAGGCTCCAGGCTCCGAGCTGCCAGCACAGAGCCTGATGTGGGGCTCGAACTCACAGACTATGAGCTCATGACCCGAGCCAAAGTTAGACACTTAACCGACCAAGCCACCCAGGCGCCCCAGTGCTTTTATTAAAATGACACACAAGTACAACCTATATGTTATATACTGTATGTCTGTAATTATATACTATATGTCTACCTGAGTGGTCTGAGGTTTGTTTTGTTTTTTAAAATAGGCTCTATGCCCATCGTGGTGCAGCTTGAACTCACAACCTTGAGATCTAGTAAGTCACTTGTTCAGTGACTTGGCTGGCTTGGTTGGTAGACTGACTATGCAACTATTGTTTTTGGGGTTGTGAGTTCAAGTCCCACATTGGGCACAGAGCCTACTTTTAAAAAAAGAAAAAAGTGGGGTGCCTGGGAGGCTCAGTCGGTTGAGCCTCCGACTTCAGCTCAGGTCATAATCTCATAGTTCGTGAGTTTGAGCTCCACGTTGGGCTCTGTGCTGACAGCGTAGAGCCCAGAGCCTGCTTTGAGTTGTCTCCCTCTCTTTCTGCCCTTCCCCTGCTCATGCTCTTTCTCTCTCTCTCTCTCAAAAATAAATAAACTTTTAAAAAAAAAGAGGGACACCTGGGTGGCTCAGTCAGTTAAGCATCTGCCTTTGGCTTGGGTATGATCTCAGGGTTCGGTTCGTGAGTTCAAGTCCCACATGGGGCTCTTTGCTGTCGCCTCCAAGGCCACTTCCAATCCTCTGTTTTCCTCTCTCTCTCTGCCCCTCCCCAGCTCATGCTCGCTCTATCTCTCAAAATAAATAAACTTAAAAAAAGAGTCAGGCTCCCTTCTACCTGAGTGTTTATAAAGTTTGACAACAGTCTCAGTTATTAGTAAAATATTATTAATATGACACTGTTGCGGTAGAAAGTAGTATAACCTTGCAATATTATTTCCTTTGATAATTTACTCCTGGTTGAGAGTAACATTTCCAAGTCTCTATTTAAAAACAGTACTGCTTAACAAGCATCTTTATTATCTTGCTGAATCATTGGATTTTTTGAATTAGTTGACATTTTGAAAGTAAGGATTTTTCCCCTGAAATCGAAGATCAAGTAATTGATTTTGGAAACTGGTACGATGTTCCTTTAGTAAGCAAAGAGCTTGATTAACTTTAAAGCTAAATGATTAAACTTCCCTTTTGGTTGCATTTTGAGATGACATGAGAAAAATACTTTGCAGCTTATTTTGCTAGTTTTAAATTTTTAATTTATTTAAATGTTTCTAAAGATTTCTATTGTGAAATACATCATAGATACAGAAAAATACAAAAACATAAATGTGGAGCTTAGTGAATTTTTCTGAAGTGAAATTCTGTATTCTTTTTCCTTGTATTGAAATTCATGGTTATCCTTGGACATTATGGGAGTTCTCCAGTCTGTAAATTTAATAGATGCCAATTTTATGGGAGTAGCAGTTACGTAAACAGTACAGTTCTGTAGTTTAAAATACATCATTTATGGAAGAAAATGCCTATACTGTTACTGTTACACAGTGAGGGTGAAGTGCTTAGGTTATAGGTGAGATTTTCATGTTCCTTTTCATACAACAGGAATTTATGAATTGGAGACAAAGTGGTATTAGGCAAAGCTTGATTCATTGCATGTGATGATGCAGTAAGAATTCTGTATGTTTCTTAATATTTTTGTGCTTTACTCTTATAGAAAGATACATCTGCTATAAAATATAGACTGAGATTTTGTAAAGCCATAGGCAAATAGGCTTAACTGAGTTAAGTAGACTTATATGAGTTCAGTCCTTTCAGTTTTTTAATTTTAATGAGTTCTAAGAGATCTATATGTGTATGGCATTTTATCTGTATATTGGTAAATATTACCCTGACTTGATGTAAAGATGTCACCTTTGTGTGCTTTTTATGGATTTAGACTGTTCACTGAAAGACTACATTGAAGGCCATGTAAATTTTTCCTGTTAAGCATGATTTAAATCACATTTTCAATTTTCCAGTATATTTGTTCTACTAAGTGACTTCCATAGAATTTGTTTCTCTCATTCATTAATTCATTTACTCATATGTAAATATTTACTGAGACATAATGTGTTTCAAAACTGCACATAAAGAGCTGGAAATAATAGGACGTTGGGAGCTATTTGTAAGTAGTGAGCTTCAATATAGTATGCTCCTGATTTGACATAGATCTGCCCTATGCTTGGGTGCACAGAGGAGTATTAGGGAAGGATTCCAAGAGTCTAGAAGAGTAAGAGTTGATCAGGAGGTTATGTAGATGAGGACATTTTAGGGAGAGGGAATGATACATTTAAGGTAGGAGGCAGAAGAGAGTATGGGATACGCTGGCAAGTATCAGTGGTTCATCATGGCGAGGTTAAGGACAGAATGTGTGAGAACAACAACGAGAAAGGAAGGAAGGTAGGAGTCTATGAATTCATTCCTGTAGTTCATATTAGTTATAACTAGTTCATCAAGAAATTCTTAAATCTACCATAGTGCATTTTCCTCCAGTGCCCCAGAAATTCAGAATTTTGTATCT
Source organism: Felis catus (assembly GCF_018350175.1). Classification (NCBI taxonomy): domain Eukaryota; kingdom Metazoa; phylum Chordata; class Mammalia; order Carnivora; family Felidae; genus Felis; species Felis catus. Next base: position 124,280,325 of record NC_058376.1, read on the forward strand.
GGAGAATTAATGCTATAGGGTGGTAAGGTGCAGTCTCTTTGAAAAGAATGCTATTCTGGGTTTCAGGCCTTAGGAAACCTCAGCGTTTCCAGCTGTCTGGTAAGGGTGAGATCTTAGAGGTTCTGTTTTTATAGTTTCATGCTCCTTTATTCCTATTGTTACACATTAGGTGATTTGGTTTCAGTTATGAGAGTCTTGGCTAAAAATCCATGCTGAAGAGTAGGGGTGTGTAAGGTTTATTATTATTGTAATTGTGTGACAGATGGCTGATGTTTCATAAACGTTTCTCAATTTTAAATGCTAACTTTTGTTTTTCCTCTCTCACCTTTTTTTTTTTTTTTTTTTTTTTTTTTTAAACTCCTGATTCGTTTGTCGTAAATGCTGTGACTTGGTGTTCAGGAGTTGGCTTTTCCCCATATTTGCATCATGGTAGATGAATATAGGCAAAGCATGGTCTTTATAATTTGGGGTAGCATGTTTTCTTGAACACCTGATATTTGCAAGGTTGAAAAGCTCCTCAACTAAAGACAGTCTCCACAGGCTGTTTTGCAGTGATATACCTAAAGCAATTCCAGGACCAGTAACTGTTAATGACACCTGTAGTAACTTCGTGTAGTTTTGTTCATGTTTATAAAAATATCAGTTTAGGGTGCCGAAGTATGATGACTTCTCCATACACTGTGGTCAGAGATGTACTTTCAAAAGCACTGGGGCAAGCCCTCAAGGAGCTTATAGTTAACATAATGTGGTTTATTATGGTTAAATGTCTCAGACTTTTTTTTTCTGGTTTTTAATAGTTATTATGTAGAGGGTGGTGTGAGGCTCACCCTGCAGTTAGACTCAAGTTCAGATCCCAGGACTGCCACTTGGTAGCCATGGGATCACAACCTCTTTAAGTTCCTCAAGTAGTAGTAATATTACCATAGGGTGGTAGTAAGAGTAAAATATAGAAATGCACATAAAGAACTTGCTGGAATGCTGGCACAGAGTAAGTACTCACCTTCAGCTATTTTATTTTATGGTTTATTTATTTATTTTGAGAGATAGAGAGCATGTGATCAGGGACAGAAAGAGAGAGGATGGAAAGAATCGCAAGCAGGCTCCACGTTGTCAGCATGAGCCTGATGCAGGGCTTGATATAGTGAAATTGTGAGATCATGACCTGAGCCGGAGTCAAGAGTCAGACACTTTACTGAGCTACCCAGGCGTCCCTAAACATTTTTTTTAGATTTTATTATCCTGTGAGCTTTTTTTTTCTTTTTAATTGTAGGAGTAGATATAATAATGTTTTGTCTTAAAGAATTACTAAATGGCTACTATGTGCTAATCACTTGGGGAAACAAAAGTTGAAAATATATAATTGACAGTTCAAAAGAACTTAGGGCTTTTGAATAAAAATAAAAAATAGTAATTAGCAGCAAACATTTATATTGGACTTACTAGGTTCCAGGTGTTCTTTCTTCAGTTTTTATAACTATGCTATAAGGTAGTTACTGTTGATTTCACCATTTCACAGATGAGGGAGCTTAAGCAGGGGGAAGATAGGGGTGCCTGGGTGGATCAGTCTGTTGAGCTTCCTACTCTTAATTTTGGTTCAGGTCACAATCTCACGGTTCATGAGTTTGAGCCCCTCTTCAGGTACCACGCTGTCAGCACTTATTGGGGTTCTCTGTCTCCCTTTGTCTCTGCCCCCTCTCCTGCTTGCATTCTCTCTCTCTCTCTCTCTCTCTCTCTCCCTCTGAAAATAAATAAATAAAAAGTTAAATAGTAGGGAGAAGGTGTGTATTTGACCAAGATCTTTCAGCCAGTGAGGGATGGAACCAGCTCTCACAATGAAGCTGTTGGACTGCTCTGCCCACAGAAACAAGACTGGCACATCAGAAAGGCTCAGGGCCTGCACAAGTGTCAGTGTGATGGGTTCAGTCTATGAGCTGTAACAGTTAGCAGGGAGAAATTAGTAAAGGCTAGATGTTCAGGGAGGGAAGAGAGCTGTCATTTACTAGAATCTACTGTGTCTGGCTATAACACATTGGCTGCTTCAGTCTTCATGGTGATCCCAGGAGGCACATTTTATTATTTTCCCTTTTTTTAGTTATTGGACACTCAAGTTTAAGTGACTTACTAAAATTCACATAGTTGGTAAGTGGTATAGATGGGATTTAATAAGACCTTTTTTCTTTTTAAAGTAAGCTCTGTACCCAGTGTGGGGCTTGAACTCATGACCTTGAGATTAAAAGTCACATACTCTGCTTACTGACTGAGCCAGCTAGATGCCCTAACAAAATCTTTTTGTTATTAAAAATTGCAAGTATACACAAAAAGAGAGGAGTAATGTAATGTACTTATCACCCAGCTTCAATAAGTATCAACATTTTGCTTTCTTGTTTAATCTGTTCTCAATTAAAAAAAAAAAAAAAGCTTTATTGAAGTATAATTGCCATAAACTGCAGGTATTTAAAGTGTACAGTTGGATACATTTTGACATATGTACATACCCTTGAATCATCACCAAAGTCAAGGCAATGAACAACACATCCATCACTCCCAAGAGTTTCCTTATGTCCCTTTATAATCTCTCTTCCTATTTCTCCCACCCACCCTTCCTCCTCGTCACTATAGACTGGTTTACATTTTCTAGAGTTTTATGTAAGTGGAATTATATAGCATGTACTCTTATTGTCAGGCTTTTTGCACTCAGCATAATTATGTTGAGATTCATTTGTATTGTTGAATGTTTCAGTACTGCTCCCCCCTTTCCGCTGTATAGTATTCCACTGCATGAATATCACAGTTTTTTATATCCATTTACCTGTTGATGGACATTTGAATCATTTCTAGTTTTTTGCCAATATAAATAAGGCCGCTATGAATAATTGTGTACAAGTTTTCATGTGTTTATATGCCTTCATTTCTTTTTGCATAGCTTTAGAAGTAGGATGACTGGGTCATATGGTAGGTATATGTTGAGAAACTGCCAAACTGTTTTCCAAAGTAGTCATACTATCTAACATTCCCACCAGCAGTTTATGAGAGTTAGAACTCTCCTTTGTATCCTTGCCAACACTTGGTGTGATTGGGGTTTTTATTTTTACCTATTTATTTATTTGTTTGTTTGTTTTTTATTTTAGCCCTTGTATTAGGTATGTGGTAGTGTGACATTCTGGTTTTAATTTGTATTGACAAATAATATTGAACCCTTTTGCCCTCCATACATATTTTTCTCTTTTAAAGTAAGCTTCTATGCCCAAAGTAGGGCTTGGACTCATAACCCTGAGATCAAGAGTTGCATGCTCTTCTGGCTGAGCCAGCCAGGCAGCCCAACCATCCATACATATTTGATGAAGTGTCTGTTCAGATCTTTTGCCAATTAAAAAATCTGAGTTTTATTTTCTTATTATTGTATGTTGAGAGTTCTTTATGTTTTCAGGATATAATCCTTCATTGACACGAAAACATTTTTTCCTACTCTGGGGCTTGCCTTTTTGTGTTGTAGACAGTATCTGGGTAAAGGCAGAAGTTTTGAGTTTTGATGATGCTTGATAGCTTTTTATTTTATGAATTGTGCTTATAGTATTATATCTAAGAAGTATGCAAAATCCAAGGTAAAGATTTTCTCCTATATATATATTTTTTTAATTTAACGTTTATTTTTGAGAGACCAGAGACAGAGTGCAAGTGGGGGAGGGGCAGGGGGAGAGGGAGACACAGAATCCAAAGCAGGCTCCAGGCTCCTAGCTGTCAGCACAGAGCCCGGTGAGGGGCTTGTACTCACAAACTGCAAGATGGTGACCTGAGCTGAAGTTAGATGCTTAACTGAGCTACCCAGGCACCCCTCTCCTATATTTTCTTCTAGAAGTTTTAAAGTTTTGAGTTTACATTTAGGCCTATGATCCATTTTGAGCTAATTTTTACTTTTGGTAAGAGATAAGAATTAAGATTCACTTTCTTAGTATATGGATATCTGGATTTCAGCACTATTTGTTGAATAGACTGTCCTTTTTCTCATTGACTTACCTTCACACCTCTGTTGAAATCAGCTGTCCATTCACTTTTTTAAAAAATGAAATTTAAAGCAGATGCCAAACATAATGTCATTTTACCCTTGCATATACTTTGTTATGCATCTCTATCTGGCTCATTATCAGACTGATTATTAGAAACATAATCACCATGCCATTATTACTATTTTTTGAGGTGAGGGATTTTTTTTTTTTAAGATTCCATTTTTAAGTAATCTCTGTGTCCATTGTGGGGCTTGAACTCACAACCCCAAGATCAGGAGTCACATGCTCCACTGACTCAGCCAGCCAGGTGCCTTACCAACATGTCATTATTACACCTCGCAAAAGTAACAGTATTTCTTTAAAATATAATCTAATATTTAATTCATATTTAAATTTCCCAGTTTGTTTCAGAGATAGGTTTTTATAGATGATTTGGTGAAATTAGTGTTCGATTTGGCTGTCTCATAAATGTTTTTTTATTCTTTAGCAGTCCTTGCACCATTCTCTTTCCTTTTTTTTTTTTGTTATTGATTAGCTTGTTTTGTTATTTTTTGTTGCTTATATTATTGGTGATTCATTCTGTACTTGACTGATGCTTCCTTGAAGTCTTTAACTACTTTCTCTATTTCCCCTATTTCTTGTAAACTGGTAAATAGATCAGATCTAGAGACTTGATTAAATTCAGGTTCAGTTTTTTTGTTAAAAATTTTTTTAATGTTTATCCATTTTTGAGAGAGAGAGAGAGAGAGAGCGCGCGCGCACATGCAGGGAGTGGCAGAGAGAGAGGGAGCACAGAATCCGAAGCAGGCTCTAGGCTCCAAGCTGTCAGCACAGAGCCTGATGCGGGGCCTGAACTCACAAACTGTGAGATCATGACCTGAGCCGAAGTCAGAAGCTCATCTGACTGAGCCACTGGGGCACCTCTGTTTTTTGTTTTTTTAAATCAAGTATATCCTATGGGTAGTGGTTAATCCTGTTCCATTCAAGAGGAGACCTATGTCTGGATTATTCTTAGGATTTAGATGGTGTTGACCTGATATGTTCATTGTAAATTTCCTCATCATCCTTTCACTTTAGTTTGTAAATTTGTTTTAGCATCCATTAATTATGCATTATTGCCTCAGTTTGTTGTTTGATTAGAAGTTGCAGCGGGGCGCCTGGGTGGCGCAGTCGGTTAAGTGTCCGACTTCAGACTTCAGCCAGGTCACAATCTCACGGTCCGGGAGTTCGAGCCCCGCGTCAGGCTCTGGGCTGATGGCTCAGAGCCTGGAGCCTGTTTCCGATTCTGTGTCTCCCTCTCTCTCTGCCCCTCCCCCGTTCATGCTCTGTCTCTCTCTGTCCCAAAAATAAATAAACGTTGAAAAAAAAAAAAAGTTGCAAGGTGGTGTTTTTCTAATTCTATCATTCTTTTTGTGTTTATGAGCTAAAGTTGTAATAATTAAGAAAAAAAAAATTACCCTCATCAATTATTTGGTTACCCTGACATAATTTAGCACAAGCTGGTTAAATGTTTGATTTATTTCCCCACTATTTTATTTTATTAATTTCTTTTTTAACTTTTATTTATTATTGAGAGAGAGAGACAGAGTGCGAGCAAGCGCGCTAGCTGGGGAGGGGCAGAGAGAGAGTAGACACAGAATCTGAAGCAGGCTTCAGGCTCTGAGCTGTCAGCACAGAGCCTGACCCGGGACTTGAACTCAAAAACTGTGAGATCTTGACCTGAGCTGAAGTCGGCGACTTAAACAACTGAGCCACCCAGGTGCACTCAGGTTCTTTATCAGTTTTCAGAATAGTGCGAGTTGGTCTTAGCAGTCTCTGGTGGTGATCAGTGAAGCATTTGTTTCTTCTTATTAGGTCACCCATTTATATATGTTTGATGTGTTTCAACTCATGGATGTCATGATTGCTTTTGATGCTGAAAAATGGCTTTGAGTTAGCAATTGTCTCTTTTGGTATAACAATTTCATTCTTTGAATAAATGGGATTTGAATCTTGGTTTAATTAACTTCAGTGCCATGTTCTTCCCACTGTTATTGTTGTGCTTCCTTGCAGGAAGCCCTCAAGGAAGTCCTCAAGGTGCAGTTGAGGGGTGCATTTATTGGAATAGGGGCTTGATTCCAGGAGTGTCAACATTTGTATGAACGTAGTTCTAACAGCAGGAGGGCAGAAGATACTTGTGGTACAAAGGCCTGGGCTGTTCATTAGTAGGACAAGTATGACAAGTAAAGAAAAATAGGCTAGAGACATAGCACAAAGGACCTTGCCAGCTGGGTTAAGGGACTTGGTCTTTTTAATACTTAGGTGGTGGGTCATGACAAGTTCATGACATTTTCTTACATGAGGTTGATAGAAAATTATTTTTGAAAGAAGGCCCTCTTGATTGCTATTTTCATTGAAGTTTGCAGAGAAGAACTCAGCCAAAGAAGCCAATATTATCTAAGTAAAACCTGGCAAGAATCACTTGTTGAATGGTTCTTAACTTAATTTCTTAGAAACCTGTAATCTTTAAACCTTTCATTTTTCACATGTGATATGTTGAATTTATGTTGAGTCAGTATGGTGTGTGTATATAATGTATGTAGTGATAACTGAAAGTGTTTTTAAATAATTTATTTCTGGTGGCTTACTCTTTAATTGACCTCCTGTTATGTAATTGGCTATATTGAAATCCAAAGAGTAATTATGGATTAGTGGGCTTTATCATATTTTAACATAAGATTTGGCTAATTTTCTGTTTCACTACATTTTACTTAATAATTTCTAGGGCCTCATGGTTATGAATGTGCTTCAATTTCATAATGCCTCCTGCTATGGCAGACATCCTTGACATCTGGGCAGTGGATTCACAGTTAGCATCTGATGGCTCCATACCTGTGGATTTCCTTTTGCCCACTGGGATTTATATTCAGTTGGAGGTTCCTCGGGAAGCTACCATTTCCTATATTAAACAGGTATGTTAATAGGTAAAATTTTTATCAGTGTAGCTTACTTACTATATTATAGGAAATGTTACTTGTGTAAATCATATGGTCAGTTTGAGAGAAGATTAAGCTTTGGGTCACTACATATTAAAGATTTTGATATTTGCCTTGTATTTTGTGGACATATAAAACAGTCATTCTTACTGTCACTTTTAATCCATATGTGATACCTGATTTAAGAAAAATCAACTTACGTTGATTTTAAATGTTAGTTTAAAACGTTTAAACATTAGTTTGAAACGCTCATTCAGGTTATTAAAAGGAATTTGACATTGTTGAAGAAAGTTTTATGTTAAAATCTTTTTAACTGTCTCTTCCTTCCTCTTCCCTCCGTACCCCACTACTTTTCATGGTGACTATGGGGAGGAAAAAGTTTTCCCTCACTAGTGAATGGTGTGTCCTCCTTTGGAAGCAAAGTCTTTTTTTTTTTTTTTTTAACGTTTATTTGTTTTTGAGAGAGAGACAGAGTGCGAGCAGGGGAGGAACAGAGAGAGAGGGAGACACAGAATCTGAAACAAGCTCCAGCACAAAGCCCTAATGCGGGCCTCAAACTCACCAACTGCAGAGATCGCGACCTGAGCCGAAGTTGGACGTTTAACTGACTGAGCCACCCAGGCGCCACCCCCACCTTTTTAAGTTTTTATTTAAATTGCAGGTGGTTAACATACAGTGTATGTTAGGTAGTTTCAGGTGTGCAATATGGTGATTCAGCACATATACAACACCCTGTGCTCCTCACAATAAGTGCACTCCTTAAGCCCCATCACCTGTTTCACCCATCCCCCCCACCCACCTCCCTTCTGGTGAGCCTCAGTTTGGAAGCAAATTCTTTTACATAACAAGGGTTGCTTGTTTTGTTGGATTATTTTTTGAAGTGAATTGATGAATGCTATTGATTTGTGAAGACTACAAAATGTAAATGAAATTATTTTCTAAACTTTCTCTTTAATGTTTTCCAAATAGCTGAACCCAATATGAAAATCAGGGGTTATATTTTTAAGAAAAAGTTTTTATGACATATGTTTATGTTTTTATTTTTTTTTTAAGTTTATTTATTTTGAGAGAGAGGGAGAGTATATGAATCCCAAGTAGGCTCTGAAATGCCAGCACAGAGCCTGACGTGGGACTCAATCTCATGAAGTGAGATCTTGACCTGAGCTGAAATGAAAAATCAGATGTTTAACTGAGCCACCCGGGACCCCTACCTAGCATAATATTTTCAAGTTCATCCATATATAATAATGAATCGAAATTTCATTCCTTTCTAAGACTTAGTAATGTTCCATTGTATGGATATACCACTTTTTTTATCTGTTCATCTTTTGATGGGCATTTTGGTTGTTTATCTTTTAGCTATTGTGAATAATGCTACTATGTACATTGGTATACATATCTTTTTGAGTCCCTGCTTTCATTTTTTTGGGGTATATGTCTGGAAGTGGAATTTTTATATCATATGGTAATTCTTTTTTAACTTGAAAAAATTTTTTTAATGTTTATATTTGAGAGAGAGAGAGAGAGACAGAGCGCAAGCAGGGGAGGGGCAGAGAGAGATGGACACAGAATCTGAAGTAGAATCCAGGCTCTGAGCTGTTAGCACTGAGCCTGACATGGGGCTCAAACCCATGAGCCATGAGATCATGACCTGAGTTGAAGTTGGACACTTAACGAACCAAGCCGCCCAGGCGCCCCTGTTTTAACTTTGTAAAGAACTGCCAAAGAGCTTTCTACAGCAGTGATACCATTTTTCATCCCCACTAGCAGTACACAAATGTTCTGGTTTCTCCACATTCTGGCCAACAGTTGTAATTTTTGTTTTTGTTTTTTTAATTTTTAATTTTTTATGTTTAGTTTTGAGAGAGAGAGAGAGAATACGAGCAGGGGAGGGTCAGAGAGAGAGAAGGGGACACAAAATCTGAAGCAGGCTCAAGGCTCTGAGCTGTTAGCATAGAGTCCAACATGGGGCTTGAACTCATGAATTGTGAGATCATGACCTGAGCCAAAGTGGGACGCTTAAACCAACTGAGCCAGCCTGGTGCCCCTATTTTTTTTTTTTGTAATGTTTATTTGTTTTTGAGTGAGAGAGACAGAATGCGAGCAGGGGAGGGGCAGAGAGCCAGGGAGACACAGAATCTGAAGCAGGCTCCAGGCTCTGAGCTGTCAGCACAGAGCCTCACGTGGGGCTCTAACTCATGAATCACATGATCATGACCTGAGCCGAAGTTGGATGCTTAACTGACTGAGCCATCCAGGTGCCCCTGTTTGTTTTTGATAATAACCATTTTTATGTCTGTGAAGTGGTATCTTATTGCAGCTTTTCTTTGCATTTACCTCATGACTAATGATGTCAAGCATCTTTTCTTCTTCTTAATGGCCATTTGTAGAATTGTCTATTCAAGACTATTGCACATTTTTTCACTTGTCTTTTTTTTTTTGTTACTGAGCCGTAAGAGTTCTTCAATTATCCTGAATATTAATCGCTTATCAAGTATATAATTTGCAAACATCTTCTCCCATTCTTTGGTTTGCCTTTTCACTATCACATTAGTGTCTATTCATATATGAATTTTGTAAAATTTTGATGAAAATCCAGTTTCCCTATTTTTTCTTTTGTTGTCCATCACTCCTTTTTCATATATAAAACTGAATCTGAGAATTAGCTATGAGTTTTATCCCCAGTTTGTTATTTTCAGCTTTTGGCTTTTGTACTGGCTGCAGTTAAAATTTATCATCCACCTTGTCATTTATATAGTGATCTTTTACATGATCTCATCCAGGAGACTTGGGGGAAGTGATATGAGATTCTGCTTATTTATACTGATAGAGCAATGCTAATTAATGAAGATAACCCTGATGAATAGAAAATAACGCAGGAAAAATAATACAAATTTTGTATGGGAGTGATGATACATACGTTAAAATTTTTTCTATTTTCTGATTAGATGCTATTTATATTCATAAGAATGTTAAATATGGATGTCTTCATTGATTCTTAGCCTTCAGAGATATTCACTTAAAAAAATTTGAAGTATAGTGGTACCTGGGTGGCTCAGTCGGTTAAGCATCTGATTTCAGCTCAGGTCATGATCTCATGGTTTGTGAGTGTGAGCCCCACATCAGGCTCTGTGCTGACAGCTCAGAGCCTGGAGCCTGCTTCAGATCCTGTGTCTCCTTCTCTCTCTGCCCCTCCCTTGCTCATGCTCTGTCTCTCTCTCTCAAAAATAAACATTAAAAAAATAAAAAAAAATTGAAGTCTAGTTGACATATTATATTACTTTTAAGTGTACAACCTAGTGATTCAATAGTTAAGTACATTTTGAAATGCTCACCATGATAAGTGTAGTTACCTTCTGTCACCATACAAAGTTATTGCAATTTTATTGACTATGTTTTTTCTTCTGTGCTTTTCATCTCGTTGGGTTACTTATTTTATAAATGGTATTTTTGTACCTTGTATTCCCCTTCACCTATTTCACCTGTCCCTTCTGCTTCTCCCCTTTGACAGCCACCAGTTTGCTCTATGTATTTATGAGCCTCCTGTTTTTGATTTTTAGATTCTATGTATATATGAAATCATACGGTATTTATCTTTCTCTGACTTATTTCACTTAGCATAAGACTAGGTTTTTTTTTTTTTTTGATGTACTTATAAATGGCATTGTTTTTAAATTTCTCTGCAAGTGTACAGAAACAACAGGTTTCTGTATATTAATTTTGTATTCTGCAACTTTATGGAATTCATTTATTATTTCGAATCGTTTTTTGTGGAATCTTTAGAGTTTTCTATATGTAGTATCATGTCTTCTATAAATAGTGACAACTTCACTTCTTCCTTAACAATTTGAATGTTTTTTCTTTATGTCTGATTGCTGTGACTGGGACTTGTAGTATGGTGTGTTGAGTTAAGGTGGTGAGAGTAGATATTTTTATGTTTCTGATCTTAGAGGAAAAGCTGTCAGCTTTTCACAATTAAGTATGATGTTAGCCATGGGTTTGTCATATATGACTTTATTATGTTGAAGTATATTTTCTCTCTTCCCACTTGTTTTTATCATGCAGGATCATGAAATTTTGTCAAATGCTTTTTCTGCATCTACTGAGATGATTAGATGGTTTTTATCTTCCATTTTGTAAATGTGGTATGTCATATTGATTGATTTGTGGATAATGAACCATCTTTGCATCCTTGGAATGCAGTGATTGTGGTGAATAAACCTTTAAATGTCTTGCTGAATTTGCATTGCTAATATTTTGTTGAGGATTTTTGCAGCTATGGTCATTGGGGATATTGGTATGTGGTTTTCTTTTTTTGTAGTGTCTTTGTCTGGTTTTGGTATCAGAGTAATACTGCCCTTGTAGAATGAATTTGGAAGCATTCCTTCTTTTTTAGATGAGTTTGAGAAGGATTGATAGTAAATCTTTTATGAATGGTGGAATTCACTGGTGAAGCCGTCTGGTTCTGGATTTTGTTTGTTGGGAGTTTTTTTTTCTTTTGATTTTTTTTAAAGGGTTTTTTTTTTTTTTTTAAGTTTATGTATTTATTTTGAGAGAGAGCAAGCATGAGCAGAGTAGGGGCAGAGAGAGAATAGAAGCAGGTGCTGCGCTACCAGCACAGAGCCTAACATGGGGCTCTCACGAACTGTGAGATCATGAGCTGAGCAGAAATCCAGAGGTAGACACTTAACTGATTGAGCCATGTAGGTGCCCCTTTCGGGAGTTTTTTTTTTTTTTTTAAATTACTGATTCCATTTTGTTACTGGCAATCAGTCTGTTTAGAGTATCTGCTTCTTTCTGATTCAATGTTGGAAGATTGTTTCTAGGAATTTATCCATTTCTAGGTTTTCAAATTTGTTGGCACATGATTTTTTGTAGTAGTCTCTTATAATCCCTTATATTTCTGTGGTGTCAGTTGTAACTTCTCTTTCATTTCTGATTTTGAGTTCTCACTCTCTTTCTTGATGAGTCTGGCAGATACTCAATGATTTTGCTTATGTATGTGCATTTTATGTGCATTATACTATTACATTAACTACAAAAATGGGTTAATAGTATATATATTCTACTACAAGTTGGCATTTCAAAAAAAACAACCTTAATATATCTTGGACAGTTTCCTATGTTACCTTTTATTTTTATTTTCACAGATGTATAGTACTTTATTATTGATTTAGTCAATCCTTTATTGCTGAACACTTGGCTTGTTCTATGTTTTTGAGTTTTACAAAGAGTGCTGTAGTAAGTATCTTTGTAGATGTATTTTATACACTTGAGCAAGTTTTTCTGTTCCAGAAAGTGTCTAATTTTTTCCTGCAGATGTTATGGAAGCAAGTTCACAATTACCCAATGTTTAACCTCCTTATGGAAATTGACTCCTATATGTTTGCATGTGTGAATCAAACTGCTGTATATGAGGAGCTTGAAGATGAAACAAGAAGGCTCTGTGATGTCAGACCTTTTCTTCCAGTTCTCAAATTAGTGACAAGAAGTTGTGACCCAGGGGAAAAATTAGACTCAAAAATTGGAGTCCTTATAGGAAAAGGTAATTTAAGTACTTCCTAGTATGAATTCTTACCATGTTTGTTGCTATATGTATAAACATGTAGTATACATGTAGTATAATCTAAGACATTGTAGAGTATGGCCCAAGGACCAATGCTTGTCTGTAAATTGTTAACCAGCCTGAGATCAGGTAAGTATAAAAATTGAGAGTAAATGTTTATAAATTCCTGTAGCAATGTGATATTGCCACAGTATCCCAGGGGTTATATTTTTTGCATCCTTTTCTAGTGACTTATTTTTATTTGCAAAATAATGTTTCTTGGCAGATTGGAAAGAAAAAAGTTGTTCCTTTGTCTCACATAGTTTGAGAAGAGATACCTTTTCTGAGAGATACATTCTCTGTTTCTTTTAAATGCCTCTACGGTATAAACACAATTTATATACAACTCTCTATACCAACCAAGATTTTAAGCTGATTGATAAATTCCAATATTATTGACAAATATTACTCCTTAATTTTTCTTTAAGTAGAGTTATTTTTGTAGTGAGTGAAGATTAATTATGTCCATGTTCTTCTTTGCAAATTAATTCCAGGGAGAATTGTGAATAACAAAGAAAATATGGTACAGTCTTGCTGTAATAATCATAACTGTCTCAGGGGCAATAGGATATCAGTATCCTGCTTTAGGCAAGATACTAACTTGAGTTAAGTACTATAAGAGGTTAACTCTGGAAGAGACTTGAAGTTTGTTTGTTTGTTTATTTTTGAGTAGCAGTTTTTGATTGTTTTCATTATTTTATTTTATTTTACTTTATTTTATTTTATTTCATTTCATTATTTTATGTTATGGTATTTTATGTTATTTTATGTTATGTTATTTTAATTTAATTTAGTTTAATTTATTTATTTTATTTTATTTTATTTTATTTTATTTTATTTTATTTTATTTATTTTTTTAAACATTTTTTTAAACGTTTTATTTATTTTTGAGACAGGGAGAGACAGAGCATGAACGGGGAAGGGTCAGAGAGAGAGGGAGACACAGAATCCGAAACAGGTTCCAGGCTCTGAGCTGTCAGCGCAGAGCCCAACGCGGGGCTCGAACTCACGGACAGTGAGATCGTGACCTGAGCCGAAGTCGGACGCTTAACCGACTGAGCCACCCAGGCGCCCCTGTTTTATTTTAATTTAGAGACTTGAAGTTTAAATACAAAACCAAAATATCGACTGGTGGTTGTTGTATTTGGATTGGCCTCTGTATTGATTAAATTCACTATTACAGGATAATATAGTACCATCCCATTTAGGATTATACGTATTTTCAAGATAATCTAGTGCCATCTCCTCTAAGAACCATGCCCTGTGAGATTGCATTCTTTGATGGTGACCTATAGCAATTCAGGCTAACTAATGATTACAAATGTGGGACTACACTCTTCCCTCTGAGTACATAGAACAGAACCTTGTTGATTTACTGAATGACAGCCTGGTATTCAAAAAGTGTTTTTATTTTTTTTTTTGTAATTTTTTTTTAAGTTTATTTATTTATTTTGAGAGAGAGAGCACAAACACATGTGAGCAGGGGGAAGGGCAGAGAGGAAGGGAAAGAGAATTCCAAGAGGCTGCATGCTCTTAGGGTAGAGCCCAACTTGGGGCATGAACCCACGAACCTTGAGATCACGACCTGAGCTAAAATCAAAAGTCAGATGTTTAATAGACTGAGCCACTCAGGCACCCCTTAAAAAGGTTAATTACTTCAGAGGATAACTAGTTTGCTTTAGGCAATATTTTTTCCCCCTTAAATAGGTTTGTAATTATTTACCATACAAAATTTTATTTTTTCCCTAAGATTGTATTTATTTATTGTTAAATAATTTTCATACTCAACATGGGTCTTGAATGCACAGCCCCAAGATCAAGAGTCACACACTCCACCAAGTGAGCCAGCCAGGTACCACCCAAATTTTCTTATATATTAATGACCTCAGTAGAGAGCATTCCTTTCGATTTGCCAGAGCTCCAAAGATCTTTTTGATAAATTTTAAATTCTCCATTACAAAAAATCTCCCCTTTGAATTGAAGAATATATGGAAAAGTAAAAAGAATAAACACAGTCTTATCCAAGACAAGAATATTCCCTGGCAATATTGAGATATATAGTTTTTTCCAAATGGCTGTGTGTGTGTGTATGAAGATATATAAGTTTTGTATATTTCTATACTGATGAAAGGAAGTAGATCATAACCACACTGATTGTTAAGGAAGCTAAAATATTTGATAACCCAAAAGGTTAGCACCAGAGAGAGAGCTAACTTTCGTCAGGATATAGTTATCTTTTGAGATGTAACAGTTTTCAAAACTGAAATCTCTGCACTCTCTTCTAGTCGTGATCTCCAAAATATATGAGCTCATTAGCCACTATTAACCTCTACATAAGCTTGCCAGACTTAGCAAATAAAAATATAGTAGATTGAGATATTAAATGGGATATACTTCCTGATAAAAATCATTCATTGTTTATCTAAAATTCAAATAGAATTGAGCATGCTGGTTTTTTATTTGGCAACACTGACTTTGCCCCGCCACAATGCAGGGATTATATAGATGTAGGTATAGGTATAGGTGTAGGTATAGGTACAGGTATGGGTAGATGTATATCTTGAATTTCTCTTTCTATAAGTAATGTGATCATATTTCCTTCTGTATCATAAAGCTTATTATATAAAAAACTTTAATGCAGTGTGCCCTGCAATTTGATGGATCAAGATGCAAAGAGTGTTTTATATTAACTTGAACAGTTTTTAAATTCTTAACTATTTATAAATCGTATTTTAGATTTTCAGTGCATCTAGGAAACCTGATGTTAATGATCATATACACAAATTCAAGTGTTAACATTAATTTAGGAGTTTGAGTAATTCTGCTTATTATTTTACAATGAATTTTTACTTTCAATACCTAACAAGTCAGTTTTTGCCATTGCTAATTTGTATGTGGTGACTACAACCGGGACTTGGTGAGGTCATGCCTCCTGGGAAAACAATAAACAATTATTTCAATTTAACTTCAGGAACAAGTTTGCTGCCTCCTCCTCCCCAAAGAAAACAATAGATATAATTGCCCTGATGGGTCTAAAAATACCTTTTCCTGAGTGATAATATATTTGATCATTTTATTTTTTATGTTTATTCTAAGTAATTATTTACAGAGCTGCTCTTTGGATTCTGATTATCCTCTGTAGTGAAGGTACCTGTCACCCCTGCATTCATTTCTCCAAATACGCATTAGGAAATCTTGATTGGAGGATTTTGTCAGCATCCTGAAAAACATGTTTGAATACTCCCTTATTTTCCCCGACCTGTAAAGTTGTGGTATAGTTTAAAGTGAAGGATATCTAGAGTCTGGAGGACTTTAACAATGTCGTTAATGTGAAGAAATTATTCACTCAATACTTCTTTTATATTAAAAAATTATATTTGATTCTAAGCTAAATAATATTCTTATCTTAAAATTTAAGGTTTGTTGGGGTGCCTGGGTGGCTCATTTGGTTAAGTGTCCAACTCTTGCTTTCAGCTGAGGTCATGATCTCGTGGTTTGTGGGTTTGAGCCCCATGTGTCTCTCTCTCTCTGCCCCTCCCCCACTCGCTCTGTCTCAAAAAAATAAATAAATACATAAACCTAAAAAGAATAAAAATTTGAGACGTATTCCTAGGAGCAGTTGGGAAACTATTGAAGGGATTTAAATAGGGGAGTAACATCAGATTTGCATTTTTGTTTTTTTGAAAGAGCAAGAGAGTGAGTGCATGAGTAGGGGAGGGGGAGAGAGGGGCAGGAGGAGAGAGTGATAATCCCAAGCAGACTCTACACTCAGCATGGAGCCCAATGAGGAACTCCATCCCATGACCTTGGGATCATGACCTGAGCCAAAATCAAGAGCTGGACATTCAACCACTTAACCAACTGAGCCACCTAGGTGTTGCCATCATATTTGCATTTTATAAAGAATTATTCATACTGGAAAATGGAGCATGGGTTGGAGAGATTAAGACTGGGAGTAGAGAAATTAGTGAAAAACTGATGTAGTAATCCATGGGAGGGACAGTGATGGACTGGGAATAAATTAATGGCTGCAGGAACTAGGAGAAGTAGACAGGGTTGAGAGACATTTAGGAAGTGGTTTAGACGTGATTTTTAGTAGATAAAGGGAGATAAAGAGTTTGATTTTTGTTAAATGTAGTAGGTACACATTTCCCTTTCCTCACCTGTAATACCTGTGTCTGTGAGTAGAAAGAGCTTCAGCTGTGCTGGCAAACAAGCTCCAAAATCCCTCAGCTAGTCTGCATAAATTATAGTTCTTTCATGGCTGAATAAGAGTGTATATTTCCATTCCAGATCCAAAACTATCCAGCAAATTATAATGTACTCTCAAGATTTTACCTTTGCTGCATTCATTATGCGGCTTAACCATTTTTATGTTTTTACATTTAATACCACAGATTGATTCTAATATTTATTTTTGAAATAATAATTGTTTTAATATGTAAAAGAAAATAGACAATGGAGATAAGTCCACTGTCTAGGTAACCCTGATTGACATGCATATATTCAGATAGTATAGATTCAAATGATAGGGTATTAAATGGCCTTATGGAACAAATACTAGCAGGCTGCTTCCCTGTACTTCTGTCCTCAGCACTGTGAAATACTGTCATCATCTCAGGTATCTTTTCAGAACAAAAATGTATACATATTCTATACTCTTTCTTTTGAATTTGCATAAAAGGAATCTTGTGAGACTCATTTTGTCCCTGCTTTTTACATTTAACTTACCTGGAGCTTTTAATGTAACAATACCAATCTAATCTATCCATTGATCACTTCTACTACCATATAATGGTATATGGATGTATCTCAATTTTAAAACTAGGTCTTAATTATTAACTTTATTTCCAGTTTTTAAATTATTATAAACAAAACTACAGTGAACATTCTTGTACTGTTAACAGTACGTTGTACAAATAATGTACTTCTCTAGGTTTGTGGAAATAAAGACCACCCAATGAGAACAGACTATTTACTCAGAGCTTGCTATTATAGTAAAGGAGCTTTTTGTTTGTCAGTGACCCAAAGGCAGGCAGGGGAGTGAAAAAGTGTTATGCTAAAGAAGGGGGAATGCCTCTTGTATGGCTGATTGGAAGTTTTTGGCCAGAAGCTGGAGGTGGGGGGTCACTAGAAGTTGGGCATCTTATATGCATGATTTGGGGGTGCATATTTGGCACTTACTGGCTAGTACTGGGTCTCTCAAGCTAAAATTTCTGTTGGCAGAATTTTGAGGTCAAAGAATGTATGTGTATGTTTATAATTTCTAATATTAAATAAATACGCCTTCCAGTACAGGGTGTTGTTAAACTTTAAAATGTTTGCCATCTTACAAGTAAAAGTTTATGTATACAAATTTCTGCATGTTTATTTGTTGTAAATTTCTAGCATTGTTTATTAGGATAATGATAAGTTTATGAAAAGGTTGCTGTATTTAGTTGTCTGCATGGTAGAAGTGGTTCATAATTAAGTACAGTGAAGAATAATTTTATATTCATGAGATTTTTGACTGATATAACCATTGTTGAAAAATCACAGTGAAACCTAAGTTTAATCTATAAAATTTAAATTTACTGAGCCTTAAGTAAAAATGTGAGTTTTAAACTGATTAATTTAAAAGTTTTCAGATTCTTAGGCTTTCTCAGATATGATAAACGTGATTTTTACTTGGTTTGTAAAGAAAAACTGGATAGTTTATAGGTGGTTTTATCTAATTATTGAGTTTATTTCTTATTTTGAGAGGGAGAGAGAAAGCATACGAGCATGTGTGTATAAGTGGGGAGGGACAGAAAGGAGAGAGAGAGAATCCCAAGTAGGCTGCATGCTGTCAGCAGGGAGCCCCATTTGGGGCTCGATCTCATAAACCTTGAGATCATGACCTGAGCCAACCCTTAACCAGCTGAACCACCCAGGCGCCCCTTATATGTGGTTTTAAAATGTGTATACTATTTCCGTGATTATCTTTATCAAACTGGTACCTAACTACATTTCTTTGAAAGATTTCAAGTTTGTCTTCTTTAGAAAGCTGATTGTGTGTTCACCTTCTATATATGAAATGTGTTATTTTATCTGGATGTTCTTTTGATCCTTGTGTAATATTTTCCTACCCAGTTTTGTTTTCTTGATAAAAATTGAACGTCCAGTATATTTGGTTGGATATATTTTGTATTTCTTGTATTATTATTAGCTACTCAAAATGACACTGTAAAAAAATTTGTTTAGGTCTACATGAATTTGATGCACTGAAGGATCCTGAAGTGAATGAATTCCGAATAAAAATGCGCAAATTCAGTGAAGAAAAGATTCAGTCACTTGTGGGATTGTCTTGGATGGATTGGCTAAAACAGACGTATCCACCAGAACATGAACCATCCATCCTTGAAAACTTAGAAGATAAACTTTATGGAGGAAAGCTCATTGTGGCTGTTCATTTTGAAAATTGTCAGGTAGTGTTGTATTATTTTAAGAAATATTTTGTAATAAATCTGTGATTTTACCTGAATGCAGCACCAATCTTAGAAGAGGTTCTTGCTCACTTGGTAAATGCTGTTACAAAGAGCATTTTTAGATTTAAGATGGAAATTTTAGCATTAGGTGTGATACATGCTTTGCATGTGTATGATTTTTGATGCAATGTTATATTAGTCTAGATTGGGTTTGGAAAATTGCAGTTTTTGAATGGTTTTTATACTTAAAAGGGATGTAAAAAAACTCAAGGAATTTTTAAGAGATGTTAAAGAAAGAGAAAAAGAATGAAAAGAATATTGACAAAGACTCATAGGTTGTCAGCAAAACCTGGGTCTTTACAGAAAAAGATTGCCAACCCCAGTCTAGACAGTGTTTTTTAGTTACTGGGTTTTCTCATGTGATTTTGCTCTTGTCTATAAAATGAAAGCTTTGATCAGATGATCTCTTTTTTCCATATTCTTATATTTGCATTCTTTAAATATGTAATTAAGTGCTGATATGGAATTGGGCATTATAATGGAGTGTGTATATACAGTTAATCCATATCTGAATAGTCACAGTTATTTTAGAAGCCAGATTATGGTACTACCTTTGTATATAGTATGGTCATTTTATCATCTAGGATCTGGCTTCGAATTAGGGTAGGAGTTCAAGAATATTTTGTGCTGTTCTTTCTTCAATTACTCTGATAACAACAATGATATAAACCCATTTTAGTAAACATTCTATATTAAGCACTTCACCATGCTAAGAGCTATGAAAGGTATTTTTGTTATAGTCTCCACTTTTAAATATTAATTTTTTATTTTTTTAGAGAGAGTGCGAGTGGGAGAGTGGGAGAGAGGGACAGAGGGAGGGGAGAGAGAGAGAGAGAGAGAGAGAGAGAGAGAGAGAGAGAGAGAGAGAAAGCTTAAGCAGTCTTCACACTCAGCGTGGTGCCTAATGCAAGTCTCGATTCCATGACCCCAGATCATGACCTGAGCCAAAATCAAGATTCAGACACTCAACTGAATGAGCCACCCAGGCACCCCTTTAGTCTCCACTTTCAAAAACAACTCTATAAAGTGTTATCATCCTCGTTTTATAGGGAAGAAACTGAAAGGGAGAGAAGTTTTTTGTATGTGTGCCAAGGCCTTATAGCTGGTCTGTGGTATAGTCAGGATTTTCTCCAGATGTTTCTGGTTTTATTCAGTTCTGCCTCCTTCCCAACAATACGTATCTAAATATTTGTAGGAACAAATGCAAAAGCAGGAGCCTGCCTTCTGGCCTTTTACCAAGGAAGTTTATATAGGTTAAAAAAAAACCACAACAACAACAAAAACATTTGATACTGTATCCTGAGATATGTTCAGACAGAAGTTCAATTAAACAAAGATTTGGATATTATAAAATCTCAAGATCAAATTTAAAATACTGTTTAGGGAATTCTGCCCTCTTGAAAGAGCTGGAATGGGGAATTTTATTTACTGCTGTTAGGTGACTAGAAGTCAACTTGAAAACACTGGCTCAGGGCAATTTGCCCATCTAGGTCAGTCTGCATTTCATTACTTATGGGTCAGATCTCTACTGGCTGTGCATATCTTAATGTAATCATCATTGTAAAAAAGTATGTGTGAAAATAAATGTTTTGAAATTAAAAGAGAAATGGAGATACTGTAAAATCTTAGTGGATTCCAAGCATAGAATACCTTTTCAATTTTATATATATATATATATATATATATATAGAGAGAGAGAGAGAGAGAGAGAGAGAGAGAGAGAGAGAGAGGTTTTTTTTGTTTAAGTTTTTAATAATTCATTGCTCATCAGGACAAGTGCACTCTTTAATCCCCATCACCTGTTTCACCCATCCCCCCACCTACCTCCTTTCTGGTAACCATCAGTTTGTTTTCTACAGTTAAGAGACCCTTTCTTGGTTTCTCTCTCTTTCTCTCTTTTTATGCCTCCTTGCTTGTTTGTTTTGTTTCTTAAATTCCACATGAGTGGAACCATGTGGTGTTTGTATTTCTCTTACTTACTTTGCTTATCATTATACTCCCTAGCTCCAACTGTGTTGTTGCAAATGGCAAGATTTCATTCTTTTTTTTTATGGCTAAATAATATTCTATTGTGCATATCCCATCTTCTTTATCCATTCACCTATCAGTAGACACTTGGGCTATTTCCATAATTTGACTATTGTAAACAATGCTGTTATAAACATGGGGGTGCATACATCTCTTTGAATTAGTGTTTTTCAATTTTTTTGGTGAATACCCAGTAGTGTGATTACTGTGTGTAGAGTAGTTTTAGTTTTAACTTTTTTTTTTTTAATTAAAAAATTGAAAGCATTTTTTTCTATCTTTAAATTTTTGAGGAACCCTCATACTGTTTTCCACAGCTGCTGGACTAGTATAATTTCTCACCAGCAGTGCAAGAGAGTTCCTTTTCTCCACATCCTTGCCAAAGATTGTTGTTTCTTGTGTTTTTGATTTTAGCCATTTGACAGGTGTGAGGTGGTATCTCATTGTGGTTTTGATTTGAATTTCCCTGATGATGAGTGATATTAAGCATTGTTTTGTGTGTCTGTTGGCCACCTGTATGTCTTCTTTAGAAAAATGTCTATTCATGTCTTCTGCCAATTTTTTCATTGGATTATTGGTTTTTTAGGTGTTAACTTGTAGAAATTATTATTATTATTTTTTATAATTTATTTATTTTGAGAGAGGGAGAGAGCATGAGCAGGGGAGGGGCAGAGAGAGAGAGAGAGAGGGAGAGAGAGAGAGAGAATATGAATCTCAAGCAGGCTCTGTTCTTTCAGCCTAGAGCCCAATGTGGGGCTCCATCTCATGAACTATGAGATGATGACCTTAGCCGAAAGTAAGAGTCAAGATGCTCAACTGACTGACTCACCCAATTTGTATAAATTCTTTATATATTTTGGATACTAACCCTTTATTGGATATGTCATTTGGAATATCTTCTCCCATTCTTTATGTTGCCTTTTAGTTTCATTGATTGCCTCCTACACTGTGCAGAAGTTTTTTATTTTGGTATAATCCCAATAGTTTAGTTTTGCTTTTGTTTCCTTTGTCTCAGGGGACCAAAAAGTTGCTATAGGTGATGTCTGAGTAATTACTGCCTGTGCTCTCTTCTAGGATTTTTATGGTTTCCTTTCTGACATTTAGGTCTTTAATACATTTAGAATTTATTTTTGTGTATGGTATAAGAAAGTGGTCCAGTGTCATTCTTTTGAAAGAAGCTGTCCAGTTTTCCCAGCATCATTTGTTAAAGAGACTGTCATTTTCTCTTTGTATATTATTTTCTGCTTTGTTGAAGATTAATTGACTATGTAATTGTGGGTTTATTTCTGTTTTTTTTTTTTTTTTTATTTTGTTCTGTTGATCTGTGTGTCTGTTTTTGTGCCAGTACCATCCTGTTGTTTTTTTTTAATTTTTTTTTTAACGTTTATTTATTTTTGAGACAGAGAGAGACAGAGCATGAATGGGGGAGGGTCAGAGAGAGGGAGACACAGAATCTGAAACAGGCTCCAGGCTCTGAGCTGTCAGCACAGAGCCCGACGCGGGGCTCGAACTCACGGACCGCGAGATCATGACCTGAGCCGAAGTCGGCCGCTTAACTGACTGAGCCACCCAGGTGCCCCAGTACCATCCTGTTTTAATTACTACAACTTAGTAATATATCTTGCAGTCCAGATTTGAGATGCCTTCAGCTTTGCTGTTCTTTGTCACATTTGCTTTGGCTATTTGGAGTGTTTTGTGGTTCCATACTAATTTTATGATTGTCTGTTCTAATTGTGTGAAAAATGCCATTGGTATTTTGATAGGGATTGCATTAAATCTGTAGATTGCTTTGGATAGTAGAGACATGTTAATAGTATTTGTTCTTCCGGTCCATGATCATGGAATGTCTTTTCATTTCAATGTATCATCCTCAATTTCTTTCATCAGTGTCTTATAGTTTTCAGAGTATAGGTCTTTCACCTCTTTGGTTAGGTTTATTTCTACATATCCTATTATTTTTGGTGCAATTTTACTTTTTTTTTTTTTTTTAGTGTTTATTTGTTCTTGAATGAGAGAGAGAGAGAGAACATGAGCAGGGGAGGGGCAGAGTGAGAGAGGGATGCAGAATCTGAAAGAGGCTCCACCCTCTGAGCTGTCAGCACACAGCCTGATGCGGGGCTCGAACTCACAAGCTGTGAGATCATGACCTGAGCTGAAGTCAGATGTTTAACCGACCGAGCCACCCAGGCACCCCTTTTTGGTGCAATTTTAAATGGGATTGTTGTCTTAATTTCTTTTCTGCTGTTTTATTATTAGTGTATAGAAATGTGTATAGAAACAGATTTCTGTATATTGATTTTGTATCCTGTAACATTACTGAGTTCATTTATCAGTTCTAGTAGTTTTTTGGTGGAGTCTGTAGGGTTTCTATATATAGTATGTCATCTGCGAATAGTGAAAATATTACTTATTCTTTACCACTTTGGATGCCTTTTATTTCTTTTTTCTTGTCTGATTGCTGTGGTTAGGACTTCTAGTACTACAGTGAATAAACGTGATGAGAGTGGACATCCTTTTCATGTTCCTGGTCTTAAGGGAAAAGCTCTCAGTTTTTCACCTTTAAGTATGATCTTAACTGTGGGTTTTCCGTATATGACCTTTATTGTGTTGAAGTATGTTCTATCTACTCCTAATTTGTTGAGGGTTTTAATAATGAATGGAGGTTGTACTTTGTCAAATGTTCTTTAAGCATCTGTTGAATTGATCATGTGGTTCTTATCCTTTCTCTTATTGAAGTGTTGTATCATATTGATCAATTTGTGAATATGGAACCGCCCTTGCATCCCTGGAATAAATTCCACTTGGTTATGTGAATCATTTAAAAAAACTTTTTTTTATATTTATTTATTTCAAGAGAGAGAGAGCTAGTGAACGAGCACTAGCAGGGTACGGGCAGAGAGGAGAGACAGAATCCCAAGCAGGCTCTGCACCATTACTGCATAGCTCAGTGTGGGGCTTGCGCTCACAAACAGTGAGATCATGACCTTAGCCAAGATCAAGAGTCAGATGCTTAATCGACTACGCCATGGGGTACCCCATCGTCATTACTGCTAATGACCAACATTAGGAAGCAGCATGTGGGAATATTAAACTAAGCATGAGATGAAATGTAACAAAGCATACATATAGGTTAAAAAATGATTTTCATAGGATTGTTAGGGAGAACTACAGACTACGTTTTAGGTGATCTAAAAGGTGAAATTTTAGATCACCACATAGTCACTATCAGCCAGCATAGAACAGGGCTCTTAATAAGCAAGATAAATATAATCATGGAATTATCATGTTTCAGATTTAAAGAACATTAGTCCCAACAGCCAAACCACAAAGGCATTATTTTTAATTCCAGGAGTCATAATTTATTAAAGATACCAATAAACCTGAGCATCGTTTTCAAACCTGTGTTGTTTTCTTTTTTAACCTCACTCAGCATAAGTTAAATGAAATTATTCTTTCAATTAAGGGATGGGGGCAGATGGCATTTGAAATTGTCTCCTGTGTGTTAGGGAACAGGGCAGGTTGTACAGAGGGTAGAAGGAGGTGGTGACTATACTTTCTGGGAATTTTTGAGAATATATCAGAAGCATGGGCAGAAATGTGAGAACAGTGAAGCATATACGGTAAAACTATGAAGAAGTATTTCTTCACCCATCTAGACATTTTCTGAATTAGCCCAGTTGTCATGATATATATGTCATCACTAATTAATTGTATCCCTTCCTGCGAAGCAGAAATATCTATCCCACTCATACGCCCAGTGTCTTTGTTGCATAGTCTCTCATATATAGTTGTTTGTAATCATTGAGCAATACAATGCAAGCCAGTTCCTCAGGAAAATTACAAGTCTTTCAAAGGTGCAATATTTTGTGAAGTATTTCAAAGAGATGTTGGAAAACTGCTTGAAATACAAGAAAAACCAGTTGACTTCTGACCAGTCAGTCTAATTAACATTTATGTGAAAAATATTAACAAGGGTGGTGAGACACTGGTAGTAATTTAGGAGACATGAATTTTATCACCAAGAGATTAAGATTGGTCTTTGAAGGAAAGTTTTGAGCTGTTGGTACTATATATAATTCCATTATATAAATGTAAGTTGAGCTTTAAATAATGCGAGGGTTACTGGTGCTAATCCCTTTGCATTCAAAAAACCAGGTATGGGGGTGCATGGGTGGCTCCATTGGTAAATGTCCAACTCTTGATTTCAGCTCAGGCTGTGGCCTCATGATTCGTGGGATCAAACCCTGCATTGAGGCTCTGTGCTGACAGTGTGGAGCCTGCTTGGGATTCTCTCTCTTCCTCTCTCTTTGTCCATACCTTGGCTTGTGTGTGCGTGCTTTCTCCCCTGCCCTCTCAAAAAAAAAGAAAATCCATGTATAACTTTTGACCCACATAAAACTTAGCTACTAATAGATTCCTGTTGACTGAAAGTCATATTTGGTTTACACATATCTAATATATATATTATATACTATATTTTTACAATAAAGTAAGCTAGAAAGAAGAAAATGTTATTAAGACATAAGGAAGAAAAAACACATTTACAGTATTGTACTGGATTTATATTAAAAAAACATAATTAGGTGGACCCACACAATTCAAACCCATGTTGTTCAAGTGTCAATTGTATATCCATTGTCTCAGTTGTATCTTTCATAACTGATTATGAAACATTCATATTTCTGTTGTTTGTTTTTTGTCTATTTTTTGAAGTTTATTTATTTATTTTGAGAGAGAGAGAGAGAGAGAAGAAAGGGCAGAGAGAGAGTGAGAGAGAGAATCCCAAGCAGGCTCTGAGCACTGTCAGCACAGAGCCCAATGTGGAGCTTGAACTTACAAATCATGAGATCATGACCTGAGCCAAAATCAAGAGTTGGTCACTTAACTGACTGAACCACCCAGGCACCCCTGTTTGTTTGTTTGTTTGTTTGTTTGTTTGTTTGAATCTATTTTTAAATTATGTAGTGTGTGTCTTACTGATTTGTACAAGTTCTTGGTATTTGGGGGGGGGTAGTGAATTTTTGTCATTCATAGGTGTTGGGTGTGTATTTTCTTGAAGTGTGGCTTATCTTTGTTATTCTTTTTGTTTTGTTAGTTTTGTTTTGCTTGGTTTTTATCCTCAAGTTCCAGTCAGTGTTCACGTTTCCTCAATTGTCATGCCTCTCTCTCTCTCTCTCTCTCTCTCTCTCTCTCTCACACACACACACACACACACACACACACACACACACACACACACAGCATATCAACTTCATTATTGCTGTTATATGAAATAATGTTGATTTACGTATTTCTATTGGATGTATGCCTAGAAACAGAACTGGTAAGTCATAGGTGTATGTGTGTAATCAGTTTTTAATAGATACTGCAAAATAATTTTCCATATTTATATTCCTACCAGTAATATTTTGAGAGTTTAGTGTCTCCACATCTTTGCTAATACTTGATATTGTCACATTTAAAAACTCTTTTAAAATTTGTCATGTTCTTTTTCATTGAGTTTCAAATTTCACTTAATTATGTTTTATTTCTTGGAGTTCTGTTTGATTCTTCTTCAGATATATTTGCTCTTTATTCATTTTCAAACCGTCTTTAATTCTTGAAACATACCAACCATATTTATTTTATTTTCTGAATATTACTTCCAGTATCTGCAGTTTTTCAAGCCCAGTTCTCATTTCTGGTCTTTTCTGTAGCTTCTTGCTATCTGATAATGAGAGTGTTCTCCAGTTTTGTGTTTCTCAGTGTATGAAATAGAGGGTAAATGGGAATCATAGAATAATTTTATGATGTATTAAGCTGCTTAGGCATTATCCAGATGTGTGCTATATAATACAGTAATCAGTAGCCACATGTGTATATTTAATTTTAAATTTAAGTTAATCAAGTAAAATTAAAATTCATTTCTTTTCATAGCCATATATCAAGTTCTCAAGAGCCACTGTGTCTAGTGACTTTTATTGGATAGCACAGAATAGAATATATCTATTATTAGAGTTTTTTTGGGTGGCACTGCTTTAGACAGTTCTGACCATTTGTAGTATGTTAAAAAAGAGTATCATATCTCTTTGTGACTCTCTTTTTAAAGTTTAAAAATTTTTTTTTTTATTTTTGAGAGAGAGAGGGTGGGTGAGGGGCAGAGAGAGAGAGAGAGAGAGAGAGAGAGAGAGAGAGAGAGAGACACCCAGAATCCAAAGCAGGCTCCAGGCTCTGAGCTGTCAGCACAGAGCCTGATGTGACTCTTTTTTTAAAGATAGATTGCTTTTAAGCTAGATGAAGGTTAGTTTTAAGGTAGATAGTGCAAGGGGATTAAATAAGAAGTTATATTTCTCTTTAGGATAAACATGAAGCATTGCTGAAGTAGAAGAGTATTACTGGAAATGGAGAGGTGAACAGTTGGCAGTCCGTTAGAATGTAAGATCATTGGTATCTTAGTGGGAAGTCAGGTGAGGGAGGAAAGTGGAATCATGAGTCCTCATATGACTCTGAGGATCCTAGCTCATGTGCTTTGATGCCTATAGTAACAACTCATATAGAGAATTCAGGAGACAAGGGGTAAAAATACTAGAGAAAATAGATTGGAATACCCAGTAAGTTCATATTTAAAAAGTTGGAATTTTAGGTACCTTGTGGAAAAGGGAGATGACTTAACTTGTTAGAAATATTGTAGAATCCATCTCCGGTCAGTACAGGGAATTCTCTAACAATCACATTTGTCCAGAGTAGCAGTTAGCTGCCTTTGGAGATGGTGAATTTTCTTATATCCTTTGGTATGTGATCATGTGGTGTGAAATTATTTTGCTAGCTTTTGAGAAGTTCCAGGTGTTATTAGATCATCTTTACTGTCTGTACCTTTGGGATTTATGATGAGGAGTTTTGATAATATCCAGTCCCTACTGTATCTTCATTTTTCATTAATTAAAATTTCTTTTGTTTCTTTTTGTATGTTATAAAATTGGACAGAATTGTTCATTTAAGTTTAATTATTGTAAAGTGTACATCTCTTGTTACCATTGACAACATAAAATTCTCAGTTTAACTAAATTTGAACAACTGCAGGTTTTTGGTGTAAAATTTTTAAAGAAAGATATTTGGGAAATGCGTTTGATAAACTTTCTAATGATAAACTTTAGTTAAATATTAGTGTGACCTGTGGGATCTGTGGTACTTTGTGTAGTGTAAGACGACTTGCAGACCATCAAATGTTAACAAATTTGATGGGACACGTTTTAAAAATTATTTATTTATTTTTTGATTTTTTAAAAAAATTTTTAAGTAATCTCTGCATCCAACGTAAGGCTTGAACTCAGAACCCCAAAATCAAGAGTCGCATGCTGTGCTGACTGAGCCAGCCAGGTGCCCCTGGACACATTGTATTTAGAAAACAGGAGGGGCGCCTGGTTGGCCCAGTTGGTTAAGCATCTGACTTCGGCTCAGGTCATGATCTTGCAGTTTGGAAATTTGACCCCTACTTTGGGCTCTGTGCTGACAGCTCAGAGTCTGGAGCCTGCTTCAGATTCTGTGTCTCCCCCTCTGCCCCTCCCCTGCTCATATTCTCTCTCGCTCTCTCTCTCTCTCTCTCTCTCAAAAATAAATAAACATTAAAAAAATCCTTATAGAAAACATGAGGGGTGCCTTGATGGCTCAGTTGGTTAAGGCCAACTTTGGCTCAGGTCATGGTCTCGTGGTTCGAGGGTTCAAACCCTGTGTTGGGCTCTGTGCTGAGTGCTCAGAGCCCGGAGCCTCCTTCGGATTCTGTGTGTGTCTCTGCCTCTCTCCCGCTCGCACTGTCTCTCTGTCTTTCTCTGTCTCTCCCTCAAAAATAAACAAACATTAAAAAAATTTAAAAGAAAATAGGAAGATGTACTGAAATGTTAAATGTGAAGGATATACTTATGTAACATATTATATATATACACATGTGGATATTATGTATGGCTATATCCAATGTAGTAACAAGTACAAATGTGAAGAGTGATTTTTTTCAGCACAAGTGTAAAATTGTTCCTTTTTTCTACTCCCCTTTTTAGGATGTGTTTAGCTTTCAAATATCTCCTAATATGAATCCTATCAAAATAAATGAACTGGCAATCCAAAAACGTTTGACTATTCATGGGAAAGAAGATGAAGTTAGCCCGTATGACTATGTGTTACAAGTCAGTGGGCGAGTAGAATATGTGTTTGGTGATCACCCACTAATTCAGTTCCAGGTATGTGTATTCACCGTCAGTTTACCAGAGATGTGTGTGTGTGTGTGTGTGTGTGTGTGTGTGTGTGTGCATTTAATAATTTAAATTTCTGATAAAAATGTGTTGTCACATTTAGAGTATTTAGAACCTATAGAAAATTATACAGAATTAAATAATAGATATTCATAATCCTACTACCTCTGAGATAACCATTGTTAACATTTTGGCATGTTTTTGTCATTTTACTTAAGGTTATATATATTTTTGGTATAATGATTGTATGTTTAATGTTTGTTTCTAAATGTTTGCTTTCTACTTTTTTGGTTGTTTCAGTGTTATATCATAGTTTCCTGTAGCATTATGAATTCTTAATAAAATTTGCTATAGCTGCCTACTTTTTTATCATGTAAACATAATGATTTATTATTTTTTTAAAAGAAAGGCTTAAAACATTTTTTTGATGTTTATTTTCGAGAGAGAGAGAGACAAAGTGAGTGGGGGAGGGGCAGAGAGAGAGAGGGAGACAGAATCTGAAGCAGACTCTCAGCTCTGAGCTGTCACCAGAGAGCCTGATGGGGGCTCGAACTCATGAACTGTGAGATCATGACTTGAGCTAAAGTCAGAAGCTTAGCTGACTGAGCCACCCAGAAACCCCAACATGATGATTTAGATAGAAAATATTCTGCAGGAAGTAAAAAACAAGATATTTTGATTAAATGGTCACTAAATAAATTGTATAAAAACTTATAAATTTTCATTGTGAATAGAAAACTTTTCAGTTTCTTTTATAGGTTATATATATATTTATATATATAATTACTATATGCATAACATGTAAAATTGCCCTCCCCTCCCTTATTTGTTTCTTCCACATATGGAGGAATTTTGTAGGGTTAGGTCTGGACATCCTCAAAAGACTTCCTCTGTGTTTGACATTCCTATTTCCATGCAATCATGAATTGACTTATAGTGCCTCAGATTGTCGAATAAAATGAAGTTTAAATAAGATAAAAGCAGTGCAGTTCTCCTCCCCCACCACTGTCCTTTTAAAGGATAGAATCATGGCTTTGACTTCAAGGAACTTGAAGATACTTTTGTTGCAATTGAATTTGGAGACTAAAAAATGGTCATTACACAAAGAATAATGCTAAATGCCAAGTTAGGGGTAAATAGTAACAGGATTTTATAAAGATATGTGTTTATTCTTATTTGTGATTTTTATTGTTTTGTTTTAAGCAAGAGGGATAGAGACATGCTAAACATTAAGTGATGTCTGTTTGAGAATAAGGAGCTGTGATACATTAGCAGCTAATAGAGGATTTTACACGTTTCTTTTCACATTTTTAGCATGGCCCTGAATTCTTGTGGTTTAGTAGGTAGAAGGTCTAAAAGCAGTTATAACTTCTCTGCTTTGAGAGCTATGGCATTCTAACAGTCAACACTTGAACTCTAGCCCATGAGACGAAGAAGGAAGATGAAAAGTATTTGGTGGTAGCGTAGGAGTGTTGACTTCTTTATGTTTTGCCATCCTTTAAGTAGCCTTCTGCTTCTTTAACACTTTTTTTTTAAACTTTAATTAGTGGAGGGTATATTGTTCTATTCAAACTAGGATTTGTTATAAAGAGAAACAAAGGCTTGTATACGTTTTTGTACAGGGTCATAGTGAAAGAGAAAATATACCATGTACTCAAAGGAATGTGAAGGAGTGGAATGGTACATATTTCATAGTGAAAAAATTTTTATTGAATATATTTAGCATAATATCATCTAACTGCCAATTACAGACAATTCTGGATCTTTTTTTTTTTTCAACGTTTATTTATTTTTGGGACAGAGAGAGACAGAGCATGAACGGGGGAGGGGCAGAGAGAGAGGGAGACACAGAATCGGAAACAGGCTCCAGGCTCCGAGCCATCAGCCCAGAGCCTGACGCGGGGCTCGAACTCCCGGACCGCGAGATCGTGACCTGGCTGAAGTCGGACGCTTAACCGACTGCGCCACCCAGGCGCCCCTGGAACTTTTTTAATTTCAAAAAATTGTACTTCTTGGTTCTGAATTGAATACAATATGTTGAATCATACTTTGTCTGTATATGAAATTTATTCTTCTGAGAAATACATTAGGTTTCTTTCTTCTCAGCTTGTTAGGAATCTTGGTAATGTGAATAACCACTCCTTTCTTTTTTTTTTTCTTTTCTTTTATTAAAACAAAAAATTTTTTAAATATTTATTTTTGAGAGAGACAAAGCGTGAGTCAGGGAAGGGCAGAGAGAAGGGAAACACAGAAATCCAAAGCAGGCTCCAGGCTCCCAGCTGCCAGCACAGAGCCTGGTGCAGAACTTGAACCCACGAACCGTGAGATCATGACTTGAGTCGAAGTCGGACGCTTAACTGATTGAGCCACCTAGGCGCCCCTCCTTTTCTTATATGTCTTTGGTCTCATTGAAATAAAACAAAGCATCAAGCTCAGATGACCAGTATGTTTTTAAAAGGAAGATAGTAATGGCTGTCTGGAGCCCTGTGCTGTAAAGGTACCAGGCTTCCCTCAGGGATCCACCGGAAAGTCTAAGTTGACTATCTCAGGATGTGAAGAAATGGCCACATGTGTACTACATGTTCACTTGTCCTGACTGATTGGTCAAAGCTTGCACTGTGTTATCACAGTCTCTCCTGATCAAGTCCCACCCCTAGAAAGGTGAGCTGATAGGTCAAACTGTCCTGTATTAAGCACAAAGAAAAGGCAAAACATCTACACTGAGGTACATGTTTCTTCAGGGTTTAGCAAACAAACAAAGAAACAAACAAACAAAAAAGATAGATTTAAAGATGCCAGGAATGTAACTCAGCTCTTCTGATTTTCCTTTCATGTATTAAAAAGAGGAAAATATCTTTTATAGGGTTGTTAGGAAAATTAGCTATAAATAATCTTATGTTCTTAGGTGTTCAATTAATGGTAGCTATTTTATGTTGTGGTTTTAATTTCTCATATTCTTGATGTTAAGATATATTTTTACAGTACATTTGATATAGTGGTGTTCATCTTAATTTTGTTCTTCTATCAATTTACGTTTTTGTTTGTTTTTGTTAAGTAGGTTCCACACTGGGTGATGGGTGGGTGTGGCAGGGCTTGAACTCACAACCCTGAAATCAAGGCCTGAGCAGAGATCAAGATTTGGACTGTTAACCGACTGAGCCACCCAGGTACCCCTTGATTTAAGTATTTGCTTGAAAATCCTTACCTTATTCTTTCCTTGCCACTGTAGTATATCCGGAACTGTGTAATGAATAGGACCTTGCCTCATTTTATGCTTGTGGAATGTTGCAAGATCAAGAAGATGTACGAACAGGAAATGATTGCCATAGAAGCTGCCATAAATAGAAATTCATCAAACCTTCCTCTTCCTTTACCACCAAAGAAAATGCGAATTATTTCTGTAAGTTTCATGTGTGAATTTTTGGTAACCCCAAAAGCATGTGATTTTGTTTTAGGTTATGTGCTTCAGCCTCACACATATTTTCTCTGTTGATTTTTTCTTCTGTGAAAACCAATGCAGATTTGCCAAAGATCAGTTACCATTTATTGGTAATTTTCTTTTTCTTTCTCTTTCTCTTCTTTCTTTCTTTCTTTCTTTCTTTCTTTCTTTCTTTCTTTCTTTCTTTCTTTCTTTCTTTGTAATTATCTTTCTAACTACTATCCTTTTTCCTCAGCGCAAACTGCATATAAATATAAATATGTTATTTCTGGTTTTGGCGTTCTTTTGGTGCCACAGAAAAATGTCACCAAATTAAAAATTTCTTGAGATTACAGCTAAACATAGACTTCAGGGAGCAATTTGAGACTTTCTAGTAGAAAAGTTAGACGTGCAGAAATAGTTGGTTTACTGGTATAGTTCATTTCTATCAGCTTAGCTATGAGAGTGTTTTTGGTGTAACTTGCCTTCTTCTTACTGAATACTTTTAGAATTTAAATATATCAAAAATACCATCTTTTCCAGAATGTAATATATTTATATAAAGCAAATCTTAAATTTCTGTATCAATTGGAACAGTTAACATTTTTCAATAGTTATTCAGTTTTAACAGATTGTATATTTAATCTCTCTTGTTGAGGATTAAGATATTAGCTGTATATTTAAATGGTCAATTTTTTTAATTTTTTTTTTTAACGTTTATTTATTTTTGAGAGAGAGCATGAAGAGGAGAGGGAGACACAGAATCTGAAGCAGGCTCCAGGCTCTGAGCTGTCAGCACAGAGCCCGACGCGGGGCTTGAACTCACAAATTGCGAGATCATGACCGGAGCCAGAGTCGGTCACCCAACTGACTGAGCCATCCGGGTGCCCCAAATGATCAATTCTTAAATTGTTTTTAATGTTAATTTTTGAGAGAGGGAGAGAGACTGAGAGTGGGGGAGGGACAGAGAGAGAGGGATACAGAGGATCCAAAGTGGGCTCTGTCCTGACAACAGAGCCTGATGTGGGGCTAAGACCCACAAACTGTGAGCCGAAGTTGGACAGGCACCCCTAAATGGTCAATTCTTAATTCATCCAAAGCTTTCATATTACTTGTTTATGGTGCTTAATATAGTCACTTTCTTAACAGTATTGAAATGCTGCCAGTGTTTTGCCTAAGAACAAAGTGCTAATGGTTGTGGTGCTTATTTTAGTACATGTGACTTTCAGTTGTTAGTTCAGAGGTCTATTTTTGTTATTTTGTCAATGGACATGAGAACAGATAAGATGATTTCATTGCTAGCATAGAATATTTATTTCCCTAATTAAAATACTCTATTTCATTCTTTTGCAGCATGTTTGGGAAAATAACAACCCTTTCCAAATTGTCTTGGTTAAGGGAAATAAACTTAACACAGAAGAAAGTGTAAAAGTGAGTACTTGTTAAGATTTGAGTGTTTTTTTAATCTGCTGCATTATTTGAATAACTTACTGATACACATAAGGAATGTCACTTTGGAGACTAAATTTTAGGTATATCGGTCAATTGCACAGGATAAAATATGGCGACTTAATGTAAGACAATTAAGAATTTTTGTCTTAAGGTATTCTTTGAATAGTTGGAGATGTACTGGATAAAGTGACATTTTCCCCTGATGTATTATGTAAAAGAACTTGCTTTAGATCAGGAATTCACCAGGTACAGTTTAAGACAAAACTATAGGTCACAGGTTCCTATGCAAGCTTAACTCTGCTTTGTCAGCCTTGTTAGAGCTGCACCCAGCCTCCTTTTTCAGCCCCCTTTTTTTTTCTTTTAAACTTGCTGAACACAGAGAAAATGTAATACCATTTCCTGGAAGAAAATAGATGACTACATTGTGGACCACAAGTTGTTAACACATGGAGATTTATTGCATAACCCCATACAATTAAGTAAAGACTTAACAAGGCATTTTGTCTTAAAGTGTAAAGCATGCATTTTCCCCTATTTTGCTTGGCAGGAAATTAAGTGAATAGTTTTGTGATCCAAGAAAGAGATTCACTTAGTTTGAGATGTTTGCTGGCATGAGGACATATTCAGGAGCATCTTGCCAAAGATTACCAGTGACTTGCTTTTATAAATGGACTTTAAAGATCCTTTAGTTAGCTGTCATTAAAATAGGGCTTTTTTTTGCTTTTACATTCTCAGCTAGGTTTTAATTTTTAATGAGTGTGTTTATGACCAGTTGGCCTTTGTTTTCTGTTTTAGTGGTAATTGTTTTTTCTTTTATTTAAACTTTCCTTATTAATTTGTGTCCAGTTGCAAAAGTAGAACATGATTGTTGCAACAGGTAAAAAAATTTAAATGCCAGTCATGAAAACTATTATTGATATTTTTTCCCCAAATTGACTTGAGAAGCCTTCCTCCTATTAATTTTCTGAATAAGTTTATATAGAATTGGTATTATTTCTTCTTTAAATGTTTGGTAAGATTTACTCCAAGCCATCTGACCCTAGAGTTTTCTTTGTGGGAAGGTTTTTAATTAGGAATTTAATATCTTTAATGGATATATAGTCATATTTTTATTTCTTTTGTGTCAGTTTTGATAATTGTTTTCTGAAGTATTTGTTTTAAGTTGTTAAATTATTACGTTCATAATAGCCCCTTAAATTAGTTTTCTATTGCTGCTTAGCAAATTACCACAAACCTAGCAGCTTGAATACATATTTATTAGCTTTATTAGCTTGTCAGTCAGAAGTCTAGGTGTGGTGTGACTGGGTTTTCTGCTTATGGTTTTACAAGGTTGAAATTCAGGTGTTAGGTCGTATTTCTTCTGAAGACTCTGGAGAAGAATTTGCTTCCAGCGTGATTCAAGTTATTGGTCAAATTCAGTTCCTGGAAGTTGTAGAACTGAGGTCCTCATTGCCTTGCTGGGTCTTGGCAGGGGATTGACTGGGGATTGCTCTTAGTTACTAGAGGCATCTTTCAAGCCTGGCTCTGTGGCTCTATTTTTAACTCTATAGAAATGGAGAATTTGTCAAGCATCACATTCTTCCCACATTTTGAATCTCTTGCGGGGAAGAGCCTGGTCCCTTTTTGATGGCTCACCAATATCTCCCTTCTTCAAAGTTAGCTATGTCAAATAGTATAACCTAATCACAGGAGCGAATCCATTATATTCACAGACCCAGAGATCCTGTGGGGCACATGATTCTCTACAGTTTGTAGTGAAAATCCTAGGTGTTCAGTGAAGATTCACTATTCTCCCTGGCTGGCACTTGAATATCTTTTGACCTTTTTTTTTTTTTTTTAATTTTATTTTTTATTTGTTAAAATTTACATCCAAATTAGCATATAGTGAAGCAATGATTTCAGGAGTAGATTCCTTAATGCCCATTACCCATTTAGCCCATCCCCCCTCCCACAATCCCTCCCATAACCCTCAGTTTGTTCTCCATATTTATGAGTCTCTTCTGTTTTGTTCCCCTCCCTGTTTTTATATTATTTTTGTTTCCCTTACCTTATGTTCATCTGTTTTGTCTCTTAAAGTCCTCATATGAGTGAAGTCTGTCTTTTGACCTTTTAAGTGTGCTTAGAATTCTGTAGCATAAAGCTTTCTGATCAGTCTTTTCCTAGCCTTGTGGTGTTTCACTTTTCAGGTATGCATATTCACATTCAGTGCTGTCCCAAATCTAGAAGATGACACTAGTGCACACAGAGCTCAAGAAGCCCTCTGGTTATAGCTCTAGCGGGAAAGAGGTCTTCTAACTCTGAGAGAGAGTGAGGATCTCCCCACTTTTCCCCTCTATTATTTGTTTCTTGTTGTTTTCTCTGTTCTCATTTGCCCCAGTGTCTAAGAAGTTCTGTGGCATTAGTAGCAGTGGTGGCAGTGGTAGTGGCAGCAGCAACAGCAGTGGGGACAGGACTAAAATGCAGACAGTTGAACCTTCCTCTATGTTTAGAAGAGTTGTAGTATCAGGAGAATGGGGCAGATCCTCACTGGCTTTTTTGTTTTCCTTTCTCCTTTTCTCTTGTGCTATTTGGCATAGTTCTAGGAAGTGTGGGTGAATAAAGCCTCAGCTTTCTGGCTGGGTGATTAAAAAAAGGGGAGCCCCAGGCAACCAAAAAGTAATTGGATGAATGGAGAGTGGGAGGAGCTTAGGAGAGCAACCCCTTTAAGCTGTTTATGCTTACAGGTTTATTCCTAAACTGTACATATGTGGATCTGAGTCTTAACTGCCAACACACTTTGAGAAATGAACTGTAGCATAAACTACCACCCAGGTCTCAGTCTGGTCACTGTATGCTGCACACATAGGACAGATCCAATAGCTCTGTAAATAATTTGACTGAATTGGTATTAGAACCATAGCTTCAAGGGGCTTGTTGCACCATGGAGTCTTAACCTAATCATTGTCTGCTAAAATATATTAACATTTTCTGTAGGATATAAACAAAACCTGGAGTCCCATAACATAGTGGTCAGAATGGTCTGGGATGCAATTTAAAATTAATTGGCATATGAAGAACTAGGATGATATCAAGTTGTATGCATGATGATAATCAACAGGTGTCAGTGCTGAGATGACATAGATGTTAAGTCACTTATAAAAATGCTGCAAGTAAGGGCAAACACAATTGAATGGAATGGAAAACTGGAAAGTCTCAGCCAAGAAATAGAAGATAAAATAGGTACCATTTGGAAAATTTAGAACTGAAAAATACAGTAACTTATAATTTATAAAGTCATTGAATGGACTCAGTGGTAGAAATGTAATGAGAAGGGAAAGTCAGTGATTTGAAGATTAATAAAAATAATTTTCATTTTGAACAAAATAGAGAAAAATGATTGAGGGAGAAAAAACCCTTTACAGTCTCATATACCGTGCAGCAATATCAGAAAGTCAAACAGTATCAGAACGTTGAACATCAGAAGGTAATCTGAATTTCAGAAAGAAAAAGAATATAGTTCAGAAAAACTTTTTAAAGAAATTCTCACTGGGAGCTTTCCAAAGTCGGTAAAAGACATAACAGATTCAAGAAACTCAAATGAACCAGAAATTGGATAAACACATAGAATTTTAAGTTTAGGTACATCTGATATCACACTTATTAGTCCAATATCCTAACACTGCCCAGACTAGTTATATGGTTCTCAGCACTCTTATATTTAAACTATTAAAATATATGACCAGAGGCACCTGGGTGGCTCAGTTGGTTACGCGTCCTACTTCGGCTCAGGTCATGATCTCACAGTTCGTGGATTCAAGCCTTGCATCAGGCTTTGTGCTGACAGCTCAGAGCCTGGAGCCTGCTGTGAATTCTGTGTTTCCCTCTCTCTCGGCCCTTACCCCGTTCTCACTGTCTCTACCTCTCAAAAATAAGTAAATATTAAAAAAATTTTTTAAATAGGGGCACGTGGATGGCTCAGCT
Organism: Felis catus; assembly: GCF_018350175.1. Taxonomy (NCBI): domain Eukaryota; kingdom Metazoa; phylum Chordata; class Mammalia; order Carnivora; family Felidae; genus Felis; species Felis catus. The sequence goes on from NC_058376.1 coordinate 124,318,492, forward strand.
GGTTAAGCATCCAACTTAAACTCAGGTCATGATCTCACAGTTTGTGAGTTTGAGCCCCGTGTCGGGCTCTGTGCCGACAGCTCAGAGCCTAGAGCCTGCTTCTGATTCTGTGTCTCCCTCTTTCTCTGCCCTTCCCCCACTCACGCTCTCAAAAATGAATAAACATTAAAAAAAATTTTTTTTTAAACCATAAAATATATATAACCTGAAGAAAGAAACTACCTTAACGTTTTTCTCTTTTCATTTCAGTGCCAAGAACACTAAATAAATACTTGTGATATGAATTAATACATTTTAATGTAACGATCTGTAACATCTTTATTTTCTTAGTTAAAGGTAGCATAACATTCCTTCGAAAAGTCAGAACAGATCTGCTTTACAAAGTGATGCACTCCATGAAACTATGGGAATTTCAGACTATTCATATCACTGACATTTTTTTGTGACTAGTATGTACAGGCAGAAAGTAGTAGATTTTGGCCATTATTACTGAACAAGAAGGAAATTAGGTGCAGTGTTGGGAAAAGTTTCATGTCATGCCCAACACAGAAACATGTTTAATTGTTGAGTTCAGGAATGTAGTCTATCCTCCTTGCTGTAGCAGAGTGGGGAAGTTCTCTGCATGCTAAAGCCTACCTTCTCTTGTTCTCCGCATGTTTTGGGGCTTGTGCAAAAAGGGTTTCCTTGGAAGTTTACTGAAGTTGGACAATAAAACATGACTGTATTAAGCATGATGGTGCTCCAAAATTCTTTACTTTTCAAATCTTGAAGATGATTCAGACCAAGCATCAGGAAATGGGACAATTTTGACAAAATTCCATTTGATACAAGTTCAGAGTATAGTTTTTCATGTCTGCTATCATGGGAGATTCTAAGTTCAGAAAACATGTGGGTTTTTTTTTGTTTTGTTTAATTTTAAGTGTAGGTCATTTTTAGTACTCTTGTTTGTTGTTTTTAAATTTTTTCTTTTTTAACATTTATTCATTTTTGAGAGACAGGGAGAGAGAGAGAGTGAACAGGGTAGGGGCACAGAGAGAGGGAGACTCTGAGCTGTCAGCACAGAGCCCGATACAGGGCTCGAACCCATGAACCGTGAGATCGTGACCTGAGCCACACAGGCATCCCTCTTGTTCGTTTGTTTTTTTTTTTTTAATTTATTTATTTTTTTCAACGTTTATTTATTTTTGGGACAGAGAGAGACAGAGCATGAACGGGGGAGGGGCAGAGAGAGAGGGAGACACAGAATCGGAAACAGGCTCCAGGCTCTGAGCCATCAGCCCAGAGCCTGACGCGGGGCTCGAACTCCCGGACCGCGAGATCGTGACCTGGCTGAAGTCGGACGCTCAACCGACTGCGCCACCCAGGCGCCCCCCTCTTGTTCGTTTTTAACCAGGTATCAACTTGAATCATTTTAGTGAATTACTAGATTTCTCAAGTAGATACAATCTTAATGACTTGATCTTAAATCACACTTTGACTAATTATAATTAGATAATGAGTAATATTTCAACACTTTTTCAGAATATGCAGGGTCTCTTTTTTTATTGTTACCATGTCTTGGTTAGAGTCTTTATTATTATTTTTTTCTAGATCATACCCTTTGCTATTCTTGTTTATAGTTAGTACAGAACTTTTCAAGTTCATTATACTTGAGTTTTTTTTACCTTTATATCCAGCTGATCCATAGTTTTACTTCATTCCTTATATCTCAATTCTGGTAGAAGTTGGTTGATGGAATTATAACTAGCAGTTTTTGTTTTGGTTCTTTCAATACTAGCTGACATTTATTGAGTAATTATGTAGTGGACTCCTATATATTTTTGTTCTCAAAAATTGTCAAAACCAAGAGATGCTAACATTTTTCCAGTTCAGCAATTTATTGTAAGTAGCTTTTTTTAATCACAAAAACATTGAGAAACATTTATTTCTTTATAGTCTACTTGTTATTTTTTGAATAAACTATTTCATATGTAAAAGGTAATAGAATTCATAAGACTTATAACTGTTCAGGGTCACCGAAAGTAAGAACTGAATGTCACTTTTATCCTGAAATTCCTACCTTATATCCTATCATACAAAAGATACAGAATGTGTTTTTTGTTTTTTTGTTTTTGTTTTTGAATTTTTTTTAACGTTTATTTATTTTTGAGACAGAGTGAGACAGAGCATGAACAGGGGAGAGGCAGAGAGAGAGGGAGACACAGAATCCAAAGCAGGCTCCAGGCTCTGAGCGGTCAGCACAGAGCCCAATGCGGGGCTCGAACTCACGGACCGCGAGATCATGACCTGAGCCGAAGTCGGATGCTTAACTGACTGAGCCACCCAGGCGCCCCCAGAGTGTGTTTTTTGTATGTTTTGTTTTACTTAATGATTTATTGAATCTTCACAAATGTAAGAGCTAAGTGTACATGTACTTGATCTGTCTCCATTTCTCTTTCTCTCAGCATGCGCACGCACACACACACACATGCACGCACACAGACCCTATACAAAATTTTGACTTTTTAAAAAATAATTGAGAATATTTAATAGTCAAAAAAGTCAGGAGCAAGATTCACGGTAAGTATGTATTATAGTAAGATCCTCTGTAACTGCTTGATGTTGGATTACATATTTTGCTTTCTTGTAGTATACCTCATAGTCAAAGCAAAGAAAACATGATCAGTTATAATATTCAGAATCTCTTAAGATAAACAAACTAGTCACTCATGTGTTTGTAGCTCATCCTGATACTGTTGTAAATTGAGAGATATTTGTGGCTTCTTATGAAGGAAACACAGTGGGAAGTAAAGTGGGCATCATCACTCATGCCAGCATGTTTACAGTAGGTAAAATAACGTTTCACGTATCTTTCTTCTATAGAATCTTTCACTGGGTAGATTTAAAATATAATATTAAGTACAATTGAGGAAAAGTTATTCTGTAAGAGACAAAAGTAATTCACTCTCAGTTTTATACTCAACCATGTGATGGTTTATGTTTAATTGAATGGTAATATTTGAACTTCCCAAAGAAATAAATGTACTGTGTGTCTTTCAGGAAATTTTGAATGCATATTTTTTCCCCAGATTGGGTTTTGGGTAAGGTTTAGGCAGCAGGTACTTTGTTGTGCCTATGTAAGGTCAGATATAGATATGAAATCCAAGCATAAATACTTTGATCATCAGGTGAGCCTATAGTGGAATTAAAGTAGTCTTAGGGACATGACGTTCATAAGCAGGGTTCATGTGTGAATAGATGAAAACCCCCACCCTACCTCCACCTACATCTTTACATGGAGATTTGTGGAGGATCTGGTGCAAATGAAATAACCTGCATTTTTCTGGAAGAAAAATACTCTTTAACCCCTTTACTTCATCCCAGCATATTTGCCGTTTTCAATCTTCCCCACCCACATGACTTCATAATTTAGTAACAGTGATCTGACTTCATAATTTATTAACAGTGATTTATCTATATTTGGTGAGTATTGGATTCCTTTTTTTATTAGCTACATAATTTGATCTTCCTCATTACTTGCTTTCCTTATCTTATAAATAATAATGGACTAGTATTTCATTGTTCTAATGTTCTATAACTTCTCAATAGAATAGGTTGACCAACAGGAGGTATCCATCACAGCACGTCGTCTTTAGGTAGCAGAAAACCTGATAAAAAAGGGATCTTAAATAAGGGCTTTAAAATTTTTAATATTTTGATTGAATGTGAGGAAGGCTCATCTTATAGAAGAGTAAATGGCTATGCAAGTTTTCAGCAGTTAAGTAATGGTAAGAAATGTTCTTGCAGTGATGAAACAATAATTTTACATTTGAGGCTGGTTAGTCATGGTGGTGGTTGGCCCAAAAACATGTAGTATGGAGAGGAGACAAGTGATTAGGTTTATTCAGGGTATGGACCTCAGTTGTGTGTGACAGAGGGAGAGACTGGCATTGGCAGAGAGTTTTAGGGAAGGCAAAGGCGGACAAAGCTGATGGGGAAGGAAGGGAAGGTGTTGGTCATTGAAATGAGGCTAAAAATGGGCAAGGGGATTTTCCTGTGGGAGTGTCAGAGTGAGTTAGAAGAAGAAGTGGCTAGAAAGTGAGATGTAGCAATTAGTGATTTGGAGTTGCTACGGTGTGGCAAAGTCAGATTCTGCATGTGATTGGGTTTGTGGGGCCGAGGGGAAGGAGAGGAAGTACTGTGGAGATTTTGAGGTCAGGAAACTCGGAGGTCAGATGGATTGATTGCTTTAGGCATGTGGGCCCTGCCTCAACACCTCTTAGTTTTTTTCCCCTCTCATTTGGATTTTTCACATCTTGGAAAACAATTACTGATATGCTCTTTGTAAGAAAATTGAAAAACTGTACCTCCTTTGGTTATTATTCTTAAGCCTTTGCCTGTATAGCCCAGATACTTGTTCAATTCCAGACTCCTGTTATGACAGGTGTCAGTACACATTTCTTTGTGTGTGTGTGTGTGTGTGTGTGTGTGTGTGTGTGTGTGTGTGTGTGTGTTATTTTTGAGAGAGAGAGAAAGAGAGAGACGGTGAGTGTGAGGGAGGGGCAGAGAGAGAGAGAGAGAGAGAGAGAGAGAGAGAGAGAGAGAGAGAGCGAGCAAGAGAGAGAGAGAGGGAGAATATCAAGCAGGCTCTACCTTGCTTGGTTGGGATTCTCTCTTTTCTTCTCTTTCGGCCCATCCCATGCATGCAGGTGAGCATGCTCTCCCTCAAAATAAATAAACATTAAAACAACAAAAAAAAGAGGGACATCTGGGTGGCTCAGTTGGTTAAGCATCTGACTTCGGTTCAGGTCATGATCTCATGGTTTGTGAGTTTGAGCCCCTCATCAGGCTCTGTGCTGAGAGTTCAGAGCCTGGAACCTGCTTTGGATTCTGTGTCTCCCTCTCTCTCTGCCCCCTCTCACTCACACTCTGTCTCTCTTTTTCTCAAAAATAAATAAACATGATTTGCACTTTCCTGATTAAAAAAAAAAGAAAAAAGATAATGACTAGTGCATAGTGATGGAACCTTTCCTAACCTCCTGATAAACTAAAATTACCATTCATTGTGTGTTCATTAATTGATGCTCAGTTTTCCTGAGGTATCTCAGGGAGGAAAAGAAAACTTCATAATCCTGAGTTTTGTGCTCTTCCTATCTTCCATACAATTTTACTAACACTAAATTCCATCTTTTGAGCATTTCATGATAGGGCCATTTCTTAGTTGTTTAGGAAAAAATAATTATGGTTCTTATAGGCAATTGCAGTTTTCTTTACAGAATAAAGTAATTATTATTCCTATTTTGTCTTGGCCTTTAAAAATACTACTATTGTAAGTGTCTCATAGTTTAGATACTTTGAGTATAGCATAAAGGTAAATACAAAGATTTCCTAAAAGTGCTGTTGTATAAATCTTTCTTCATAATTATTATCGTATAATTTACAGAGTAAAAAAAGAATCTCCAGACTTTTTGCCTTATTTCAGGGAACACGGGAATATCATTTAAAGTACTGTAGACATAGACTTAAAAGTTGCTTAAGGCTGTGACTACTCAGTCTTGACAGTGTCTGTTTATTTTATTTATGTAAAAAAATTTGTTTAATGTTTGTTTAGTTTTGAGAGAGAGCGCATGAGCAGGGGAGGGGCAGAGAGAGAGAGAGAGAGAGAGAGAGAGAGAGAGAGAGAGAGAGACACAGAATCCGAAGCAGGCTCCAGGCTCCGAGCTGTCAGCACAGAGCCCAACGCGGGGTTCAAACTCACGGACTGCGAGATCATGACCTGAGCCAAAGTCGGACACTCAATCCACTGAGCCACCCAGGCACCCCATGTCTGTTTATTTTTTATTTATTTGTTTATTCTTTTGACACTGTTTAAAAACAGATAACCTTGAATGGTTTTTTAAAAAGTAATACAAAAAATGATTTCCATTTTCATTCATATTTGCATTAAATTTTATGAGTTTTAGATTGATTGTGAGCATTTGGTGTTATGCTTGTATTTAGGATCTTAACTTTAGATCATACAGCTATTTTGTTTGGTGCTTTCTAGAATAATATTTTTGAAGTATTTTATTTTGTGTCATTTGTTTGTTTGTTTGTTTTTGAGAGAAAGAGAGTTCGAGCAGAGGAGGGCAGAAGGAAAGAGAGAAAATCTCAAGCAGGCTCCATGCTGGGCACGGCGCCTGACACGGGGCTTGATCTCATAACAGAGATCATGATCTGAGCCCAAGTCAAGAGTTGGACCCTTACCCAACTGAGCCACCCAGGCACCCCAATTTTAAAGTATTTTAACGATAACATTATAAAATATAATTGAAAATAAGAGAAGGATAAGTCACCAATGTTCTTACTATCATAGTACAACTAGTTTTATTTGTATTCATTTCTTTGTACTGTCAAAATGTGAATATGCTTTTAGTGAGTATATATTGTATTTTGTTATTTTATTTTTTATTTAAGCTTATACAGTATAGGCTTGTACACAGTGTAGGCTTGATGATGGTTTCAAAGTAAGAAACTAAGGGCGCCTGATGGTTCAGTTGGTTAAACCTCTGACTCTTGATTTCCGCTCAGGTCATGATTGCAGGGTTGTGGGAGCAAGCACCATGTCAGGCTCCATGCTGAGCCTGCTTAAGATTGAATCCTGCTTAAGATTCTCTCTCTCTCTCTCTCTCTCTCCCCCTCCCTCCCTCCCTCCCTCCCTCCCTTTGCCCCTCACCTCCACTCTCTCTCTCCCTCTAAAATAAAAATTTTTTAAATGTAGGAAGAGACTTGGGAGACATTCCATCCATCACTTCCTTTCCAGTTTTGCAGAAGAGTAAGACAAGATCCCGAGTAAATGAAGTCAGTGGAAGTGAGCATATGATAGTAATAGTTTTTATATTTATGGTCTTGGTTTCTGTAGATCTGTTTATACATACATTGAGACCTCTTGGATTAAGTGAAAAATAGGTTAAAATAACAGTTCAGTGAAGTATCTACTGATTAATTATAGCCTGATGGTTCTGTGGACAAAAGGTTTTTCCTAGAGTTGGTATGCTCCTTCTCCCAATATACGATTTTTCTTCAAAATAGAGGTGTTCATTAGTACAGTGTTCATAAATCTGTGTTTGTTTTTGTCTCCTTCATTATAGGTTCATGTCAGGGCTGGCCTTTTTCATGGTACCGAACTCCTGTGTAAAACCATCGTAAGCTCAGAGATATCAGGGAAAAATGATCACATTTGGAATGAACCACTGGAATTTGATATAAATATTTGTGACCTGCCACGAATGGCTCGATTATGTTTTGCTATTTATGCAGTTTTGGATAAAGTGAAAACGAAAAAATCGACTAAAACTATTAATCCCTCTAAATATCAGACCATCCGGAAATCTGGGAAAGTGGTAATTATGCACTACTGAAAAATTTTTATAATGGAATGATTTTAAGACTCTTTGAAATAATTGAGTAATATAAGTGAAATTTTATCATATAACTTTGGTCCATAAGAAGTGATTTTAAAAAGACAATAAATATCCATTTTTATATTCTGTTTATTTATTTTCTCTTCTGGCAGATTTGTTTTAGCAAATGTCCTACTGTAAGTGTTCTATTATAAATATTATACTTTTAAGAAGAGAGAGGTGAGGGGTGCCTGGGTGGCTCAGTCACTTAAGTGTCCGACTTCGGCTCAGGTCATGATCTCACAGTTTGTGAGTTTGAGCCCTGGGTCGGGCTCTGTGCTCACAGCACAGAACTTGCTTTAGATTCTCTGTCCCCCTCTCTCTGCCCCTCCCTCACTCATTCCCCCCCTTTCAAAATAAATAAACTTAAAAAGATACAGATAAAAATGAATGAAAAGATCTAAAAAATTATATGTGCACAGTCCCTTAACTAAAATTCTAGGTGCCACATATACTTGAACACTCAGAATTTTTTGAATTTTAGAAAGATTACACAACACACTTCACTCAACACACCCTGTGGGATCTGGAGCACAAATCTGTAATCAAACACATCAGTATCCAACAGTGAAATCTGTGACTTGCATACTGAATGAGACAAATGAAGAGTATCAGTTAAGTTCATGCCATTTCTGACCATGTTTTACTGTCAAATGAATTATTTATTTTTTTTAAGGTTTATTTTTGAGAGAAAGAGAGCGCTTGCGTGCGCGCGTGAGTGGGGAGGGGCAGCGAGAGGGGACAGAGGATCCAAAGCAGGCTACACACTGACATCAGCAAGCTTGATGTGGGGCTGGAACTCATGAACCTCGAGATCATGCCCTGAGCCGAAGTCAGATGGATGCTCAACCGACTGAGCCACCGAGGTGCCCTGCACTGTCAAATGAGTTATGAACAGACCTTTAGTTTTTCGAGTTTGTTAGATTTTGAGGTTGTGGAAAAGGGATGGTGTACCTGTTCTGATACTCTCATCTTCCATTTCCTGTTTTTAGTCAGGTCTTTTTCATTTTCTTATAAGTTTAGAAGGCATGGAGGCATGAATTGTATACTTTTTTAAAAAAACTGGTTACTATATTTATGTATGTGTATTTGTATCCTTTATTTTTTACTGTGAGAATGCAAGGCTTTTCTTGTGGCTATTACTATATAGTTAAAAAAAATAAATTTTAGGATGTAAAAGTCACAGAAGAGTTATTTCCTCAGTGTTTTTTCTTCCACTGATACAGAATTTTACTAAAAGCTTTTGACTATTTATGAGTATTTTTGATAAATTGTGACCAAGTTAATTGGTCTAGATACCTGTGTAAGTCTGTGAGCTTGGCACTTCCTTTTTAGAATTAATAAATTCTACAATACCAGAATACATTGCCTTCTCCTACGTAAGATTTACTTAGGCTTAAAGCTCTTAAAACATACAGCCTGACATTATATCACGCATATTTTCTTGAATCATTAAAAATTCCTTATCACTTGCAATGTTTATACATTAAATACTGTTTTTTGGATATGTTATTTTATCATGAGACATTAATTGGCTTTCAGAGTTTTCTTGAACCACTGTAAAGATCTTGAACATTTTTCCATGTATATCTTGTTTTATTTTGGATGAGTTTTTGGAAATCATCGGGAACTCTAGCAATTTCTAGAACTAAATTTTTGAAACAAAGGGCATGTACACATTTACATGCTAAAGTTCGTTTTCAGCGTATTTATGCAATGCTATCTTTTTCAACAGCATTATCCTGTAGCATGGGTAAATACAATGGTTTTTGACTTTAAAGGACAGTTGAGATCTGGAGACATAACATTGCACAGCTGGTCTTCATTTCCTGGTAAGATTTATATCCTAATCCTTAAAGAGTAACTTTTGGCATGTGGACTAGTTACTGTTTCTTTATGACTCACTATTCTTTTAGTTTAGTAAAGAAACCTTCATTTCATATCTTTATTATTCTTTCTAAAACAGATTCCCACAGATTGTTTTAATATGTTTAAAAAGTGATTTATATCTGAATATATTTGTTATCTTAATGAATATGTTGTTGTTTTAAACATTTTATTTTTGCAAGTTTTGGAGAAATTGTCCTAAAAAACAATGTCTTATAACAACCTTTGTTGTGCTTAGTCATACTAAATTTACTGCACTAATAGAAGGCACATCCACTAATATGGGAGGAATAGTAAAAATACAATAAGTGTTTAGTTGGCTTTAACGCGAAATTTGAGCTATAATTTGTCTGTATTTCTTAAATATTATGCAGAGCACCCCAATAAGGTAGATAGTTTTATCTCCATTTTACAGATGAGAAAAGTGAACCTCAGAGATGATAAGTTGGTCAGTCGTACATAATTGGCTCAAAACCAGGGTTTATACAAAAGATTGCTTGACTCTTTCCATTATTCCATATTGCTTTTTTTTGAATGTTGGAAGTTTTTAGTGTAAGCTTTGCATTGTAATAGTGGTTTTCTTTTTTTCCCCCTGCCTTCATAGCTCATTAATACAGTTAATAAAATTGTGAATTTATGTGCATTTTAAAATTACTTTGTGGGTGACAGACGTTTGAAAATATTCATTTATTAGTAGTTGCCATCTGAGAAACTGGTTTTGGATAATCAGTTCCTCACAGATGTATTTAAAACTCCTCATATTCTAATATTTTATGTGTATATATATATATTCTTTAATTTCTGCTCTTTACTACATATACTTGTAATAGTTTTTATTAATCATGTTATTCCCAAAATATAGAATAGTATGCATTTATGCATTTCTTAAGAGAAACTGTGAGTGTCATAACAGTAAAAGTTATGCATTTCAGCAGTTATACTTCTTTCAAAACCTTAATTTAGATTCACACATGTTCTCCAGAATCTCCAAGCAACTTGACTCGTATTTTTGGCAGAATTGATGATTTTGGACAGTATTAACTTGGCATACCATGAACCTGACTTCATCTCTAACAAAATATAACATGAAAAATAATAAATGAACACATTTTCTCTGCATGTATCAACTCTAGAATTGTCACTTTATCCCTGTAGGAGTGAGGCTGAAATACAAATAGTCTTTTTTTTTTTTTTTTTTTTTTTTTAAATAATCTATTATCTAGAGTCCCTAGGTCATCACTAAAGGGTATATAATCACATTTCTGGTTGCTTTTATATCTTTCCCGATTTCTTCGTGTATACACTAGGAAATATTCTATTTTTTTTCCATTCTGAAAGAAAGTAGCATTTTCTGTGCAGTGTTCTGCTCTTGCCCTTTTAACCTTATGTATCTATCTAGAGTGCTGCTGATGCTTTTTAAAGTAGACTTATCTTTTTATCTTTTGATAATTTAAACAAGTGTTATAATGAATAACCTTGCTTATGTGTAGGTATTTGTGTAAGATTTCCTAGAGATGGGTTTATTGTGTTAAAGAATATATACATTTGTTGTACACCTGAAACTGATAAATCACTCTATGTTAACTAACTCGAATTAAAATAAAAACTTAAAAAAAAATAAAAAGTTGGAATTTTAAAATAAAAAAGAGTAAATACATTTGTAATTTTGATGAATAATCACAAATTGCTCTCCAGTAGAGACTGTACCAATTCATACTCTCTATAATGTATTAGAGTGCCTTTTTGTAACCCCTTTTAAGCAAGGTTACCTCTATGTGTTTGGGACTGATAAGAATACTAAAATGGAACGTTTTAGTTTAGATAGAATGCATGTTATAGGACAAGGAAGTATAATGCTGCCATAAGTATGAGATTTTAATTTGCTCAGAAATCTGATTTAGAAGTGTATAAATGATGAGAATTGCTTCCTTCTATGAAATTTGACGATATTAAACATGAGCAAAGAATTGATCAGGACCTGAAACTTGCAAATACTTTGTGAAGATTTTCTAGCATTGGCAAATAATTCGAGTGTGCATAGTATCTGGATATTAGGCCTGGACACAATGGATTTTTATCTTTTGTTTCCTTAGGAGAGAACAACTGCTAAAAATCAGTGTAAGCAAGGACATACTAGTTTGCAGACGGGAGACTTGAGGATGTACTGCTAATTCTGTTCTCTTATCTTGAGTTTAATGTCTTTTTAATAGTTTATCTGTGAAATGAAAGTTACATGAACTCCGGGGTTTTATGAGAGCATTGAAATGTAAGATGCCTATGCACAAGTCTGTGAATGGACCATTTTAGAGTGTGGGAGCAGTGCCTTGAAGAAAGAAGCAGTTTATAGCAGTACCACTTGAATGGAGTATTGCAGAGACTACTGGAGACGTGTTTAACTGTATCAGCAGTTATGGAATGATCTAGGAGCATAAATAGCATTAGGTTTGTTCAAAAGAATGTCATTGATGACCCTCAGAAATAACAGTTCGGGTACTATGGTGACCACAGAAAATAAGAAATCCCTATATGTGATGAAGTTAGGAAAATTTTTTGGGTCACGTTATTTTGATGGGAAGCAATTCCAATAAAGTCTTTTTCAAGATTGAGAATTCTTACCAAATTTGAAGGAAGATGTGAGGTACATATTAATTTTTGTAAACTTTCTCATTTTAGAGATGTGTGTAAACGCATTCAACTCTTGTGTCAAGTATTAACAGAAAATTAGAGGCTTACTGATAAAATTATCTGACAAATTCCTTAGGTAACATACTTTAAAAATAATTTTCATGGTTGAAATCTATTAAGAATTTTAGTTTAGTTTCAAAAACATTTTTTAAGAATCAAAATTATTTGCATATTTTAGATGAACTTGAAGAAATGTTGAATCCAATGGGAACTGTTCAGACAAATCCATATACGGAAAATGCAACAGCTTTGCATATCAAATTCCCAGAGAATAAAAAACAACCTTATTATTATCCTCCCTTTGATAAGGTAAGCTAATTATTTTAAAGGCCGCTATGTATGAAAATCATTGAATTGTTAGTTCTTGGCTCTACATGTTTAAAATGAAACTTTACAAAAACTTTTTCTTTCCAAACGTCACATATGTTGTCAGCTTGATTCAGTGGAAAGACCACTGAGCATGGAGCCAGCTAACTCTTACTTAGTCTTGGATTCATCACTGACCAGGTAGAACATAGTATCTCTGGAAGTCAGGTTTCTCATTTATAAAATGAGGAAATTATAATGGTTCTCTGAGGTTCTTTTCAATTGAAAACGGCTGTAAATGCATTCATATGTAAATCTGAGCATGTGAAACGTCCTTAAAGTTTGCCCAGCATATTCAGGGATTAAAGACATAGTCACTGCTGTTGTTAGAATTGGTATTCAAAGAACAGATAATTTATGTTGAATATTACTATTAGGAAGACTTCCTAAGGTACTGTTATTTATGTAGAATCTATACCAAGGACTTCCATTTCTAAACACATTTCCTTAGTATACAAACTGCTTATCTTGGCAATCTGGAGGGTATCTCGTGGATTTGAAAATGGGGCTTTGCTAATTTATATTCTAAGAGCGCTAAGTTGTCATATGTTTTATCTTCAGGCTTGGCATCATTGCTTCACGTGTGATTGATGCTGATTTTTATGCGAAAATCTTGAAGCAAATTCTCAGAGAATAACTAATTTATTTTATTTCCTTAATCTATGTGAGAATAAACTTCCCTTAAAAATTGATAATATACCAGTCAGCTAAGCATTCGACTCATGATTTTGGCTCAGGTCATGATCTCACGGTTTATGAGTTAGAGCCTCACATTGGTCTCTGTGCTGACAGTGAAGAGCCTGCTTGGGATCCTCTCTGTCTCTCCTTCTCTCTGCCCCTCCCCTGCTCATGTTCTCTCTCTCTCTGTTTTTCAAAAGAAATAAATAAATTTGATATCACACTAAATAATATTTAAATCAATTGTATTTTAAAATCCAGCACTACCAGACCTGTATAGAATAGATTTCTAAAGTAGTATGTAAATTAAACTTGTTACCTAATGTTTCTTCTTTACTCTCATTTTAATTGAACTTTATCGACATAAGAAGCAACTTTTCGGGGCACCGAGGTAGCTCAGTTGGTTAAGCATCTGACTGTTGGTTTCAGCTCAGGTCATGATCTCATGGTCCATTCATGCCCCACATCTGTCAGTGCGGAGCCGGCTTGGGATTCTCTCACTCCATCTCTCTCTACCCCTCACCCGCTTATGCTGTTTCTCTCTCAAAATAAATAAATAAATGTAAAAAAATAAAAAAATAAGCCTTTTTATTTCAAATTCTTCTAAAGTATTTTCCTGATTAGTAATAATAGGGGTTATTACAGCAGAAATCTCAAATCTCAGATATGTCAAGAACCATAGACCTTAGTGTTCATTGAGTAGAAAAAGGTATTTTGACTCCTCTTTGCATTCATGCCTTGGCTTTATTCCTTAGAATAGCAATTTAACCAGAAGGCATAGCTACTTGTGATACATTTAATAGTATAAGCTGCAACTATTTTTGTGTTGTTATAGTGTGAGTTCAACAATTATAGTTTCTTTTGGATGAAATGGGGGGAGAAGCAAAGTAGGAGGAGAGAATCCCAAGCAGTCTCTAAGCTCTCAGCGCTCAGCTGGGTGCAGGACTCGATCCAACAAACCATGAGGTCATCACCTCAGCCGAAATTAAGAGCCAGATACTGAACCGACTGAGCCACCTAGGTGCTCCAAAACGGGGTGCATTTTACTATTATTTTTTAAAGTAATTAATTTTTTAAATTTACATCCAAGTTAGTTAGGATATAGTGCAACAATGATTTCAGGAGTAGATTCCTTAGTGCCCTTACCCATTTAGCCCTTCCCCCCTCCCACAATCCCTTCAGTAACCCTCTCTTTGTTCTCCGTATTTAAGAGTCTCTTCTGTTTTGTCCCCCTCCCTGTTTTTATATTATTTGTGCTTCCCTTCCCTTATGTTCATCTGTTTTGTCTATTCACGTCCTCATATGAGTGAAGTCATATGATATTTGTCTTTCTCTGACTAATTTCGCTTAGCATAATACTCTCTAGTTCCATCCATGTAGTTGCAAATGGCAAGATTACATTCTTGTTGATTGCCGAGTAATACTCCATTATATATATATATATATATATATATATATATATATATATATATATATATATATATAAAAAATGTGGTGCATTTTGGAGCATTTTTACAAATAGAACATCCTCTGCAAATTTAAATAGTTTTCACCTGCTATTTCAAGAGAGGTCCAATTTTTAAAAAACAAAAAAATATTGCTTACGTCACTAAACTTTTTGCTTTTGTAATTTCTTAGTCTGTCTTTGAAGATGAATTTGAGATAGAGGGTTTTTCTTTAAATATGTATAAATATGTTTATAATTATTGGTTTTTTTTAATTGTACAATTTATATGCGATCATTTAAAATATCAGTTAATACTGATAGAAAAGGTGAAGGTTCCCTGTGTTTTTTATTTAATAGTTTTTGTTGTGATCATTTGTGTACCTTTTGCTTTTCAAGTCAATTTTGTGGATATTGATTAATGACTGTACTCTCATTTTGTTTTTATAACAACCCTATGAAATAGGGTAAGAGTTATCACTGCACTTTACATTTGAGGATACAGTTAAATTATTCATTTAGGATTATATAACTCAGTATCAGGATATAAATCTTCAGATTCTTTAACCACTGATTTTTCCCGTCTTTTCAAGAATCAGAGTCTCTTTAAAGGGCACCTGGGTGGCTCAGTTGGTTAACATCGGACTCTTGATTTTGGCTCAGGTCATGATCTCACAGTCATGGGTTTGAGCTCTGTGCTGACAGTGCAGAGCCTGCTTGGCATTTTACCTCTTTCTCTCTGCCCCTACCTCATTCTCTCTCTCTCTCTCTCTCTCTCTCTCTCTCTCTCTCTCTCTCTCTCTCTCTCTCTCTCTCAAAATAAATAAACTTACAAAAAAGAATCAGAGCCCATTTAGAACTTAATGAATTCAAACGGGTGTCTCTTGATACTCTACTTTTGTTATGTTAATTCAGAAAAACAGTGACAAAAACTTACTATTTATTTAGTAACTCTTGTATACCTTTGCATTTTCTTTTTCTTTTTTTTTTTTTAATTTTTTTTTTTCAACGTTTATTTATTTTTGGGACAGAGAGAGACAGAGCATGAACGGGGGAGGGGCAGAGAGAGAGGGAGACTCAGAATCGGAAACAGGCTCCAGGCTCTGAGCCATCAGCCCAGAGCCCGACACGGGGCTCGAACTCACGGACCTCGAGATTGTGACCTGGCTGAAGTCGGACGCTTAACCGACTGCGCCACCCAGGCGCCCCTACCTTTGCATTTTCTTAAGCAGAAAATATTTACCTGTATTTAAAATTCTTTCATATGCATATACAAGCCATTGCTTATTTTGTCTAGAGACAATGCTAGTGCACCCTAGGAGTCACAGTCCCTTATAATAATACCCTTGATACCCAGTTGTCAAGAGTTTAAAGATTGGGATGGGGGGGTGGCGCCTGGGTGGCTCAGTCAGTTGAGTGTCCAACTTAGGCTCAGGTCATGATCTAATGGTTGGTGAGTTCCAGCCCCATATCGGGCTTGCCGCTGTCAGTGTGCAGCCTGCTTTTGATCCTCTGTCCCCCTCTCTCTCTACCCCTCCCTGCTCGCATTCTGTCTCTCAAAAATAAATAAAAATATTTTCTAAAAAGATTTTAAAAAAAGTTCGAAGATTGGGAATCACTGTATAATACCATTTTGCATTTAAAATTCATGTTTACATTATAAAGCATAGAAATGCCAGACCATATGTTGTTTCTTTTAGTCTAAGTACAATTATAATCATTTACAATTAAAATTTTCCAAATACAAGAGCCAAAATTTAATTTTAAAAGTTTTTTTTAACAGATAATCGAGAAGGCAGCTGAGATTGCAAGCAGTGACAGTGCTAATGTATCAGTAAGTATCAAGGTTTTAAAAGGACCTTCTCCTTATTAGTTACTTTCATCTCATTTATGGTAATGAGCTTATAGATGACCATACTCTTATGGAAGAATAGCCTGAGAGTGTATGTGAGTATGTACATACTATGTTTTTTGTTGAATGGCAGCTGTTTGTAGGTGGTCTGTGTTCAGTGGTAAACCCTTTTCTGATATAAGCACAGGTTTAGCAGCTCGTCTTTTTTATTGTATTGTATTGTATATACTATATATATATATGTGTGTGTGTATATATATATACACACATATATATATAGTATATATACACACATATATATATAGTATATATATATATATAGTATATATATATATAGTGTATATATATATAGTGTATATATATATATAGTATATATATATAGGCTCCATGCCTATATATATACATATATATATATATATATATATATATATATATATATATGTATATATATATAGGCTCCACGCTCAACATGTGGCTTGAACTCACCAGTGTGAGATCAAGAGTTGCATGCACTACTGACTGAACCAGCCAAGCACCCCCAGCAGCTAGTCTTTAAGGGATGCTATGCCACCTCATAGATTGACAATACTGTCTTTTTGAATAGTATTCAGTTGAATGAAGAGGCTGTAATTTTATTTATCTCATGTAACAGCATATATAATCAGGCCAAGATTTACAGTGCTGGGGAACCAGTTTCTTCCATCTTGGTGCTCTATCATGTTAGTGTGTACTTTCTGTCTCAAGTTTAATACTGGTGCTTCAGTTTCTTGTGTATTATGGTGCAGCCAGCAAGGAATAGGGAAAGCAAGAGTAGAGGCCGTACCCATTCTTTTTGAGGATATCATTTATATGCCTCATTGCTGCTCACATCTCATTAGTCAGGACTTTCTCACATGGCCATACCTAACGACAAGTGAGGCTGGGAAATGTAGTCGTAGGCTGGGCAGTCATGTGCTTGGCCAGAAAAAGATTCTAGTTAATAAAGGATGAAGAGCAGAATGCATACTGAGGAATAAACAGTAATTTCTGCCACACATACCCATTGTTTGTACCCAAAAACTACAAAGTAGATTACTTTGTTTAGTTTACACTGTATGCAATTTTTCTACCACCTATACTTTTTAATTTTTTTACTCTTAAGATCATTTAAGACTTTGCTGAGTCTGACCTAATGTTCTCTTACCATGTTGTCTGTTTACAGTTTTTATGTGTCTTCAGTATAAGGCCATTCTACATAGAACGGTTAATTATATAGAGGCCAGAAGGCAAAATGGAGAGAGTGTATGTTTTTTTCACTTACACAGAATCAAAGCTCTACTTAATGTTGGCTAGCTGGATAAATGTCTGGCTCAGGGTGTCTTCTGCTTTGCCATTAAGAGTTTTCAAAAATATCCATAGTCCTGCAGTACAAGTCATCTACTACCATAAATACTTTGAGAGCACTTCTTTTTAATGACACCAGAGAAGTGCAAGTATACGCTTATCAGCTTGCCATGCAATTATAGGCAGACCTTGGGGATACTGTGGGTTCTGTTCCAGACCACTGCATTAAAGGGAATATCCCAATAAAGTGAGTCATGAATTTTTTGGCTTCCTACTGCATATAAAGATTACTGTACTGTAATCTTACATGTGCTACAGCATTACACCTAAAACACAATATACATACCTTAATTTAAAAACACTTTTTGTTAAAAAGTGCTAATCATTACCTGAGCTTTCAGCAAGTTCTAATCTGTTTGGTGGTGGAAGTTCTTGCCTTGATGTTGATGACTTCTGACTGATCAGGGTGGAAGTTGCTGAAGGTGGGGGTAACTGTGGCAGTTCTTAAAATAAGACCACAATGAAGTTTGCTGCATTAATTGACTCTTCCTTTTAGGAACGATTTCTCTGCAGCATGCAATCTGCTTAATAGCATTTTACCCACAGTAGAACTTGTTTCAAAATTAGAGTCCATCCTTTCAATCCCCGTTGCTGCTTTATCAACTAAGTTTATGTCATATTCTAAATCCTTTGTTGTCATTTCAACAGACTTCACAGCATCTTTACCAGCGGTAGCTTCTTTCTCAAGAAACCACTTTCTTTGGGGCACCTAGGTGGTTCGGTTGGCTAAGCATCCGACTTTGGCTCAGGTCATGATCTCACAGTCGTGAGTCTGAGCCCCGCGTCGGGCTCTGTGCTCACGGCTCAGAGCCTCGAGCCTGCTTCGGATTCTGTGTCTCCCCCTCTCTTTGCCCCCCCCCCCCCGCCTCAAAAATGAATAAACTTAAAAAACACTTTCTTTGCTGATCCATAAGAAACAAGTCCTCATCTGTTCACGTTTTATCATGAGATTGCATCATGTCTGTCACATATTCAGGCTTCACTTCTGGTTCTCTTGCTGTTTTTACCACGTCTGCAGTTACTTCCTCCCCTGAAGTCTTGAAACACTCAAAGTCATCCATGAGGGTTGGAATCAACTTCTTCCAAACTCCTTGTTAATGTTGATATTTTGACCTCTTTCATGAATGATGAATGTTCTTAATGGCATCTAGAATGGTGAATCCTTTCCAGAATGTTTTCAATTTACTTTGTCCACATCCATCAGAGGAATCACTGTGGCAACTTTGACCTCACAAAATGTATTTCTTAGATAGTAAGGCTTGAAAGTTGAAATTACTCCTTAATCTATGGATTGCAGGGTGGATATTGTGTTAGCTGGCATGAAACAACATCAGTCTAATTGTACATCTCCATCAGAGCCCTTAGATGACCAGGTGCATTGTCAGTACTAAAGTTTTGAAAAGAATCTTTTTTTCTGACCAGTAGGTCTCAACAGTGAGCATAACATATTCAGTAAACCATGTTGTAAACAGATGTGCTGTCATCAGGCTTTGTTGTTCCATTTATTATAGAGCACAGGCAGAGTAGATTTAGCATAATTCTTAAGGGCCATCGGATTTTGGAATGGTCATTTAGCACTGGCTTCAACTTAAAGTCACCGGCTGTGTGAGCCCTGACAAGAGAGTCTGCCTGTCCTTTGAAGCTTCGAAGCCAGACATTGACTTCTCCTCTGTAGCTGTGAAAGTCTTAGATGGCATTTCCTTCTAATATAAATATGTTTCGTGCACATTAAAAAGCTGTTGTTTAGTGTAGCCACCTTCATTAATTATGTTAGCTAGGTCTCTGGACAACTTCCTGTGGCTTCTATATCAACACTTGTTTCTCCTTGAACCTTTATGTTACAGCGATGGCTTCTTCCCTTCATGCCCCCTCATACCCATATCCCCCCCATTGGGAAGGGGGGGAAAGCCACACTCATTTTTTTGATGTGCTTATAGCAAAGTGTATTTGCTTTGATTTATTCTAGTCAGTAATCACTGTTATATCATAATATGTATATGGTTTTTGAAAAATCCACATGTAAAGAAAAATAGAGAATATGAATGTTAGTGTTAATTGCTTTCCACCATTATCTTACTTTAGTTCAAACATTTGAACAGGTGTATAAGATCACCATTTACCCTATACAGTGTAAGTTTTCATTACTGATTATTTTGGGTTTTGCAAAAGAATGTAAGATTCTGTGTTTTCCTTGGGCTTCCTGCCACATTTCTGGTAGTTGTTTATTTTTACCTTGGCTTTATTCAGTGCTGTGCTTTTCATAGCTCGGTAAACAATCACAGTACAATTATAGAGCCAATCCCCTTGCTTTTCCCTCTTAGTGTACTCATAGGTCTTCAGGATATTTACTTACAGTAGGTCTGTAGAGTCTAATTTTGATTCACAAAATTACAGTAGGTTTGCTAGCTTTTTGCAGTATTTAACAGCAGTCTGTGTTTCGCTGACATGAACAATTTATACTGTGTTGTTTGCAGAAGCAGGTTTCATTTTGAGATGTGTAAGTAAGTGTAGGAGTTTGAGTTTCAGATTCTGATGACTTGTCATGATAATTTTTCGGAGAAACCCTGTCAAGCCTGTAAAAGAGAGCATACCATTTTTAGGTTGAAGGTCTGAATATAAACCCATTGTAATCGTACATTGTGTGTGTGTGTGTGTGTGTGTGTGTGTGTGTGTGTGTGTAAAATAATTTTTTTAAAGAACGGTTTTAGGATCACAACAAAATAAGCAGGAAGGTACAGAGATTTCTCATATACCCCTATCCCTTCACATGCATCTCCCTTTCCCATTAGCGACATCACTCACCAAAGTGGTATATTTGTTGCCAAGAATGCACCTATATTGACAAATCATAATCACCCAAAGTCCATAGTTTGTTTACCTTGGGTTTCATTCTTGGTGTTGTGTATTTTGTGAGTTTGGACAATGTGTGATATGTTTTTATCACTATCATATTATGCAGAATATTTTTACTGTCCCATGAATCCTCTGTGCTCTGCCTATACATTTCCCCACCCTACCCCTGGCAACCACTGATCTTTTTATTCTCTCCATAGTTTGTTTGGTCTTTTCTACATGTTATATAAGTTGGAATCATAGAGTATGCAGTCTTTTCAAACTGGCTTCTTTCCCTTAGTGCTATGTACTTAAGGGTCCTCCATGTCTTTCTGTGGCATGAAAGCTCTTTTCCTTTTAGTGTTAAATAATACTCCATTGTCTGTATGTATTACAGTTTATCCATTCGCCCACTGAAGGACATCTTGGTTGCTTCTAAATTTTGACAATTTTGAATAAAGATGCTATAAACATCCATGTGCGGGGTTTTTGGTGGGCATAAATTTTCAACTCCTTTTGGTAAATACGAAGGGGCATGATTACTGGATTGTATGGTAAGAGTATGTTTAGTTTTGTAAGACACTGCCACACTGTCTTTCTAAGCAGTTGCAGTGTTTTGCATTCCCACCAGCAGTGAAAAAGAGTTGCTCCATATCCTCAACAGCATTTGATGTTGTCAGTGTTCTGGATTTTGGCCATTCTAATAGGTGTGTAGTCTTATCTCTTATTTGTTTAATTTGCCTTTCCCTGATGACATATAATGTTAAGCATCGTTTTATATGCTCTTGTTGTCTGTACCTTGTTTGGTGAGCTGTCTGTTCAGGACTTATATTTTAGTCTGATGGTTTATTTTCTAATTGTTGAGTTTTTAAGAGCTGTTTGTGTAATTGGGTAATGGTCCTTTATCAGGTAAGTCTTTTTGCAGGTATTTTCTCCCAATCTGTAGCTTCTCTCTTCATTCCCTTGACAGTGTCTTTCACAGAGGAGATAATTTTAAATTTACTGAAATCCAGATTAATGGTTCTTTAATTGATGGATTATGCCTTTGGTATTATATGTAAAAAACCATTGCCAAACCCCAGGTCATCTAGGTTTTCTCTTATATTATCTGCTAGGAGTTTTATAGTTTTGTGTTTCACATTTATTTTTACTAAGTTGAGTAGTGTCAATCCTTCAACTTTATTGCTTCTTCATTATTGTGTTGGCTGTTCTGGGTCTTTTGTCTCTCCATATAACTTTAGAATTGCTTTATTGATATCTATAGAATTTTGATTGGGTTTGCATTAAATCTGTTGATTACGTTGGGAAGAGCTGACATTCTGACAGTACTGAATCTTACTATTCATGAACATGGAATATCTTTCTGTTTATTTAGTTCTTTGATTTCTTTCACCAGAGTTCAGTAGTTTTCCTCATATAGATTTTGTACATATTTTGTTAGTTTTATACCTAAGTTTTCATATTTTTGGGTGCTAACGTAAGTGGTATTAGGTTTTTAATTTCAAATAGCACTTACATTGCTGATATATAGGAAAGTAATTTACTTTTGTATACTAACCTGTGTTCTACAATCTTGCTTTAATTATGTTCCGGTAATATTTTTGTTGATTCTTTCAGATTTTTTACATAGACAGTTCTGTCTGTGTAGAGAATTATAATCCCCATTCTTTTGTACATGTGCATATATTATTTTTAATCTCATTACTTTAGAAAATAATATAACTAGTTTAATGCTTATATGAAATATCAGTTAAAAATTCCTATTCTGGAAAGGTTTTTTGTTTTTTTTTTTAAATGTATTTTGGCCTAAATGATAAAGTTTTTCTTTAAGTATGGGAAATGAATCTCTTTTTTTTTTCATGTTACTATAATTCAGAGTCTAGATCCAAAAAATAGCACGGGCCAGCTTCATTATTTTAGTTTATTCTTACAAGGATTGGGAAAGAAAATGGGATAACTGTATTTGTTTCATGTTTAGTTTTATCCAAGATTTATTGCTTAATCCAGTGGTTTTTATGCCTCTGAGCTAACAAGACACTTACACTTTTTTAAAAACTTCATATGTTTGGTTTGCCTTTGTTGTTTTATTTGTTTATAGAAATTAAAAATTAAAATGGAAAGATAGGAAATTCAGTTCAAATAATAAATGACTTTTTAATCCAAGTTGCAATTCTGCCACCTAGTGTTTGCACATGGACTTTTAAAGAATCCGTATTTCCCCCCCTTTTTAAGAACTGTTTAAAAATAATTCTTTCCTTCATCCTTAGCTTACAAATTTAATATTCTATCAATAAAACGTATAAAAAGGGCATCCATCCTTAGTAATCTTTTTAAGGAATTCGATTTTTAGTATCTTACATGTTAAAGCTCATAAATTGTTTATAAATTTCTTGTATATAAATTTGGTAAGTGTTTGCCAGTGCTGTTCACAGAATTAAATTATGTGATGAATGAGTATTTTACTTTCTTAGAGTCGAGGTGGAAAAAAGTTTCTTGCTGTACTGAAAGAAATCTTGGACAGGGATCCCTTGTCTCAACTGTGTGAGAACGAAATGGATCTTATTTGGACTTTGCGACAAGATTGCAGAGAGAATTTCCCACAGTCACTGCCAAAATTACTGCTGTCGATCAAGTGGAATAAACTTGAAGATGTTGCTCAGGTAAGAGTAAAAGATAATTTTTATAATTCTTTTTGGGAATATATATTACTTTGTTGATTTCATGTACATTGTCCTTTCTAACACAGGTATATCTCTATAGATTGGATAATTTTCCATAGGAGAAATTTTCATGTTTTAAACCTTTACATATACTCTAAATGATAGACTAGAAAGTTTAAGATTTTAAAATTCCAGATTTTAGGTAGGTTTTCTATATCTTTCACTAAGAACAATTAAAACATTGCTTTTGTTGTAATCATTGTAATTACCACCTGCACATAGTAAGTAGGTTCTGGATTATTTCTAACAGTTTCATTCAATGAGCTCCAATGTTTTAATATTAAAATGACTTTAATTTTTGCGATGACTGTTCTAAAATGAACATGTATTGTTTGAAAATTACCTCTTTCTAGAAGCTGATGTTTTAGAGCATAAACCTTTTAGATCACTTTTAACATTCATTTTAGTTGGGCAGTATTGATGAATGTTTGCCCTGAGGCAGGTTAAAAAAAGGAAAAAAATTGTTCCAAAGAGCCAAACAAATTTTAGTTTCTTGATTTAATTTTCAGAACGCTGGAAAAAGCACTGTCATTTATTAAATGCAGTGGTTATCAGTGCTCTATAGAAAGATCCTTGAAATGGTTTTTTAATCAGAATGAATACATTTGGTATGTTTAAATGGTTTTTTAATCAGAATGAATACATTTGGTATGTTTAAAATAACCAAATTTGTTTACCTTACTTGTTTGAATTCAACTGATCTTTTTAAAAGTTTTCTGGTCTTAGTAAATCTATAGCAACTTAAAAAATTTTTTTTAAATTTAATTCTAGTTATATTAGCGTTATATTCGTTTCAGCTGTAAAATCTATAATGACTTAAAAAAATTTTTTTTAACGTTTATTCTTGAGAGAGAGAGCAAGAGAGCGAGAATGAGTGGGGGAGGGGCAGAGCCAGAGAGGGACACAGAATCTGAGCAGGCTGAGGTGTCAGGTCAGAGCCTGATGTGGGGCTCAAACTCATGAGCTGTGAGAATCATGACCTGAGCTGATGTCGATGCCTAACAGACTGAGCTACCCAGGTGTCCCATAAAATGACTTTTAAAGATTTTCAAGAAATGCGTATTTATTTTAATCATATATATTTAAATTTTATTTTTATTTTATTTTATTTTATTATTTTACTTCTCTAAGTTTAGAGTTTAGAAAGGACTTCTCTTGTTTATTTCTAGTATTTAACAATTTTTTGAATCATGTTACCTAATTGTATTATAATGTACCTCATTTAAACTATTTATACAGTCAGATCATATGAACATTGTTTACTCTGAAAAGGAACTATTTTTGTCATTTAGATAGGTTTTGATTGTTTTGACATAGTTATCTTCTGACTACTTACTTATTTACATTCAAGGTTAGTTTTCTGTGAAATCCCTGTAACGGTGGAACATAAGATATAAGCATTTTTTATTTGACACATTTGCCTGCTTCTAATGTATCCATTAGTGTTCAGTTCTAACTGCTTATCCAAGAAATCCATCATATTATTTTGTATAGCATTAAAATGGAAGAAATTTTTGGCTGTACTCTTAAGGATATCTGAGAGAGAGGTTTCTTAGGTCAACTGTCAGAAAATGGAATGAGCCAGTTTATGCATAATATTTCTTTATTTGAACCCTGGGGACAGGAATTTTTTTTACATTCGGGAATTTAGCATACTTGTCTCATTTCCGTGAGGTAATCTAAAGCATTGTTTTCAGATATAACCTAATGTCCTCCATTTCAATAGAAGAAAGCCAATCCTAATCCTCTTTTTTAGTAGTTTTGAGAAAAAAAGTTGATGGAATAAATAGTAATGTGCTTGGGGCTCCTGGGTGGCTCAGTGTCCGACTTCGGCCCAGGTCATGATCTCGCGGTTTGTGAGTTTGAGCCCCACATCAGGCTCTGTGCTTTCAGCTCAGAGCCTGGAACCTGCTTCAGATTCTGTGTTTTCCCATCTCTCTGTCCCTCCCTTGCTCATGCTTTGTCTCTCTCTGTCTCTCAATAATAAATAAACGTTAAAAAAGTTTAAAAAAAAAAAAAGTAACATGCTTGCTTTCACAACTTTGTCCCATTGCCAGTTACAGTGAATGAGTGCAAAAAATATATAAACTGAATTTTTTTTTTAATTTTTTTTTCAACGTTTATTTATTTTTTGGGGGACAGAGAGAGACAGAGCATGAACGGGGGAGGGGCAGAGAGAGAGGGAGACACAGAATCGGAAACAGGCTCCAGGCTCCGAGCCATCAGCCCAGAGCCTGACGCGGGGCTCGAACTCACGGACCGCGAGATCGTGACCTGGCTGAAGTCGGACACTTAACCGACTGCGCCACCCAGGCGCCCCTAAACTGAATTTTTAATAAATTGACTGTCTTAAGAAGTAGAGAGCCAGAGCCTGGTGCAAAGTTTGTATTCCAATAAATACTAAAGGCAAAAGCCGTGGGTGAAAATTCTGTAGAAGAGCAGCTTCTCCACTGCCCCAAGATTTAAAAAAGAGTAGCCTTCCATTAATCCACAGGAAAATATTCTGTTGACATATTGTGGAAGGGGTTTCGATAGTCTTTGCAAAAGGCTGGTAGTTAATTGGCACTGCCTTCATTATTTGTATGGCTGAGTCACATTTTCCCTATTCACTCTCATAGCTTTCCTCAAACTAAAGTAGTGAATTTTGCAAATTTTTTTAGTTTACATTTATATAACTAATTATTTAATAATTGTAAGTAATCTTACCAAAGGTAACTTCTTTCCAATAGTAGTGCTCTTTTTAATTCCCAGCATAGTTTAACCATCTAGTATTACAGAATGTTATCTGCCCTGTGTTGTTTTTGTGTGTAGTGTTG
This sequence comes from Felis catus, assembly GCF_018350175.1. NCBI lineage: Eukaryota > Metazoa > Chordata > Mammalia > Carnivora > Felidae > Felis > Felis catus. The sequence goes on from NC_058376.1 coordinate 124,344,576, forward strand.
TAGTCCATGTGTTAACTGGGGATGCTAGTTTTTTTTTAACTACTGTTTCAGACCCTCAGGAAATGGTCCCCCTTGACTCCTCTTTCCATAATGAGGACTGTTGGTCTATTAGAACTTTGGGCAAAGTGGGGAGGGTGGTCTCATCAGTGATAAAAAGTGGTCTGAGGTAGGTGTTTCATATCTTTAAACCAGTATGTGTCAAACTTTTTTTTCATTATTACACTTGTTAGGAGCATTTTTAGACATTTTTTCTCTAATAGCCTGTCCCCATAATTCAAAAGTGTTATTGTTTTCTGTAAATGTAAAATAATAGAAAAATTAAGTTAATTTTTTTGAAGTTTATTTATTTTGAGAGGTGGTAGGACAGAGAGAGGAAGAGAGAGAATCTCAAGCAGTCTCTGTGCTGTCAGCGCAGAGCCCATCACAGGGCTCTATCTCAGGAACTATGAGATCAGGACCTGAGCTGAAATCAAGAGTTGGATGCTCAACGGACTCAGTCACCCATGCACCCCAGAAAAATTACTTTCTTAAAAAGTATCTTTAATGAGGTTAAATTTGCTTGATCTGAGAAAATACCTTTTATTAAAAAAAAATTTTTTTTCAACGTTTATTTATTTTTTTTGGGACAGAGAGAGACAGAGCACGAACGGGGGAGGGGCAGAGAGAGAGGGAGACACAGAATCGGAAACAGGCTCCAGGCTCCGAGCCATCAGCCCAGAGCCCGACGCGGGGCTCGAACTCACGGACCGCGAGATCGTGACCTGGCTGAAGTCGGACGCTTAACCGACTGCGCCACCCAGGCGCCCCGAAAATACCTTTTAACTTAGCTGCTAGGTATTCATTCAAATATTATTGACCTATTTTGGGCACTTGACATAGTTAATGAGAGCAGTTGAATAATTAGTAGAATTAAAATAATAAACTAATTAGAACTACCCTACAACTCAGCAATTGCACTACTAGGCATTTATCCAAGGCATACAGGTGTGCTGTTTCAAAGGGACACATGCACCCCCATGTTTACAGCAGCACTATCAACATTAGTCAAAGTATGGAAAGAGCCCAGATGTCCATTGATGAATGAATGAAGAAAGAAGATGTGGTATATATATACAATGGAGTATTACTTGGCAATCAAAAAGAATGAAATCTTGCCATTTGCAACTATGTGCATGGAACTGGAGGGTATTATGCTAAGTGAAATTAGTCAGAGAAAGACAAAAATCATATGACTTCACTCATATGAGGAGTTTAAGAGACAAAACAGATGAACATAAGGGAGGGGAAAGAAAAATAATATGAAAACAGGGAGGGGGACAAAACAAAAGAGACTCATAAACATGAAGAACAAACTGAGGGTTGCTGGAGGGGTTGTGGGAGGGGGGATGGGCTAAGTGGGTAAGGGGCATTAAGGAATCTACTGAAATCACTGCTTCACTATAACTAATTCGGATGTAAATTTTAAAAAATAAAAAATAAAGTTAAATCAAAAAAAATAATAATAATACACTAAAAACTATGTTTAGTTCTCAAAAGTCCAAGTTTCATGCACAAGGTCAAATGACAAATGACAAGGTGGCTAGCTGGCAGATACTCACTGGCTATCTCTTGCAATATGACTGTGAGATTGAGCAGTCAAGTGAGAGAAGTCCTCTGGTCATTTCCATCTGTTTGCCATGTTTTTGTAGCTCTAATCTTGCATACATTTTGTGTGTTTTCTTTGGAAACTCAAGAAAACCCATTGAAATCTATCAAATATTAAGTAATAAGATTTTTGTCCAACAGGGGTAAGCTTTGAAGGACCACGAATCATAATTATTAGTTTTTTAAAAAAATGTTTACTTAGGGGTGCCTGGGTGGCTCAGTCAGTTAAGCCTCCAACTTCGGCTCAGGTCATGATCTCATGGTTTGTGAGTTCAAGCCCTGCATCGGGCTCTGTGCTGACAGCTCAGAGCCTGGAGCCTGCTTTAGATTCTGTGTCTCTCTCTCTCACTTCCCCTCCCCCGCTTTTAGATTTAAATGTTTAAATGTTTATTTTTGAGAGAGAAAGAGAGAGAGTACAGGAGTGTGTGCTTGCCTGTGCATGCAAATGAGCAGGGGAGGGGCAGAGAGGGAGGGAGAAAGAAGATCTCAATTAGGCTCCACACTATCAGCACAGATCCCGAAGCAGGGTTCACTCTCACCAACTGTGAGATCATAACCTAACTTTAAATCAAGAGTCTGATGCTTAACTGACTGAGCCACCCAGACTCTCCTACCTTTATTCCTTGATCATTTCTTTCTCTCTCTTTCCTTTACAAAATTACAAAATTATTTAATGGCTAATGATTGTAGAATCGCATATTCAATGTATCATTCTATTACTTGCTTATCTATAGAGTATTTCAGTAAAGACATTATTAATTTATGTAAACAGCAGTGGATTTTTGAGTCCTATGTAATTGTAAGTATGCTTTTTCTTTCTTTTGACCCATCTCTGCTCCTGTGTGCCAAGGAAAAATAGATTATTTCCCCCCTATAATTTCTGAACCAGTTTCAATTTTTCAACAGCTTCAAGCCCTACTTCAGATTTGGCCTAAACTGCCCCCCCGGGAGGCCTTGGAGCTTCTAGATTTCAACTATCCAGATCAGTACGTGCGAGAATATGCTGTGGGCTGCCTGCGACAGATGAGGTATACTACAGGTGGCTTTCTTTGAGGAAAGGAATAACTTGGGTGTAGATAGTGAAGGTGATGTATGTTGAATGTTTCATAAGAAAGGAAAAGAGCTAGGAATTACTCAGTTTAAAGCATATTTTTCATCTATTCTTCCCTATTCCCTTCTCTACCTCCCTCTCTCTCAAAGACTCCTTCCTTTGTCTTTCATGTTTAGCCTATATTATAAAAGAAAACCCAAAAACATACTGGGTCAGAAGGTCCCCAAGATCACCCTTGGTTTCCACAATTCATTAGGACTTACAGGACGCAGCGCATACTCATACTTTTGGCTCTGATTTATGAGATGAAAGGAGACAATGTAGAATTGACAAAGGAAAAAGATTCATGGAGCAAAGTCTGGAGGAAACCATCAGAAGCTTCTAAGAGTTCTTTACCAGTGGAGTCTCAGTGAATATACTTAATTCTTCCCAGCAGTGAGTTGTGAGAACGTGTCTGAAATATTGTCTACCAGGGGGGCTTGTTAGAGACTTGGTGGCCAGGGTTTTTATTGGGGGGCTGGTCACATAAACACCCTCTGCCAAACACAAAAGCAAAATCCTAGACTCCTAGAAGGAAAATGGGTGTTGGGGCATCAACCGTTGGGTAAGAACAGTTTACACACACGAAGCCATTCTTATCTGTTAGGTGGTGGGAAGCCTTCTAAAAGCTATGTTTCCAGATGCCAGCCAAAAGGCCGGTGTAGTTAACAGCCTTTCTAAAAGGATAGCAGTCAGGCCTGCTGCTATGTTAACTCTTTTCTGTCCACCACTCAGAATTAAGAAGTGTTAATATTTTGGCTTTTTAAAAAATTGTATACTTTTAAGCAAATAACATTACAGCTAAAGGTGAAATCCTCATAGTTTTGTTACCTAGTCCTGATTACTTTCACTTCCCAAAGACAACCATGATTATGAATTTGGTCTGTATCCTTTTATACCACATTTTTCTGTTGATGCTGCATTTTTATATCTATAAAAATATGTAGAATAATATTGTACATTACAAAATTACACCAATATGTTTTGCCATATGTATTATTTTAAATCTTGATTTAAAAAAATTCATTGTTGGGTTTTTGAGGTCATTCTTTACCATTACATATAAATACAGTCTTTTTCTTTCACTACTGTGTAATATTCTATCATAGGGATATATCTTATTTGCCGCATTTCCCTATTGAAGAGCATTTTGTTTTCCCCAGACTTCCCTGTTCCCCAGTACTTCAGTGAACATGTTTGTACAGTCCCGTTTGGCTAGTACATGTATGAAAATCTATTAGATTTATTTGAAGAAATGTCATTATTGAGACCATCTCAGACAATGGGCATATTCAGGTTTATCCATTTCTCGTTTCAAAAATGAGGTTTATACTGTATGGCTATTTGAAAAAATAGAAGTCCTGAGAAAATTATGGATACTGTTACACTTTTTCTTCTTTTTAAAGTCATATATGTTTCAAGCCACATGATATCCAAAAGGAATTACACAAACTTTTCAATAGTTGTTATTTTAAGGGAGTGAAGTTAGAAGTATAAGGAAAGAGGAAGCCTTCCCAATTTCCGTACTTCCTTTCTATCTTTTACACCATTTATAGGTTGGTTGGGTTTTTTTTTTTTTTTTTAACATTTATTTATTTTTGAGACAGAGAGAGACAGAGCATGAACGGGGGAAGGTCAGAGAGAGGGAGACACAGAATCTGAAACAGGCTCCAGGCTCTGAGCTGTCAGCACAGAGCCCGACGCAGGGCTCGAACTCATGGACTGCGAGATCATGACCTGAGCCGAAGACGGCCGCTTAACCGACTGAGCCACCCAGGCGCCCCTGTTTTTGTTTTTTGAGGGAGAGTGCCCACGCACAGGCAATAGGTGACTAGGGGGGTGGGGGCACAGAGGGAGAAAGAGAGACTCTTAAGCAGGCTCCATACTCAGCGTGGAGCCTGATGCAAGGCTTGATCCCATGATCCTGGGATTGTGACCTGAGCTGAAATCAAGAGTCTGACATTCAACTGACTGAGTCATCCAGGCACCTCCCTTTTGTAGGTTTTATAAAAGGCACAGATTTTACAGTAAACTTAAGATTGGTGAATAGTTTTAAAAAATGAGGCTGCAAGTTGGGCTTTAGTCTCATCTCCCTACGTTTGCATTGGAGATCTGAGGGAAAGGGGCTACCTGGCTCCCTTTATACTGAGCCAGGTGTTTTGTTTTCTTTTCTTTTCTTTTCTTTTCTTTTCTTTTCTTTTCTTTTCTTTTCTTTTCTTTTCTTTTCTTTTCTTCTCTTCTCTTCTCTTCTCTTCTCTTCTCTTCTCTTCTCTTTTTTTTCTTCTCTTTTCTTCTCTTTTCTTTTTTTATGTTTACTTATTTTTGAGAGAGAGAGAGAGAGAGAGAGAGAGCGAGCGAGTTGGGGAGGGGCAGAAAGAGAGGGAGACACAGAATCCGAAGGAGGCTCCAGGCTCTGAGCTGTCAACACAGAGCCCAATGTGGGGCTTGGAACTCACAAACCATGAGATCATGACCTGAGCCAAAGTTGGATGCTTAACCAACTGAGCCCTCCAGGAGCCCCCCAGGTGTTTCTCTTAAATAAACTTATATACAGGAAGAGATTGCTGTGATCTCCATGTTCTATATTGGTATTTCTGATGCATTTTCCTATGATAAATTTTTGGCTAATGAGGTTTTTTTTAATATAGTGCACTGGGTTTCAGTCCCAGATCTGCATTAGACTACTATCCTAACCATTTATTGCCCAAGACTATAGTTAGTAAGTAGAGGACTTGGAATTCATCTCACCTGACCACTGGAATTGCCTCTGATAAGAGTGTGTTTATAAGTGTATGATTTAGAAATGGACACAAAATAGAGAACTTCTTAACCTTAATTAATTCAGCTCATTTAATTACAATATTATGTTGTATTAATTCAGTGAATCAATTCTCAGTTACACTCATTTCCTTATCCTTTAAATTATTTAAAGTTAATATTTTAACATACTGATAATCTGGGAAAAGGAATTAACCCTAATGATTAGAAAGGAAAATAAATTACTAAAAAGTACTGATGGAATTTTTTTATTTAAAAAAACTGGTTGCCTGGGATACCTGGGTGGCTCAGTCAGTTAAGCCTCCAACTCTTTCTTGGTCTTGGCTCAGGTCATGATCTTAGTTTGTGAGTGCAATCCCGTGTCAGGCTCTGTGCTAACAGTGTGGAGCCTACTTGGGATTCTCTCTCTCCATCTCTCTCTGCCCCTACCCCACTTGCACTGTCTCTCTCTCAAAATAAACTTAGAAACAAACAAACAAACAAATGTGTTGACTGAGTATATAACTTTTCCTGCATGGTCAGAAATCAGTATTAAAGTACCCGATTTTATTGTAACTCTGAGCTGATGTTGGATGCTTAACTGACTTAGCCACTCAGGCCACCCCTCCTGTGTTATTTTAATAGTGGGACAGTGAATGTAAGCATACATAACAAGCCTGACCCAAAAGAACCATTGTGTTTCAGTAAGTTAGTGTTTGATAGTTTGATTGGATGGGATCTCTTTCTGGCATCGGTTGTTGAGTGACTTATTTTGTCTTTTGTTTCTTTTAGTGATGAAGAACTCTCTCAATATCTTTTACAACTGGTGCAAGTTTTGAAATACGAGCCTTTTCTTGATTGTGCCCTCTCTAGATTCCTATTAGAAAGAGCACTTGCTAACCGCAGGATAGGGCAGTTTCTATTTTGGCACCTTAGGTAAGTCTTTTACATTTTTAGATTTGTGTCTACCTGGTGCTTTTGTAAATATAAATCAGCATAATACGGGACATTTACTGTAATAGTTGGCTGGTTTACTTGTTTCTGAGCCATTTATAACATTCATACTCTTCTTGGTTGGTGTCTTCTATTTCTTGATACCCAACTCTTAATCTTCAGGATTTGGCAAAGTAATTCAGATAAGTGTCCCACCAAGCCTCCTTGATTTTTAACTGAAACTAAAAATTAATGTATTGCTATTTTCTTGTAAAGTGCACTTACTTTGTTAATATTCTTGGGCTAAAACCACACTTACTCCTTCTGAAAGGCTTTGGGTACCAATAGATAAAGATTTTAAAGTTTTCCTATAACAAGAGCAACATTATTTTCAGCTTCTTTATTAGGTCAATTTTAGAAATATGTGAACCTTATTTCACCAAGTTGATAATAGGAGTAAAATCAGAAAGGATAAATGAAGTCCTTTTTTCCTAGGAAAATTGTTGGTTCCTGATTTCTGAGTCTGTACTCAGACATTTTTGTTTTTTTCATCTGGACTTGAGAATACTGAAACTAATGACTGTCATAAAAATAGGACTTTCCCCCATTTTAGCTAAACTTTTTAAGGAAAATGAGCTCTATATTATTTTGATAATGATTTTGGAAGCTACATTTCTGAATCTTGATTTCCTTTATTACTCATAGAGGTTTTTCCTTTCTTATTTTTAACTTGTCATCTTTTTCATCCAGTTCAACCTTCCTATTTTTAAGCCCTTCCGGGAGTAACAGAATATGTTGTTCCTTCCTTTTTCAAATGGGTACACCATTCTTTAAGTGAGAAAAAATTGAATTGAAGCTAATTGAGGGATTAGTCACTTGTGTGATGTGAATCAGATCTTTGTGTTTCACTTTATTGTCTTAATTGGCAACGTTCTGTTTCAACTACAGAAAGCAAACAAGGTGAGATGTGAAAATTTTGGATTTTTGGAATAAAAAATTAATTATATAATCACACATGTTTTTGATCTGTGGTGTTTAAAGAATTGGGAAGTTGCCCATCCCACTAATATTTGGGGACAAGATGATGTATTCTTCTGTGTTTTGATTGGCATCATATATTTATTTCATAATATGAAGTCAGTATTTTTATTTGGTGATCTGAAGTGTTTTATACGCAAATTATCTTAATATTATTAACTTATTTGTAGGTCAGAAGTGCATATTCCTGCTGTCTCAGTACAGTTTGGTGTCATCCTTGAAGCATACTGCCGGGGAAGTGTAGGGCATATGAAAGTGCTTTCTAAGCAGGTATCTGGTTTTTGTTTTTGTTTTTTTAATTTTTTTTTTTATTTTCATGTTCAGTTTGCCACATGGTATTTGATAAATTGTATCATATGCTATTTCTCCCATTATTCCATGGAAGTTTCAGTAACTGAACCTAATTAATACATTAAAAAAATTTTTTTAATGTTTATTTTTCAGAGAGAGACAGTGCAAGTGGGGGAGGGGCAGAGAGGGAGGGAGACACAGAATCCGAAGCACGCTCCAGGCTCTGAGCTGTCAGCACAGAGCCCAACGCGGGGCTCGAACTCACTGTGAGATCATGACCCGGGCTGAAGTCAGACGCTTAACCGACTGAGCCACCCAGGCATCCCATTAATACATTTTTAAATAAAAATTTAAGTCAAGAAATGAAGTGTTAAATTTAGCCGAACGTTAATTGAATGCTCCCTCAAAAATGAAGGATTCTTCCTAGTATCTATATGAATAATATGCCTTAAGTTTTAATGGGAAATACCCATGTAGATATGCTTAACAATGGGTTTGATGGTGATGGTGACAAAGGTCATGAAATTTTTAGACCCTGTTTTTTCATATCCCTGAGTTACTGTTTCCAGTTAGTATAGTATTTATGATTCATATATTCTGCCATTTGTTTTAATTTGAGATATTTTGACACTTAAATTCATAGTTGTTATAACATCTAGAATTCAGAATCCTCAAGCTGCTTTTTCAAAATATATATACAGGCCTATAGTCCCTTATCTTCTTTCCAGGACTTCATTTTCTCATCATTGCTGATGATGAGATATTAGTGAGATTAATCAGTCAGATATTAAATGCTTGTATGCCAGGAACCATATTAAATGTTATAAGCATGTTATTTTACTGCCCTTATTATGTGCCACAGTAGTTGCTAATACTGTCGGGATTAGACAAGGGAGAAAACAGAGGCTCCAGGAGATTAACTAGCTTGCCTAAAAACCCAACTATTAAGTGACAGAAAGAATTTTTAAAATTAGGGCTGTCCAGCTAGAAAACTGTTATACTGGGAGTTTTCAAACCTTCGTGGCACCACAACTCTCTTTTTAAAATCAGAACTTAAACATAAATCCAGTATATAAAATAGTGTCATTTTATGAGTATAAATGTATTTTGAAGCTAAAATAAAATATAAGCCATTAAACAGAACCATGAGGCTATTTTACTGAATACAGAATTTCAAAATCGGGGGCTATTGATAGTTGTAGTCTCAACATCCATTTATTTCTTTTGGAGATAATCCTGATTTATATAGGTAGTAATTGCAAGTAGTAATGGTCTTTTGATCGCTTGCTTGCAAGTGAGAAGCATAACCATGGCCCAGGCTTGATATGGCCCAGGTGGGTCCTTCATCCCCTGAAGGATGTGATGAGAGCATTTCTGCCATCAAAATAAAGCAGCCCTTTATTCTAGCTTCTTCATGCCAGAATTCTTATTGACAGGTAGCAACAATATGCTCTTGTTCTTTAGCATTGATTTTTCTTACAATGAGTATCATCCAAATAAACACAAGAAGGTTTTCTTAATGGTTAAATATGCATTTACTCAGAATTTACTATATGCCAGGGTTACTGTTAGGTATTGGTAATATGAAGTGAAAATAGTTATGTTATTTTTTTTTTTTAAACTATGTTATCTGAGTTTGAGAGAGAGAGAGGGAGAAAGACATACTGCATGAATGAAGGAGGGACAGAGAGAGAAGGAGAGAGTCCTAAGCCAGCTCCACACTGTCAGTGCAGAGCCCAATGTGGGCTTGAAGTCATGAACTGGACCTGAAATCGAGAGTCAGATGCTTAATCGACTGAGCCACCAGGATGCCCCAGTTATGTTATTGTTATCAAGGAGTTTATATTTCCATAGAGGAGGTGTACAAATCAATAATTAAGAAATATATGATTAAGCATTATGGGACCATTATGGAAGCACAAAAGAGAGGCATGTAACCAAGCTTAGGATATTAGGAAAGAGTTCATAGTGGAGGTGACATTTGTAGGTTTTGCTGGTCTAGTTGGTGTGAGTTCAGTGAAGAGTATGTTAATGTTTTACAGAGAAGCAACCAATAAGAGTGTATGTATGCACTTGACCCTTGAACAACATGAATTTGAACAACATGAATTCACTTATACACTGATTTTTTTGACACAGTACAGTACTATAAATGTATTTTCCCATGATTTTCTTAATATTTTCTTTCTTCTAGCTAATACAGTATATAATACATATAACACACAAAACACATGTTAATCTACAGTTTATGTCACTGGTAAGGCTTCCCATCAGCATAGGCTATTAGTAGTTAAGTTTTTGGGGAATCAAAAATTATACCCAGATTTTTGACTGTGTGGGTCTGGAGGTGGAGTTGGTACCCCTAAACCCTTTATTCAAGGGTCAGCTGTATAGAGAGAATGAAGCAGAGGAGGATGGTGAGATTGTATTAAAAAGAGTTGTCTCATGTGATTATGGAGGTTAAGAAATCCCAAGATCTTCAGTTAAGGAAGCTAGAAACCCAGAAGAGCTGATGGTGAAGTTCCAGTCTGAGTCCAAAGACCTAAGAACCAGGAGAGTCAGTAGAAAGTGTCAGTCTGAAAGCAGACAAGTTTAACACCCAAGGAGTTTTAGGAAAAGACCCATGTCCCAGCTAAAGACAGCTGGGCTGGCAGAGTTCCTTCTTACTTACTGGAAGGTCTGCCTTTTTCTTCTATTCAGAACTTCACAGGTTCTGATAATACCCATTAGTATTAGGAAGGCCAGTCTTCTTTACTCAGTCTACCCATTCAAATGTTAATTTCATCCAAAAATACCCTCACAGACATACCCAAAATGATGTTGGACCAAATATCTGGGCACCCTATGGCCCAGTCAAGTTGATACATAAAATTAACCATCACAGATCAACTCAGCATGTATACACAGCTTTGTAAACCATGTTTAATCTCCAAATAAAGACTGTGTAGCAAGTTGAGAATTACTTCTAACATAATACAAATACCTTCAGTACAAGCAAAAATGCACTAACTTTTTCCCCAGAATAGGAGGTAATATCCTTGAGTGGTGTTTCCTGTTCTTGCTACACTATAAATTAAATACTGCGATGTAACATTAACACTTAAATACTATGATATAAAATCAATACATCTAAGTTACATGATAAAGGAAAAGAGCCGGAAGGAAACAGACTGTGTATGTAAATATAGCATATACATACATGTTTATGTATATATACACACACATATAAAAACACATTCGTATCAAAACAAGGAGGAGATACTTATGACAATTAATCTTAATTTCTGTAACTCGTCATGTGGTTATAGCTGGTATTTATTATTACCTTCTTCCAACTCATTCTGTATTCCCTCTGCCTTTAATAAGCATTTCACTTTTGGTTCTTGACTTGTTGGGTTGACCCAAACCTTCATTCTTAAAGGGTCCAAGCCATTAGTAGTCCTACCTAAGTTAGCTTGTAATTGTCCATTGATGTTAATCACAGGACATGGTAATGCTAAGAAGAGATCTCCTATATTTTAGGCTTACTCTTCCTTACCTCTGTGGAACAGTAGGCCAATTTCTCCTTGACAGTCAGTATCAGTCACTCCAGCTAGCATCATAATGCCTTTTTTTGCCTGTTGATCCAGAGGCTTGAGGTGCCCAAAGTGGCTGGGCTGGAGTCTTAACTTCCAATTCAATACAGTCATTGCCATGTCCCCCATTGGAATCATTCTTCCCTCTATAACTAAGACCTCTGTGCCAGTAGAGCATAAGGTTGCAGGAAAAGAAGCAAAAATTTTGCTAGTGGGTCCCTAGAGGGAGTACTAAGTGGTACAACTTTGACTTTTAAACCTTGATTTCTGGACCCTTGAGTTCTGGCTATGGGAGAAGCCTTGTCATATATTGGATGCTGACTCAGAGCATATACAGCTTTCTGGAGTGCCTTGCCTAAGTCCTGCAAGGTATTGCCACCTAGCTGCTACTGTAAGTTAGTTTTCAAAAGGCCATTCCATTCTTTTGTCAAGCCAGCTACTTCGGATTAGTAGAGAACATGTTAAGACTAGTGAATTTCATAAGCAGGAGTCCATTGTTACACTTTATTTGCTGTGAAATGAGTTTCTTGATTGAAGCAATGCTGTGTAGAACACCACAATGGTGGATAAGGTGTTCTATGAGTCCACAAATGGTCGTTTGATAGAAATGCATTGTATTCAGGGAAGGCAGATCCATATCCAGAGTTAAGTTTCTATTCCAGTAAGAACAAAATATTGCCTCTTCCATAGTGGAAGCAGTCTGTTGTAATCAGTCTGTCACCAGATAGCTGGCTGTCCATCTGGGAGAAATGGTGCTATATCAGGAACTCATCAGCAGCTGGTCTCAGCTGCTGGCATAGCAGGCAGGCACACAGTGGTGGTCATAGCCAGGTAGGCTTTGGTGAGTGGAGGTCCATATTGCTGAACACATGCATAACATCCATCCCTGCCATCTTGGCCACCTTGTTCATGAACCCACTAGGTGATGACAGGGGTGTTTGGGAAAAAGGCAGACTGGTATCCACAGAATGGTTTTTCCTATCCACTTGATTATAAAAATCCTCTTCCAAAGACACCCTTTGGTGAATATCCAATGCGACACTTTTTTTTTTTTTTTTTTTTGCCTCTTCAGAGATGTCTATCCTATATCTCTTCCCCATATTTCTTACTAATTTTCCAGTCATGTTCCTTCTACATCCTTGGCCATAAGCCAAGCTTTGGTTACAGCTCATGAATTGGTATATAATTGCATGTATTGCTGTTTTTCCTTTCAGGCAAAGTGAAACCGTAAGGTGCATTTTCCAAATGCACCACAGCAAGGATTTCACTTCACCGTTGTCCTTCAGAATTGTTTCCGAAAGGAGCTGTAGTTCCATAGTTGTCAGCTTTCCTGTGGTGTTTAGATACTGTGTAAAGCCATTTATAAACCGTGCTTGAGTCTTCTCTTCCTGTGTTAACTGGTTGAAGGGAACTCCCTGTGACGACATAGGTGCAGGGTAGGAAAGAGAAGGTAGTGTAGCAAGAAGAGGAAACCGTGGACATTTGAGTCACTTCTTCATATAACTTACTGTGCCTTCAGGGCCTGCTCAGGCCCAGTCTTATATATACACTTCATTTGATGATGGAGTACTATTTTGCTTACCCATCTTTATGGCTTGGTGGATCAGACAACACCCAGTTCATAATGGGCAGTTCAGGTCACATGCTTGCTTGGTAGCCAGTGGTTAAGCAGTCAATCTTACTAAATCCCAATAGTAAGCTAAGAGTGGTTTCTCTGAAGGAGAGTACTTCTCTACAGGAGCTGGCAAGTGTCGTTTCCAAAATTCTGAGGACCTGTGTTATGATTTATCTATAGGGACCTGCCAAGGGCTCCAGATAGCGTCTCTGTCTGCCACTGACAGTTCAAGCACCATTAGACCTGCTGGATCATATGGACCAAGTAGCACACCAGCTTGCACAGCAATCAGGACCCATTGCAGAGCTTTCTTTTGTTTGGGATCTCACTCAAAACTAGCACCCTTTTAGGTCACTCAGTAAATAGGCTGTAGTACATGACCCACATGAGCAGTATGTTGCCTTTATAATCCAAAGAGGCCCACTAGCCATTGTGCCTCATTTTTGGTCATAGGAGGGGCCAGAGCAACAAATTATTCTTTACCTTAGAAGGGATATCTTGATATGCCCCATGCAAGTTGAACCCTAGGAGTTTCATTGAGATAAAAGGTCCCAAATTTTTATTGGATTTATTTCCCACCTTCGGACATACAAATTTCTTCAGATCTAAAATAGTTGCTATTTCTTACTAAGTTCGATCAGCCTAATGTTATCAATGTAAAGGTGCCAGAGTGGTGTCTTGTTAAAGGGAGAGGCAGTCAAGAGTCAAGTCAAGAGGCAGTCAAGTCAAGTTGTAAATTACTTTACAATTTGCAAAGTAAATTATGATAAAGGGCGGGAGAGTTGCTATACTTCTGAGATGGGGCATTGAAAGTGTATTGTTGGCCTTGACAGCTTAAGCAAACTTCTTGTGGTTCCTTATTGACAGATATGGAGGAAAAAGCAATTGTTAGTAGGTGTATACCACGTACCAGGAGATGTGTTACTTTGTTCAAGCAACGAAACCATATTTGGTACACCACTAGTTAACGTTAGGATGATCCACTGTAATTTTCCAAGCCCCATCTGTTATCTGTACAGGCCAAATAGGCAAGACGAGTGGGGCTGTGAATCTACACCCCTGTATCTCTCAAGCCCTCGATGATGGCACTCAACTGTGCAGTCACTGCAGGAATGGGTTACTGCTTTTGGTTTACTGTTTTCTGAGGTAGAGGAGCTTATAATAACTTCCGCTTCCCATCAAAATAGCCAGGGACCCAATATGGGGATTCTGCCAGCTGTTGAGTATATCCATTCCAATTATGCATTCCAGTATAGAAGAAATAACCAGAGGATGGATCTGAAACAGGCTCCGTGCTGACAGTAGAGAGCCCGATGCAGGGCTTGATCCCACGAACTGTGAGATCATGACCTGAGCCGAAGTCAGACACTTAACCAACTGAGCCACCCAGGTGCCCCTAGTCCCCTTAATTTTATAGTCCTCTTAAATATATCTCATGCCTATCAATGTCTTTTGTGTTCATGGCTATTGTCCTAGTCCAATTCATAATCTTCTCTCACCTGCATGTCTTCATTAACCTCTTAAATTGCTCCCCTTGTTTCCGTTCTTGCACATGCAGACCCTTCTCTGCACAGCAGCTAAAGTGACATTTTTTTTTTTTCAACGTTTATTTATTTTTAGGACAGAGAGAGACAGAGCATGAACGGGCGAGGGGCAGAGAGAGAGGGAGACACAGAATCGGAAACACAAAACAGGCTCCAGGCTCTGAGCCATCAGCCCAGAGCCCGACGTGGGGCTCAAACTCACGGACCGTGAGATCGTGACCTGGCTGAAGTCGGACGCTTAACCGACTGCGCCACCCAGGCGCCCCTAAAGTGACATTTTAAAAATGCAGATGGATTATGTCATTTCCATTTTTTAAATCCCTAAAGTAATTCTCATTGCATAGAGAATAAAACCCATTTGGTTTTTTTTTTTTACCATTTAATTGGCTTTATTAATTGATTCATGAATTGGGCAGTGTCCCATCTAGCTAATCTAGTAGAGGGGACTTGGGGGAGCCATGCAAAAAAGGGTTTTACAGGCAGAAATGTGGTGGAACAATAAGCAGATGAAAAGAAATGATTGTTTTAGGAAAGTCACTTTCCCGTATTAGGTGGATTTCCTCATTTTCTTTTGGGGGGTTGAGAGGGCCCATGTGACAGATTACCTCATGGTGCTGACCAGGAAATTCCTGACTGACTGTTAAGACTGCACTTCTGAGGGAGGTTGAAAGTGCAGTTAGGTTAGGTACTGAGCCCCAGTTTGATGACGTGGCCTAGCATTTTGGGCCTGTCCTTTTCTTTTACATTTCCCCTTTGATCACGCTCTAAGCTCAACAGAGATGTGATCAAGATTTAAAGCATTAGCACCACTATCAGATACTATTCTGAAGTTCTCACAGTTTTTATTGTTCTTTTGTATGGTATACATTATCCATAGGTTATGATGTTTTTGCTTAATTCCTACATATCCTAGGTTATGGAAGTCAGTCATTCTTCTTGTTCTTTGACATTCCAGTCTTAAGGAGTTCATTTGTTTGATGGTTAGTGGCTGCAAACACGCATTTAAAACTTATGAGAGAATATAGTGTGCCAGAGAGATTGTTATGGTAAGTATAAGCAGGATAATTCCCAGTGTTTGGAGTGCATGTTAGACTCATGGTCCCCAAGACACAAACCAAGCAAAGAAAGACCCTGTTGAAGGAGTCACCTTTTTAAGCCAAGTGGCTTACTCTTGTGATCTTATGTAATTGAGTTTCAGCTTCCTGAGAAATGTTAATCCAGATACAGCAGGTGGTGTTGGCCACAGCAGAGATACCTTCTTGCTCAGCTAAAAGATAATCGAAGGCCATCCTATTATCAAGAACAGTTTTGGCCAAAGAGCCTAAAGATGGTTGTTGGGCCTCTTTTGTTTTAGCAGCAGATTCTGCAATAATTTTAAGGATTGCGGAAAAGTACCTGATCACAGGCTCATTTACATTTATCCCTAATCAGAGGAGTGAGTCCTGAATCATGAAAGCCTCCAGGCAGGTGCTTTCTAACTCAACTATGTAACTTCAGGGAAGCCAACCAATGAGATGTCTTATTTTGCTTGTGAAAAGTTAGGGGAGGGGCTTAGTTAGATTTTCTTAGCAGAACTTAGCTCTTTTAATATTCGAGAAGACTCAGTTTTCCTAAGCAATCAAAGACCTGATAAAGACAGCAACCACAAGAAATTATTTTGATAAAACACAGTATCTTTGTTTTCTAGGCAGATCACTTAAAGATAAAAAAAAACTTCCATAATCTGCTATCAAAAGTAGACTTAAAGTAAAAACCAGAACAAAACCTTTGTCATTTTAACAAAAAGAAAATCAAATTCTAATTTTGCACCAGCTTGCTTTTTATATTAAAACTTATTCCAGTCTTAGTCCTGATCACACATAAAATTCCTTTCCAAAGATTTCTTCTTTCACAAACTTTCTACAATTTTTTCCTCAAAAATGTATCTTCGTTTCTCAAACTTTTTACCAAAAACACACATTTTGATTTCTTTGCATATGGAGATGTTTTCCTTATTTCTGTAGTTTTAATTGCATATATTAATTAGAATTCTTAACCTTTAGGGGTGCCTGGGTGGCTTAGTCAGTTAAGAATCCGACTCTTGATTTTGGCTCAGGTCATGATCTAACAGTTCGTGAATTCAAGCCCCACATAGGACTCTGTGCTGACAATGTGGAGCCTGCTTGGGATTCTCTCTCTCCCTCTCTCTTTCTACCCCTCCCCTGCTTGTGCATGCCTTCTCTCTCAAAACATTTAAAAAAAAATTCTTTTTTATTTTAATGTTTATTTTTGAGAGAGAGCACACACACAAGGTTGGGGGGGAGTGCAGAGAGAGGGAGACAGAGGATTGCAAGTGGGGCTCCTTGCTGACAGCAGAGATTGTGACCTGAGCTGAAGTTGGTTGCTTAACCGACTAAGCCACCCAAGCGCACCCCCTGAAAAAAGAATTCTTAACCCTTAGAAACCTTAGTTCCTAGTGAAAACTAAGAAGTTAAGGAATTATATAAACTGTTATACCAGCATTTTTTAGGTTTGCAAATTCATGAATACTTTTCATAATTTCTAGAAGCATAGACCTTCTTCAGTTTTCCAGTGCACTAACACATCCAAATATCTTTTGGTTTCTCTGTAGGAAGCCAAAAGTAGATAAACCTGTGTTTAATAATTAATGGTTTGGTATTTTCTTATTTGGAAATGATCCAAATATTCAACAGATTTCTATTATATTTATTTTAACTTAGGAGAGTTCTAAAGTTTCAAGTTACCAGAGATTTGGAAGCTATTTTTAAGTACACATAGAATAAAATATAATTCTCGCTAAAAACTTTATTACCTCTTATTCCACTTATATCTGTTTAAATCATTTGTTCTCAACAATTATGTTTATTTTACCCATGAAAACTTCATGAGTCATTAGACAAAATCACCCATCATTCTAAGTTATTTTTTGCTGACAGACTAGAACAGAAATGAATTTAGCTGATAAATTCAGGTAGAATAAAAGTTGTTTATCTACATTATATTCAATCTTGATAATTCTAAAGATATGCCTGTTTCCAGTCAACCAATGAACTTATTAAACTTGCTTTAATTTACCAAAAGTTATTCCAGAGCATGTGCACTTGAAAAACATTTGGGATAGTTTCTATTATATCTCTGAGAATTTTATGAAGACTAAGTTTATGCAAATGCTTGGTTTTTTTAAAAGCCGTTTAAAGAGAGCTCTTTTACAGATTAATTTTGGCAGTACCATTTGGAGGTAGAAAGTACCACACATGTAAAACGTATGTCTGGACACACACACCAACACAGATGGAAGCAAACAGAGACCTTATAGCTTATAGCTTTAAATTACTACCATGGATTAGATACAATAATACAAAAATAGTTGGCTCTAAATTATTTTTCTAACAGATAGAATAAGATCGGGTTACCTGCTTAGGTGAATACAACTTTTTCTAATACTTGTGGAGAAGAGTCTTGTCCTTAACAAGTCAAGTTCCAGATGACCTTTTTTTCCCTTCTGATAAGAATTGGGGCATCTGGGTGGCTCGGTTAAGCGCCCAACTTCGGCTCAGGTCATGGATCTTGTGGCTCACAGGTTCCAGCCCCAGGTTGGGCTCTGTGCTGACAGCTCAGAGCCTGGAGCCTGCTTTGGACCCAGAGGGTCTTCCTTTCTTTCTGCCCCTCCTCTGCTGGCACTCGGTCTCTCTCACTCATAAATAAATAAGCATTAAAAAAAAAAAATTAAAGAGTTACCTCCCTGAAGTTTGTATGTCAAAGAGATGGTCTAGATAAGAATTATGGAGAATACTCTGGTAGAACATTTATATCTTAAAGGCACAGGGGGAAAAAAAGTAAGCTCTTCCTATAACTTTTGTTCTCTTAAGACCAGAATTTATAATACTTCCAAGCCTACTGAGATAAATAGGGGAGATTTGGGGTTTGGTAAAAAGTATTGGTGGATTTTGAGTTGTTTTTGGAGCTACATCTCTGGTCCTGTAAAGACTAGGTTTGTAAAACAAGGGCAGCTGTTTTTAATTCCTCAAAGAATTGGGTTGCTGCCTAAATTATATCGAAGGGTCGACACACCTATCCACCTATGTTAGAGTGTTTTTCTTTCCCTGTGGGTAAGTGTAGGAGAGAAAGCCTAAAAAATTCCTATCAGGCTCTGAATATCAGCTTCCAATTTAGCTTAGGGGAGAAGGCCTAAAAAAATTCCTGTCAGGCTCTGAATATTATCTTCCAGTTTGGCCAAATTTCTGATCATAAAGTTATTCAGTCCTTTAAAATATCTTGTAAGATTTCAGCCTTGACAGTTAACTGTCTCTGGCTGTATTAAACAGTCCCATAGACCTAAGAGGCATCTTCAAAGTGGATGCAAAAGAGGTTGTCTTCACAAGGTCTAGAGTCCCTCCCATAGATAGCCAAAAGAACAACTTGCGTATCTCAGGTGACCAGAAAGCCAAGCCAAGTTCCTAGGATAAGAAACAAGACCAGCAAGAAGGAAATAGCCTTCTCTGGGAGAGAAAGGATCAATAACCAATTGGTCAGGAACTGGAAAGGAAGGGACAGTATGAAATTTTACTTCCCTCTCTTGACTGGGCTCCAGAGGTAATCTCTTTACAAAAGATTTCAGGGCCCTCCCTGGTTTAAGAAATTCTTTGACTGTGGCCCTCAGTTCAGCCTTTGAGCAAGATGTGAAAGATAACCTGCAGAGAATGGCCTGTAGCCTCAATTGGTCTTATTTTATAAGTTAACTGTTTAATAGTGTCTTTAGAGTGGAAAAGCAGTTCAGATAGAGGGTTATGGATACTCAAAGGATAGAGGAGAGCAGTAGGAATTACATCACTTTTGTGCCTCAGTCTGTTACAGTCTTTTGTTTTAAATACCTTTTCTCTTTAATTTTTCATTAGCTTTTGGAATGAATCTTTCAATGAAACTATTTTGGAATTTTGAAACCTTCTGGAGATTTCTGCATACTAATAAGTGGATATCCCATTCTGTTTGTTTAATTTGGGAATGCTTGCTTTCAAGTGCATTTCCTAAATGTCTTATCTAATTGGAAATTTCCACGTAATGAACGTTACCTTTCTAGGTTTTCATTAGTAAGATTTTGCCATTTTACTAGCTATCTGAAATTTCCTGGACTGTAATGTGGTGTTTTTCCTGATTGGATGAGGGCCCCAAATGTGGAGCGATGATTGAGTGAATAGTTCAGGGTGGTGAAAGGATTCACCCCAGGCAGACAGAACAAAGGAGATAGAAGTTTATTGAGTACACTGCAAGAGAGGCTGGCAGGACAGCAAAGGAGAGACTCTCTGCAGTGTGGCAGTAGATTAGGGCTGTTTTTAGAGGGGGAAGGTGAGGAGGTATGGGGACCTATGGAATTTTCTCTTTTTTGGTAACTGCGTCTTTGTCAGTAGCCCGTTGGTCTGTTCGGGCTTATGGATGTTTTGAGGTGGGTCACCTGATGGGTCTGTCTGTATTCAGCCAAGTGGCTCCTGTGGGTCTTTTTTTTGCCTTGCTTTACATTCCATTGCTCAAGCCTGTTGTCTAAAAGTGGCCTCTATGTGTAAATCTTTTTTTTTTTTTTAATAATTTTTTTTAATTTAATTTTTTGAGAGAGAGAGAGACAGAGTGAGCAGGGGAGGAGCAGAGAGAAAGGGAGACAGTGAATCTCAAGCAGGCTGTCAGCATGGAGCCTGATGTGGTGCTCGAACTCACGAACTGTGAGATCATGACCTGAGCCAAAACCAAGAGTCGGATGCTTAACCAACTGAGTCACCCAGGCTCCCCTACATGTAATTCTTAGACATAAAATAAGCAGTTGGGGGGCGCCTGGGTGGCGCAGTCGGTTAGGCGTCCGACTTCAGCCAGGTCGCGATCTTGCGGTCCGTGAGTTCGAGCCCCGCGTCAGGCTCTGGGCTGATGGCTCGGAGCCTGGAGCCTGTTTCCGATTCTGTGTCTCCCTCTCTCTCTGCCCCTCCCCCGTTCATGCTCTGTCTCTCTCTGTCCCAGAAAATAAATAAATGTTAAAAAAAAAAAAAAAAAAATTTTAAAAATAAGCAGTTGGGCTGGAAGGTAGTGTGTTCAACTCTTTAGATTTAAGGGATCCTGTTTGTTTTAGCTAGACCTTTGGGTTTCTTAGAGTTAAAGTAATACCTAAGAGAGACGTGGTAGGGTTGGGAATTATGGCATGTTTACAGTGTCCCTTTTCGCACAGAAATTTTCTTGATGTTGGCAGGTGACCTAGTGTCAGTCTAACCCATTTCATGAACAATTTACCTTGTTACAGGAGTCTTCTTAAAGTGGCAGATGCTCTAACAGCCTTTGACTGCATGGCCCATTTTTTGCAGCTTTTTGACCTCTGAGATCTCTGTTAGGAGTAGCCTTTATTTCTACAAAACAAGACCAAAAAATATGTGCATTTTACTATACCACAGTAACTGAGAGATGTTACTGTGTCTTGGCCAAGAAAGGGCCTGTATGCACCACCAATTCCTATAGAACCTTGGACTTTGGAAGGGATAAACCAGCAAATGCCAAGGAATATGGAGGATGGACTCATTCCAAATAAAATGGAGAACCACAGCTACCTCCAGCAGTTCCCAACAGGGAAAGATTTCAAACAAATGGAGAATTGCAGACTAAACTGTCAGCAGTTTCCAGTGTGGAATTCAGGGACAGAACTAAGACTTGGGGTTTTCCACCTGGGAAATTGTGTTCTGAAAGGCTAGGGGCTTAGTTCTGGGCAGATACGTCTGCCAACTCAATCTGACCTGCTCTGTAAAGGAAAACCAGTTAGATCAGGAGCTTGATGCAAAGAGAGCGGAGCTCAGAACCGAGAGGGAAATGGTGAGAAAGACCATAAATTCAAAAGGGTTCATGGTACCACACCTGTGTTTCTCATTCCTGAATGCCACTGGAAGTTTGCATCAGATCCTGAAGCTGCCACAAAATTTTCAGCAGTGAATTTTAAGATCTAATTGACTTCATTGATTGATTAATGAATCCAGCAGCATCTCACCTAACATGTGGAAAGGATCTCCCCTGAACTTTTACCAAAGCTTGTAAAGCCCTGCTTGATGAGGTCCTACATCATGAATTGACCTCACTCATGATCAAACCACATTGTACATTTTCTTGGTTCTCTGGGAACCTTAGCTTGACTTTTTTTTTTTTTTAAATGTTTGTTTATTTATTTATTTATTTATTTATTTATTTATTTATTTATTTATTTATTTATTTATTTATTTTGAGTGAGAGAGAGTGATCAGGGGAAGGACAGAGGGAGAGGGAGAGGGAGAATCCCAAGCTGACTCTGTGCTATCAGCAAAGAGCCCCGTGCAGGGCTCAATCTCACAAACTGTGAGATCATGACCTGCACCAAAATGAAGAGTGTGATGCTTAACTGACTGAGCCACCCAGGTGCCCCAACCTCAGCTTGACTTTTATAACAGTGTACATATGACATATGTATGATTACATTTTTACTCTTGACTGATGAGTAGCAAGAGGGAGGCGGTACACTTTACATAGCAGTTCTTGTTATTACTGTAAACCTATGAAAAGATAGGGTGTTGAAACACTTAAAGTTTTTGACTTATGGCCATGTGGGTATTCAGGACACTATTCCAGGAAATGGATATCAATACAGTTAGTGATGGGGCCTGAAATTCGCAACTGTACAAACATAGAAGAAATTCAAATTTGAAATACTTCAAAAAGTTCCTGTTTGCACAGTCTGTTTTTCAACTGGTTCCCTTTTCACCAGTGTTTGTACAGCTCCTGAAACTGTTGAGAAATGGAGTGTCTGTGGCTAACTTGGCAAGCTTCAGCCATCTCGATTTTCATCAAGCTACATAGAACCTTCCAGTTTCCTGTGAGCAAGCCCTCAGCCTGTCTATAAAAACTGCATGACTGAATTCACATTCCTACAGAGTCTTAGTGGTTTCTTTTCATAGAAGCAAAGTTCAAAAATGAAAACATTATGTAAAATAAATCTCCTGTTCATGGAAGTTCAAGCCAAGGTGTTCATGTTTGTTGTATAGAAGTTTTATATGCTTGTTATATATAATTTACATGTTAATATAAATGTGTTTATATTAACAAGCTGTTTCAGTTTTAATGACATAATAACAAAATAAAATACCCTTTCTTATGACTTATGGTTGGCCAAGGCTGTTTCTAGTGGATTTTTGCATAACATGACACGGAAAGACCTCAGTTATTAAACAATGAAGTTGACTTTTAAACACAATGGTTTTGATTCAGTTGGGCACTGTTGATTGATCTTGTACTAATTGCATAAAGTTTTTTTATTTGCATAAGTTTTGATAGCCGAAGTTACTTCATACAAATACTATAGACTTAGACAACAACTACTATTATCTATATTCATATTTATTTTATTACACTATAATTCATTTAACTATACTATTCGTGGCAAGAGAATATATTGAGAAGATATCACACAAGAGTGATAACAAAAACTAGATGTTAAGGTTGAATGACGGGATCCCCAGGATTACTTGTATAAGGATTTTCCTCTTCTACTATGGAATTGAACAAACGGAGTGGTTCAGATTGTGTTTCAAATTCTACTACTCAGTGAGCTGCAGAGTTCTGAGTACTTTAAGTGTCATCTTCTTACCCACAATTTATGTCCTTTTACTTTTCTCTGATTTTTAAGACTTTATTTAAGAAAAGGATTGAAGAACATTTGAAAAATAGTACTTTAAGTCACAAGTGATAAAAATAAGTTTTTTAGTCTTGTTATATTTAATATGTTTGTCATAAGCTAAGCACTGATTTTACTTTGGCTGGTTGTTGAGGGCTTGTGTTGGGGAGAGGAAAGGATTAGTTACTAATTAATATGATCACATGATACTATAATATTTTATACTATTTTTAACCATAAATAAATTTTGTTGGTGGGGAAACTTATTTTTCAGGTTGAAGCACTCAATAAGTTAAAAACTTTAAATAGTTTAATCAAACTGAATGCAATGAAGCTAAACAGAGCCAAAGGGAAGGAGGCCATGCATACTTGTTTAAAACAGAATGCTTACCGGGAAGCCCTCTCTGACCTGCAGTCACCTCTGAATCCGTGTGTCATCCTCTCAGAACTCTAGTAAGTGACCATCTTTGCTGTGCTCAGTGACTTTTCCATAAAAATAGCAATGCAGAAAGAATTTCTGAGTGACTGCCTTGCAGGAGCAATAAGGCTAGCTGTTAGCTCCAGTAAGTACTGTATATTTAAAGAAGGAAACTCTTAAATTTCTCAGAGGTTATTTTTGTGTGTACTGGGACATATGCCTACTAGCTAAACTTACCTGTGGGATCCATGAAAGTTATTACAAGGTATTTTCCTTTCAGTTGTATGTGATTACATTTGTTTTCTACGTTACTGGTTTCTAAGGGTTGAACATCCTATGTATGCAAAATGTTGGCAACCATCATAGATTATTAACTAAGTTATTTTCCTATTTCAAAATTAGATCTTAAATTGATTTGGAAAATTATTTCTCACTTTTTCATTCCCTTCAAAAGTAATAATAGAAAAGGAATGATGTGTATCCCCTTGTGTTAGGATTCAAAGTTGATCCCCCTGTAAGAAGTAATGAAGTTATAATATTCCTAATTTTAATCTAATGCTATGATCTGGTTGTTATTGACTATCTGTAATAACATAGAGTTAAGGAAGAATAGTAAAGAAAGAAAGGAAGAATTTTAAAGAAAGAAAGAAAGGAAAGAAGAAAGAAAAGGAAGAATTTTAAACATAGGTAGTGAGAAGGGCAAATCTGGGTTTTCAGTCTAGCCCATCTGGCATCAGTACAGGCCAACCAAAGCTGTCACCCCAGTTGCTTTTTTACCAAGAGGAAATGTTCTAGTTCTGACTTCTGCAGACCTGATTGGAACAGGTGAGGGTTTTCCCCAAGTCTAATACATCATGGCCAAATTTACAGTCTTGCCATTTCTTTAAATTGAAGTGGACTAATTTCCCCCTTGTTTGATTTCAGTGTTGAAAAATGTAAATACATGGATTCCAAAATGAAGCCTTTGTGGCTCGTGTACAACAACAAAGTTTTTGGTGAGGATTCAGTTGGAGTGATTTTTAAAAATGGTGATGGTATGTACTGAGATTTTTACAGCACCAAATTCCTTAGTATTTTTCATTTGTTGTCAGTTTGCTTTATCTGAAAAATGATGTGTAAACGTATAACAGATGCAAGCCCAGAGGTAGCTATCAATGGGCATAAGGTTGAATTTGGCGTGTCCTGTGAATCCCTTTTTTTTCCTCTTAGAAAATATCTTTACAGCTTACTTACATACACTGTTCTAATAAATCTTTTTTTCCTACAAAATACAAAGTCTGTCTAATTCTTTGGTAAGAAGCTTGTGAAGTACAGTATTTTCAGTAGTATATTCATACATTCTGTTTCAGTGACAGCAATTTTGATATCGCTGCCATAGTTTTATATTTTAATTAAAATGTCTTAATGACTCATATTTTTTGACAGGAAATGCCTCTGAGGTGATTACACCAACCAGACAGCCACCACTCATTAGTTGTTATGATTACAGATAAGTCACGTAAAATTCATTGCACTTCAGGTTCTTCATGGTCATAAGGATTATAGTATTTGTATGTTGGGTTTATTAAAAAGAATAAAAGGTACATTAGTAAATATGCTTACCATAATATGTGTGCTTACAACTATTTTAAAAAGAACTTGTAGTGTTTTGCTAGACATCTAATCCCACTTGATGGTATGAATGTTACTATGTAAAGCAATACTTTCAAAGCCCTCTGTTACCTCAAAATTATCCTTGGATACGATAACAAATAAAATCAACTGTTACAATTCTGTAATCTATCATACCATACAATTCCTTGTGTGATTTTTAAGAACTTCCTGTGCATCCCTAAACGCAACCAGGAAAGAAAAAAATCAGCAGTGTGAGTTGTATAGATGTTGTAGATAGCCAGTACTGTGTTATACAGTATTACGCCATCTATACAATCAGTATTGTAGCTTACACATGGTAAACAATTGAAAATTATTTTGTTTAAAGTAATCTCTACACTCAATGTGAGTTTGTGGGGCTCAAACTCATGACCCTGAGATCCAGAATCACATGTTCAACTGCCCGTGCCAGCCAGACACCCCTATTAAAAATATTACTTGCCTTGGGGCACCTGGGTGGCTCAGTAAGTTGAACGTCTGACTCTTGGTTTTAGCTCAGGTCATGGTCCCAGGGTTGTGGGATCCAGCCCTGCATCACGCTTCACACTGAGGGTGTAGCCTGCTTGGGATTCTCTCTCTCCCTCTGCCCTGTTTGTGCGAGCGTGCATGCTCTCTCCCTCTCTCTCTCTCAAAAAAAAATTTACCTTAATTTCTGAAATAGTGTTATAGGCACATGCTAGCCAGCAAACCTAATATTTAACAAAATAAGTATACTCAACATTAAAGTTTCAGGAAAATATTAACACTATTGGTCATTGATTTTAGTTCTATCTGAATTAGTAGTCTTGAATTAATGTTATTAGACATAACGTGGAAAGCATTTATAATAAAGCAGAGTATTCCCCCCTTAGATTTACGACAAGATATGTTGACACTCCAGATGTTGCGCTTGATGGATTTACTTTGGAAAGAAGCTGGTCTGGATCTTCGGTGAGATTTCTAGTGAATTTATTTTTGTCTCGTGTTGTATTCTTTCCATAGTAAAATTGTAAAAATTTTTATTCCTTCCCTCCTGCTATTATTATTAACTGGTGTTCATGGTAATATTTATAGAACATTTTATAGTTCTATGGTATACTGTCAAATGCATTGTCTTACTGAAACCTCATCAGATATAAAACTGTGTATGTTACAGAGACTCCAGAAAGAAAGGTTTGCACTTTCAGTAAAGCCTAGACAGGCAGCAAAAGTCACACTCTAACCTATGGTTCTGAGGGTACTCTCAGGGAGGATGCACTGGTGGTCATGAGAATGACAAGGCCAGAGAATGGCCTGCCCCTCTTCTTAGCCCGGTAACACTGATTCCTCTACCTTCCCTAAAGGGAAGTGTTCAAGGGTGCTCCAGGGTTTTTAGCTTGTCACCATTATTAGAGGTAGACGGCAGAACAGGTTTATGGCAACAGAAAAAAGAAAACATAATGGATTTTAAAAGTTTAATCGGGAGCCTGGGTGGCTCAGTTAAGTGTCTGACTTAGGCCTGGGTCATGATCTCATGGTTTGTGGGTTCAAGCCCCGCATTGGGCTCTGTGCTGACAGCTCAGAGCCTGGAGCCTGCTTCAGATTCTGTGTCTCCCTCTCTCTGTGCCCCTGCCCTCCTCATGCTTTGTCTCTCTCTGTCTCTCAAAAATAAATAAGTGTTGAAAAAAATTTTTTTAAGTTTAATCAATGTCAGATCTTCTAAGGTCAGGAGCGAATGAAGAGAATCACAAACAAAATGTTGATCATTTACCTAACAGTATAAGATTTGAATCTTGCAAACCTACAAAATTAAAAGTCAAGCCTCACATTGGGCCTAATATTCATAGTGAACAGAACAGAGGGATAATGATCCTAAATATTTAAAGAGCTCATAGAAATAAATATGGAGAGGGGCACCTGTCTGGCTCAGTTAGAAGAGAGTGTGACTTTTGATCTTGGGATCTTGAGTTTGAGCCCAATGTTGGGTGTAGAGATTATGTAAATAAATAAAACTTAAAAAAAAAAAAGAAATATGGAGAAAAAATGTGAAAAGGCTATTCATACAGGATATAAAATAAATATTAGTCATAATTATGTGAACACATCAATTCCAACATATAGGTACAAATACAACATACAATTCCAACATACAAGAACAGTTGGATACCACTGATTTCCTAGCCAAGATTTTGTTAAACGATAAAATAGCTTAAGATACGATTGAAGCAACAAAAACACGAGTATTCACATGTCTTTGTAAATTAATACTAACCTCTCTGTATCAAGTTTATTTATACCTCTAGTGTTCCCAGAATTTACTTTAAAATTAGAAATTGGAAAGAGGGGCACATGTGTGGCTCAGTTGGTTAAGCATCTGACTCTTGATTTCCTGTCCTGCCTTCCCACATCTCAGAATTTACCTTTTCCTCTTTTACCTAATTCTTTATATTTTATTTTTCTAAATTGTGCACTCTTTCATACATGAAAGTGTAGAAAATAATTTAAAATTTTTATGTGTTTTACTTTGGGATTTAATAGATGTACATATGTAGCAATTAAATGACAGATGTTAGTATGTCTCCAACTGACTTTTTTTTCACTATATGAAATTTATTGTTAAATTGGTTTCCATACAACACCCAGTGCTCATCCCAAAAGGTGCCCTCCTCAATACCCATCACCCACCCTCCCCTCCCTCCCACCCCCCATCAACCCTCAGTTTGTTCTCCGTTTTTTTTTCTTTTTTTTGGTTTGTTTGGTTTTTTTGTTTTTTTTTTTTAACATTTATTTATTTTTTGAGACAGAGAGAGACAGAGCATGAACTGGGGAGGGTCAGAGAGAGGGAGACACAGAATCTGAAACAGGCTCCAGGCTCTGAGCTGTCAGCACAGAGCCCAACGTGGGGCTCGAACTCACGGACCGCGAGATCATGACCTGAGCCGAAGTCGGCCGCTTAACTGACTGAGCCACCCAGGGGCCCCTGTTCTCAGTTTTTAAGAGTCTCTTATGCTTTGGCTCTCTCCCACGCTAACCTCTTTTTTTTTTTTTCTTCCCCTCCCCCATGGGTTTCTGTTAAGTTTCTCAGGATCCACATAAGAGTGAAAACATATGGTATTTGTCTTTCTCTGTTGGCTTGTTTCACTTAGCATCACACTCTCCAGTTCCATCCACGTTGCTACAAAGGGCCATATTTCATTCTTTCTCATTGCCACGTAGTACTCCATTATGTATATAAACCATAATTTCTTTATCCATTCATCAGTTGATGGACATTTAGGCTCTTTCCATAACTTGGCTATTGTTGAGAGTGCTGCTATAAACATTGGGGTACAAGTGCCCCTATGCATCAGTACTCCTGAATCCCTTGGGTAAATTCCTAGCAGTGCTACTGCTGGGTCATAAGGTAGGTCTATTTTTAATTTTTTGTGGAACCTCCACACTGTTTTCCAGAGTGGCTGTACCAGTTTGCATTCCCACCAACAGTGCAAGAGGGTTCCCGTTTCTCCACATCCTCTCCAGCATCTATAGTCTCCTGATTTGTTCATTTTGGTCACTCTCACTGGCGTGAGGTGATATCTGAGTGTGGTTTTGATTTGTATTTCCCTGATAAGGAGCGACGTTGAGCATCTTTTCATGTGCCTGTTGGCCATCCGGATGTCTTCTTTAGAGAAGTGTCTATTCATGTTTTGTGCCCATTTCTTCACTGGGTTATTTGTTTTTTGGGTGTGGAGTTTGGTGAGCTCTTTATAGATTTTGGATACTAGCCCTTTGTCCGATATGTCATTTGCAAATATCTTTTCCCATTCCGTCCAACTGACTTTTTTAAAAAAGGAATTAAACACGCAGATAAAATTTTAATGCATTCTCATTCTACCCTACTTTCTCACATCTCAGAAGTAACCACTATTCTAAAGCTATAATATATAGATTTTTGTGCTTTACTTATACATTTTGTATCCATTGTATGTTTTGAACTTTAAATGCTATCATACCACCTGCAACTTTTACTTTTTTCTCACAACATTTTTCGGGATTTAATAAGATTAATATGTGATGTTCTAATTTGTTATTTTCACTTCTTTATTAATGTTTTGAATAAATATAAAAGTTTATCCATTCTTTTGTTAATAGCTATTTACATTCATTGTTTTTTCCAACAATAACAAAAAATTTGTTGGAGTTTGAACACTTCTAAATAGCTCACCATTCACATATAGAAGATGTCTCTAGTTTATAATAGCTGGAAGTGGAATTGCTTACTCATAAATGAGACATATGTATTTTCTTTTTTTTTTTTTTTTTTAATGTTTATTTATTTTTGAGACAGAGACAGAGCATTAACGGGGGAGGGTCAGAGAGAGAGGGAGACACAGAATCCGAAGCAGGCTCCAGGCTCTGAGCTGTCAGCACAGAGCCCGACGCGGGGCTCGAACTCACGGACCATGAGATCATGACCTGAGCCGAAGTCAGACGCTTAACTGACTGAGCCACCCAGGTGCCCCGAGACATATGTATTTTCAACTTTACCCCCATTGTCCAAATGGTTGTACCAGTGTTGTTTCCACCCAGAAGTATCTCCTTGTCAGTTAACTTGTTGATTTTTTGCAAATCTAATGGATATAACATGGTATCTCCATAGAACTTTAATTTGCATTTCTTTTATTAATATTTTGGTTCAGTATTGTTTTCATTGTTGAAAAGTACTGTGTTTTCCGTTGCTATAAATTACCTAGGTTCCTTAGGGGTTTATACTTTTTAGTACATTATTTAAAAAAAATATTTTTCTCTGTGCAATTATTTTCAAGGATATTCTTCTATAGTTTATTTTGCAAATTTTATTTGCAAAGTTAGTGTGCTTTCCCCTCTTCCCTCTCTGCAAAGATTTGGTTCTGGTGTTGATTTTGGAGTCTAGGTCTTTTTGACTACTGATTTTTCTTATTGATTATTGTACTTACCAGATTTTTTCCCCCTCTTGAGTCAGTCTAGAGGTTAAGAATTGTCTAGTTGATCAGTATTTTCCATTTACTGTCATACATTTTTTAGAATAGCCTTTTATTATTTATTTATTTATTTATTTAATTATTTATTTATTTATTTATTTATTTATTTAACGTTTATTTTGAGAGAGAGAGAGAGAGTGTACACACAAGCATGGGAGTAGTGGGGAGACAGAGAGAGAATCTCCAGCAAACTCTGTGCTGTCAGTGCAGAGCCTGATGGGGAGCTTTATCCTATGAACTGTGTAATCATGACCTGAGCCGAAATCAAGAGTCAGACGTTTAACTGACTGAGCCACCAAGGTACCCCGAGACTATTCTTTCTTCAGTAAGTTGTCTTGGCACTCTTGTCATGCATCAACTGACTATAAATGTGAGGGTTTTTACCTAAACTCTAAATTCTTTTTCATTGGTTTACATGTTTGTTTTTATGCACATTCTTGATTCCTGTGCTTTGTGTTAAGTTTTGAAATTCAGAAGTGAGTCCTCCAACTTCTGTTCATTCTCTTTATTTACCTGGGAAATCTTAATTTCTCCTTTGTTTTTGAAGAATACTTTTACTGGAATTTGAATTCTCTGTTTTCAGTCTTTCACCACATTTTAACATGTCCTCCCACTGCTTTCATGCCTCCAAGATTCCTGATGAGAAATTGTTTAATTTGGCAGGGGGTGAGGGGAATCTCTATAAGGGATTGGTCACATCTCTCTTATTATTTTCAAGATACTGGCTTTTTATTTTTTCCTTAATGTTTATTTTTGAGAGAGAGAGAGAGCATGAACAGGGGAGGGGCAGAGAGAGAAGGAGACATAGAATCTGAAGCAGGCTCCAGGTTCTGAGCTGTCAGCACAGAGCCCGACATGGGGCTTGAACTCACAAACTGTGAAATCATGACCCTGAGCCAAAGTTGGACACTTAACCGAGCCACCAAGGTGCCCCAGTGTTTTGGGTTTTTTTTTAATGTTTATTTATTTTATTTTGACAGAGAGAGAACACACACATGTGAACTGTGGGAGGGCAGAGAGAGGGAGAAGGAGATAGAAAATCCTAAGCAGGCTCCGTGCTGTCAGCACAGAGCCCGATGTGGGGCTTAATCTCACAAACCATGAGATCATGACCTGAGCCGAAATCACGAGTCGGATGCTTAAGTGAATGAGCCACTCAAGTACCCCTCAAGATTCTGTTATTTGAATCTTGACAGTTTGGTTATAATATATTTAGTCCTTCTTGGAGTTTATTTGACTTTGAATTCATTGAGCCTCTTGGATATGTAGATTATTGTTTTTCATTAAATTTCAGAAGTTTTTAGCTTTTTTCATATACCTTTTTGTCTTTTTTCTCTCTGTACAACCATTATGTACTTGCTGGTTGTGTTAATTTTTCATTATTTTCCTTTTGTTCCTCTGATTGGATACTTGATCTATCTTAAAGTTTGCGGATTTTTTCTCACTGCTGCTCAAATCTGCTATTGTGTCTGTCTAGTGAATTTTCTATTTCAGTTCTCCTTTTCAACTCCAGAATTTTTATTTGGGTAATTTAAATTTGTTTCATTTGTTTCTTTTTTAAAAAACTTAAAAAAAATATTTATTTATTTTTGAGAGGCAGAGCGGGGGAGGGGCAGAGAGAAAGGAGACAGAGATTCTGAAGCAGGCTCCAGGCTCTGAGCTGTCGGCACAGAGCCCGACGCAGGGCTGGAACTGAGGAACCATGAGATCATGACCTGAGCTGAAGTTGGATGCTTAACTGACTAAGCCACCCAAGCACCCCTAAATAAGTTGTTTCTTAATAATAGAGACTATATGATCATAATTCATCATTCTCAGGCTTTCCTTTCCTTTAGTTCTTTAGACATGATTTCTTTTAGTTCTTTGAATATACTTAAAATAAGTGTTTCTACATTTTTGTCTAGGGGCACCTGGTATTCTGACCTGTTACTTTTACAAATCTGCTGTCAGTCTGAATGGTATTTTTTTACCCCAATGCAGAAAACAAATTTCTCTTAGCCTTTGGTTTCTGTAGTTTTACTATAGTTTGTTAGTGTATGGATTTCTTTTCATCTTTTCTCCCCTATTCTCAGTGTATCTCTACAATTAGCGAAAATACAGCTTGTTTTAGTTCCTATAAAACTCTCACAGGGGCGCCTGGGTGACGCAGTCGGTTGAGCGTCCGACTTCAGCCAGGTCACGATCTCGCGGTCCGTGAGTTTGAGCCCCGCATCAGGCTCTGGGCTGATGGCTCGGAGCCTGTTTCGTGTTTCCGATTCTGTGTCTCCCTCTCTCTCTGCCCCTCCCCTGTTCATGCTCTGTCTCTCTCTGTCCCCCCAAAAATAAATAAAACGTTGAAAAAAAAATTAAAAAAAAAAAAAGTCTCACAGTCTTCTGCAAGCTTTAATAGAGGTGTGTTGGATTTTCCTGTTTTGTCCTGCATGTCTCTTGACCTGTCTTACCTATTTCCCACTTTTATGTGCCATTCTTTGTAGTTTCTTGTTTACTGTCTTTCCAGTTCACTAAATTTCTCTTCTGCATTGTCCAGTTTCATTTCCTTGTGTAGTTAATAATGTTTGGTTTTGAATTCATTGTTAGTGTCGACTGTGTTTTCTCTGAGGGGTCCTTTGCTCCCTAGGGTATGAAAGTACCCTCCCAAAATGAGTTTGTGCTTAATTTCTACTGTTCCCCAAGGTCTTTACACACAATCAGTCGGTTTTTATTTTAACTCTTAGCCTTCATGCTCTCATATTTCATAGATAGTTTATACTTGGATCTCATGAGAATGTAGGAAGGCTTGAGTTTCTGCATTTTCATGAAAGTTCCCCTCCTCCCCCCATCTAGTGCGCAAGGTAGATGGCAGACTTTCATGCCACATCTTCTGGTCAGTGAGCAGACATTTTCTAGTTACCTTTTCATACACTTGACAGTGCTAGCGCTTTCAGATCCCCAGCTTTGTTTAGGATCACAGGTCTAGATCCTGTCTCTTATGGGCCCAAGGCCATAGCTCTCTTCTCATGGACATTAAATTGTCAACCAAGTTAGTAGTTTGCTCAGCCAGTGCTATGAATAGTTTCTGGGACCCAGAGTTCTCCTTTTCTTTCTTTATTTACCATAACTATTTATAAAACCTTTTTGACTTTATCTGTAATTTTTATGTGTTTTAGAATCTACAGCAACTTAGTCCACAAGTTTGTTGGAAATGGTTATACTTGACATTGACTTTATTCTTATAAGTATTTCCTGATTAAGTTTTGAAATTTGAATTGTTTTCTTCATAACTAAATATATTTTAGGGTTTTTAAGCTTAAGACACTTGTGGGGCGCCTGCATGGCTCATTGGTTAGGCATCTGACTCTTGGTTTTGGCTCAGATCAGGATCTCACAGTTCCTGGGTTCAAGTCCCACATCAGGCTCTGTGCTGACAGCGTGGAGCCTGCTTGGGATTCTCTCTCTCTCTCTCTCTCTCTCTCTCTCTCTCTCTCTCTCTCCCTCCCTCCCTCCCTCCCTCCCTCCCTCCTTCCCTCCCTCCTCTCTTCTCTCTACCCTCCCCCACTCATGCTGTCTCTGTCTCCAAATAAATAAATAAATTTTAAAAATTAAAAAAAAAAAAAAACTCTTTGCTAAACCAGGCATAGTATTAGGTTCTTCAGCTATGTAATGTCATGTAAGTTAAAAATACTCTATGAGGTGCTATTATTCTTTTTTAGCAAATGAGGAAAATTAAGACTAAAGGGATTTTTTTAATTTAATTTTTTAATTTTTTTAAGAGAGGGCACAAGTGGGGGAGGGAGCAGAGGGATAGAGAGAATCTTAAGCAGGCTCCACCCTTAGGTCTCTATCCCACAACTCTGGGATCATGACCTGAGCTGAAATCAAGAGTCAGTCCCTCAATCACTTGAGCCACCAGGTGCCCCAAGGCTCAAGGGATTTTAAACAATTTGTCAAATGTTACAAAAATATTAATTGAAGGAGCCAAGTTCATATCCAGGTCTATCAGACTGTACACTTGATGTTATTTCTTCATTTTACCAGTCTAAGCAAGAAAACAGTCATGGGAAGACATGTTTAGTAGTAACCCTTTGTTTATCACAGTGTTGTGGTGCCCCAAATAGTAATTTTCCATTGATTTGAGGTTTTATTTCTTTAAAGAAAGCAAGAGTTTTCTAGTCTTGGATCCTTGCAGGATAAACTTTTTAGTGCTGTTGAAGTAGAAAGAGCAATTTGCTGTTGGTGTTTTTCCTTTTATGGGACTTACAGATATGATTGGAATAAGGGAGTGAGATTATAATGTATCTAAAAAGGACCGTTTGAGCACTATAAGTGACAGACTTTTGCTTTTATTTTTTTTTTAATTTTTTTTAACATTTATTTATTTTTGAGACAGAGAGACAGAGCATGAACGGGCGAGGGCAGAGATAGAGGGAGACACAGAATCGGAAGCAGGCTCCAGGCTCTGAGCCGTCAGCCCAGAGCCTGACGTGGGGCTCGAACTCACGGACCGCGAGATCGTGACCTGAGCTGAAGTTGGATGCTCAACCAGCTGAGCCACCCAGGCGCCCCAGACTTTTGCTTTTAAATTAGGAAGAATTTATAATATAATGGTGTAAAAAAATAGAATTAGTTTTGCATAGGTATCAAGTTTTTTAGTCAACCACATACATGTAAGAAATACTGGATGGATAAGAGGAATGGGTGGTTGTGAATTCTGCCTGAGGAACATAAACCCAGAGGGTCTGGTCTACACTGTCCCCCAGCCCACCCCCTACTTTTTGTATATAAAGTTGTATTGGCACAGCCACAGCCCATTTGTTTACATACCGTCTTGTGGCTGCTTTTATACTGTAACTGCAGAATTGAGTAGTGACCTGATTGTCTGTAATATTTACTCTCCGGCTTAATCTCCAAAAGTTTGCTGACGCTTCCTATAAAGTAAACTGCCGCAGGGGCGCCTGGGTGGCTCAGTCGGTTAAGCGGCCGACTTCGGCTCAGGTCATGATCTCGCGGTCCGGGAGTTCGAGCCCTGCGTCGGGTTCTGTGCTGACAGCTCAGAGCCTGGAGCCTGTTTCAGATTCTGTGTCTCCCTCTCTCTGACCCTCCCCCACTCATGCTCTGTCTCTCTCTGTCTCAAAAATAAATAAACGTTAAAAAAAAAATTTTTTTTAACATAATAAAAAATAAAGTAAACTGCCGCAAAAATGATTTTATAATTTTATCAAATGATTTGATGCCAGGCTAGATCCAAGGACTCAGAGAAGGTCCTGCAGGAACAGCCAAGAGGGTCCCTGGTTTCACACAGGATAGAAATTATTTGGGAGCCAGCAGGAGGTGGAAGAATTTTTTGAAGATAAAGGGAGAGCAAATACAGATGAATTGTCTGGAACACTGGGAAAGGAAAGGAGCATGAGTATGGTTTTATCTGAGGTGTGGGGGTTTTTATTGGGGACAGTCGTGTGGTGTACATGTCCTCTCAGGTGTCTAGGAACCAGGTAGAACAAGGACAGAGGCCAGGTGTCTATCAGAGTCACTTGTTTCTTGAAACCAGTGGTCTTGGCATTGAGATGCCTAGCGCCAGTGGTTTCGATATTACCAATTTTGCTGGAAGACTCCAAAGGTACCATTCTTTGTCCCTTACGAGTTGGACACGCATTAAGGCATATGTAGGGCTGGGGTGCAGGTCCTAGTAAGAAGAGAAGCAGGAAAAAAAGCAAAGGGAACAAAAGAGCTTTTTCTTTCGCGAGTCCCTTTGGTTTCCCTGTCTCCCTTCCATTGCCTTAATTAAAAATTCCCAACCAGGGGCGCCTGGGTGGCGCAGTCGGTTAAGCGTCCGACTTCAGCCAGGTCACGATCTCGCGGTCCGTGGGTTCGAGCCCCGCGTCAGGCTCTGGGCTGATGGCTCGGAGCCTGGAGCCTGTTTCCGATTCTGTGTCTCCCTCTCTCCCTGCCCCTCCCCCGTTCATGCTCTGTCTCTCTCTCTCTGTCCCAAAAATAAATAAACGTTGAAAAAAAAAAAATTCCCAACCAAGTTCTTTTCTCTTTGCTGTTTTATTTTACCCATTCTATTCAACTGTAAAATACATATAGCATCAAATGAAATTCATTGTGTGACCTCAGGCCAAGGGAGGAAACCACATGTGGGAGTGCTAGAAATAAACCTAGTGTCTCTCTTATGGGAAGCAACAAGTATCTAACAAGAAAAAGGAACTTGTCTGTCCAGGGAGATCTCTGCTGACTTTTTGTACTCTGACCCCATGTTTTTAAAATATGTGGAACTTTAATTCTTTAGGGTTCATTTCCAAATGAATACCATTTTCTCACCAAACTTTTTTTACTCTTTCTATAAATATGCGTGCTTCACTGTTCCTATTGTTTGTTTTCTTTTGGCCAGCTGTTCAGGTTAAGCTGGGTCACATAGCACACACTCTTGTAAATTCAATCTCAAATCTTCAGGTACCTTCTATGCTGTATTACTTTGACCAGAATAGTTTAGTATTTGTAACAGTGCCATGTTAGCCTGAATGAAAGTGCCTATTTCTCATTTTCATTTTTCTCTGATGTCCCAAAGATACTCTTGATATTTTTCATACTAAATTAGAACATCTGTAAGCCTATCAGTATGTTAGAACACTCTGACCTCCTCAGTCACCAAATAATAGGTATTCAGCCTCTTCTGTCAAGTCTCCTAGGTTGTCTGTATGTGAATCTATTTGGCCTTCGGTAGATTTCATAGTCTTCTACCACCCCCTGAATTTTGGACAGTTGTCTTCATTGTGACTTTACATCTGAGTTACATTAATGGGATTTACTTCCCTTTTAAGAGTGCTAATCAACACTTCTGTAATGACACTGGTAATAGCAGTCTTGGAAGGATTAGGGAAGAATATGGAAACGATGCAAACATTAGGTAAAGGAATTACTCTTTCCTCTTTTGGAGGCAAGGGGCTAAGTCACCACTCAAATTGGGTCAATATGTCAGAGTCAAGACCCGAGAAAACTTTCTACATACTCATTAAGAGTAGGGTTATGGGGCTGCCATCCCCTCAGCTGTAGAATTTGTATTTTAATTCTTGATTAGTGGAAAGATAACAAAGTGCTCCTTGGATCAGAGAGTCTGAGAAAGGAAGGGAAACATTACCAGTTGTTCTTATGGCCTTTATAAAGTTGAGTGCAAAACAGGCCCATGTAAGATGATCAGGGCTCTAAGAGTTTGTCCCCAGCCTGACTTCTGTCAAACTGTCTGTCTGACAAGGATGTTTTTTCCTTCCCATTGTGAGAGTTTCATCCTCAAGACACTGAATGCTTTTATCATTGCACGCTTTTGAAGAGGAAGTTGTTGGATTTTTGCCCAGTTTGGCTGCAAGTGAGGTGGGAGGAGAAGCAGGAAAGTGAGCCAAAGTGCAGTTAAACCACACAGTGTTTGCCTCACATGTGTTGTGTCATGATAAGAATAGGGGTGTTGGGAAAGCTTCCATGCTCCAAGCTACTTTGCTTATTGAAAGGTAACTTTTTAAAAGGAAACAAAAACAAAAACAAAACAAAACAAAAACAGATGAAAAGCAGTCTGTTGGTATATCACACTGCTAGCATGTAGTTTCGTGATTCTGTTCCCGACCTTACTTTGTTAGAACTAAGAAAGTGCTTAGAAGAGGCATAAAATAATTGAATTCTTGGTTGTATCAAAATTTAGGGACTGTTTATTAAAATCGGCTCTTTTATCTGATTATTAGACACAGTAACACATTCATACCTTCTCTGACACACACACACACACACACACACACACACACACACACACACACACACACACACACACACACACCCCTCTTTCATAAAGTCCTTCAAAGCTTTCTGAGTGTCTTTAGCAGAATGACAGAAGTTCTTACATGGCGTATAGGGCCCTGCATAGTCTTTCCAACACTGATGGTTTCTGGTTCTCACCTTGCCTTTGCACTCCTCCTCGTATTTTCCTCTAGCTGTGCTGTCCTTCCTACTCATCAAGATGCTGCTTAACTCTCGACATGTTCTCATAGCAATTCTCATTCAGAGATCACATGCACATTGTGCATTTGTGCCTTGTCTGCTCAGTGAGAGCAAGGACTGCTTTTTTTTTTTTTTTTTTTCTCCTTTTTGTGTCACCAGCAGCAAACAATGCTTGGCACTTAGCTGTACCCATATATTAATTGAGTCCATGAATTTCATCCATTGCATTTTCTCTAGTCACCTTTTATTTGAACTTCCCAAGGTATCACATTCCATTTTGGAGTCGCTGTAATGGTAATACAGTTTTTACAAAACTGGAGAAGATGTTTACAGCCAAAAGAAGAAAAGGATAATGTTAATATGTAAAGATGTCCTATGTATCACTAATGAAAATATTTAAAACCCTAATAAATAAGGAAAGAATGTAAATACTCAGTTCACAAAAGAAATTATTTTTAAATGACTAAAAGAGGTGCACTTGGGTGGTTCTGTTGGTTAAGTGTCTGACTCTTGATTTCTGCTCAGGTCATGATCTCACAGTTCACGAGATTGAGCCCTGCATAGGGCTCTGCGCTGACAATGCAGAGCCTGCTTGAGATTCTCTCTCTCCCTCTCTCTGTCTCTCCCCCACTCATGCACGTGCTCACTCTCTTAAAATAAATAAACAAACAAACATTTTTTAAACAATGGCTAAAAGAGACCTGAGAAAATGCTTATTTTCATTAGGGATCATATAAATGAAATTCAAAGCAAAGTGCTACCTATCGATTTAGCAAAAATTATTTTAACAAGAACAGCTTGAGAGGGCTGTTACACGGTCAGTGATTCTAGAGACTGTGTTAAGTTATAAAGAGAGTTTTAGAGCCACACAGACTTGTTTTAGATCTTAGACTTAGTTAAATATGTGACCTTTTCCAAGTTACTTTTGTTTCTCATTTGTAAAATTGAGATCTTACCTTACAAGGATTTTTATTATTAAATTTGTCTATTCATTCAAAAATATTTAGGGGTGCCTGAGTGACTCTGTTGAGCGTCTGATTTCGGCTCAGGTCATGATCTCACAGCTTGTGAGTTCGAGGCCCACAATGGGCTCTGTGCTGACAGCTCAGGGCCTAGAGCCTGCTTCAGATTCTGTGTCTCCGTCTCTCTCTCTCTGCCCCTCCCCTGCTTCTCTCTCTCAAAAATAAACATTAAAAAAATTTTTTTTAAATTTATTGAGTGTCTACTTTGTGCTAGGCACATTCTCAGGCACTGGGGATATAGCAGGGAACAAAACATCCCTGCCTGGTAGAACTTTCATCCTAGTGGTAGAGAGAGAGACTGTAAGCAAACACATAAATGTGCAAGATGTTTGGATTGTGTTGAAGGCTAAAGAGGAAATAAAGCGGGGAAGAGATAGTAAGTATTATGTCACAGACAGTGTCACAATTTCAGATAGGATGATCAGGAATTTCTCACTGAGACAGTAACATTTCAGCAAAGGTGTCAAAGAGGGTCATGTAGATGTCTTGGGTAAAGAAGTAAATCATGTAGAAGTCTTAGGGAAAGATGTGCTAGGCAGAGAAAATAACACATGTAAAGGAATGAGGGAATATTATGCCTGATCTGCTTGAGGAATAGCAAGGAAGCTGGTGTAGTAGGGATAAAGTGAGCAAGAGGGAGGATACTAGGAAAGGTGAAGTGGGACCAGATTGAAGGCTGGCTTTGTGAACTAGGCAAACATGTCGGCTTTCACCCTAAGGTGGGAAGCCTTTGCAGAAATTAACATGGAGTGACATAATATGCATACTTTTAAAATGGATTAGTGATGGGTATTGAAGAGGGCATCTTTTGGGATGAGCACTGGGTGTTGTATAGAAACCAATTTGACAATAAATTTCATATATTGAAAAATAGATAAAATAAAATGGATTATATTGCTGTTGCATTTTTTTTAATGTTTATTCATTTTTGAGAGACAGAAAGTGAGAGAGTGCACGAGTTGGGGAGTGCCTGAGAGAGAGGGAGATGCAGAATTTGAAGCAGGCTCCATGCTCTGAGCTGTCAGCATAGAGCCTGATGCAGGGCTGGAACTCATAAACCACGAGATCGTGACCTGAGCTGATGTCAGACTGACTCAGACTTAACCGACTGAGCCACCCAGGCACCCCTGTATTGCTGTTGCATTTAAAACAGACTATGATGTGGAAGCAGACTAATAAGGAAACTTGAATAATTGAGTAAGGGTTGATAGTGGCTTGGTCTATGGTAGAAGCAGAAGGAAGAGTGGAGGCAGAGAAGTACTTTACACATTTTCAAGACAGGTAAATGCTGGGCATGAGATGAAGAGTCAAAGTTGACCTTAAGGTTGTGGGTTTGAACAACTAGAAGGATGGAGTTGCCATTCATTAAGCAAGGTAATGTGTAAAGTGCTAGCCCACTGCATGGCACCTGTTTGTTATGTGCTCCATAAAGGGTGATTCCTTTCACCAAAATTTAGAGTAAAAACGAAAGACTTTTTTTTTAAGGTTTAAAAAATTTATGTAAGTAATCTCTACACCCCACATGGAACTAGAACTCATGACCCTGAGATCAAGAGTTGCACTGTTAGGACTGAGTCAGCCAGGTGCCCCAAAAACCTTTTTCTGATATGCTTCTGTCCATCTACATAAAAAAATAGAATATTTCACCAGAATAACTAGATAACAAATTACACATTTAGCTAGTACATTGGCATTCTAGTAAATTACTCCATTTGTTGGCCAAGAGATTTACTCCCTAACAGAAAATAGAACTTGTATTTTTCCATATGACAATAATAGAAAAATGGCAAAGGTATCAATAATAATAAAACTTTTAAAAACATCAAAGAAGAAACTTCCTCTATTAATGTTTCATTTTATAGATAACATACACATGTGACTATGCCCATTTTTTTCCCTTTCAGGATGCTGCCTTATGGCTGTTTAGCAACAGGAGACCGCTCTGGCCTCATCGAAGTTGTGAGCACCTCTGAAACAATTGCTGACATTCAGCTGAACAGTAGCAATGTGGCTGCAGCAGCGGCCTTCAACAAAGATGCCCTTCTGAACTGGCTTAAAGAATACAACTCTGGGTCAGTTTGTTTATCATTCTTCTGAACAAACAAACAGCCAAACAAATCACTGTTCTTGCAAGTAGAATCAGCAGTGTCCTAGAGGAAATGGTAGTATTATTTATTGCTTTATTTCAGGTTAGATCAGTGACAAATAGGCCTTCCTAAAGTCTTCCTAAAGATGGTTAGCATTAAATTTTACTTTATCTAGATCACATTTCAAAGCCTTGTAGTAGTTACAATCTAAGAATTTACCATTTTTAAAAATAGTTTTTTTAAATGTGTCAACTTCTGTAATTACGTGAATGTATGTATGAACTTAGGTAAGTTTTCAGAGGATTTTTACAATAGAAGTAAATGAGTTTGTAGACTGTGATCTCTCCAAATTAAAAAATACAATGCTAGGAATTGTGTTATTAATGGTTACTGTGTTGGAAAAGTCCTGATCATAGGCAATTAAGGAATTTCACAGTGAGGGAAAACATTATAAATATTTTTGGCTAAAGACTTCAAAGGT
Organism: Felis catus; assembly: GCF_018350175.1. Classification (NCBI taxonomy): domain Eukaryota; kingdom Metazoa; phylum Chordata; class Mammalia; order Carnivora; family Felidae; genus Felis; species Felis catus. Next base: position 124,386,303 of record NC_058376.1, read on the forward strand.
GGACTTACATTTCATCATTGGCAAAATCCAAGGACTGGTATGTGAGAATTAGTTTTCAGATTTTGATCTTAAAACCTTGTCTCTAAAGGATCTGTATTACTAACTTCTAATTTGAGTCAGTGACTTGAACTGTTGAAAATTTAATAGTTAACTTTTCAATATGGAATTCTAGTGTTAGGTCAAACTGACCAAAAAAGGTTCAAATGCCCAGCATCATTGAGCAAAGCTGATGGTGACCTTGTATAATTACAGATATGAAGCTACTCCCAAGCCCAGGGAAACACAGCAGTTTGAATGGCTTAGGTCCATTATCTGGTTCCTGCTGATTCTTCTCTGCCCTGCTCCTGCAGTGATCACCCTCCCTCTCTCGGCTGATCCAGCATGTTTGGCTCATAGGGTTTTGGCAGCTCTGTGTTGCCTTTCTATTCACAATTAAAAAGGAAACAGAAGTGTGAATTGGGTCTCATCTCACACTTTTAGAGACTGAAACCCTTTGTTGCTTCTTTTTTTTTTTTCTCTCTCTCTCTCTTGTATTCAGGGATGACCTAGACCGAGCCATTGAAGAGTTTACCTTGTCCTGTGCCGGCTACTGTGTAGCTTCTTATGTCCTTGGGATTGGTGATAGACATAGTGACAACATCATGGTCAAGAAAACCGGCCAGGTGAGCTGCTCCCCAGAGTCTGCCAGGGGCCTTGGTGATGCTGTTACATACAGCACAGTCTCTTGTGAAATTCAGGCAGGTTCTTTAGTGATTCTGGGAGTCATGTCTTTGTGCTTTCCTTTATTTCTCCATCCTTTATTTCACATACCATCTGCTTCATATATTCATTGGTGTATTTGCTCAAAGTTAGGTGATAAGCCTTTAATGTTTGAAAAGTCAATTGCAGTTATTCAGAATGACCCTATTCTTTCAATATAAGATCTGGGGAAGAATTAGTGATAAGGACATAGGACACTAAACCCTTCCCCCCCCCAAAAAAAAAACTTTGCCAAGGAAAAATATGGGCAAAAAAGAAAATGTAGTCATAGTATATACCATTGCCACATGCCTTAGCTTCAAAATGTATTTATATAGCCTGAAACGGTGATATAATATGCCTCATTGTATAGCATTGCATCAGCACAGAGTACTAAATCTTTACCTTCCATCATAAAAATAGTAATTCAAAATTAGGAAGTTAAAAATAATAGTAAACATACCATTTTTGAAAATGGAAGAAAATCACATGAAAGATTGGGGAGAAGTTACCTCCAAGTGGTAGCACTCAAGGTGTTGAGGGGTTGGTGGGGCAAGAATGTACTCTCTTTTTTGTTTTTGTATGTAGAAATATTGACTGAAATAGTTTAATATGTGGAACTATTTGACTTTTTAGAATCAGACATGTTTATTATTTGGGTGTATTTTCCTTTTTAAAGATTTGTGTTTCCCACTGAGTAAATGTAGTTTAATATTAGGTCCAGGTTGTTATTAAGAATAAAAGATCTAGGGGCGCCTGGGTGGCGCAGTCGGTTAAGCGTCCGACTTCAGCCAGGTCACGATCTCGCGGTCCGTGAGTTCGAGCCCCGCGTCAGGCTCTGGGCTGATGGCTCGGAGCCTGGAGCCTGTTTCAGATTCTGTGTCTCCCTCTCTCTCTGCCCCTCCCCCGTTCATACTCTGTCTCTCTCTGTCCCAAAAATAAATAAACGTTGAAAAAAAAATTTTTTTTTAAATAAAAAAAAAATAAAAAAAAAAGAATAAAAGATCTATGCATGTTAGAAACACTCTTCCCATGTGACCTCTTGCTTTTGAAAAGAGAGAAGGGCTCGTGAACATTTTATAATAATTGTTAAATCACTGTTGTATACCTGAAACTAATACAGTACTATTTATCAACTATATGTCAATGAAAAGAGAGAGAAAAGAGAGGGAAACTATACATCAAAAAAAGTTGAGGATCAGTGTAGTATTGGGGGTCTAGGACTGCTGAGATCTTGCCTTTCTATTTGGAACCAGAGAAATTAAATCCCATTTGTTTCCCAGCTCTTCCACATTGACTTTGGACATATTCTTGGAAATTTCAAGTCTAAATTTGGCATTAAAAGGGAACGAGTGCCTTTTATTCTTACCTATGATTTCATTCATGTGATTCAACAAGGAAAAACAGGAAACACAGAAAAATTTGGCCGGTGAGTATTGCCCTCATGTCATGGATAAACATCTGACATTTTCTCATCTGACTAGCTAGACTAGCATTTCTTAGCTGAGATATATTTAGTTCAGGGAAACAGACTGCTACCTGGGAGGCTTTGGGGGAATTTGCCTGTCAGATCCATGTTCTGGTGTAGACAGGGGAAATAGAATCTAGAAATTTGAAATAAGCTACTATGTTTTATTCTAAGAGTATACCACTTTTTACCTGTCTTAGAGAATTTTCTGAAACCGTTAAGACATTCATAATAAGATGCTGAGAGAGGCAGCCATTTTGCTCTCATTCTAAGGGAGCCAGGGCTCAGGACTTTGTAATCTCTGGTCTAGTCCTCACTACTTGTATGTTTCTTCTTGTCTTCGTTTCTTCACCTTAAAATAGGGACATAGGGCACCTGGGTGGCTTAGTCAGTTAAGTGTCCAACTCTTGATTTTGGCTCAGGTCATGATCTCACAGTCATAAGATTGAGCCCCACGTCGGGCTCCATGCTGTCAGCGGATTCTCTCTCCCGCTCTGCACCTCTCTCTCTCTCTCTGTCTCTCTGTCTCTCACTCACAAAAATATAAATAAATAAAATAGAGACAAAAATAAATTTTAGGGCTATTATGATAATTAAAGTTATATGATATGACCAACTCATACTATATGCTTGCCAAATGATTGCTATTATTTCTATTTCTGCCTGAGTTTCTGCAGAATATCTATCTGGGTTCATTTTTCTTTTTGGCAAAATTAGGGAGATAGCATCGGATGATTCTCTTGAATAATTGTCTTTAAAAGGAGAGGGGGGAAAGGCAAGATGATAGGGAGGTGTAGTGCAAAAGCATTGATACTGACTTGGGGAAAATCAAACTAGTCTCTGGAGTTAGACTATAAATCTGGAGTCTAGAAATATGTTCAGAAATCCTCACAGGTTATAATTACCATTTGTTTTGTAACAGCTTTTAGGTCTCATAGAATTAAAAAGCACAGAGTAAATGTTATATAGCCTTTTATTAGAATTTCAATTTAGTTGGGTTTTTGAAAAGATATGTGTGATTTTAGACATTCTATGTATTTTATTCTTGGGCCAATTTTCAAAGAGTTTTAAAAATCAGAAATGAACCTTTAGTTCAGTAGAAAACTTCTAGCTGTTATGGAAAGTCTAGATATGTCTGTCTTGTTTTCCTTTGTGAAATTTGCTCTCTCTCCTCTAACATCATGTTCTTGTGATTTGTTGTATCAACTCAAGTTTCCGCCAGTGTTGTGAGGATGCATATCTGATTTTACGACGTCACGGGAATCTCTTCATCACTCTTTTTGCACTGATGTTGACTGCAGGGCTTCCTGAGCTCACATCAGTCAAGGATATACAGTATCTTAAGGTACAAAACCCTTTTCTTTGTATATTGGAGTTTGTAGGCATGAAGCTCAGCTGTACCTGCCTATTTCATTCACATGTTCAAAGGGAATGGAACAGAGCCATTTCCTGTGAAACTGTTCCTGCCCAGGAGTGGTAGTGACAAGAAGCTGAGTAATTCTCTTGTGAGAACGTGAAGCACACAGCTTCGTGATGGCTGGGGAGGCATGGCCGAGATTTCAACATTTGCATGTCACTATGGAGGATGTATACGATCAGATTTTTTCCTTTCATTTTTAGGACTCTCTTGCCTTAGGAAAGAGTGAAGAAGAAGCGCTTAAGCAATTTAAGCAAAAATTTGATGAGGCACTCAGGGAAAGCTGGACTACTAAAGTGAACTGGATGGCCCACACAGTTCGGAAAGACTACAGATCTTAATGATCAGCCTTTGCTCCTAATGTATTTGTTGGTTTTGTTTAGTTTTCATTTTGCACTTGCACTAAATTGAACATGACCCTGCCGGAGATGTTTTAAAGGGAATGAAATCCGAGAACTCATTTAAATTAAGAACAAGGCATCCCACAGAACCTAATCTGAACAGTTCCTGATGACCACCCTCTGCTTCATTGAATGCTTCCAAGATTCATCATGAAAACTCTCAACATTATGGATAATCATTTCCTGCTGACTTTGCACGCTGAGGAATGCTACTAGAGATTGTTTTCTGTCGTCGTCGTCGTCTTCTTCTTCTTCTTCTTCTTCTTCTTCTTCTTCTTCTTTTTAAAGTATTTGGTACTTTTCCAGAAAGGTGTAAATACTTCTTTTTGTATTGTGACCAAGTGTTACCACTCAGCCGACTTATCCACTCCTGGGCACTGGTAGTTGTTCTTATTTTCCAAATGAAGCTTAAAAGAAAGGTATCTTTCTTCCCCTTTTAAATTGTGTAAACTACAAATTATAACATAATTTGAAATTATGTTTTTTTTTTTCAAAAGAAATCTCTAAATCTATGGAAACATTAATTCTGTTGTTGATATTTATCTACCAGGACAGCATCATTTCTAGCAGGCTTGCTGAAGACCTGCTGGTGAGGCAAATATAATATATATGTTGCATATATATTTATAAAATTTCTAGTGGGAGTTCTATATAAAAAGACATTTCTTTGGTTTTTTTTTTTCAGTCTGTGTTTTAAAGTTTTACAAAAAGAAGAGCTTTTTCCTAAGTTACTTTTTTTAGTTAACTATGTGATCCAGTTCTTCCAGTTGCTTCTGTAATGAGGCACATAGTACTTTCAGTTTTTACATGGTATCTATGAAAGAGTTCATTTCATAGAGCATAATACTTGAGCAAATGCATCCAAGACAGAAAGCAAATAAAAAGGAAACTATTTATGGAATCATCTCCACACCTAAAATTCAGTATTTTAGTAAAATGCCAGCTGTTCTTACTGTATTTATTAAAACTTGTAATAATGTGATTTTTTCAAGGATATTAGCTCAAATTGAAATGGTTTCATGCCACATGGAATTCTTTAATTTATTTGTTGAGGTACCATATCTTTAGGGTGCTAGATGGCAAATAATGTTAATATGTGCAATAAGAACTACTGGTTTGAATGTGTAAATGGATGCTCTTTCTGAGTACTGGCAATATCCATCAAAACTACTGCTTTTTCTCCAAAGACTTTTGGGAGCTCTCAATCCTCAGTGACATGAGAAAGAGAACTGATTATTTGCCCTGTGACTGAGTTTTCTATAGGAATTTTATTAAAGATTGTTTAATTTTGTTGTCCTCCTTCATGTTCTCAGTCAAATAAATGGGTGAGCTGGTTTCAGCTGCTCTTGGGATTTGTGGGCTGCTTCTTTATGGACAGCACAGGCCTTTAGATCTTGGCACTGGGACTCTAAGAAATGGCCAAGTTAAGGGACAAATCAATCTGAGGAATAGGCTGAGGCTCATGGTCTCTTCTCTGACTTCTACCTCTGCTTCCCAGCCCCAACAGGCAGTGTGGGAAGCCTCTTGGACCTTAGTTGGTGCCTGAGGCTCATCAAGTTTCCATACCTTTGTGAGGTACCCTGAGGTTGGGGAGAATGCCTGTTCAGTTACTCAGTACCCAAGCCAAGGCCAGACTGTGGCCACTTTGTAGCTCTCTTCCATGGGGCAGATGTTCAGGGGAAGTCATAGTTTCTTAGAAATAAGTCAGCCGAGGATGGAGATTGACCTCTAAACTGACCATTCAGGGCTGGTCCAAACTCAGTGAGAGTTCCAGGAATAGGACTGTGAAGGATAGATTTGTTCAAGGCTCTTTGTCTGGTAGCAATCTACCATTACATGCACTAGGTTGCAGGTCAGGAGTTTGGAGACTGGTGAATGTTGCCAGCTGGAAGTGGGCCCCACTGCTTCCAGAGGGGTCTCCTCACCCTACACGGAACCTTGGTTTAAAAAATACATATATTCACAATGAATGTGAGTGTCAAGAGTAAGAAACAGAAATAAACAGTCCTGGGTGTGAGCCCAGGATGACTCTGTACTCCCCCTCCACCATCTCTGCCATAAGCCCCTCAAAGATAGCCAGGACACTATGACACAGTAGCCCTCTGTAGCTGCCAACCACTCCCCACATACTTCCTGAATTGCATATTTCTGATTCTCAGGGGCTCTGTCAGAGCCAGAGAGGGGAGGTGGAAGGCAGAGGATAGCTAACCAAGAAGTCTGGGCTGCAGGGTCAGCTTTTTGCATGGGGTCTCGTTACCCATTACCTTGCCTGTTTAGTGCTCTGGTCAACAATAAATCTTAGCCCAAAACTTTTGGCTCCTTGTCTTTTGGTCCTTCCCCAAGTTTATCCAAGACATTGCTTTACTCTATACATTTCCATACTTGAGGGCAGCATCTGTGTCTGCCTGGGTCTGGGAAGACAGAGGATGGCTTTGTTGAACAGGTAATTTCGGAGTATTAACCTAGTATATCTATAGGCAGACTCTGGGCTGTAGAGACCAATACTTGCAATCCAGCTCTGCCTCTGTGACCCTTGAGTAAGGTATTTTATTTCTCAGGGTCTGAGCTTCCTAGTGTGTGAAATGGGACTGATAATAACTGCCCGACTCACTTCTGTATGGTGGTGAGAGGCTAGGTTAAGACGGTGAATGGGAACGTATGCTGAGTCCCAATTTAGAGGCAAACTCATTTCTTTCCCTGCTTCTACTACTTGAAGGCCACTAAAGGGAGGAATCTCAGAGAAGGAAAGCCCCTTCCAGAGCTCTATCCCTGTCTCCTGAGTGAGGAAGTCCTTCAGTGTATTCTCAGTTCTGCCTTGTCCAGCCCATGGCCCTGACTCTCAGCACCAGACCTGCCAGGCAGCCTGTAATGCAGAGGTCACTTGTCTGTAGAAGGAGAAAGACTGTGGGAAGGAGAGCAGGGAGGTACCTGCCATGTGACCCTGACTGTGGTGGGTGGGCAGCTTTTAAAAAGGAGGGGGCAAGGGCTGAGGTCTCTTGGATCAGAGGGCGTCTGAGCTGAGTCTTCAAGGACAGACAGAAGCTAGGTGAAGGGGCGATAGGTGAGACTAAGCAGGAAGCTACAGCATGTTGTAAAGTCCTGGGTGGGCGGAAAAACAGGATGCACTAACAGGCTCAGTAGTTGTTTCTTTGCCCCTGCCTCTTCTCCTTCCTCCGCTCCAGAATGCTGCACTTGTCCAGCTCCAGCTGGGATCTCAACAACAGTCGTGTCATCCTGGAGCCTCTTCCTCTTTCAGTATCTGTGGCAGTTTTATCCCCTTGTCTGATGATTGGAAAAGTGTCCGATATCACCGTCTGGGTTATTCCTGCTCTAAAATGTGTAACTAATGGATTTTTGGAACTCACTTTTAACCCACTTTTAATAAAGCCCAGGTTTACCACTCAGAAAAGTCTGCCCTTTGAAACTCCCTACTTTTCTGTATCTTTTTTTAGTGTGAGAAATGGCACATAAAGTATATAAAGCAATAAGGCATATAAATAGCATTAGCACATTCTAGAGCAGACACCCAGATAGCCATCAGATAGGTCAGGAAGGAACACTACCAACACTTCAGAATCCCTACCAGTCCCCCTTCTTGGTCAGGACCCCCTCCTCTCTGCCAAGGTAATCACTGTCTCTTCTTTGAGGGCAATCATCTTATTTCCTTACTTTACAGTTATGCAGCCTACTTAGTGGGTTGGGCTTCTTTTGCTCAACATTATGTTTTGAAGATCCAGCCAAGTGGTTGTGTAATTCATTATCACTGCACAACATTCCATCTTCGAGGTATCCTATAATTTATAAATCTTTTCTACTGTTGGGACACATACAGGTGGTTTCTAGTTTGAGGCTATTACAATTAAATAATGCTGCTATGATAATTACAGTTTATCTGCTGATTCATGGATGTATATATTTCAATGTATATACTTAAGATTAAAATTAATTGGTCATAGGATTATGCCTATCTTTATTTTGACTAAGTAATGCTAAATAAGTGGTGTGCCAACTTTATTCTTCCTCCAGTACTTAATTCTTATTGTTCCATATTCTCACCAGTACCCAGTTAGCCAATATTTTAAAAATTTTAGCCATTCTAATGTGTGAGGTGAAGTAATTTGCATTCCTTGATTGGTAATGAGATTAAATTGCTTTTTCATATTTTTGTTCATTGGGTTTTCTCCTTTGTGAAGTACCTGCTTAATTCCTTTGTCCATTTATTAATTTTAGATACCTATCATTTGAGTTCTTGTTTGTTTTAATGAGGTTTTTTTTTAATTTTGCTTTTTGTTTTTTGTTATGTGAAATTCTGTGTGTGTTTCATATGCAAGCCTCTTGTCGGTCACATGTTGAAAATTTCTTTGCCACTCAGCATGTGACTTTCTCATTCTCAATGTTTCTTCTCATAGCTATGATTTTAATTTTAATGTAAAATTTATTTCCCCTTATGATTGATATCCCTTGTACAGGTTTTTCCCTCCTGTAAGGCCATGAAGATATTCTGGATTATCCTCTAAAAACTTTTTTAAAACCTATTCCATTCAGGTCTATAATGTATCTGAGATTGCTTTTTGTATATAGCGTGAAGTGTTTTTCTTATATGGGCACCAAGTTGCCCTAGTTTCTTTTATTGGGATCCTTTCCCCACTGTTCTATAGATCCACTTTTGTCATAACCCAAGTGTCCATATATGCAGGAGATATTATGGGACTCTAGAAGATACCCAGTAGATTTCATCTCCCTCTTTTTATTTTTTTAAACTTATTTATCATATTCATACATAGCATGTGGTGTGAGCTAGGCATGCATCTAAACTGTATGTGTTTAATCTTTGTAACAACCTCCATATGGGTACACGTGTTCTTCCCTGCTTTACAGATGAGAAAACTGAGGCACAGAAAATTAGCTGATTTCACCATAGTCACAAAGTAGGAGCCAGTATTCAAACTCAGAGACTCTTTCTTAAGTATCCATGCTTTTTCCTCACAGTTATCAATGATGCCTCAATTCATATTTCAGAATCTGCTTGAGATCTACAAAAAGAAACCTGTGGAAATTTTGAATGGCATTGCATTAAATTGTAGATTAGCTTGAGGCAAATTCACATCTTTCAGAATATTGACTCTTCCAATCTATGACAATGGAGTATCCTTCATTTAGATCCTCTTTAATTTATGTCCACGATGATTTATACTTTTCTATGTAGTCTTACATATCTTTTGTTAGATTTCTGGGTAAGTGATTTTAAGTTTCATTGTTGCTAATCTATAGCAGTGGTTTTCCACATGGGGTCCCCTGACTAGAAGTGTTCACATTGCCTGGGAGCTGCTTACAACTACAAATTCTTGAGGACTTCCCTTCCCTCCACAAGACCTGCTGAATCAGAACCTCTGGAGACTGGAGATGGAATCCAGCAACCTGTATTATATTTATTGAGAGAGAGAGAGAGAGGAGGGGCAAAAAGGTGAGAGAGAATCCCAAGCAGATTCCACACTGTTAGCACAGAGCCCAACCCAGGGCTCGGTCTCACAAATTGTGGGACCATGACCTGAGCCGAAATCAAGAGTCCGATGCTTAACCAACTGAGCCACCCACGCACCACCAAACAACCTGTATTTTAGTAAAGCTTTAACAAGTTTCGGAGCAATCAGTAGACATACAATTGATGTTTGCATTTAGCAGACATACTAAACATTAATTCTATTTGTAGAACTTACTTTGAGTTTGCATATATGTTCTGCAAATAAAGTTTTATTTCTTCCTTTCAGTTCCCTTCAACATTTTTTTTTCTTGACCTTCTGCACTGTTTAGAAATTGCCATAAAATGTTGAACAGAAGCAATATTCACTCTTTTTACTGATCTCAAAGGGAAAGTTTTTTTTTTTTTTTTTTTTACATTTATTTATTTTTCAGAGACAGAGACAGAGCACAAGTGGGGGAGGGGCAGAGAGAGAGGGAGACACAGAATCCGAAGCAGGCTCCAGGCTCTGAGCTGTCAGCCCAGAGCCGGATGCGGGACTTGAACTCACTGACTTGAGAGATCATGACCTGCGCCGAAGTCGGATGCTCAACTGACTGAGCGACCCAGGCGCCCCAAAGGGAAAGATTTCAATATTCAGTATGGTTTATGCTCCGGAATATGGATCTTTTACCAGATTAATGAAGCGTGCTTCAATTCCCAAGGGGTTTGTTTTTTTTAAATCATGAAAGGATGCTGAGTTTAATTATTTTCCTGCATTTTGCTAAGGTTTTTCTCATTTGGTAAGTTATATCAATTGATTTCCACATTAAAAAAATTTTTTTTTAATTTTTATTTATTTTTGAGACAGAGAGCATGAATGGGGGAGGGTCAGAGAGAGAGGAAGACACAGAATCTGAAGCAGGTTTCAGGCTCTAAGCTGTCAGCACAGAGCCCGACTCAGGGCTCGAACTCACGGACCGTGAGATCATGACCTAAGCCGAAGTTGGACGCCCAACCGACTGAGCCAGGTGCCCCGATTTCCACATTTTAAACTAAAGTTTACATTCCTAGAATGAGCCCAATTTGATTATGATGTATTTTAATATATTGCAGGATTTCATTTACCAATATTTCATTTGGGATTTTTACATCTATTTTATCAATGGGATTGACCCATAAATTTCTTTTAAGGTCTGTGTCAGGCTTTGTTACCAAGATTCTCTGACCTTATAACACAGGTAAGATTGTCATTATTGTCATTATTTCTTACTTAAAAATCTGATAAGAATTTGGGCAGTGACATATATCAGATATTTTCTTTGAGGTGTGGATTTCATTAACAGCTAGAGTAATATTCAGATTTTTATCGTATTGTCTCCATTTTAAAGAGTTGTAATTTCTAGGAATATGTCCATCTGCATTTTAAATGTTATTTCTATAAAGTAATTGATGTGTTAGGAGTTTATTAATGTTGCAGGATTTGTATTGATGCCCTCTTTTCATTCTTGGTATTAGTCAATGCCTCCTCTGTTTTCTTACTTAGTCTCACAGAGGTTTTTCAATTGTATTGGTCTTTACAAAGAATTAGTTTTTGGCTTTTTTGATTCTCCAATGTGTCTTTGTGTTCTGCATTTCCTTCCATCCCTATTATTAGCTTCCTTCTACTTTATTTGGTCTTATTTTCCCCTTCCAATTTTGTGATGGTTGCTTAGCTGTCAAATTTAGCCCTTATAATAGCAATATTTATCTGCATCCCATAATTCAGAGATGAAGTCTTTTCATCACCTTTCAGTAAAAAGTATTTTCTAATCTCCATTTTTCTTTTTGTGTGACTTGCTGATTATTTAGAAGTATATTCATTTTCCAAATACATGTGGATTTTCTTTTGTTGATTTCTAGACTGCATGGCATTCAGAGAACATAACTATATGATTTCAGTTGTTTCAAATTTGTGAGGCTTGTTTTTATGACACAATATGGTCAAGTGTTATAAATATTCAGTGTGCATATGAAAAAATCCATATTATGCAGTTAACAACATAGTGTTCTATATATGTTCATTAGATCAATTCTGTTGAGTTGTTTAAATTTATATATTTTTACTGAGTTTTTGCTGAGTATTTATGAGAGAGATCAGTTAAAATATCTCACTATGATTTTATATTTGCCTATTCTAGTTATATCAGTATTTATAGTTTGAGGAAATATTAGGTGCTTACAAATTTAGAGTTCATTTATATCCCTGGTGAATTGAACCATTTGGAAAATTGCTTTAAAGTATTCTCTGTGTTTCTGATAATGCTTTTTTGCCTTAATGTCTACTTTAATTGATATTAATATAGTTGTGGCAGCTTTCATTTGGTTAGTGATTGCATGATGTGCTTTTTCTTTAAACTGTTTATAATCCTTATAAATGTTTCTCTCTCTCTCTCTCTCTCTCTCTCTCTCTCTTTCTCTCTCTCTCTCTCTTTAAGAGAGAGAATGTGAGCACAGCAGGAGAGGGGCAAAGAGAGAGGGAAAGAGCGAGAATCCCAAGCAGGCTCCACACTATCAGCGCAGACAGAGCCCGATATGGTGCTTGAACTCACAAACCTATGAGATCATGACCCGAGCCAAAAATCAAGAGTTGGATGCTTAACCGACTGAGCCACCCAGGCGCCCCTTAAATGTTTCTGTTAAATCTGTTAAACAGTCACATTTACATTTAATGTAATTGCAAATATATTTGGAGTTAAGTGAACCATCTTACTATGTAATTTTATTTTTTTCTAGCTTTTCTTTGTGTTCCTTTTTCCATTATTTTCTCCCCAGTTTCTTTTTCTAATTTTTTATTTATTTTTTTAAAGTCTATTTATTTTTGACAGAGAGCAAGCAAGCAGGGGAGGGGCAGAGAGAGAAGGACAGGGAGAGAGAATTCTATATGGGGCTTGAACCCATGAACCATGAGATCATGACCTGAGCTGAAATCAAGAGCTGGATGCTTAACTGACTGAACCACATAGGTTCCCTCCAGTTTTTGTTTTGTTTTGTTTTTTAATGTTTCTTTATTTATTTTGAGAGAGAGAAAGCGCAGGAACAGGGGAGGGGCCGAGAGAGGGAGAGAGAATTCCAAGCAGGCTCCATGCTGTCAGCAAGGAGCCTGACACGGGGCTCCATCCCACCAACCATAAGATCATGATCTGAGCCAGAATCAAGAATCGGACACTTAACCAACTGAGTCACCCAGGCACCCCAATTTTCTTTCCAGTTTTAATGGAATTCTAAAATATTTTTTCTGTTAATTTGGAAATCACACTCTTTTGCCATTCTTTTATTGATTAAACTGGGTTACAACTTGCATAATAGACTTATCCCTTGTCCAATGTTACTTGGTACTTTTATCATCTTCCCAGAAAATGCTAGTGAATCTATTTACTTCTCTCCAAATCTATATGGTATTGTTGTTGGATTTCAATTGTATATCATTGTTAAATCCCACAGAACGTATTGTTTTATATAGCTCCTGTTCATTTAGATATATAGATGGTCTCCAATTTAACAATGGTTTGACTTAAAATTTTTCAATTTTACGATGGTGTGAAAGTACTCATTTCAAATTTTGAATTTTGCTCTTTTCCTGGACTAGTGATAATGTAGTATGATACACTATTGTGATTCTGGGCAGTGGTAGTAAACCACAGCTCCTATTCAGGCATGCCATCATGGGGGTAAATGAAAAACTTAAAACCATTCCACACCCATGCAGCCTTTCTGTATTTCACTTTCAGTGCAATGTTGAATAAATTATATGAAACATTCAACACTTTATTATAAAATAGGCTTTGTGTTTAATGATTTTGCCCAGCTGTAGGCTAACGTAAGTGTTCTGAACATGTTGAAGGCAGGCTAAGCTCAGGTATGATGTTCGGTCAGTTTTAAACGCATTTTTGACTTAGGCTCTTTTCAAATTACAATGGCTTTATTGGGACATAACCCCATCATAACTCAAGGAAGATTTATACATACATTTTTACCATCATCATTGCTTTTCATCTTTTTTCTTGCATTTTTTAAAAATGTTATTCTTGAAAGAGAGACAGAGCATGAGCGAGGGAGGGGCAGAGCAAGAGAGGGACACAGAATCTGAAACAGGCTCCAGGCTCTGAGTTGTCAGCACAGAGCCCAATGCAGGGCTGGAACCCATAAGCCATGAGATCATAACCTGAGCCAAAGTCAGACACTTAACCGACTGAGCCGCTCAGGCACCCCATTCTTGCATTTTTAAGTTTCCACCTGGGATCATCTTTTTTCTTAGACCAAAGAAAACCCTTTCATATTTCTTTTCATTGTTCTACTCTTAATTTCATCAAACTTTTATTTGCCTGATTATAAATGTTAGTTTTCTTGGGTGTAAAGATTTAGGTTGGTAATTACTTATTTCCTTTGGAAGATCCTTTGAAGGGATCTTTCCTTTGCCATCTTGCTTATATCTTTTCTACAGAAAAAGGCAACATTTTATTTATTTATTTTTGAGTTTATCTATTTTGAGAGAGAGACAGAGCAAGCAGAGGAAGGGCAGAGAGACAGGGAGAAAGAATTACTAGCAGGCTCTGCACAGAGTGGAGCCCAGTGTGGGGCTTGAACTCATGAACTGTGAGCTCATGACCTGAGCCAGAAACCAAGAGTCAGATGCTTGACTAATGGAGCCACCCAGGCACCCCAAAATGTAACATTTTAAAGGGACCTGGGTGGCTCCGTCAGTTAAGCGTCTGACTCTTGATTTCAGCTCAGGTCATGAGCTCATGGTTCGTGAGATTGAGCCCCACATCAGGCTCCACACTGACAGCACGGATCCTGCATGGGATTCTCTCTGTCCCTCTCCTACTCATACATGCTTGCTCTCTCAAATTAAATAAACATTTTTTTAAAATAACATTTTAATATTTTTTTTCTACTCAGTACTTTTATTATTTTTTTAATATGAAATTTATTGTCAAATTGGTTTCCATACAACACCCAGTGCTCACCCCAACAGATGTCCTCCTCAATGCCCATAACCCACTTTCCCCTCCCTCCCACCCCCCATCAACCCTCAGTTTATTTTCAGTTTTTAAGAGTCTCTTATGGTTTGGCTCCCTCCCTCTCTTTTTTTTTTTTCCTTCCCCTCCCCCATGGTCTTCTGTTAAGTTTCTCAGGATCCCCATAAGAGTGAAAACATATGGTATCTGTCTTTCTCTGTATGACTTATTTCACTTAGCATAACACTCTCCAGTTCCATCCACGTTGCTATAAAGGGCCATATTTCATTCTTTTTCATTACCATGTACTACTCCATTGTGTATATAAACCACAATTTCTTTATCCATTCATTAGTTGATGGAATTTTAGGCTCTTTCCATAATTTGGCTATAACCAGGGAGATAACAAAACAAAGCAACAAAAGAAAACAAAACAACCACCCAGGTATATCATAGTAAGTTTTAAGTTTTAATTTTTACTATGATATACCTGGGTGGTTGTTTTGTTTTCTTTTGTTGCTTTGTTTTGTTTTTGTATTCTCCCTGGTTATAGTCTGCAGAACTTCTTGAATCTATAGCTTGCTACCTTACATCATTTGGAAATTTCTCTTCCAATCTGCTTCTGCATACTTCTCTCCTTTTGCAACTCCATTTATATTTATTTGACCTTTAACTGTGCAGTCTGTATTTATTACTCTCTTCTCTGTAATCTCTTCGTATTTTTCTTCTAGATATTTTCTTCTTACATCTCTTCCAGTTTTGTATTTTTCTGATTTTGAGTTACTAATTTCATTGTATATTTTTCAATTCTACAATTTCTATTTGGTTCTATTTAAATTTTGCATAGTATCTTGGTTTTTTTTTTCCTGTTCCCTTTGAAATTCTCAGAGTTGTCTTTTGTTATCTTGAACATTTTAAACATAGTTATGTTAAGCTCTACATCTTTAATGAACTGTTAAACCGCAGCCCCTATGGGTCTGTTTCTATTGCTGCATTATTTTTGCTAACACCAATTCATGTTGTCCTGTCTCATTTGCTGTGTATTTATTTATGCTGGATACTCACATCCAAGGTAACTAATTTCAAGAACAAATCAAGTCTTTATTACTTCTTAAGTCATGCTCTTTGGGGCTCCAGCGCAAAATGTGGGAGTTTTGCTAGAGTTGCCCCCCAACATTGGCATTACTGGACCCCAAGTTTTGTCCCCCCAGCCCTGCTGAACTATAAAAAATGCTACTTAGTCTCTTGGCCTCTGGTAGAATCAGTCAACATTCCCAGGGTTAAATGGTGAGCATTATATGGACTTCTAAAAGTTTTTGAACTTTATATAAATGGAATTTTAATTTTTTTAATGTTTATTTATTTATTTTGAGGGGCACCTGGGTGGCTCAGTCAGTTAAGCTGCTGACTCTTGATTTCGGCTCAGGTCATGATCTTGCAGTTTCGTGAGTTGGAGCCCTGTGCTGGGCTCTGCACGAGGACCATAGGTGGAACCTTCTTGGGATTTTTCTCTCTCTTCCCCTCCCCCGCTTGTGCGCTCTCTCTCTCTCTCTCTCTCTCTCTCTCTCTCTCTCTCAAATAAATAAACTTAAAAATACATTTATTTTGAGAGACAGCAAGCGCACACACAAGTGGGGCAGGGGCAGAGAGAGAGGGGAAAGAGAATCCCAAGCAATCTCCATGCTCAGTGTGGAGCCCAACACAGGGCTCGATCTCATGAACTGTGAGATCATGACCTGAGGCGATATAAAGAGTTGGTTGCTTAACTGAACTACCTAGGTTCACCTGTAAATTGAATTTTTAAATTTAGTAAATGTCAGATTGTTTTACCAAGAACTTAAAATACTTATTTCACCCTCTTAGTATAAAGGGGTACCCTTCCACATCTCAGACAGCAATATGTCATTGTTTTGTGGGTTTTTTTTTTTGTTGCTGTTTTCATTGTTAAAATAATTTCCCTAACTATAAATTAATTTGAGCATTTATTTTTATTTAAACAAATTTTAATGTTTATTTCTGAGAGAGAGGGTGGGGGGGGAGAGAGAGAGAGAGAGAGAGAGAGAGAGAGAGAGAGAGAGAGAAAATGCAAGTGGGGGAGGGGCAGAGAGAGGGAGACACAGAATCTAAAGCAGGCTCTAGGCTCTGAGCTGTCAGCACAGACCCCAGTGCAGGGCTTGAACTCATCAATTGTGAGATCATGACCTCAGCCACAGTCAGACGCTTAACCGACTAAGCCACCCAGGTGCCCCATATTGTTTATTACCTTTTTTTATGGTACTTTTTTACCTTGCAACTTTAAAATTTCTACATAGTCAAATATGTCTGTATTTTACTTTATAGCTTCGTGATTTCCTTACTTAAGATCTTCTTTGCCCTTAGCCAGTCTCAGATGCTATAGCTCTTCAGGATTTAATCTTAGACTCCCCTTTTTTTTTTTTTTTTTTTTTTTTTTTTTTTTTTTTTTTTTGGTCTACACACTTGTTCATTGATGCCATTCATACCCATTGCTGCCCACATGTCTAGCTGGCAGGCCAGACCTGTGAACCACAGTAACATGAATCTGTCTATCGTCAGTGGGGAGTGTGCTAGCTCCTGGGGGATCCAGCAGTATGTGCTCCCTGCACTCCACGCGTGTTAGACGAAGCAGATAACTGTGTTAGTTTAGAGGGACGACTGGGAGACTTGTTGATATCTTGCACATTTTGTACTGCTATAAGAGAAAGGCTACAGCTAAAAGATTAGCTCCAGAATATATGTAGAACTATTACAAACCTATTAGAAAATGTCAACTCAGTAGGAAAACATGCAAAAGAAAACCTGAGTGTCCAATAAACACGTAGGAGACTCGACTTCACTAGTAATCAGAGAAAAATGAAAATAAGATACCATTTTTAGGGGGGCACCTGGTTGGCTCAGTCAGAAGAGCATGCAGCTCTTGATCTCAGGGTCATAATTTTGAGTTCCATGTTGGGTGTAGAGATTACTTAAATGAATAAATAAAAACGTTAGAAATAATAAAAATAAAATGAGGCACCACTTAAAAAAAAAAACATTGGATTGGCAAAATTTTAAAATCTTGACAACTTCCAGTTGAAGATATGAAGAAAAGAACTTCTGGTCAAAATTTATCATGGCACAACCACCTATGAGAACAATTTGGCAAATATCTAGTGATACTGAAGATATACCTACCTTTGATTTAGCAATCCCACTTCTGAGTGTATTAAGGGCAGTGCTTCTCAATCTTTGACGTACATATAAATCACCACGGGGGCTTATTAAAACACAGACTCTGAGTATGCCTGGGGAAGGACGGGAGATTCTTAACTCCTAACAAGCTCCTAGATGATGTTGTTGCTGCTAGTTCAATGACACACTTTAAATAGCAAGGCCCAAGAGAAACTCTTAAGCATATCCTCAAGGGACATACACAGAGATGTTCATTAGAGCACTGATGGTATTACTGATCATCTGAAAACTACTGAGGTGAGTGGATGACTAAATTCGTACGGTTGAATGCAAGAGTGAAAAGAAACTTGAGTTGCACATGTCAACTTAGATAAATCTCAAAAACAATGTTGAGTGGGAAAAAAAGCATGTTGCAGGAAGGATACATGAAGAGGATATTTAAAATTTTAAATAGTATTGTGTACTGTTTAGGGATATATGTTTATATAGGAAAGGAATATAGACTTGCATGAGAATGACAAACATCAAAATTACAACAGTGAGGAGTGCCTTGCTGGCTCAGTCAGTAGAGCATGTGACTCGATCTCGGGGTTGTATGTTCAAGCCCCACATTGGGTGTAGAGAGTACTTTAAAATCTTTTTAAAAAATTATGGCAGGGGCGCCTGGTGGTTCAGTCAGCTAAGCATCTGACTTCAGCTCAGGTCATGTCTCACGGTTTGTGAGTTTGAGCCCCCACATCAGGCTCTGTGCTAACAGCTCAGGGCCGGGAGCCTGCTTTAGATTCTGTGTCTCCCTCTCTCTCTGCCCCTCTCCTGCTCACACTATGTCTCTCTCAAAAATAAATAAACATTAAAAATTAAAAAAAAAAGAAAAGAAAATTACGGCAGTGATTATCTGGGCAAGGCAGGGGACTGGGAATTGGGAAGGTACATGGCAATTCAGTTGCAATGTAATGCTTTAGTTACTAAACTGGGTAAATGGTATAACCCAGTTAAATAATACAACTGTCTGTTATATTATTTTCTATATGTTGCACATCTGAAATACCTCATTCAACAACTAAAACAACAAAACAAATAGCCTCTTATCTTTAAGATGAAGAGACTGAGGCTCAGGAACCTGACCTGTGCCTAACTTCAAATCCAGTCTGCACTGTTATATTACCATGCTGCTTCAAATGAACAACACAGAACATCGGTTCACCAAGTCAAAGGCAAAACCCTGTCCCCAGGTTTGATTTCCACAAAGATTAAATCAAACTGTATGCCCAAGTATTTGATGTGGGACATGACGCACACTGAAAACAGGTTTTGACCTCTAATAACTAGAGTTCATCACAAGTTGCCTAAAAACACTTGCTTTGCTTTTTTTTTTTTAAGTTTATTTATTTTGAGAGAGAGAGAGAGAGAGAGAGAGAGAGCGCGCGCAAATG
Organism: Felis catus; assembly: GCF_018350175.1. NCBI lineage: Eukaryota > Metazoa > Chordata > Mammalia > Carnivora > Felidae > Felis > Felis catus. The sequence continues at coordinate 124,405,407 of NC_058376.1, forward strand.
AGGAGGGGCAGAGAGAGAGGATCCCAAATAAGGCTCTGTGCTGAATAAGGCTCAGCACGGAGCCCGACGCAGGACTCAAACCCATGAACTGGGAGATCATGACCTGAGCCCAAATCAAGAGTTGGACGCTCAACTGACTGAGCCACCCAGGCACCTCAACATTTGCTTTGCTTTTCGACTTAAGTCTAAAACATTTGTTTTTGGGGGCGCCTGGGCAGCTCAGTCGGTTAATCATGTCACTTCGCCTCAAGTCATATCTCAAGGTTCGTGAGTTGGAGCCCTGCTTTGGGTGTGCATGACCCCCACTGCTGTCTGTCTCTCTGCCCCTTACTCACTTGCGCCCTCTCTCTCTAATAAATAAATAAAACATTTGTTTTGGTACCAGATAAAACACGGCCATTAAAAGAAGCCCATTATTTAAGAGAAAAGAAAATACCCAAACACTTGAAAGCAAACCCAAATGTGAGTTGAAGAAGCCTTGGAAGAGTCTCTCTTAGTTCCCCTCCTAGTTTTCCAGTGGCTGTGATGCAAAGTGGGGGTGGAGAACAGGGGATCATTTCTGTGAAGGTAGTATAGTAACCCACCAGTTGTGAAGACTTGAAAAAAAAGAGGAAGCAAATAGTCAAAGGCTAATTTTAATACGTTTGCTCTGCCACCTAGCATGTCGCCTGCCTACCCCAGACCTGGTGGAGCCAGCACCTTCCCTCTCTGTTCTCCCTAGTTCCTGTTCCTGGTACTTGAACCTGGTTGTGACTCTGTTCTGCCCCAAATCTCTTAGAAATAGGTTAGTGGCAGGGAGATACAAAGGGATGGGCTTCAGGGTCAGGAAAAACCTGGGTTTACATCCTGCCAGCGCCACTAGTGAGCAACTCACTAGACTTGAGACAATGTATCCAGGCCAGTACTGTCCCCACAGAATATGGTAGGATGATGGATATGTTCTGTATCTACACTGTCCAATATGGCTGCCCCTAGCCCCAGGTGACTATTGAGCACTTGAAATGTGGCTAGTGTAATAAAGGACTTGAATTTTTAATTGTATGGAATTTTACTTAAATAGCCACATGACTAATGGCTCCCATATCAGAGCAAGTGTAGAAAACCGAGAATCAATCCCTCCTCTCACAGAGGATTACCATGTGAGAATAGACAGGAGATACTCTGATGAAGGGTCCTACTATTAAACCATACCCTGCCTTGAAAGACCATAAGAGTACTGAATGAATTCTCAAGCACTCACTGTCCTGACGAGGCACTGAGTGTGCTTGGGTGGGCCTGCTTCCCGCTGTTGCTATCTCCTCACACCATATGCAGCTTTTTTTTTTTTTTTAATATTTATGTATTTATTTTGAGACAGAGAGAGAGGGATCACATGCAAGCAGGAGGAGGGGCAGAGATAGGAAGAGAGAGAGAATCCCAAGCAGACTCTGCACTGTCAGCGCGGAGCCCAACGTGGGGCTCGATCTCATGAATCATAAGATCATGATCTGAGGTGAAGAGTTAGACACTCAACTGATGAGCCACCCAGGTGCCCTAGCAACTCTGACTTTAGTAAATACTGCCTGAGGATGCAAGTGAGGCAGGCTGGTGTAAAGAAGTTTGTTTTCTTTCTCTTGTTAATTTGTCCCTACTGTGCTGATTAAACAAAATGACTACATTTCCAGAAACCCATTTTTAATTAAATTCTTCTGTGACACGACTTGACATTAAGTTTCCAGACAGAAAATGTTTCTCATTTTCTCCAGTTAAACTTATCATGTCATTATGTACCAACTGCTTTAAACTAAAGAGACTATCTATCTGCATAGGTTAAAAATATACAAAGACATCCATTTTTAGAAACACAAATCAAGCAGCACCCATTTTATTTTATAGTGTTTATTATAGTTAAAGTTCCTCTTGTAAAACATTAGTGATTTTGGTCCATATCTTATTTTCCATTTGGCTTTAAAACACTTTACATTATTTACAAAATAAATTGCAATTTTTATGATTGTACATAATTTTTTTTTGACCCTTGGAATATTACAGTTTTAAGTAACTAAAAAATAAACAGTTGGGAGACTAAGTGTACTAAAAAGTACATCTTGAACATATTTAATTACCACAGTAATTTAAACGTCTTGATCTTTACTTCATAAGATTAAAATGCACCATCATGAAGTCATTCAAGAATCTCCGGAATTTCTCTATCATCCACAATGAGACTATGGATAATCCCTTCTTTCCGCTTCCCACTACTGACAGCCTTTATGTAACAGTCATGGTTCCCAACACTGAAGTGAGTTTCAGTCCCGTCATCTACAAACTCACCCTAGGCCAACAAAAGAAGGAGGAATTAGTGTTCCAGAAACATTTATCTTCGTCTAGAGCATTAACACCATCTAACAGTGTAATATAATGAAGTATCTATCAGCTAAATGTTAAACTTTGGAAAATTAAAGTTAGAACCTTGTATTGCTAGATGCTTTTACATCTCTGCTATGAACCGAAAATTTCTTACCTGTACCCCTCAAGATTATAGAATCTTATGTTTCAGGGGGAAAAAAAACCCTTACACCGCGTGGCTAGGTGACTATAACATGTTCTATGTAGACAGTATCAACTATTTTTAAAAGTAAAAATGATAAACGTGATAGCAAACACATACTTTATACCAAGTTACTTGTTCTATATCAAGAACAGCTCGCATGCATTATTTCAGGGTGTCCTCGCATAGCCCCGTCTATAGACTAGAAGTACTATTACTATAGTCCTAGAAGTATTATTACTATCCACACTGCAGAGGTGAGGAGGTTGAGGCACAGAGTGGTGAAATAGTTGCTGAGGGCCCCCTTCAGGAAGGGATGGGATGTTCTTACCCACTCTGAAAATCTGATTCCTCAGAATGTAAGGTGATTTACTGTAAAACACACAGGTCACATAAAAGCAAACACTACCAAGTCTAGACCCGTTCTTCCAGACACAGTAGCCACTGGCCACAGGTGGCAATTGAGCACGTGAGATGTGGGGACTCTGAAATGCAACGTGCTATTTAAACGTAAAATATACACTGAGTTTGGAAGACTGAGAATGAAACAGAGAATGTAAAATAACTCTAAAAACTTTTTATGTTGATTACATGTTAAATGATAATATTTTGGATATACTGATTTAAACCAAATATATTATTAAGATGAATTTCATCTTAAGACTTTTTAGTGTGGCTGCTAGAAAAGTTACACAAGAAACTCGTATCTGTGGCTCATATTGTATTTCTACTGAACATCTAGAGTAAAAAGATCGGGGCCAAGTAGTACAGAGAAGGAAGGGACAGGAGGCTTGGAGGATAAACGTGAATTCTGCCAGAAAGCAAAGAAATGACAAGCAGACTTAAAACTTGGCTATGAGCTTCCTGGCAGCCAAAGTGGACGGAGCAAGGTCCCGTAGCTGATATTATCCAACCAATGAAAGCATGGGATGCACTGGGTAGAGCTTTTTCTGAGCTCTGAGAAGATTCTGGCCAATGGCTCTTTATGGGAGGTGTACTGACACCTTGTGGGGGCGCAATCTCACAGATACATAATCTTGGTCATGAGGTTTTGAGATGAAAAGAAAAAGGAGAAAATAAACTAACTCAGGTGTGCACTGTGCTGGGGAAGGCTGCCCAGACACAGAGCTGCCAACACCACACTGCAAATTAGGTTGTAGTTACAATAAGGAAGCAACTGGGTTGTAAAGGGCTATTGTCCAAACACTTGTGCTTCCCTGTTAATAACTGAAGAACAAAGACATTGTGGATAAACATTATCGTTAAGTTCTTATTTACGACCACAGACCACATTCTTAACACCACAAAACAATGTTCTCTTTACATCTGCACTGGAGAATTCCTTGAGGGTGGGAGGGAAGGGGATTAAAAACCGATGATTGAGCATCTAGAGAATTCCAGGGTAGGAAAGAAAGAACAGCAAGAACCACCAGGTGTGGCATTGGGTACACAGCAGGTGCCTGATCTACGTTAATGGATTCCACAAGGGGCCGTGAAACACTGAAGTGCTCACCAAGCCTCTCTGAATAAAAGAAGTCTCTAACAGTGGATTTAACTTGGAGAGTGAGTGGCTCAAGCTCTGGGGATCGTTTAGTGAGCCCTGGTTAAATATCCCTTCAAGAATTCATACCAGGAGTAAGGAAGAGAGAGGCCTTTATCTTTGTAACTTCTGATTTCTGGCGTGGGCACTTCCTCAGAAGCAGACAGCCACGAGACCCAGCAGGTCTTCGGTAGCCTGCTGAATAAATTCATCCCGGACCTCCTGCCTTCCGAGCATCTCTCCCCACCTTCCTATCCCGACAGCAGACAAGGAGACAATGGCAGCAACTACAATGTGCAACTAGCTAAAACGTAACAACAGCAGTCTTGTCACCTCTAGCCCAGAAGTCCACGTCTGAGCTAGCATGAAAGGTGGGTACGAGGTATGGCGACCCCTGCTGGCCAGCAGGCCCCACAGCCCTCCTGAATGTCCACCCAGGGACGTGAGCTCCCAGTCCCACACTCTGTGCTTTCCATGCTGGTCTCCTCTGTCTCCACTTGCTCCCTGTGCTGTGCACACCGCTATTACTTCATCCTCACCGAATTCATCCCAATATCCATCCCACATAACAATGCAAGCAGCTGACGGCAGGGGCCCAACACTCTGGGGTGTGACGGGGATGTCGTGCTTGGCCTCAATGAGTGGTGTACCCTCCTGGCACTGCTGGTCTACAAATTCCACTTGTCTTCTGGGGTTTGCGACAGTGCCCTTTCCTCTCTGCCTTTGTGTCATCCGACACCGTGTGCAGCACTTCTTTTTCAAAAACTTTTCTTTTAGAGAAGTACTATCTGCTTTGAGTATGGTATATGTAAAGCCTTCCTATTCAAAGTGTGACCCGTGGGCTGACAAGCAGCATTGGCAGCACCAAGGGAAGTGTCACAGTTTGCATTTAACAAGATCCCAGGTGATTCCTATGCATGCAGATTTGAGAAGTGGAGGTATAGAGCCCCACCTGAACTTGGAAAAACACAGGAGGAGGCCAAACTTTGGGGGGGGGCAGTTTTTGATGTGTGTATGCTTTTTAGGACAGAGTCTGGTCCAGGCGAGGAAAGGTGCCAGCTGGTGAGAGCTGATGCCAGCTCGCAACATAAGGTGTTTCCATACCCTTCCTGTCCCCAGGCGCTGTCTGGGAAAGGTCTTCAGAATTTGGAGTCAAGGGTACTTCATCTTGTTCTTAACCGAGATGACCTTGGTTAATTATCAATCTCCACAATTAGGAAATGCAGCAACATTTCAATGGCAACTATACTCATGGTGCTAAGAGTAATCAGAGGGTCGACTTACTGCTGTCTCCATTCTTTTACCATTACACCATACGTCCATAGTGTCTTTTTCTGTAAAAGTAACAAATTAAAAAAAATTATACTCTATGACTCAAAGTTAACTCTTCATTATTTTAAGAAAAGTTTGATATACTAGATTTTGAAATGTACTCATGGCTTTCAAATTCTCCTAAATTTGAAGACACTATGTTTACTCTCGGTTCACAGACAAAACAAAAATGAAACAAAACGCTCTTTTAAGAGAAAATCGTGGTCTCCGTACAAATGGATGAAGCCTTGTCAAACAAAATAAACACCGCAGCACAAACTTCAGTATTTAAGAGGATGCACAGAAATGAATGTGAGGAAGGAGCTTTTCACATGGACTGTCATCGTGACCAGATGACTCCCCTGTCTGTCACACTGAGCCACCTGGATGATGGCACAGAAAGGCCAGCAAGAAAGGCTGCCACGAGGTTCACACAGGCTGGACAGCACGTCAGGCTTAGAAATTTAGCCTTTAATTTCCTACTGGATAGCACAAGAATCTCTATTCATTTTTTGCGATAGTTTCACTTTGGGGAAAATTATTGGATCATAAAAAACCAACAACACAGGTATACCTGGTGGCTGTGCTGGGTACAGTGCTACTGGGTATGCACTGGGTATGGAGCCAAGTGCTGCCACGATACGCTTGGCTGTTGGTTAAGCTGCCAGAGCTCACTTCGGGAGGCGTGTATATGTGTGCGCGTGTGCACAATATATGTGCGTTTTGGGAGAGGATCCCCAGGCCTGCTTGTAAATATTAGTGTGCTGGCAGGTGGCAGGAGAGAAGACTGCAGTCATTAAGCAGCCAGAAGATGAGCTGTAGGTGTTATAACGAAGGCTGGAAAGAATCGTGACCCGTGTGCGCGGGATGCTCAGGAGGCAAAAACTTGCCTGGGGGTCAAGGCTGAGGTGCCAGCCAGGGGCTTAATTGTGACAGGCCATCTACTCCAGGAACACAGTCTAACAGGGATCCTTTTCTCCCCACACCTTGAGATGGGAGCCTCAGAGAGTGGAGGGAGTCCTTTGAGCTGGGCTAAAGGGAGACAGAGGCAGAGGGGCCCAAAAGATGTGGGCAGATGTTGCCCTAGTGGCCTCCTGAGCCGGAGGCATCACCAGCCGCAGCTGCAGGGAAACCCAGCTTGTCCCAACAGCTGATCAGAGCGCACAGTGCTAAAATAAGCATGGCGGTGGTGAAAACTGGAATTTTATTTAGTGTGCTTGCTGGACATGTGCTTGCATGCAGATTCCTTCTAAAGCTATTATTAATGTACCTCTGAAGAAACCTGCTAATCCAGAAACCATAAAAGAAAAATGGGATAAATCTGACTACATAAAAGAATATTTCTGCATGGTTTAAAAAACCATGTACACACATAAGCAAACTCATACAGTAGATGACAAACTGGGAAAAATGAAGTGAAGCTCACAGCACAGACAAAAGTCTAATCTTGAGAAAAAGACCAAGAGCCCCAAAGAAAATAGGTCAAAGGACACGAAGATACATTATCAGAAAAGAAATACAAAAGGACCTCAAACATGAAAAGATGCTCAACTTCACTTAATTTTGAAAAAGGCAAATATGAACAACACTGAAATACCACATTTCATGCAGCAGAATATCAAAAAAATAACAAACTCTGACACCATGCTCAGCTGGAGAACCTGTGGGGAAATGGGTACTTGGGAGCACAAACCAGTAGAAGCACCAGGAGGGACAACCAGGCACCATCTCCTCAAACAACAAGGGCAGTGATGTTGGACCCAGCGACCCTACTTTCCCACTTCTGGGATTTTATGCTAAAGGGATATGTGAACCAAATTCCAAGAGGCAGGTGAACAAAGCTATTCATCCAACACTGCTTCTAACAGCAGCAGGTTAGAAATAGCCCAAACGCCCATCTGTCAGGGATGAGTTAAATAAACTATTTTACTGACTACTGAGACTTACTCCGCAGCTATAAAAAAAAGTATGAGAAAGTTCTTTATGTGCTGGTAGAAGAGGATCCTCCGAATATACAAATGAGTCAATAAAACAAGAGGCTTTTATGAAATAAGGCAGTAGTAAAATATTTGTATTTGCTTGACTCTGAATAATGAAACACTGGAAGGGCTCATTATTAAAAAAAAAAAAAGCTTATCTTTATTGAGGAAACAGGCTGGATGGGAATAGGGGTGGAAAGAAATTTCTGCATATATCTTTTCCCATCATTATGATTTCTGAATCATATAAGTATAGCACCTATTCAAGTATGTATGTTAAAAAAAAGAACATATCTATCTGATAAAGTATTCAGTCATTGCTGCTCAGAAGTGGATTCAGTGAGTCATAGGAGGTCCTGGAGCATGTGCGTCTTGGAGCCTCTTCCCTCTGCCTGCCTGCAGCTTTCCTAAAAATAATGAGCATCTTTATCGTATGCCCAGATTATGCTCCTGAAATACCATTTGCCTCTACTAGAAACCAGGGCATTTTGGAAAAAGGGGTGATTTCATGTCTGAGTAGAAAATGTTCATATGAGCCTAAGACAGCTTGTCATACCAGATTGCAAGGAAGCTTCCAATGTCTACCAAGGATGTGTCAAAAGGACTCAGGAGTAAATCTAAACAATACACCACTGGCCAAAACTGGGACAATGTGAGGGTCAATAAGGATAATAACTTCAATATGTTGTGACACACACCAAATTGTTTAAATCCATGAGTTAATAACGACCAAAAAACCGTAAACAATCACCTTTAGAGGAGAATATGTTCCAATTCAGTATTTTGAAAACTGGTAAAGGCAAAACAAGTGTTATTCTGCATTTGTTATACAAATTGTAACTCTGTGCAACCAGACAGATGACAGGAAGTTTCTTATTTTAGAAATATTCCAGAATATCACCATTTGGCAACTGCTAATGAATTAATGGATACAAACATTAGGTATTAAAGGTTGGCGACATAAAAAAAAAAAACATGTGCCTCTTGATATAACGAAACAACATGTGCCTCTTGATATAACGAAATTATAAAGTAGTGTTGCCAGAAAAAAAAATCAAAGCTAAATCTGACCAATTCTTCAGTCAACTACCAATGTATAGGAAATATTAGAGAAATGCAGGTGCCTGGCTGGCCCAGTTGGTAGAGCATGCGACTCTTGATCTCAGGGTTGTAAGTTTGAGCCCCACACTGGGTAACAGAGATTACTTAAAAATAAAACATTTAAAAATATATATACTTTTTAAAAAAGGAAAAAGAAACAGAGAAACATCACAGAAATGCAATCCACAAAATCCATGTACTTCCAGCCAGTGCTCCAAACATTTTTCATTCTTTTTTAAGATTTTATTTTTAAGTAGTCTCTATACCAACATGGGGTTCAAACTCACAACCCTGAGATCATACTCAAAATCCTGAGCCAGTCAGGAGCCCCAACATTTTTCATTCTATTTTTTTTTTTTTGAATATTTATTTTTGAGAGAGAGAGACACACACACAGCATGAGCGGGAGGAGGGGCAGAGAGAGAGGGAGACACAGAATCCAAAGCAGGCTCCAGGCTCTGAGCTGTCAGCACAGAGCCCGAGCCATGAGATCATGACCTGAGCCGAAGTCGGACGCTTAACCGACTGAGCCACCCAGGCGCCCCAGCAACATTTTTCATTCTTAAAAAAATTTTTATAAAACCGTATTTGTAGGGGTGCCTGGGTGGTTCAGTCGGTTAGGCACCTGACTCTTGATTCTGGCTCAGGTCACAACCTCACCATTCGTGAATTCAAGCCTCGCATGGGCTTTTCCCTAACAGAGCCTGCTTGGGATTCTGTCTCCCTCTCTCGCTGCCCCTTCCCCCTTACTCAAAAGTAAACAAATAAACTTAAAAAAAATAAAAAGGTATTTTCTAGCATTTGACTAGACTGCAGAATCTTTACAGGTATGGACAACATCTCTTCATCTATGTATCCTCAGTGACTGATATGCTAACTGGTATTTCGTAGGTACTCGATATCATCTAAATAAGTGAATCAATGAATTAATGAGATGATCCAAATGGTCTTAATGATTTGAGAAGCAGGAAATACTTGGAGTACCAGAAGAGAGAAAAGATAGTAACTGGTAAATATTTGTCTCTTAAGTTTTGTAGGCCTGGTAGAAACAACAGAGATGGCAATCTGTAACAAAAAACTTAGTTTAAAGATCAATGGCTTACTACGTTTTATTTTTTAATCTACTTTATCTGGACTTTGACAATTTTGATCTGTTGCAGTACTAAACTTATTGCTACCTAGAGAAAAAGTCCCTGGTTACTAATCAATCTTAGATTTCCAACGGTCTTTTTTTTTTTTTTAATGTTTATTTATTTTTGAGAGAGAGAGAGAGAGAGAGAGAGAGACAGAATTGGAAGCAGGCTCCAGGCTCCAACCTATCAGCAGAGAGCCCGATGTGGGGCTTAAACTCATGAACCATGAGATCATGACCTGAGCTGAAGCTGGACGCTTAACCAACTGAGCCACCCAGGTGCCCCTCCAACTGTCTTTACACATCCTTTTAAAGAGAAATATAATAATATTAAATAATAGAAATATCAATAATAAATAGCAAATGTCTACATCAATATTTCTCTCTTTTTTTTAACCTGTTTATCATCCTAAAACTGTCACTATAAAATCTGGTTCTCACATATCAATTAAATGAATACTTCATTCACACAAGACACATCAAAAATACACCTACGCTGGGGCGTCTGGGTGGCTCAGTCAGTTGAGGGTCTGACTTTGGTTTGAGTCATGATCTCATGGTTCATGAGTTCAAGCCCCACATTGGCCTCTGTACTGACAGCTCTGAGCCTGGAGCCTGCTTCCAATTCTGTGTTTACCTCTCCTGCCCCTCCCCCCAACTAGTGTTCTCTCTCTCTCTCTCTCTCTCTCTCTCTCTCTCTCTCTCGAAAATAAAGAAACATTAAAAAAAAAAAAAGAAGAAAAATATACCTACCCTTACACTCTGTCTATTCAAAGCTCTCACAAGAGGGACTAATTAACAACCATCATAAAAAGCCAATGAATTCTGCAGAAACAGCACTCACCCAAAACGACTCTAAAGTCCTCACCATCCAAATGTAATACCCAAGTATTGGTGGTTTTTGACCTGTTCTCCATATACTTCTTGAGACTCTTCCCATTAATTTCCAGAGTATATTCATATGCAAATCCACTGATAGCATCTATATTTATCGTTGCTTTTGTCTTTGCAGCTCCAACGCAAAAGGTTTCTTTGCCCACTAATTTGAACATCCATTCTTTTCTTATCTCTTCCTAAGCAATAAAATACAAAAGTTGAAAACACACAAATGGAAGAAAATTTAATATTTATAGAAATGCTATAATTTAAAAAATTTTAAGTTTATTTATTTTGAGAGAGAGAGCAAGTGAGTGTGGGGGAGGGGTAGAGAGAGAAGGAGAGAGAGAACCCCAAGCAGGCTCTGTGCTGTCAGCAAGGAGCCTGATGAGGGGCTTGAACTCACAAACCATGAGATCATGACCTGAGCTGAAATTGAGTCATATGCGTAACTGACTGAGCCAGGCGCCCCAAGAAATGGTATAATTAAAGTGAGTAAATAGCAGTGCTATTTAGGTATAATTTTATTCTTTCATGATCCAAATATTTTACAAAATAAAAGCACTTGAAGTTTAAATGTTATATAGTCTATGGATTCTGTAACTATAAATAGTTTGCTTTGTCCAGCAAAATGATACAGGCCAAAATATAAAGATAACCACTGTTAAGAGAAAAGCCCTGAATTCATACATGAAGAATCTATATTAACAAAATCAAGCATTTTTTTCCCTACCTTCCCATCTACATATACCACTCGTTTGCCTGATGTGGTCCCATGTTCAAATTCAATCTTATGGACTCCATCACTTAAAGCAACATCCCAAACGGCTACGAGATCCGTCATTTTTTCCAGGCTATAAGGAGGGCTAAGGGAATAAAATGAAGCAATTATAATAGACCAAAAACAGTAATTTATCTTTCCAGGTAAAAATATCAGATTTTTTAACACATAAAATTAGAAAATATTAAAGGGATAGTAACTGAGAAATTCTACTCACAGTACATATAAACTATCTTCTCCCTCTTGTGCACTCTTCCTTTAAGATGAAACTACTATATATGGGTATGTAGTCGGATAATTCCAAAGTCACCTTAATATTAATAGGATTAAGAGCCGATCAGTTTATCCAGGATAGTATTCTAAGCTTGGCTACAGAATAATGCTTGGAAAGGTCAGTAAAAAGTCTCTACTTCTCCCCTGCACCCCCATTTAGAAAGCACAGTATTTAATTCTGGATTTTCTTCCTCAGATCCATTCACTCCAAAACAAAAACTCTCCAAACATTTCATACTTAAGCCAATTAGGATTCATTTTAACAAAAAGGGTTCTAATTCATTATACTAAGAAAAATAAAAGTCATAGAAGAAATGTCCTATAATAAGAGAGAAAAAAATGGAAAATGGTAATTCTTGTCCTTACTATAGTAATCTTATTTAAAAAATAAAGGATTCTGTGTTGTCATAAGTTTCTGGCACAAATTAAATACATATGTTTGATATTAATATGTTAATATAAAATATATAACATTCATCCTATATGAGTCCTGTGTGAATGACATGTTATATAAGACATACATAAAATATTTTTGAGCCTGTTCTTTTAACTACATCTTACTCCTTTTTCACTCTAATGTCTTTTGTGTGCTCTAAATCAGAAATGGTAAATGGATTTTTTTGTCATTTTGAAGTGATTGCCAGGAACTCTGTGCTAAGATGGGTTTGGAGACCTTATATCAGGCCCTACGGGAAAAGACATGCCATGTTGGTGGCAGCCACCTACATGCCAAGTGTTTACTACCCTTGCTCTAAATCACAGAAAAGCAAAACCAAGCATTCTGCAACTTTACAAAATGTGTGCTTAACAAAAGTAGCCTGGATAAATAACTCTTGAGTGATTAAAACAATCTTGAAAATTTCAAAAGCTAGTTTTACTGCCATGCAAGACATTTACCTTTCGTCATCTTCAAAGATAGGACTGTCATCTCCAGATGCCATGGTTGGCAAAATAGCCTTTAATCCAATTAGCAGCCAGGAAAGAAAAAAGCAGAATTGCAGCAAAGAAAGATTGAGAGCAACAAAGATAACATCTGCAAAGGGTTTTTTCTAAGTTTGCAATCCATTTCTTAAATTGCATGCAGTTTCTGATGAAACCAGCTTTTACATACAATAGAATTGCAACCTACAATTTCAGGAAAAGAAATTAAGTCATGCACATTGGCCAATCATATTTTTCCCTGTTATAAATGTATAATTTCCTAAAACTAGAGAATAAACTCTAGTTTATTCCAAATATTATACCACATCAGAGCTGTAAGAGACCTAGAGGTCCTCTGGGTCCTGTGCTCCTCAAATCAAGGTATAAGAAGCCCCAAGGGTGTGAGGTGTAGGTCAGGGAATACATAAAACTCCAGGATACACAGAATGCATCTCAGGAAGCATCAATGTTACAGGGTAGTAACAAATTTAAATGCAATCATAATATTAAATTTTAGAATATACATTATGTCGGAATATATAACTTAAAAATTTTGGGGGGGGTGGCACATGGTTAGCTCAGCCAGTAGACCATGCAACTCTTGATCTCGGGGTCATTGGTTCAAGCCTCACATTGGGTATAGAGCTTACTTAATAAAAAATATAATAAATTTTTAAAAAATTTTTTAGAGAACTTCAAAGAAATGACAAGTTTGCAGGTAGCAGCCAAGGATATGCTGGTGCTGTTTCCCAACAGCAAACTTAATTTATCCACTTACTCGACCCCACTTAATTTACTAGTGCCAATAATGAATCCACAAAAGTTATGTGGTTTGCTCAGGTCACTAGTAGGGCCTGAGCCAGAATTAGAGCCCAGTACTCCAATGCAAATACCACAGAATTAACTGGGCTATAATACTAATTAAATTTTACTAAAATCAAAAGCACACATATTCACACATGCATAGGAAACCCTCCACATTTGGAGATTTGAGATTAACAGCCTGTACCCCTGCCAAACCTACCGAAAAATAGGCTCAACTATTTTTGCTTCCAAAATCTACTCTGGCCTAGCCTTTTCCCTATAGTTGCCCAAGGGTGCTCCCTCCTTGTTAAAAATGGGAGATTGCCCAACTTCTTTAGTTGGAAACAGAAGCCACAAATTGTTTTTAAAAGGATGTCAAAGAAGAAATTAGTACTGATAAAAGCACTCCAACAGGCAAAGAAAACATACAAATTTTAGAATAAAAATTAGGTAAAACTTCAAAACACTTTGTAGCTAGAATAAATCTTTTTTTTTTTTTTTGGTAGCACCTTAACAATTTGTGAAATTTTCTAGTGTTTCTAGAAGCCCTAAGATATCTCCTATGAAAGTGGAGGGTATCCTGCACCTATAAAAGCAAAGAGAATACATAGCAATAGAGGAAGCCAAACAGAATATAAACTTGGATAAGCCATCCTTTGCACATCAGAGTGGGCTTAGGGATATCATTCAAATTTTGCTTTATAACTTTTAAAGACCTTATAAAGCTCAGTAATTCAGCATTCAAACTTGAAAGAATTGCCCAGTTTTTCCATGACAAGGGACTTTAATATTATCACACTAACATAAAGGCATAGTACTATCTTAATTACAATAACTTTTCATATAGAAGTATAAAACACAACAAATTAGAAGGGAAGTGAAAAATCAAAATCACATTTATTTTTTGAAATTTTCCCCTAAACTATCAACATTTATTTATACATTCACTTATTTATGGAGCATCTATCTAAGGTGCTAAAAAGTTTTGGAAATTGTGATGGTTGCACCAAATTGTGAATGTGCTTAATGCCACTGAATTGTACCCTTAAGGATGGTTAAAATGGCTGGGGCACCTGGGTGGCTGTTGGCTAAGCATCCAACTCCAGCTCAGGTCACGATCTCATGGTTCAAGAGCCCCGCATCAGGCTCTCTGCTGTCAGTACAGAGCCCGCTTCAGATCCTCTGTCCCCCTTTCTCTCTGCCCCTACCCTACTCTCTCACTCTCTCAATAATAAACATCTAAAAGAAAAAGATGGCTAAAATGGCAAATTTTATGTCATATGTATTTTGCCACTACTTAAAAAAATTAATAGTGTAATATACAAAAAGACACTGTATACTTTAAATGGGTGAATTGTATGGTATGTGAATTATACTTCAACTTAATTGTTAAAAAAAAAAAAAAAAAGACCTAAGTGCCCTTCTGGTAGTGTTTCTTGAAATGTGATTATATCTATAACTGAAAGATGATCACAACTGTCCTTGTTCCCAATATCTCCATTACTCATTTGAACAATGATAAATATCTGTCACACATCTCTAAGTTACAAACTGGACTTAAACACATGTCATATTTTAAATTCATTCACCTTGCTGATAGTTATCAGTCACTTATGTGCCAGGCACTCAGCTGGACACTAAGCTCAGAGTGAGGGGCTCTAGAGAGACCAAAAGATGACTACAACAGAACCATAGGAGTGTCCTTGAAAAGGGAAGCAGTGAAGGACAGAATGGGCCCACAGAGAAAGGATACTGGCCTGCTAAGTGGGTAAGGAGAGAGAAGAGACTTGGCTTTATCTTTTTAAATTTTTTTTTAACATTTTAATTTATTTTTGAGACAGGGAGAGACAGAGCATGAACAGGGGAGGGTCAGAGAGAGGGAGACACAGAATCTGAAACAGGCTCCAGGCTCTGAGCTGTCAGCACAGAGCCCGACGCGGGGCTCGAACTCACGGACCGCGAGATCATGACCTGAGCCGAAGTCGGCCGCTTAACCGACTGAGCCACCCAGGCGCCCCGAGATTTGGCTTTAAAACCTGAGAGAATGGGGCACCTGATTGACTCAGTCTGTTAAGTGTCCGACTTCGGCTCAGGTCGTGATCTCACAGTTTGTAAGTTCAAGCCCTACATCCAGCTCTGTGCTGACAGCTCAGAGCCTGGAGCCTGCTTCAGATTCTGTGCCTCCCTCTGTCTCTGCCCCTCCGCCGTTCTGTCTCTCTCTCTCTCAAAAAAAAAAAAAAAAAAATTTTTTTTAAGTTTTAAAAAATAAACTCTTATACATACACTTAATTTTCAGGATCATGTGACCACACTGGAAAATGATCATTACAAAGAAAATTCCCTCTATTTAATAACAAAACTTTAAAAATGTAAATGAAAAGGATGGAAAAACAAATTCCATTTTTTTCACTGATGAAGATGATGTCATTCACTCAACACTTTTTACATGTCTTCAAAGAAAACTTAAGTATCTAGACATCAGCGTATCTTTTAAAGTCTCTTCCCTAGTGACCCAACAGTCATGTTTCAGAGTATGCTTCAAACATTAAGACGTTTCCACTGTTCATCTAAACCCAGATTGAATTTTGCCTTAAATTGGGTTTTAAGTGTACTGGGTACTGTAATAGTATGTCCAAGCTAAACCCAAGTCAGTTTTAAATTACTAACACATTCATAGTTCCCTTTTCAGCAAAAGCTCTAGGTAAGGCCAGCCACAAGGGAGGTCACTTTTCAACAAGTAGGTGTTGACACTGTACGCCCAGAACCTTGTGAAGCCCTGGGACCTCCAGAAAAGTCAGGAAGCTTCGTGAACCAGGGGGCTCAACGAACTGTTTTCTGTAATAGCTACAAACTGAAAACCACCTGCAAGTTCACCGACAGCCGGGGAGCGGGGCGCGGCGCGGCATCCACGAAGTAAATCACAGTCCGGTCACTCAACAAACTGCACGTACAGCCCGGGCCAGGCCCCGGGGATGGATGCGGCGGTCAGCCTGGCGCACACGAACGCAGTCCAGTGTGGCCAATACAAGGGACGCAGGAAAATACGCGAAGCCACGGGTAGCTGCCCGTAATGCATCCTTTGGCCAAGAAGCCGTGTTACGGCACCTCACGATCTAGGGTCTGCACAAATACGGTCTGCTTGTGCGTCCATGGAAAAAGCGGCAGGAAGTGTATTATCCTAAGGTCGCAGGGCCTGGCCGGGCAGCGGAGACCCGCGGCCTGCCGCTCGGTTCCGCCTCTGCCCTCGGCCCTGCAGACGCGACACGCCCGGAACACCCCGGCACCGCCTGAGGCCTCACCCGCGGCGTCTCACGGTCCGCGTAAACACCGCCCACCGCTAGCAGCGCCCGCCGCCGCCGCCTCGAGATGGCCGCCGCCGCCGCCGCGCTCCAGCGCAGAGGCTTCTGGGGGCCGTCTCACCTGCGCCGCGGGGCTCACCTGGCCGCCGTGGACCGCGGGAGGCTCTGCGTCGTGGACCCGCAACGCGCGGGTTCGGGCTCTGCCACTTAGGCCGCGTAGGCTTGTTCCCTTCGCCGAAAACCGGGCGCCTCCTCCGCGTAAGCTGAAAGCTCGGCAGCCGCCAGTCCCGTGCGCGCCGACTCTCTGGCGCTTCAGGTCCCCGGAGGTGCCCAGCGCAGGCCGCCACCCGCCCCCGCGCACCGCAGACCCGGCCCCGCCCGCTGCCTCAGAGGACGTCTTAGCGCTCCCTGCACGGGCACCCCTCCCCGCCCTTCCCCGCTCCAAACCTTAAGTCCCGCACCGCGTCCAGTCGTCCCGCCAGCCGAGGTTGGTAAACCCCGCTGATAGCCAGCGCGAGGCTGGACGCCCGGAATAACCTGGTGGCCAAAACAGAACCTGTGTCTTCTCTGAAGCCACCGGGCAGGTAAATCTGATTATGGCCTTCGTTCTTTGAAATCTGTTTATGGCTCTGGCCGCTTCCATAAGGATCCAAACTCTTTAAGCGGGCATGAGGCCCCGTGTAGATTCTCAGATGATGCAAGCTCTTTCTCCCCGCCCCTGCGGGCCTCTGCGGGCCTCTGCGGATGCTCTTCCCTCTGCTGGGCACTCCTCCTTGCTTTTTCCCTTAGTTATCCTCCACTTTCTTGTTGAGCTTGCTCTTCAGATATCATTTCTTAAGGAAAACTGACTTGGCCCTGAAGACTTGCAGCACTTGGAATTCTCCTTAGTCCCTGCCAGGGTGTGTAATTACTTGTGTAATTGTTGCTTAATGTGTAATTTAATAGTAGACTGAGGTCCTTAAAGGCAGGGGCAATGGGTGCTTGGCTCTCACTCTTGCATCTCCCACATCAGCACAGTGCAAGATGCTGAGCAAGTGCGTGAGTGAAGGGGAAGTTGAGAGACAATAGGAAACAATGTATTAATAGATTAATCAGTCTGCAAAGTCATAATGATTGAATTCTTAAGCAAATTATGTTACAAGGATTCTGCTTAGTGAGCACTGATTTCTTGTTTGCTACCTTGTATTGAAAACTCTTCTAAGACAAAGACTCTTCATATGTGTAATTTTCTTCTAAATCAGTGTCTGGAACAGAAAGTTTTCAATATATGTTGAAAGAATGAGGGGCAGCAGATAAAAGGCCCAGAGTGGAAATTTTCAGGGATGGGGCAGGGCTAACTAAGACACCTCCCTAATTACTTTTTCTTAGTCCTTAGTGAGTTGTTGGGCTAGGACCAGGAAACCTTGGTTGGGAAGCAGCTCAGTGATACTGTTTAATGAAGGATCATATTTTCTGGTAAAACTTTAGAAATCTGGATATCCTCTACAAGATCAGAAAGGTATAATTTGTTGAATGCTTGCTATGTCCTTATATATTGTCATCTGTTAATTTTCACAATAGTCCAGTGCTTGTATTACAGAGAGACCCAAAGCACTTCAGCAGTTGCAGGGCTGAGTTGTGGAATGAGGCCTGTGGGATGCAAGAAGTTCATGTTAACAGGGCCTGTTAATAGAAAAGTGTTGATTGTGCTTTAAGAAAAATCTGGGCCTGTCCTTAGAGTCCTGCGAAGTTCCTCTGCCCAGGGGCTGCAGAATACATTCATGAGGTACACTCAAGTCTGCACCACGAATAGGCAGTGCTGTCTGATTCCTCCGCTGGCTTGTTCCCCTCTTTTCTCTTTGGGTAGAATTTCTCAGATAACTGGCATTAAGGAACATACCAGTTTGGGCTACATTTTCCACCTACTTATTCCCAGGGGCCCAGGACAGTAGAGGTAGCAATAGTCACTTGTTACCAGACAGGATTGTTATAGAAAGAAAGTCTGAAGAAAACACGGTGAAAGGTATTGAACTTGAGTATAAATGTATTCATTCAAGCTGATTCTGCTTTTGACTCTACTTCCCCCCACCCCAAACTAATCTCTATGCCCAACATGGGGCTCAAACTCACAACCACAAGATCAAGAGTCACATGTCCTACTGACTGAGCCAGCCAGGTACCCCATGCTTTTGACTTATTCTCACTCTCAGATTATTAATTTGATCTTATTTTGGGGGTGGCTGGGTGGCTCAGTTGGTTAGGCGTCCTACTATTGATTTTGGCTCAGGACATAACCTCACCATCATGGGATGGAGCCCCACATTGGGCTCTGTGCTGGGCATGGAGCCTCCTTGGGACTCTCTCTCTCTCTCTCTCTCTCTCTCTCTCTCTCTCTCTCTCTTTCCCTCCCTCTGTTCCTCTGTCCCTCTCTCCCTTTCCCTGTGCCCCTCCCCTGCTTTTGTGTGTTTGCTCGCTCGCTCTCTCTCAAGGGGATGGGAAAAAAGATTTTAAGTAATCTTTATACCAACGTAGGGCTTGAACTTACAACCCCAAGATCAAGAATCACATGCTCCACTTTAAAATGAAAAAAAAAAAGAAAGAAAAAAAGAATCATGTGCTCTATCAACAGAGCCGGCCAGACACCTCATCAGTGATGTATTTTAGGAGAGCAGCTAAAAATGTTTTCATTCACCATTCTCCATGTTTTCATTGGGCCTCCATTTGAACAGGGAATTTTTTTTTAAAGTGTTTGTTTATTTGGGGGGGGGGGTGTGAGGGAGGGAGGAAGAGGCAGAGAGAGACAGAGAGAAAGAGAGAGAGAATCCCAAGCAGGCTCCGAGCTGTCAGCGCAGAGCCTGAGGCGGGGCTCCGTCTCAGGGACCATGAGTTCCTGCTCTGAGCCAAAATCAGAAGTAGGACGCATAACCGACCAGGCTCCCTGAAAAGGGAATTGTTAATGCATTTGACTGATTTCCTGAATTTTTTACACAGTGTGAACAGAGATCAAAATAAAGGGGAAAAGTTTTCTAGTCTGATACCTACAAGACTGAAAATTTTCCATATGCCCTTCCAGTATTGGTACAGCCCAACCGCTGGTGATATGTTTAAAGAAAGAGGCACCAGTGCTTGAGAAACAAGCATAGGGCCCAGGATTATGGCCTCAGAGGGTTGTGTGTCCAGACCAGTGCCAGTATCAACAGTCTCTTGCCGCCGGCCAGGCTGCTGGGGCTTAGGCATCTTCCTCTCAGCTCAAGGAGGCTGTGGCTCTCCCTACACAAACACAGAAAGTGGAGAAGCAGTACAACAGGGTGATTTTGTAGAACTTCAAGAGAAGCTTGAAAATTTCAGGAGAAAGTAGGTTTTGGTTTGAGTCATGTGGAGATTGGGGTTTGTAGATAAACCCTTAATTAGAACAAAGAGCCAAAGGAAGGCGGTACAGACACATATTCCAGTTGGTAAAGATTTGTAAAAATTTGTATCATGTTTATTTTGAAAAATTTAAAAAGCATAGAAACGTATAGAACAATACCCATATTGCTGCTACCTAGAATTGACTGACCATCATTAAATATTGGCTCAATGAAAAATTTTAATAGAAGAAAACGTTGCAGATCAAACCCTATTTGATTTGCAACTCCAGCACCATTACTTGCTTCTCTTCCCCAAAGGCCAACATGAACATAAATTTAGTGTTTCCTTCCAAGGTCACCCTCTGTAGTTATATAGAAATTATATACATGAATAGCTTATACCTGTTAGAATGTATATTATCTAAGACAAGAAATAACAAGTGTTGACAAGGATACGGAGAAAAGAAAACCCTTGTGCCCTGTTAGTAGGAATGTAATTTGGTGTAGCTACTGTGGAAACAGTATGGAGGTTTAAAAAAAATTAAAAATAGAACTACGCTATGATCCAGCACTTTCATTTCTGGGTATAGACCCCCCCCCCCCGCCCCACCCTGCCACACACACACTATTATTATTATTCAGCTGTAAAAGAGAAGGAAATTCTGCCATTTGTGACAACATGGATGGACCTCAAGGACACTATGCTAAGTGAAATAAGTCAGACAGAGAATGACAAATAATGTATATGTCTCTTATAGGTGGAATCTAAAAAGAAAAGCAAAAATAAGCTCATAGATACAGAGAACAGATTGGTGGCCTTCAGAGGTTGATGGGGGGAGAAATGGGTGGAGGGGGTATAAATTTATTAAAAATAATAATGAAGAGGGGTGTTTTGAACTATCCCACTTTGAATTATATATTGTCAATTTATTATTACTAGTGTATTTGGCTTGTCTCTACTATTTTACCTTTAGCTTTCTAATTGTCCCACCTTTGTTCTGCTTTTTATTCTCCTTTCTTGCATTCTTTAAAAAATTGTTTAATGTTTATTTTTGACAGAGAGGGACAGTGTGTGTGTAGAGGAGATGCAGAGAGAAAGGGAGACACAAAATCAGAAGCAGGCTCCAGGCTCTCAGCTGTCAACACCGAGCCCGACACAGGCTCGAACTCATGACCTGCGAGATCATGACCTGAGCTGACAGGCTCAAACTCATGAACCGCGAGATCATGACCTGAGCTGAAGTCAGACACCTAACCAACTGAGCCACCCAGAAACCCCTCCTTTCTTGCATTCTTAAAAGTAGACTTAGGTTTTGTTTTCTTATTCCACTTTTTCTGTCTACTGGCTTAGAAGTCATTGGCTCTATTCCTCTTCTTCGAATGGCTACCCTTGAAATTTTACATTGCATACTTAACAAGGCCTAAACATCCCACCTCTTCTTACAAACAACACAAGGACCTTGGAATACTCTAACTCCAATGGCTGCCCCCATTTTCATTTTAGTCTGTACTTTTTTTCAGCCCACAGATTTGCCTTCATGATCATTATACCGTATTACATGATGTTTGTTTAGATTTGTCTACCTGTTT
Source organism: Felis catus (assembly GCF_018350175.1). NCBI lineage: Eukaryota > Metazoa > Chordata > Mammalia > Carnivora > Felidae > Felis > Felis catus. The sequence goes on from NC_058376.1 coordinate 124,426,873, forward strand.
ATCATTTTTTCTCAACAATCCCTGCATCTCAGACTTGTCTTTGATCACTTGTCTTCTTTCTAAAGTACATACTTAGAAGTTCTTTTAGTGTAGGTCTATTGGTGATTTTTTAAAAATTTTATTTTGAGATAATTGTATCTGGGAGCTCGGGAGAGCCACTGATCTGGACCCACTTTAACATGCTTCCAGAGTCCTAGTCAATGCAGGAATCTTGGGCTCAGTTCCCCCTGACTTGCTCCTGACTGTGCTGAGTAGGTATTTATGTATAGGTAACACTCCTCTCGATATGTGTATCTCTCATAGCTTTGGGTTCAGCTCAAAATTTTGTTTCATGTCCTTTGAGATTTTACTTTCTGGAAAACCAGAAAGGAAATGATTATTATTTTGTAAATGTTTATTTATATTGAGAGAGAGAGAGAGAGAACGAATGGGGGGAGGGACAGAGAGGGAGATAGAGAATGCCAAGCACACTCCACACTGTCAGTGGAGAGCTCTATGTGGGGCTTGATCTCACAAACTGTGAAATTATGACATCAACTGAAATCAAGAGTTGGATGCTTAACCAACTGAGCCATCCAGGTGCCCCTATTATTATTTTTTTAGTATAAAAAGAAAAAAATTATATAAGTAATGTTCTTAGGTATGATAGAGCCCTGCTTTTGAAAAATTATTTGAGGGCATTTGAGGGGTGCCTGACTGGTTTAGTCAGCGGAGCATGCAACTCTTGATCTCGGGGTTGTGAGTTCAAGCCCCATGTTAAGTGTAGAGATTACTTAAATATAAAATCTTTAAAAAATAAATAAATAAAAAGTTATTTTGAAGTTTACATTCTAGTGGAGGAGGCACTCACAAAAAATGAGGAAACAGATTGTGGTAAGTTGCTTCCAAGATGGCTCCCAAGGATCCTCACTTCTTGGTATTCACATCGTTGTATAGTCCTCTACTATGTTTTACTATAGTTGGTCTGTGTAATTAATAGCATATAGCAGAAGTGATGATGATGATATGTGACATCCTGGATTAGGTTATAAAAAAGACTTCAGCTTTTGTCTTAGGTGCTCACACATTCTCTTGGACTCCCTCTGTGGGAAGCTGTCATGTTTTGGGGATACTCAGGCAACCTGTGGAGAGGCTCGCTTGATAAGGAACAAACTGAGCCCTGCCAGTAACCACATGGGTCAGTTTGGAAGCGAATCCTTCGGCCCCAATTGAACCTTGAGACGACCAACCCAGGCTAACAGGTTGACTGCAACCTCATGAAAGATTCTGTCCAGACCATCCAGCTAAGCCCCCCTGTGTTCCTGAGCCACAGACATGTCAAGATATTATGTTTTTGTTTTAAGGGGCTGTGTTTAGGGATAATTTGTTATGTACCAATAGATAACTAATGCACAGATGAAGTAACTTCGAATTGGAATAAATGCATACCCATCTTATGGTAGAGCAGATGCCCATCAAGAGAAGTGGTTGATAAAGTGGTTAATGAAATCGGCCTTGGAGCTGAGTGCTGGTTTCAGATCCTGGCTCTGCCACATACTAGCTGTGTCATCTTAGCAAGTCTTTTTTTTTTTTTTTATTCCTATTTTCCAATTTGGTCATTTGTAAAATGAAAATAACAACAGTACTTATGTTAAGGTTGCTGTGAAGAGTCAAGAAATTAGAAAATAAAAGTGTTTAGCCCAGACCTTGATACATTTTAAAGGTTCAATTAATATAACTATTGTTAATCTGTATTGATTCTTGAGCATTTGTTATTAATACGTTTGAGCTGTTTGCTTATGGTCTTTCATATGGAAAATGTCTCCTGAAGGTGAAAGACCCCTGTATAAAACCGACTCAAATTTAACAATGCCACTCAACACTGTACTAAGTATCTATTATGTGCCAGGGACTATGCTAGGTGCTGGAAAAGGTAAGATATGATCCGTGTCCCCAGAGTTCAAATTCTCATAGGAGAGGCAGAAACAAATGTATTAGTGTAATTAAGGATTCTAAGTCTACAAGACTTGTAAATTGAAGACTCTTCAAGAATTCATCACCAAATGTCATTCGTATGTGGTATACTCTTTGTTATGGGAATAACATTGATAGTTTTATGCTTAGGAGAAAAATTTGAGAATCAGTTTAGAAGTTTCGAAATGAAAAGATCTGTTTTAATTGTTAACGAAGGCTGTAATTTATACTGGGAAGACAAAGCACAGAGGAAAGCAGTAAGCTGAAATGAAGACAGCCTTTGGATCTCAGCTTAAATGTTACTTCCTGAGAGAGGCTCCTCCACACACCTCTGTTCTCTTCATAGACTTATCATAACTAATGCTTATTCGAGGGTTTTTTTCCTTCATATTTCTCTTCCCAACTAGATCATGAACACCATGAGGGCAGGAATCACATCTGGTTCACTCACCACTGTAAACTCAGCATCTAGATTAGTCCCTGACACATAATGGGTGCTTAATACATTTTTGTAAATAAATGTTAAATGAGTGTTTAGAACCATTAACATTCTGGTGGGTCAATGAAGACTCATAGAAAACTTGAGACCAATGCAGCAGAATGCTAAGACAACTTGTGTGCAGAGCCTTTTACTTCTCTAGCAAAGAGAGGTGCTGAAAAGGCCTTGATGGTCGTAATAAAGAAATTCCTTTGGAGGACAGTGCTGTAGAGCTTCCTCCCTTCCACTTGATACACACAAAATCCAGGAGTAATGAAGAGGAGGCTCTCTTGTTAGGAAATAGAGAGTAATCAGCCTTCTTGTGCTTTGAAGATTGTGAAAGATACTGGTGATTATGCATCTAGCATCCGTTGTCCTCTTGACCCTTACAGGACGGCAGTTTTACTCAAATAGCCATACCTCCACCTTGCAATTTATGTGACTCAATGACCACCCACCCATGTCAATTCCAATTATGGTAACCCTTTTCCCCTTCCAGAAAAGGGTTACTCCATCTTCACATTTGCTAGACAGATATTGATTGGGAAGCAGCATATGGGCCTATGAGACCTAATTGACTCAAAAAAACTGGATGGAAACATTATAGATGGGGGAAAAAAAAAGTATAGGGTCCTGATTGCTCCTGGTAGACATCTGGAAAATCACTTTAGTAGGAATTTGAAACCTACCATGTTTACAGCAGGGCAGAGAGCCTGGTAGCAGTTGGATCCTTGATAACTTGTTGAACCATTGAGTTCACCAGCCTTAAAGTCTGTTTTGCCTGTGGACCTTCTGTTATGTGAGATAATAAATTTCCTTATTTTTTAAGTAAACAGTTTGAATTGGGTTTTCTATTATCTGAGGCCAAAATGATCCCAATGGACCTGTGATATTTGGTTTCCTGGCTACAGTTAAGGCAGCTACACTCAGAAGAGTGGGAAAATCACCCTATTGTCTTGGAAAAGGCAAGCAGTGGGACTCTGTTTCAAGGGTTGAAGATGAAAATCTATTTATTAACTATTGCTAGTGTGAATAGGCAGGTAAGGAAAGGGGTTGGGGCAGGGGTGAGAACATGTTTGCATAGAGCAGACCCAGAGCTCAAACTCATAATGGCCCCAGCTGCCTAGAAGAGGGCTGAATATGGGCCTGAAAGTATTGTACCCTAAAAGCTATGACCCTGAGACTTCCTTGTGAGACACATTATGATTAATGCCTTCTGTTGGAGATCCTTGTTGGCCCGTGTGGGACCTGCAACACCACAGACCTGGTAACTACAGATCGTCAAACAGCGACACCATGTGGCTGTAACGTGCAACGACTATATCGGGCAGATGGACTCCAAGCCTTCCCTTCAGGTGTGTGGAAGTTGTATTTTCTACTAGGAATTTTTGGATCACTTAACCCGCTATGAGTTTTTGAAAATGGTAGTAAGGAAGGGACCTATTTGTAGATTCTGAATTTATTATTCTGGGAATAGAATAGTGAGGTGATTTCATTTTGTGGGGGAAAAAAGCTGTGATCATGTTTGTATATGGTGGAGCTGTTCCTACAGGTTAAAAAAGTTTTTTTTTTCTAATTTGAGAGAGAGTTCACGCGGGTGGGGGAAAGGGGAAGAGTGGGGGAGAGAATCTTAAGCAGGCTCTGCATGGAGCCTGACACAGGGCTCGATACTACAATCCTTGGATCATGACCTGAGCTGAAATTAAGAATCTGATGCTCAACCGACTGGCCCTTCAGTTTTTATCTGTATTCTCAAGATGCATGAAAATTAGGCCTAAAGATACCCAAACAAAAACATTTCCATTTTATTACCTCTTTGAAAACTTGTCTATGGTTTCCCATCATCCCCTGGATAAAGTCCCAGCTTTTTAGCACACCTGTCAAGGCATTCCTCCTCCCCATCTCCAGTGATGCAACATACTACTCAGTTTTGTCAGAAAGCTCTCAGTAAGTTCCATTATATTTGTAAAAGCTTTGGGAGTTAGGTTTTAAGCGAGAGCAGATATGGGCGGTCCCGAAGAGGCCCAGATTTAATGACAAAAAAATAATAATAAGGTTTACTGTGCACTTGTAACCTGAGCATTATAATAATGTGCTTTGGAGTTATTTAATATGCACAGGAAGTTTTCTCTGTCTTTCCTTTGTATTGCTGGGGAACTCCTACCATTCAGAACCATTTCTCTAGGTTTGCAGTTCTTGAGATTGGCTGCACATTGGAATCACCTGGGGAGAGACTACCCACAAACTATGACACCTGAATCCCACCCTGGAGATTCTGATTTAAGCGGTCTGGGGCTTGAGCATCAAGTTTTCAAAGCTCCCCGGGAGATTCTAAAATGCAGCCAGCTAGGAAGACTTCAGTAACCGATTTAGGTAATGCTTCTCTTTCCCTTCTGCGCCCTACACAAAATCCTCGGATTATGCCTATCATACTGTATCTGAATTTCAGAGCATATATCCATCTCCCTAACTAAACTTAGCATCTCCATTCGTCCACCTCTGCATTTCTGGAGCCTGATGTAGGGCCTGACGCTTCTTGGGGATTTGAAAATGCTGAATACAAGGGTAAAATGTCATCAACAAACACGCACGGGGGTTCTCCAAATGCCAGGTGCTGCTGTGCTCAGCCAGGTCTGTAACCTGGAGAACAGGCTGACTAGTCCTGCAGCAACAGCTCGCAGTCACGGCTTGACTGTGTGTATGGAGGACAGCGTGCCTTGGCCACCTCGCCCCGGCCTCACTTTCACCAGCTGCCTTAAGTATGTATTTCTGCGGTCACCCGGACAAATGAGTTTCCAGGTGGCTGCGACCAGCACCTGCGAGGCCAGAAATGTTGAAAGAATGAAGGTGCGCAGGCGCAGACCGCAAGCGCGGCGCACTCTGGTCTATGCGAATATAAGCCCCGCCTCCAGCTGCGAAGCCAACAGGGCGCTGGGCCCGCCTAGCCTCCCCCGGTTGCGGGAGGAAACAGCTAGCGGCGTTCGGAGGCGTAGCCGAGGCCCGCCCCTCGCCGCGCTCCAGTTCGATTGGCTGGTCTCCAAGGCGCGGTAACGGTCGCGGAGGCGGGGCCGGAGAGGGCTGAGCCGAGCCGGGCCGGGCCGGGCGCGCTGCTGGTGGGAGGCCGCGGCTGAGGAAGGTGAGTGGCGTAGGGGTATCGCGGAGGCATCGGTCGGAGCCCCTCCCGAAAGCACCCCTGAAATCGGCCGCCGCTGGTGCCGCCGAGTGGCCAGACCGACCCTTGTCAGGTCCCCCCAGAAAGCACACCAGTCACAAGTATACCAGTATAAGGACAAACGTGGTTCGAGCCCTGGCTCCCCGGCCCTTGCCGTCTTTGGCTGCTCATTTAACGTCTCCGCGCTTCAGCTTCTTCTATTCGTAGCCTACAGCTGGTAATTCTTGCCTTACGTGGTGGTTGAGAAGGTAAAGTGAGGCACTAAGTGTAAGGCTTCGATTGATACTGGCGCGGGCCGGGTTGCGGATAAGTCCTAGGTAATTTCCTCCATCTACACGTGTGGGCCAGGGCCGACCCGCTTCACTTGTCAGTGTCAGGTGTCTGAGAAGGGAGCAAAAGGAGAATACAAGAAGGGGTAGGTGAGTGGAACGGTTCGTTATGCTCATTCCAGATTGGGACGACCGCTACCTCCCTGCGGAGTCTAATTTGATTCTGTTAAGAAAATTAGGTGGAAATGTCAGAAGGCTGAGATCCGTCACCTAGGGACCGCACAGGAAGGGTTTCTACTACCACTTATTTTCTGACCATAATAATATTAAGCAGTGTGCAGGCATTACCCATATTGGTTCCAGTCTTCTGGGTGAGTTTGTTTTTACTTTATGTATTGCCAAGTGCACTCCGGCCTCCCTCCCCTACCGCCCCCCATCCCCTCCCCCCCCCCCCAACGCCCCTTGAGGAAGAGGTGGCTGACTAGGGTTTTGTCCACAGCTTCTGCTTCAAAGGCGGGAGAGGTGTGTTCTGGCCCTTTGTGTACCTTCTTCTGGGGCCGAATGATTGGGTGGAGATGACATCCAATCCCCACTCCCATTTCCTTATTTGTGGTAGATTCACTCCTTCCTAAGAAAATTAAGCAGCATGTTGGCATGTTTTTGGAGTAGAGACCAGAGACTTCGAGAGCATTTATCTAATTAATACTGTATTTAATAGAGACCAGAGACTTCGAAAGCATTGCGTGTTCCATTTATTACAGTAATGTGAGATATTTGCTTTTGAGAAAGCTAATTACAGATTTTGACGTGACTCAATTGAGAAAGAATCATTACAGGCCATGGTTTGTTATTTACAGCTTTTCCCCCCAAAAGGGGTGAAAAACTAGTACATTAAAAAAAATTTTTTTAATGTGTATTTTTGAGAGAGAGAGAGAGAGAGAGAGAGAGAGAGAATGAACGAACAGGGGAGGAGCAGAGAGCTAGGGAGATACAGAATCAGAAGCAGGCTCCAGGCTGTCAGCACAGAGCCAGATGCAGGGCTTGAACTCACAAACTGGGAGATCATGACCTGAGCTGAAGTCGGATGCTTAACGGACTGAGCCACACAGGCGCCCCTAAAAACAATTGTATTTCAATGGACAGTGCTTATTAGTGGGGCTTCAGACGTATGAAGGGTAAGTTAGCAAAGGGCTCTTGGAAACCTGGACAGTGCCAGAAGGTACAACTACGCTTTGCTTCTCTGCATTTGGCTTTTTATGCCGTGCACAAACCAACTCCTATCCTGCCTTCCCTAATCCCACAGTCTTACTTTAGGTGTGTTATGACACTGAATAAAGCTATAGCTTCTGCTTTGGCCTTGGGAAGCATTTGGCCTCTACCTGTGACTCAAGGTTCCAGGTCTATGTCCTGTCACAGCTTCTAATGGGGGAAAAGGCTGGTGCAGATATCAGCACATTATCGTGGGCCTCTGAAAAGGAGGGCTTGGTCACGGTGGAACTGAGGGGATCGTTTTTCTTCCTGACTTTGCCTTTTGTGGTTAGTGGTATTTGTCCATCTGAAAGTGCTTCATTTTAGTACGCTTGCAAATGAGAATGTCCTACCCTTGCGGCCAGAGGTCAGAATTAATGATAGGTGGTGATAGATTTGGACTCTCAGCTAAGGTGGCAGCATCAGAGTCCATCAGCTGTGGCTTCAGTTGTTCCCCCTTCAGTAGTTACCGGTACCGTGGATACTTGCTTTGGGAATAACACAGGACCGTTCGTACTAGAAGGTCAAACATTTTAAGATTTTGGTTTTTTTATCTTTTTGAAATCTAGATGAAGATCCAGTTTCGGACGTGAGACTCACTGGGTGATCATTTCATTGAGATCAACTTGAACGACCAGGTGAAAAGCGCAAGAAGGACGTGCTATGACTGAGGTATGTCTGCTGTGACAGATAACTCTGGATGTTGGGAGGCCATGGAGAAGACCTGTTATTTATTGAATACGGTAATAGATACATTGCATATATTTACTTTTGATCTCCTGATAATCTGGTCAGGTAGATATCTGAAACTCAGGTAAAGAAACTAAAGCCCAGAGAGGTTAAGTAACTACACTAACTCACATAGCTGGTCACCAACTCTAATCACCACCTCTGTTTTGCTATGAGCCAGGTGCTGTTCCTTTTTATTTCTATATTAACTCTTCTGATCTCTGTAACAGCCCTATGAGCTAAGTACTTTGATTATCCTCATTGTATGAAAATGAGATTGAGGGGGGGCACCTGGCTGGCTCAGGCGGTTAAGCATCCTACTTCAGCTTAGGTCATGATCTCAAGATTTGTGAGTTAGAGCCCAGCTTCAGGCTCTGTGCTGACAGCTCAGAGCCTGGAGCCTCCTTCAGATTCTGTGTCTCCCTCTCTCTCTTCCCCTTCCCCCTCTTTTAAAAACTAAACATTAAAAAAAATTAAAAAAAAAAAAAGAAAATGAGATTGAGGCACAGAGGTATTACTGCTTTCTTGGCTGTGTGGCAGAGTCCACGGTTTGAACCCAGGTAGCCTGGCTACCGAGGTATACCAGCTTTCTTTGGTTCATGTTTTGTTGCTTTTGTTTTTATTGTTAGGAAAATTCTTTTATTATAAAATGAATTTTTATTATGAAGCCAAACAGAAAAGAACACAGGCCAAATGTGTAACTTAATGAATTATTTTTTAAAGTTATTATTTTGAGAGAGCGAGAGAGCACGCATGTGCATGCATAGGAGGGGCAGAGAGAGAGAGAGAGAGAGAGAGAGAGAGAGAGAGAATCCCAAGTAGGCTCTTTGCTGATAGAGCTCAGTCTCAACACGGGGCTCAATCACATGAACTATGAGATTATGACGTGAACCGAAATCATTAACAGACTGAGCTTCCCAGGCACCCCTAAAATCCGGTAATTTTATTAGGATGTGTCTTCTGGGTCAGTACTGTCAAGTATGTGATAGACTCTTTGCATGTGTAATTTCATATGTATATATTCTTTTCATTTCAGGAAAGCTTTTTTTTTTTTTTTTTTAAACAGCTTTGTTGAGATATATGTGATATATAATCTGCATATATTTAAAGTGTACTATTTGAGAGGCGCCTGGGTGGCCCAGTCATTTGGCCGCCTGACTCTTGATTTCGGTTTGGGTCATGATCTCATGGTTTCGTGAGATCAAGCCGCGTGTCTGGCTTCACACTGACAGTGTGGAGCCTGCTTGGGATTCTCTCTCTCCTCCTTTCTCTGACCCTCCACCACTAACACATGCATGTGCATGCTCTCTCTCTCTCTCTCTCTCTCTCTCTCAAAATAAATAAACTTCAAAAATGAAATAAAACTGTAGTCTCCCCTTCATCATCTCCCTTTATGAAAACAAAATAAAGTGTAGTATTTGATAAGTTTTGACATACATATACACCTGTGAAACCATCACACAATTAGGATTGTGAATCTATCACCCCTAAAATTCCCTTGTTCCCCTTGGTAATCCATTTTTCTAGCCTCTCATTCCCCTAGCCACCATTGATCTACATTCTGTCAGTGTAGATTAGTTTTTGTTTCCTAGAATTTTATATAAATGGATTCAAACAGTATGTAGTCTTTATTTGTCTGGCTTCTTTCCCTCAGCATAAGTATTTTCAGGTTCATCTGTGTTGTTGCATGTATCAATAGTTTATTCCTTTTTATTGCTGAGAGATTCCATTGTATGCTTTTACCAGTTTTTGTATCCATTCAGCTATTGATCGGCATTTGAGTTGTTTCCAGTTCCTGGGTATTACAAGGACTTTTATATATATATATATAGGACTTGTGTAGTCATATGCTTTCATTTCTATTGGGTAAATGCCTAGGAATGGAACGGCTGGGTCTTAGGTGTCTATTTAACCTTTTAAGAAACTGCCAAAGTGTTATCCAAACTAATTGTCCTAGGTGCACCTTGGGTGGCTCAGTCGGTTAAGTGTCCAGCTTCAACTCGGGTCATGATCTTAGGTTTGTGAGTTCGAGCCCCACGTCAAGACTGACCGCTCAGAGCCTGGAGCCTGCTTTGGATTCTGTGTCTCCTCTCTGTGTCCTTACCCTGCTCATGCTCTCTCTCTGTCTCAAAAATAAATAAACATTAAAAATAAAAACTGATTGTCCTATTTTACATGCCCATCAGCATTGTATCAGAGTTCCAGTTCCTTCATATTCTCATAAACACTAGTATAGTTAGTCTTAGCCATTTAAATAGGTGTATTGTGGTTTCACCTTGTGGGTTTTAAAAATTTTTTTCCAGTGTAGTTAACGTACAGTGTTACATTAGTTCCAGGTTTACAATATAGTGATTCAACAGTTACACATATTACTCAGTGCTCGTCAAGTTAAGTGTACTTTTAATCCCCTTCACCTTTTACTCTCCCCCCAACCCCCCGAACCAACCTCACCTCTGGGAACCATCTGTTTGTTCTCTATAGATAAGAGTCTGGTTTTTTTGGTTTGTCTCTTTTTTTTTCTTTGCTTGTTTATTTTGTTTCTTAAGTTCTGTATATGAGTGAGTTCATATGGTATCTGTATTTCTCTGACTTATTTCACTTAGCATTATACCTACTAGGTTCATCCATGTTGTTGCAAATGGCAAGATTTTATTCACTTTTAATGGCCAACCAATATTCCATTAAATATATATACCACCTTTTCTTTATCCATTCATCTTACTTGGGCTGGTTCCATAGTTTGGCTATTGTAAATAATGCTGCTATGGACATAGGGGTGCATATATCCCTTAAAACTAGTGTTTTCATATTCTTTGGGTAAATACTCAGTAGTGTGATTACTGAATCATGGGGTAGTGCTGTTTTTAATTTTCTGAGGAATCACCATACTGTCTTTCATGGTGGCTGCACAAGTTTGCATTCCCACCAAAGTGCACAAGCGTTCCTTTATCTCCATATCCTCACCAACACTTGTTTGAGTTTTTTATTTCAGCTATTCTGAGAGGTGTGAAGTGATGTCTCATTGTGGTTTTGATTTGCATTTCCCTGATGATGAGTGAAACTGAGCATGTTTTTGTGTCAGTTGGCTGTCAGTATGTCATCTTTGGAGAAATGTCTGTTGGTGTCTTCTGCCCATTTTTTACTCGGATTATTTGTTTATGAGTGTTTCATAAATGCTTTATATATTTTGGACACTAATCCTTTACCAGATAGATCACCTGCAAATATCTTCTCCCATTAAGTAGGTTGGTTGTTTCCTTTGCTGTACAGAAGCTTTTTATTTTGATATAGTCCAAATAGTTTATTTTTGCTTTTGTTTCCCTTGCCTCAGGAAACCTATTTGGAAAGATATCACTATGGCCAATGTCAGAGAAATTAATGCCTGTGCTTGTCTATGATTTTTATGGTTTCAGGTCTCACATTTAGGTCCTTTACCCTTTAATCCATTAATCCATTCTGAGTGTATTTTTGTGGATGGTGTAAGAAAGTGGTCTAGGTTTCACTCTTTTGCATGTACCTGTCCCATTTTTCCCACACCATTTATTGAAGACACTCCCTTTTTCACATTGCATAGCCTTGCCTTCTTTGTCAAAGATTGACCATATAACTACAGGTTTATTGCTGGATTTTCTACTCTATTCCATTGATCTATGTGTTTTTGTGCCAGTACTATACTGTTTTGTTGACTACAGCTTTGTAATATAACTTGAAGTATGGAATTGTGACACCTTCAGTTTTGTTTTTCTTTTCTAAGATTGCTTTGGCTATTCGGGGTCTTTTGCAGTTCCATACAAATTTTAAGATGGTTCTAGTTCTGTGAAAAGTGCTGTTGGTATTTTGATAGGGATTGCATTAAACCTGTGGATTGCCTTGGGTAGTGTAGACATTTTAACAATATTTGTTCTCCCACTCCATGAGCATGGAATATCTTTCCATATCTTTGTGTTGTCTTCAGTGTCTTTCATCTGACAAGAGTTTTCAGGGTCAGGTCTTTCATTTGCTTAGTTAAGTTTATTTCTAGGTTTTTTAAAAATATTTTTGATGTAATTGTAAATGGGGTTGTTTTCTTCATTTCTCTATCTGCGCTTCATTATTAGCATATAGAAATGCAATGGATTTCTCTATAGTGATTTTTGTATCCTGCGACTACTGAATTCATCTATGAGTGCTAGTAATTTTTTGGTGGAGTCGCTAGGGTTTTCTATTGATAGTATCATATTAGCTGGAAATAGTGAAATTTTTACTTCTTTGTTACCAATTTGGATGCTTTTTTATTTCTTTTTGTTGGCTGATTGCTTTGGGTAGGACTTCTCATACTATGTTGAATAAAAGTGGTGAGAGTGGACATCCTTATTCTTCCTGACTTTAGAGGAGAAGCTCTCAGTTTTTTCCCATTGAGTATGCTGTTAGCTATGGGTTTTTCATATATGGCCTTTATTATGTTGAGGAATATGTTCCCTCTAAACCTACTTTGTTGAGAGTTGTTATCATGAATGGATGTTGTACTTTGTCAAATGCTTTTTCTGCATCTATTGACCATGTGGTTTTCATCCTTTCTCTTGTTGATGTGGTATATCACATTGATTGATTTGTGAATATTGAACTACCCTTGCATCCCAAGAATAAGTCTCACTTTATTTTGGTGAATGTTTTTTTTTTTAATGTTTGTTTATTTATTTTTGAGAGACCGAGTAGGGGAGGGGCAGAAAGAGAGGGAGATAGAGGATCCTAAGCAGGCTCCGTGCTGTCAGCTCAGAGCCTGATGCAGGGCTTGAACTCAAGAACCCTGAGATCATGACCTGGGCTGAAATCAAGAGTCAGACACTTAACCAACTGAGGCACTGAGACGCCCCTATTTTTTTTTTTAATTCACTCTGTCACCCTATGTGTTTTGATTGATTTTAGTCCATTTATATTCAGAATATTTATTGATATGTCTTTATTGCCATTTTGTTACTTGTTTTATGGTTGTTTTTGTAGCTTTTCTCTGATCTTCTCTTGTTCTCTTTCATGGTTTGTTGACTTTCTTTGATGATATACTTGGCTTCCTTTTTCTTTATCCTTTGCATATTTATTACTGGATTCTGGTTTGTAGTTACCATTAGATTTGTATATAATGTCTTCTGTATATAGTAGTCTATATTAGGTTGATGTTTGCTTAAGTTTGAACTCATTGTTTACTCCTCCCCATGTTTTAAGTATACAGTGTTATATTTTACATCCTTTTATTAATCCCTTGAATTGTTTTTACAGAAATATTCATTTTTACTCCTTTTGTATTTTTTACTTTTCATACTCTTTCATTTCCACTCAGAGAGTCGTGTTTGTTTGCTGTAGGGCTGGTTTAGTGGTCATGAACTTCTTTAGTTTTGATTCGTTTGAGAAAGTCTTCATTTTTCCTTCTTTTGTGAATTATAGCCTTGCTGGATAGACTATTCTTGGCTGCATATTTTCCCTTCCAACACTTTGAATATATCATGCCACTCCCTTCTGGCATGCAGTTTCTGCTGAACAACTTGCTGAAAGCCTTGCAGGGTTTCCCTTGTATGTAAGTATCTTCTTTTCTCTTGCTGATTTAAAAATTTTTCTTTATCACTACTTTTTGCCCTTTTAATTACTATGTGTCTTGGTGTGGATCTTCTCCGATTGAATTTGGGGAAATCTCTGTGCCTTATGGATCTGGATATCTGTTTCCTTCCCCACATTAGTGACGTTTCACCTGTTATGTTTTCAAATAAATTTTCTGCCCCCTTTTCTCTCTCTTCTTCTTGGATCCCTATAATGTGAATATTATTGTGCTTGATGGAGTCACTGAGTGCCCTGACTGTTCTCTCAATCTGCATATTGTGTTTTTCTCTCATTTGCTCAGCTTGGTTACTTCCATTACTCCATTACTTCCAGGTCATTAATTTGTTCCTCTGTTTTCTCTAGCCTGCTATTTATTCCATTTAGTGTATTTCTAATTTCATTTATTGAGTTCTTCATCTCTGAAGATGTTTGGTGGTTCTGGGTTTTTTTTTTTTTTTTCCTGTCTTTATTAAGGGTCTCACTGATGTCCTTCACTATTCTCAAGTCCAGTGAGTATCTTCATTACTTTAAATTCTCTCTCAGGCATCTTATCTTATATCTGTTTCACTTAGGTCTTTTGCTGTGGTTTGGTCCTGTTCTTTCATTTGGAACATATTTTCTGTCTCCTGATTTTGTCTGACTCTGTGTCTGTTTCTTTGTGTTTGGAAAGTCAGCTATATCTCTTGCTCTTGAGGTAATGGCCTTATGAAGAAAAGGTCTTGTAGTGTCATGTAGTGCAGTGTCCCCTGTTCCCTAGGACCTGGTGCTTCAGGGAGTGTCTCCTGTGTGTGTTGAGCGTGCTTTGCTGTTGAGTCCTGATTGCTTTTTCCTTCAATCTCATTGTTGGCAGAGGCTCTCTTTGCCTCTTGTGGGCAGCGTTTGGTCCCTCTCCAGGTTGGGCGTTTTTTAACAAGGTGTGTGGTGCTCTGCTTGTGAAATGAGTCCTGCCACTGCTGCTGCTGTAGTCGAGGTCCTGCAAAACCCACAGATTGGGACATGTGCTGGTGAGGTTTGCACTGGTGTTCTGGGGGAGGGGACCCTCAGTGCTGGGACTGAGGCAAGCATGACTGGGAGGGGCGGATCCACTCAAGTTTGGTATGGGGGAGCGGTGCTGGTGTAAGCAGGTTAGGTGGTGAGTGTTAGCACCTGCATTGTTTCTGCTGAAAAATTAGCTGATAGCCTTATGGGGTTTTTCTTGTATGTAACTGTTAACTTCTGGTGCTTTTATTTATTTTTTTAAAGTTTATTTATTTTGAGAGAGAGAAAACATGAGTAGGAGAGAGGCAGAGAGAGAGAGGGAGGGAGGGAGGGAGGGAGAGAATCCCAAGCAGGCACCATGCTGTCAGTGTGGAGCCAGATGTGTGGCTTGATCCCATGAACCGTGAGATCATGACCTGAGTCGAAATTAAGAGTCAAAAGCTTAACCAACTGACCCACCCAGGTGTCCCATTTTAGTGTATTAAAATTTTCTTTATTATTACTTTTTGTCATTTGAACTATTACGTATTTGGTGTGGACTTCCTTGAGTCCACTTTGTTAGGGGCTTTCTGTGCTTCCTGGACCTGGATGTCTGTTTCTTTCCCCAAATTGGGGAAGTTTTCAGCTATTATTTCTGCAAGTAAATTATCTGCCCCCTTCTCTTTCCTTTTCCTTCTGAGACCCCTATTATGTGAATGATACTGTGTTTGATTATATTGCAGAGTTTCCTTCCTCTATTTTAATTTTTTATTAAACTTTTTTCTTTTTGCTATACAGTTTGGTTCCTTAACATTATCCTGTCTTCCAGATGGCTGATCTGTTCTTCTGTGTCTTTTAATCTACTATTGATTACATCTATTGTGTTTTATTTACTCTCTCTTTGTGGACCTTCTCCCTGAGTTCATTCACTTTCTCAAGTCCAGCAATTATCTTAATGACTATTATCTTGAAATCTTTGTCAGACATATTGCTTGTCTGTCTCTCATTTGTGTTTTATACTGTGATTTTTGTCTTGTTCTATTCATTTGGTACATGTTTGTGTGTCTCCTCATTTTGTCTCTGTATATTTATTTCTAAATATTAGGTAGGTCAGCTATATCTCCTGGTCTTGAAAGTAGCAGCCTCGTGAAAAGATCTGTGGTGCTGTATAGTGCAGTCCCCCTGGTCACCAGAACCAGGCACTCCAGTGTGTCCCCTGTGTAGGCTGTGTGCACCCTTCTGTTGTGGCTGAGCTGCATTTGTTGTGGGCATGCTAGGGCTGGGGTGGGGGTGGTCGGCTCCTCACCTGACTGGCTGCAATGACTTGCTTTGCCTCCTGTGAGTGTACTGGGCATGGTTTACTCCTTGAGATGTTGAGAGGCCCAGCTACTGCCCGTGTGCTCACTGGTAGGTGGTGTTGGCATTTGACCTAGCTAGTGGCCTGCAGTTAGTGTCTGCCACACCTGCAGGCCCAGCAAAGGGCGGGACTTGCTCTCTGTACAGCCAGCTAAGAGGCCCAGCTGCAGGAACTGCGGACACCCTGGTGTGTGGGTTATCTCCTCCCCTCCCAAGGGCGGGAGTCATTTTGGAGTGGCACAGTGCTGGCAGAGTTGCCTTCTGGGTGTGGTAGGGCAGGAGCTGTTTTGGAGGGATGGCTGCCAAGGTGGACAAGTTGGGTGGGATGGTCTGCAGGAGAATGTGGGGCCATGGCACTCATTGATAGCAAGGTAGACGGAGACTGTTAGAACTGGCTCCCAGAAGCATCTTGATATGTAGGCTGCAGGAGACAAGGAAACATGGCACCTGTTACAGCTTTTGCTTCCAGAGAAACCTCCTGGACATATTCTAAGATTAGTTAATCTCCTTCACAAATACTTTTCAAGCTGCTTGAAGGTGCTTTTCAAGCTGCTACTCCTGTGCTGTGTCTGAGTTATTTAGTATGGTTGTCTCTTTAATGGTGGGGACTGGGTTCCCTGTAGCACTCTGGCTCTCTTAGAGGTAAACCTGCTGATTTTTAATGTTCCCAGAGTTAGCCCTGGTGTTTTCAAAGCCAGATATTACTCGATTTGTCTTCCCAGTGTGGGTTCCTAGTTCAGGGGGGTTGCCCAGTGTGGGGTCTGATCCTCTTCCTTCTCCATGCTTCTCCTGTTTGTGGTTATTCGTACTAGGGGGTTGGTTCCCAACTGTGTCTCTGCCCTTTCTACCCTTTTCTATGTGACGTTCTCTCCATGACTAGCTGCAGAAGTCTTCAGGTCATTTTCAGAGTTAGTTGCAAAGCTCTAGTTGCTGCCTCAGTGTTTCTGTGGGACAAGTTGAATTCCAGATCCTCTTCCTCTGCCACCTTCCCTTGTATTCTCAGATGTAGGTCATGGGTCCACAGGCTCACTCTTTATTTGTGCATTTAAAACATAATAGAGGGAATTCAAAATGTGGGAGGACAAAAAACCAAATGGTCAGTTATCAAAATCAACCAAGATTTCTAAAACAAATGAGCCTCAGTTGGGGGAGGTGGGCTGGTCTTTATCTAGTCTTAAGGCTGGCACTGTATTTATTAGAGAGAGCCATCTTTGAAGTGGATGCCTTTTTGAAATGGATTCCTTCACAGTCAAAGCTTAAGTCAGGCACTTGCATTACAAAAACAAAAACAAACAACTCCCTCCCAAAAAGCCAAAAAATCCCCACAAAAAACTGTTAGAACTGACACTACGACATCTGAATTATTTTTTAAGTGTATAGTTCATTGATATTACATACATTAATAATGTGCCATCATTGCCCCCCTATCCATCTACAGAACTCTTTAAATTTTTTTTTAATATTTGTTTATTTTTGAGAGACAGAGTGCAAGTGGGGGAGGGGCAGAGAGAGAGAGAAAGGGTGGGAGACACAGAATCTGAAGCAGGTTCCAGGCTCTGGGCTGTCAGCACAGAGCCTGACGTGGGACTCGAACTCACGAGCTGTGAGATCATGACCTGAGCTGAAGTTGAATGCTTAACTGACTGAGCCAACCAGGTGGTGGTGGTGGTGGTGCTGCTGCTGCTGCTTGCTTCCTTCCTTCTTTCTTTCCTTCCTTCCTTCACTCAGCGTGGGGCTCGAACTCAAGACCCTAAGATCAAGAGTCACTTGCTCTTCCAACTGAGCCAGCCAGGCGCCCCAGAACTCTTGTCATCTTGTGCAACTAAAACTCTGTATCTATTAGATGTAGGGCCCCTTTTCTATTTAAAGCTGAATAACATTCCTTGGGATGCTTGGGTGGCTCAGTCCATTAAGAGTCTGATTCTTGATTTTGGCTCAGGTCATGGTGTCATGGTTTGTGGGTTTGAGCCCCACATGGGGCTCCATGTGTGGAGCCTGTTGGGGATTCTCTCTCCCTTTCTCTCTGCACCTGCCCTGTCCCCTGTCTCTCTGTCTCTCTGTCTTTCTGTCTCTCTCAAAATAAATACACTTAAAAAGCTGTATAATATTTCATTGTACGGATATACCACATTATGCTTATCCATTTATCTGTTGATGAACGCTTGGGTTTCTTACACATTTTTGCTATGGTGAATAATGCCATGAACACAGATGTACAAATATCTTTTCAAGATCCTGCCTTTAATTCGTTTGAGTATATACCTAGAAGTAGAATTGCTGGGTTATATGAATATTCTTTTTTTTTTTTTTTAAAGAACTACCTACTGTTGTTCATAGTGGTTGTATCATTTTACATTCTCACCAGTAGTGCACAAAGATTCCAGTTTTACCACACCCTTGCCAGTGCTTGGTACTTTTTTGTTTTTTTGGAATTTTTTTTTTTTTTTTGATAGTAGCCTAATGGATGTGAGGTGGTATCTCTTTGTAGTTTAATTTGCATTCATCTAATAGGTAGTGATGTTACACACACTTGGAAAGTGCTTATTGGTCATTTGTATATCAAGTTCTTTGCCCATTTTTAATTTTTTATGTATTTTTTCTTTTTAAAAAAGTTTTTAAATGTTTATTTTTAAGAGAGAGTGAGTGAGAGAATGAGAACAAGCTGTGGAGGGCAGATAGAGGGAAACAGAGGATCCAAAGCAGGCTCTGCACTGACAGCAGGGAGCCTGATGTGGGGCTCGAACTCATGAACACAAGATCATGACCTGAGTTGAAGTTGTTTGCTCAACTGACTGAGCCATCCAGGCACCCCTGTTTATTTATTTGTTTATTTATTTATCTTTTTTTTTTCAATGTTTTTATTTATTTTGGGGACAGAGAGAGATAGAGCATGAATGGGGGAGGGGCAGAGAGAGAGGGAGACACAGAATCGGAAACAGGCTCCAGGCTCTGAGCCATCAGCCCAGAGGCTGACGCGGGGCTCGAACTCACGGACCGCGAGATCGTGACCTGGCTGAAGTCGGACGCTTAACCGACTGCGCCACCCAGGCGCCCCTATTTATTTTTAAAATAAAGTTTGTTTAGTTATTTATTTTGAGAGGGAGAGGAAGGGGGAGGAGCAGAGAAAGAGGGAGAGAGCAGGAATTCCAAGCAGGCTCTGCACTGTCAGCACAGAGCCTGATGTGGGGCTTGAACTCACAAACTGTGAGATTATGACTGAGCTGAAACCAAGAGCTGGACGCTCAACTGACTGAGCCACCCAGGTGCCCCTCTTTGCCCATTTTTAAAGCAGATACATATTTTTTTGTTGTTCAGTTTTGGGATTCTCTATGTAGTCTGGATGTTAACTCTTTATCACATAAATGATTTGCAAGTATTTTCTTCCATTCAATGGGTTGCCTTTTTACTCTGTTAATAGTAGCTTTTGATGTGCCAAAGTTTTAATTTTTATTAAGTCCAATTTGTTTTTGCTTGTGTTGCCTGTTTCTGGTGTCATACCCAAGAAATCACTGCCAAATCCAGGGTCATGAAGCTTACCCTATGTTTTCTTCTCTAAGAGTTTTATAGTTTTGGCTCTTAAGTTTAGTTCTTTGATCCATTTTGAGTTAATTTTTTATATGGTGTTAGGTAAGGGTCCAACTTCATTCTTTCCATGTGGATGGCCAGTTTTCCCAGAACCATTTGTTGAAGACACTATACTTTCTCCATTAAATGATTTTGGCATTCTTGTTGAAAATCTTTTGACAGTATATGTGAGGAATTATTTCTAGCCTCTCTATTCTACTCCATTGGTTTATATATCTTTATGCCAGTACCACACTGTTTTGATTTCTGTAGCTTTGCAGTGGGTTTTGAAATCAGGAAGTGTAGGTCCTCCAGGTTTGTACTTTTTTCAAGATTGTCTTGGCTGTTTGTGGTCCTTTGAGATTCCTTATGTATTTTAGAATAATTTTTGCTATTTCTGTAAAAAATGTCATTGGGATTTCAATAGGGATTGCATTGGCTGTGTAGGCTGTTGTGGGCAGTATTGACATTCTAATATTAAGTCTTCCAATCCATGAACATAGGATGTTTTTCCATTTATTTGTCTTTTTAATTTTTTTGACAAATATTTTGCAGTTTTGATTATACAAGCCTTTGACCTCTTGGTTAAGTTTTTATTCCTTTGATGCTGTTGTAAGTGGAATTGTGTTCTTAATTTCCCTTTTGGATTATTTGTTAGTGTGAACAAAGGCAACTGATCTTTGTGTGTTACATCTTTACATCCTAGTACTTTGCTGAATTCATTTATTCTAACAGGTTTTTGGGTTTTTGGTGGGCTCGTTAGCATATTCTGCATATAAGATTATATCGTCTGCAAACAGGTATAATTTTACTTCTTCCTTTCTGATTTGGATGCCTTTTATTTCTCTTTCTAGATTAATTGCTTTGGCTAGACCTTCCAGCACTATATGGAATAGAAGTGGCGACTGCTTTGTCCCTGATCTTACAGGAAAAACTTTCAATCTTTCGTGGAAGTATGGTGTTCACTATATGTTTTCATATGTGGCTTTTATTATGTTGAGGTAGATTCCTTCTATTGCTAGTTTGAATATTTTTATCATGAGAGGGTGTTCAATTTGGTCAGATGCTTTTTCTGCATCAATTTAGATGATCATGTGGTTTTTTTATCCTTTATTCCATTAATGCAGTCCATTACATTAATTGTTTTTCATATGTTGAACTATTATTACATTCCAGGAATAACTCCCACTTGGTTGTGGGATTCTTTTAATATGCTGTTGAATTTAAATGGTTTACCAGTATTTCGTTGAGGATAATTGCATCAATGTGCATAAGGAATGTTGGTCTTTAGTTTTCTTGTATTGTCTTCATCTGGCTTCAGTATTAGAATAATGCTAGCCTTTAAGAATGAATTAGGGGTTGGGGTGTCTGGGTGGCTCAGTCGGTTGAGCATCTGACTTCGGCTCAGGTCATGATCTTTTGGTTCACGTCAGGCTCTGCGCAGACAGCTCAGAGCCTAGAGTTTACTTTGAATTCTGTGTCTCCCTCTCTCTCTGTCCCTTCCCCACTGATGATCTGTCTCTCTCAAAATAACTATTTAAAAAAAATGAAAAAAAAAAAAAAAAGAATGAATTAGGGGCGCTTGGGTGGCTCAGTCGGTTAAGCGTCTGACTCTTGATTTTGGTTCAGGTCATGATCTCACCGTGAGATCAAGCCCATGAGATCAAGCCCAGTGTCAGAATCTGTGCCGAGCATGGAGCCTGCTTGAGAATCTCTCTCTCTCTCTCTCTCTCTCTCTCTCTCTCTCTCTCTCTCTCTCTCTCTCTCTCTGTGTGTGTGTGTGTGTGTCTCTGTCTCTCTGTCTTCTCTCTCTCTAAACAAACAAATAAATAAATACACATTTAAAAAAGAATGAATTAGGAAATATTTATTCCCTTCTCTTCAGTATTTGGAAAAGTTAGAGAACAATTGGTGTTAGTTCTTTAAATGTTGGGTAGAATTCTTC
This sequence comes from Felis catus, assembly GCF_018350175.1. NCBI lineage: Eukaryota > Metazoa > Chordata > Mammalia > Carnivora > Felidae > Felis > Felis catus. The sequence goes on from NC_058376.1 coordinate 124,448,112, forward strand.
AGTGAAGCCATCATTTCCAAGGCTTTGCTTTGTTGGGATTTTTCCCCTAAGTTTGTTTATTTTGAGAGAGAGAGAAAGAGAGAACTAACACAACCAGTAGAGGAGCAGAGAGAGAGGGAGAGAGAGAATCCCAAGCAGGCTCTACACTGTCAGTACAGAGCCTGATACAGGGCTCAAACCCAGGAACTGTGAGGTCATGCCCTCAGCCAAAATCAAGAGTTGAATGCTTAACCGACTGAGCCACCCAGGTGCCCCTGTTGGGAGATTTTTGATTACTGAATCAATCTTCATGTAAATTATAGGTCTATTCAGATTTTCTGTTTCTTTGTATTGCTCTCTTAGAATTTTTATTTCTGTATAATTGCGATTAATGTCCCCACTTTCATTTATGATTTTAGTACTTTGAGTCTTCTCTCTTTTTTTCTGTCCATTTAGCTACAGGTTTGCCTATTTTGTTGATTTTTTTTTCAAATAACTTTTTATTTCAATGATTTTCCTCTATTGCTTTCCTTTACCCCAGCTCTAATCCTTATTATTTCCTTTCTTTTGCTAGCTTTTTGTTCTTCTTTTTCTAGTTCCTTAAGTTGTACAGTTAGGTTGTTAATTTGAGATTGTTCTTCTTTTTTTTTTTAATGTTTATTTTTGAGAGAGAGAGAGAGAGTGCAAGTGAGCATAAGCAGGGGAGGGGCAGAGAGAGAGGGAGACACAGAATCTGAAGCAGGCTCCAGGCTCTGAGCTGTCGGCACAGAGCCTGACTTGGGGCTCGAACCCATGAACTGTGAGATCATGACCTGAGCTGAAGTCAGATGCTCAACTGGCTGAGCCAGCCAGGTACCCCTGTTCTTGTTTTTTAATATAAATGTTTATAACTATAAATTTCTCCCTTAGCGCTGCTTTCACTGAGTCCCATAAATTTTGGTATGTTCTATTTTTGTTCCCCCCCCCCGCCTTTTTTTTTTTTTTTTTTTTAACCTATTTGATACACACAGTGTGGAGCTTGAACTCACAATCCTGAGATCAAGAGCTGCATGCTGTACCAACTGAGCCAGCCAGGTGCCCCAAATTTAGTGTATTTTATTCAGCTTTCTTACTTGACTTTAGAGATAGAGCTGCCTACTCTATCGTTACCAAAAGTAGACTACCTATCTCATGAAATTTAGCCTTTTTTTCAACACTTTTATTTATTTTTTATTTTTTTTAATGTTTTTATTTTTGAGACACAGAGACAGAGCATGAGCAGGGGAGGGGCAGAGAGAGAGGGAGACGCAGAATCTGAAGCAGGCTCCAGGCTCTGAGCTGTCAGCACAGAGCCCTATGCAGGGCTCGAACTCACGGACTGTGAGATCATGACCTGAATTGAAGTCGGACACTCATCCGACTGAGCCATCCAGGTGCCCCTCATGAAATTTAGTCTTAAATCTAGACATACTTATGTAAAACAACTTGTATGAAATAGTGATCTGAGTAATTTGTAGAAAAAAATCTAAGCTAATACATGATGGTAAGATTAGTTTTGTTGAGCATACTTTTATTTAGTTTTTTAATGTTTATTTTTGAGAGAGAGAGAAACAGTGAGAGCAGGGGAGGGGCAGAGAGAGAGGGAGACACAGAATCCAAAGTAGGCTCCAGGCTCTGAGCTGTCAGCACAGAGCCCGACGCGGGGCCGGAACTCACGAACCGTGAGATCATGACCTGAGCTGAAGTCGGATGCTTAACTGACTGAGCCACCCAGGTGCCCCTAGCATACTTTTATATAACAATAGGTACTACTAATCTATGTTTCTATATGCCAGGTTCTTGTTCTAAGTACTTTCTATATGTTGTATGACTTAATTTAATCTATGAGGTATATTACTGTGTTGTCTTTTACAAATGAAGAAAAAAATGCTCAAAGATGTTAATGAATTTGTCTTTGTCATATAATTTAATAGTTAAACTAGTAGTCACTCAGTGACTACTTCAGTAGTTACCATCTGACTCTGAATGCTGAACCTCTATACTTTATTCTTTATAGTGCTACAAGAACATTTAACAAGAGGACCTAATCTAGTCATGGGATCAGGGGAGATTTCCCTGAAGAAAGAAATCTGAGCTAGGATCTGAAGGTCAAGTATGAGTTAACTAAGTGAAGAACAGGCTAAGAGTAGCCAGGCCTTGAATATGGAGAGGAATGACATTTTGAAGATTTGAAAGAGGTCCAGTGTAGTAGTTAGGAAGCTTGTCAGAATATGTAGCTTCTCACTCTTGGGGGGATTATCTTACATCCTTATTTCTGATCTTCAAGGATGTATTCTTCCCACTTTAAAATTCTGGCTGGCTCTTTTTTTTTTTTCCTTTTATTTTTTTAATTTACATCCAAGTTAGTTAGCATATAGTACAACAATGATTTCTGGAGTAGATTCCTTAATGCCCCTTACCCATTTAGCCCACCCCCTTTCCCACAACCCCTCTAGTAACCCTCTGTTTGTTCTCCATATTTAAGAGTCTCTTATGTTTTCTCTCCCTCCCCTGGCCGACTCTTGATGGTGATACAACAGGATGAACATAGTACCACCTCTGAGGTATTCCTGCCAGAAAATACTGAACCTGAATTTAATAAAGTCTCTAGATGTACAGTTTACAAGAAATATAGGGGGTAGAGATATATGTTAAATGACAAGAATACAGTAAGCCAAATCTGAAATAGGGGTAGTTTTACAGGATAGACGACCTATTTTTTCAACAAATAAATGCATGTCAAAAGAGAAAGGAGGGGGGATGGGACTGTTATAGATGAGAAAAAACTTTAGAGGGCTACATGTGGACCTTGTTTGGATCCTGATTTGGAAAATAAAAAGACATTTTTTAAAACATGGGTTTATTATATTCTTTTTTTATGTATTTCTGAAAATTTTTCTAATGAAAAGTTTAAAAACTAGCTGAAAGGTTTGTAAAGGCAGGAGGGATTAACATAGTGGGTGATTGAGTTGGTAAAAGAGACCAAAGTTGATGTCCAGCAGCAAAAGTGGCAGAATTTGAAAATTTATAACATGTTACTGAGTTTATCTGAAACTGGAAAGCTACACCCTGTAGACACATAAGGGTGATAGGTAAATTGTCTAGTTGGATTTCATTATCTGAAGCAGACCTAGAAGGGTAGAATTGTACTTTGGAAGAAATACGAGCTGGTAGCAAGGAGGCTTGCTTCTTTCCTAATCAATCCTGAGAAGGTCATTTCACCAGATGGTTACCAGTATATGCTACACTGGTACAACTCTCCCGTATGCCTCCCTGCCAGCTACAAACAGCTAGAGATTTGGGATCAAACAATTTCCAAGGTCCTCTCAAGGTCTAAAAGTTCATGATGCTAATGAATGTGTGTGATTGTGCCTCTGGAAAGGAGGAATTCTACCTATATATCAACCAATACAAGAAAATTTTTTCCTATAGGATGATAGAGTCTTAGAAAACAAGAGGAAGTGATGGTAGGGTAGAGTAAATAAAAACTTTTTTGTCTCCCAAACAGAACCCTTCGCTGCTAGCCTCTGATCTATTTAGAAATAAAGACCACCTAAGAAAGTGGCACTGGATTTACCCTTAGCATTAGTCACGTGAATTGTTAGACTGACATGTAACTTTCGGCCAGGCACATTTCTTTAAGTTTTGGGGAATCAGCTTACAAAAGATAACTATCAGCAGCATGTGCTTCGTACATTAGCTAGTTAATTGTGTGTGTGTGTGTGTGTGTGTGTGTGTGTGTGTGTGTGTGTGTGTCAAATCTCATAATGTTTTATTTCTAGAAGAGAACATCATAAGATCAGGCTTATTCTTTTTTTACATTGTTTTTTTTTTTTTTTAATTTTAAGCAATCTCTACACCCAATGTGGGTCTTGAACTCAGGACCCAGAGATCAAGAGTTGCATGCTCTTCTAACTGAGCCAGCCAGGCATCCCCAAATTAGGGTTTATTCTAAGAATTCTTTTTTTTTTTTTATTTGAAAAATGTTTGTTTTTGAGAGACAGAGACACAGCATGAGCAGGGGAGGGGCAGAGAGAGAGGGAGATAAAGAATTCGAAGCAGGGGCGCCTGGGTGGCGCAGTCGGTTAAGCGTCCGACTTCAGCCAGGTCACGATCTCGCGGTCCGTGAGTTTGAGCCCCGCGTCAGGCTCTGGGCTGACGGCTCCGAGCCTGGAGCCTGTTTCCGATTCTGTGTCTCCCTCTCTCTCTGCCCCTCCCCCGTTCATGCTCTGTCTCTCTCTGTCCTAAAAATAAATAAAAACGTTGGAAAAAAAAGTTAAAAAAAAAAAAAAAAAGAATTCGAAGCAGGCTCCAGGCTCTGAGCTGTCAGTACAGAGCCTGTTAGGGGCTCAAACTCACGAACTGTGAGATCATGATTTGAGCTGAAGTTGAACACTTAACCAACTGAGCCACCCAGGTGCCCCTGTTCTAATCATTCTTAAAATCAGTTTTCTGACAAGTCATATGACTTTTGACACAGGAATGGCTTAAATTGCCAAAGAGTTATTGGTTCTTTTAAGTATAATTTCCTTTAACACCTATTGCATTTTTTCTTTTCTAATTTAGGCAACTCCAGTATTTTTTACTGCCAATCTACTTCTTCGGATTTTACTTAAGATACCAAATCTCCAGCAGCCCCTAAAGCCTAGGAGTCTAGTAAATCATCAAACAGACTCATGACTGAAAAACAGGTAAACTTAAAATATTTGAAGCCAGTGTTTCGTGAAGTACGTGCCAAAGAATACTGCATTTACAAATATGAAAAATCTTTCTTAAAAGGGTTCTGTAGTAAAATAACTTTGGGAAATGTTGGGTTAAAGATTATTTAATGATTTTGTTATTGTAAGACTTCACAATACTGTCCAAAAAGAGACTTTAGTATACAGTATTTCCTACTTATTTCACATTAGTCTCACGAACAGTTCTTTAGTGTTCTGTACCACATACTTTAGAAAATGCCATTCTTTTTTTTTTTTTTTTTTTTTTTTTAAGAAAATGCCATTCTTAGCTCTTTTCAGAATTTGCAGTTATTCTTTCCATTAAAAGAGATATCCAGGAACAACATGTATAATTTGATCATTTAAAATGTGTGGCATTATTTACAGAGTACTTTGTTTTTGCGAGTCATAGTAGACATCCACTGAGATGCCCACCCAGAACTTTTGGCTCCTAAACATATCTTTTTTTTTTTTTTATGTTTATTTTTGGGAGAGACAGAAACAGAGCATGAGTGGGGAAGGGGCAGACAGAGAGGGAGACACAGAATCTAAAGCAGGCTTCAGGCTATGAGCTGAGCCCGACACGGGGCTGGAACTCAAGAACTGTGAGATGATGACCTGAGCCAAAGTCAGACACTCAACCAACTGAGCCACCCAGGTGCCCCTAAAACCGATATGTTTAATAATTTAAATTCTGGGTCATGAATCTTTGTGACCAGAAGACCTTGAAAAATAATAAGGGAAAAGATTGTGGGAGGGTGGAGAAGTACAGAAAGGATAGAGAAGGGGAGGAAAGCAGTCAAAAGGAAAGATTTGGCACTGTTATTGATAGTGCTATCATAGTTATCAGGGTAATTTGTTCCTTTTTTGTCTTGAGAGATTTCTTTCATATCTAGAGGGATTTGGATATGGAGACTAATCCTTTTATATGTATTTTGTCTGTTGCCTAAATTATTAATCTTTAAGCTATTAAAATATTTAATACTATTCCACCTGTGAAAACTATTGTATAAATTCTATTTTTTCAAGCATTTTAACATTGAAAATTCACTCAAATTACCTTTTTAAATATACTTTAGTAACTTAAATGTTTGTTTATTTTGGGAGAGAGAGAGAGAGCGTGAGTGAGCAAGGGAGCGGCAGAGAGGGAGCGAGAGAATCCCAAACAGGCTCTATGCTGTAAGCACAGAGCCTGATTCAGGGCTTGATCTCACAAATGATGAGATCATGACCTGAGCTGAAATCAAGAGTTGGACACTTAACTGACTGAACCACCCAGGCACCCCTACTTTAATAACTTAAAAAGCAAGTAAATCACCTCATACAGTGATTCCAAATTGATCATTGGATTTACATCAAAAGACTGTTATAAACTGTTAATGTCATGGATATAAATGTATAATTAAAAAATCTCTTTTCATTCTTTTTTAAAATTTTTTTAACGTTTATTTACTTTTGAGAGAGACAGAGCATGAGTGGGGGAAGGGCAGAGAGAGAGGGGGGGGACACAGAATTTGAAACAAGCTCCAGGCTCTGAGCTGTCAGCACAGAGGCTGATGCAGAGCCTGAACCCACAGACTGTGAGATGATGACCTGAGCTGAAGGCAGATGCTTAGTTGACTGAGCCACCCAGATGCCCCATGCTCTTTTCATTCTTATCTGTATTGTATGTTCTTAATTACCTTTTTCTTCCCATTATCATGTTTTTATTTACATACTCTAGAAAGTTAGGGTTCCCCTCTCAGGATTGTGTTGTAAATACATATTTAAGAATGAGGGATACAAAGCTTGAGAGTATCTTTCAGAGTGATTCTACTAGAATCAGTTATCTAGATGGACAGACTCCTTTTTATAATTAGACCTTGTCTATTATACAAGAGACTATTAAATTACTGGCTTTGACCAGTCAGATTTAAAAAAAATTTTTTGTGACCCTACTTATTAAGTGATACTTGTTTCTGAGTGACTCAAATTTAATTTACTATTCAGTTAATATGACCTAATTTGCAGCTGTTTCTTTTGAGTAGAGCCTGGTCTGGTTCAGTTAAACAAAAAAAACTCAGGTCTATTTGGCTCACTGAAATTACAAGGTATTTTTTTGTTGGTGTTTTTGTTTTACTCTATCCATTAAGGCCTTATGTATGAGTATTCTGGAATTATATAATTATTTATGCTCATTTGCATTCTTTTTAGTCTGCTAATTTTGTCAGAAATAAGTTTAATTTTACTTATTATATGTACATAAAAATTCATATTAAAACACTTTGGAGAAAAAGTTCCATTATTCTGAAGACAAGGAAATTATGTTCAAGAGGGTATTTGTTCTCTCTATATGTTAAAGTTGATTCTTTTCTCTCCTTGTAATCATAGCAGGAAGAAGCAGAATGGGAAAGCATAAATGTGCTTTTGATGATGCATGGCTTAAAACCTTTATTTCTAGTCAAAAGAACTGATCTTAAAGGTAATCAGATCCTATTCTTGCTCATTATGGTAAAAAATGTCTTTTTCCTTTCAAAACTTTTTATCCTAAAAATTTTTTTTTGCTTTTTATTTTTATTATCTGTGTTACATTCCATAAATGTAGATTTCATCATTTTTGATAAACAGTCATCACAGAAGATGAGGCAGAATTTGAAAACATTGATGGAAGAAACAACACGTCAGCAGAACATGATCCAGGAGCTCATAGAAACTAATCAGCAGCTTAAGTAAGAAAATGGAAAAATGTCTCTTTTGAATTGTTTGTATATAAGTGATATATGCATTCTAAAAATAATTGCCTTGAAAAGAATCCAGACCTTTAATTTTCTATTTTGACATAAATGTTAAGTTTAAATATTTTTATATTTTAATATTTTTAATAGATAATTCTTTCAGTAATAGCTTAGCTTAGGTGTGTAATAGTGTCCTATATTTCTTATATTGGTTTGTGTTATATGATGGAAATTTTAAGAATGCAAAGAAATTTTAGAAATTCATTATGTTGTTAGATGGGTATGTTTGTTGATGTGATTTTACTTTTATAACTAAGGGAAGGAATTGTGTGTCTGTTATTAGAAATGAACTTCAGCTAGAACAGAGCCGAGCAGCCGATCAGGAACAACGAGCTAATGACTTGGAACAAATTATGGAGTGTGTGAAATCCAAAATTGGTGAATTGGAGGATGAATCCATAAATAGGGTTAGCCAGCAACAGAATAAAATAAAAGATCTTCAAAAGGAGCATAAAGCTTTACAGGTATTAATTGTGTTTTGTTACATGACAGTACTAAAACGGCTCATTAAGGTCAAGGTGACCTCTGTGTTGTTGCTTAATTCAGTGGACTTTATCTTATTGACCTATCACTGTTGCCTTCTTAAAATTCTTTCTTTCTTTGGTTTCCAGAATGTCCTCTCCTCTGGTTTTCCTTTTGGTCATTCTTCAGTTCCTTTGCTGGTTCTTATCTCTCTATCCTCTTAGTGCTGGGACTCCCCAGTACTCATTTCTTAGATCTTTTATATTTCCTATATATTCTGACTCAGATGTTCAGCCTAATTCATAGCGTAAATTCATTTGTAATTTAAATCTGTAGCCCAGGCATCTTCCCTTAGTTCCAGACTGATACCTTGCAGCCTATTTGATATCTCTACTGGATGTCTAATAGATATCTAGAATTTTATGTGTCTAAAAATGTATTCCTGGATTTCTTCCCAAAACTTTTAATTTTTTTTTAGTCTCCACTCCGGTCCAAGTCACCTTCATTTCTCTTCTACCCCTCTGTTGGTCTCTCTTGTTTCCACCCTTGCCTTTTTCAGTGTCTTTGTGAACACAGTAACTCAGAAGCCCCTAATGGCTTTCCTTTTTCTTTAGAGGAGAATCAAAAAGTCTTACCATGGCTTCTAAGGTCCTACATATGTGGCTACCTGTTACTTTCTGATTTCATCTAGTGTACTCCTTGTTTATTTCTACTCCAGCCACACTCATGTTCCTGTTCTTCCTTGAACATTTTCCTTGATCATCCTCACCTCAGGGCCTTTGTACATTTTGTTCTTTCTTTTCCCTTTGCCCTGCATGCTCTTCTCTCTCTCCTTTCTCAGTGTCACCAAGAGTTAGCTGCATGGCTTGTTCTCTCTGTCCTTTCTTGGATGTTACCATCTCTCAGGAATTCCTTCCTTGACTACTTTACTTACAGTTGCCAGTCCCATCCACCACACTTCATACTCCTTCCTTGATTTATGTTTTATCCATAGTTCTTACCGCTGTCCAACATCCTAACATACTATATATAAACAAGTAGTTTTGTTTAGATATTTCCCTGTGTTAGAATGTAAGCTCCATGAAGGCAAATATTTTTGTCTATTTTGTTTAGGCTAAAAGAGTACCTATTATTAGTAGGAGTAAATGCTCAAATATTTGTTACTGAATTAAATTTATGTAATGTTTTTATGGAATATCCTTTGTGATTATTATAAGTTGTTTGGTTACTTTTCTTTTTATAAAAAGAGCAGTATTTTAACACTGAATGCTTAATTTCCCAATTTTAAGAAATCGTTACTTTATTAAAAAAATTTTTTTAATTTTTTAATTTATTTTTGAGAGCAAGAGAAAGAGCGTGAGGCGGGAAGGGGCAGAAAGAGAGGGAGACAGAGAAACTGAAGCAGGCTCCAACTGGCAGCACAGAGCCTGATGCAGGGCTCAAACTTAGAAACTGTGAGATCATGACCTGAGCCGAAGTCAGACACTCAAGCGACCAAGCCACCCAGGCGCCCCTATTTTATTTTATTTTTAAATGTTTATTTATTTTTGAGAGAGAGCACATGGGCGAGTGCAGGGAGGGGAAGAGAGAGAGGGAGAGAGGAATCCCAAGTAGGCTCCAAGCCCAGTGCCGAGCCCCATACAGGGCTCAGGAGATCACGAGCTGAGCCATAATCAAAAGTTGGCTGCTTAACCAACTGAGCTATCCAAGCACCCCTATTTGAGAGTCTCTTATGGTTTCCTCCCTCTCTGTTTTTATCTTCCTTTGTTTTTCCTTCCCTTTTGTTTCTTAAATTTAACATGTGAGTGAAATCATGATGTTGGTCTTTCTCTGGCTTATTTCGCTTAGCATAATACATTCTAGTTCCATCCACATTTTTGTAAATGGCAAGATTTCGTTCTTTTTAAAAAAAATTTTTTTTTCAACGTTTATTTATTTTTGGGACAGAGAGAGACAGAGCATGAACGGGGGAGGGGCAGAGAGAGAGGGAGACACAGAATCGGAAACAGGCTCCAGGCTCTGAGCCATCAGCCCAGAGCCCGACGCGGGGCTCGAACTCACGGACCGCGAGATCGTGACCTGGCTGAAGTCGGACGCTTAACCGACTGCGCCACCCAGGCGCCCCAAGATTTCGTTCTTTTTGATCACCAAGTAATATTCCATTGCATATATATACCATATCTTTATTTATCAGTTGACGGACATTTTGGCTCCTTTCATAATTTGGCTATTGTTGATAGCACTGCTATAAACACTGGGGTGCACATGCCCCTTCGAATCAGCATTTTTGTATCCTAGTAGTGTAATTGCACTAATTTTTGAGGAACCTCCCTACTGTTTTCCAGAGTGGCTGTACCGGTTTGCATTCTCACCAACAATGCAAAAGAGATCCTCTTTCTCCGCATCCTTGCCAACATCTGTTGTTGCCTGAGTTGTTAACGTTAGTCATTAAGACAGGTGTGAGGTGGTATCTCATTGTGATCTTGATCTTTTTTGTACTTGTTGATGTTGATATTTTTTGTACTTGGGCTGATTTGTGCCCCAGTATGTACTCTATTCTGGAGAATGTATCATGCGTACTTCTGAAGAATGTGTATTCCAATGCTTTAGGATGAAATGTTCTGAATGTATGTTAAGTCCATCTAGTCCAGTGTGTCATTCAAGCCATTGTTTCCTTGGTTTTCTGTTTAGATGATCTGTCCATTGCTGTAAGTGGGGGTGTTGAAGTCCCCTACTATTATGGTATCATTATCACTGAGTTTCTGTATGTTTGTGATTGGTTTATATGTTTGGGTGCTCCACATTGGCATAGATGTTTATAAGTGTTAGGTCTTCTTGGTGGATAGACCCCTTAATTATGCTATAAAGCCCTTCTTCATCTTGTTACAATGTTTATTTTAAAATCTAGATTGTCTAAGTATGGCTACTCCATGATAGATGGTTCTCCATCCCATTACTTTCAATCTGAAGGTGTCTTTAGGTCTAAAATGGGTCTCTTGTAAACAGGATATAGATGGATCTTGTTTCCTTATCCATTTTCTTACCCTGTGTCTTTTGATTGGAGCGTTGAGTCCATTGACATTTAGAGTGAGTACTGAAAGATACTAATTATTGCCATTGTGTTGCATGTAGAGTTGGGAGTTTCTGGTGGTGGTCTGTAGACCTAAACTTTTTTAAAGTCAGCAAGACATGCAGAATACATAACTGGGTTATATGTACTAAAATCTAAATAGGGAGGAAAGAGATAGGAAGGAAATGGACATTTCATGTGGCACAGGCTATTAAAATTGTTCTTGGTGGGGGATTGTGTGCTGTGTGAATGGAGGTCTAGTTCTTGGGTTCCCCATGAAAGATTTATATAAGAATCCGCACTCAAATAAAGACAGCCAGAAGAAAGTAGCAAGCACAAAGCAGTTTATTAAATAGGACAATATGCTGTCAAGATGGGACAGCAGGCAGGCCCAAGGTGGCAATGGCACTGGAGTTAGGGCTATCTTTTCTTTTTATGGTTGCATAGGTTACGGGTAGTGGCTATAGTGGTCTCTGACTGAGGTTTCCAGTCATTTAAGGGACTCCTCCAATAGGGAGGGGAAGTTTTTGGTCCTACAGGGTGCTTGCCAGAACTGTCATGGCTGTTTTCCCTCACGGGAGTGAGGGGTGCTGAAACTGCAGTTAAAATATAGTATAATGAAGTTCTAGGTTATTGCAGGCCACAGACTCACAAGGAGAGCACCTGCTGTTCTTGATCTGATAGCCCTGGAAGGTGGGGAAACTGGAAGCACTGTTTACCACCATCCTTACCTCCAGCTCATATCTAACTACCCTATCAAAATCATTGATATGTAATCATCTTTCACTGAACATAATTATTTCAAGATTCATTCATGTTGCTGGTTGTATCAATAGTTTATTACTTTTTATTACTGACAAGTATTCCATTGTGTGGATATACCACAGTGTATTGACCTGTTAGTGTGTATTTGAGTTGTTTCTAATTTCTGACTATTAAAAATAGAGCTTATGAATGTTTGTGTTCAAGTGTTTCTGTGGACATAGGCTTTCATTTCTCTTTGGTAGATATCTAAGACTAGAATTGCTGAGTTGTATGGTAAGCATATATTTAACTTTGTAAGAAATTGCCTGTGACTTGTCTTCATTTTTTTGGTAGTTTTCAAAGAGCTTAAGTTCTAAATTTTGATGAAGTTTAATTCTATCAGGTTTTTTAAAAATAGCTTATGCTTTTAGTTTGTATCTTAAAAAATGATCCCTAGCTCAAGGTTATAATATCTAATTGTTATACCACCATTTTTTAGAAAGAGTATCCTGCCTCTGCCACATTGCCTTTGTACTTTTAGCCAAAATGAATTGTTGTATGTGTGGCTCTACTTCTGGACACTGGTTTCATTAATGTATGTATCTGTCTTTATGGAAGTACCACACTGTTTTGATGATGGTCACTCTTGTAATCAGGCACTGTAAGTCTTCTACATTTTTCTTTGTCAATGTTGTGTTCACTATTTTAGGTCTTTTGCATTTCTTTGTGAATTTTCTAATTGTTGATTTCCCGAAAAAAAGCCTGCTGGGATTGAATACATAGATCAATTTGGGGAGAACGGCATCTTAACAGTATTGAATGTTATGATCCATGAACATGCTGTTTCTATTTAAGTCTTTAATTTCTCTCAGCAGTATTTTGTAATTTGGGGTACTCTGGCCTTTCACATATTTTATCAGATTTAGCTCTGAGTATCCAATATTTTAATGGTATTATAGATGATTGTATTGTAGATAGATGTATTGTAGATGATTGTTTACTACAAAATAAAATCTTAAAAAAATAAAAATAAAAAACTTAATCTCTACACCTACCTTGGGTCTCAAGCTCACAACCCTGAGATCGAGTTGCACACACTTCCGATGGAGCCAGCCAGACACCCCGATTTTCTGTTTAATTTATTAATGTTCATTGCTAGTTTATAGAGATAAATTGATTTTCTCCCTTTTTTTGTTGTATATCGTCATACAGAACATAAAACTTAACCATTTTAAAGTATACACTTGAGTAGAATTAAATACATTCCTGTTGTGCAACTGTCCTCACCATCCATCTACAGAACTTTTTTCATCTTCCCAAACTGAAACTTCATACTCATGAAACAGTAACTCCTCATTCTTTGCTCCCTGCAGCTCCTGACAACCATCATTCTACTTTGTCTTATTACTGACCATTCTAGGTGCCTCATATAAGTGGAATAATACAGTATTGGTCCTTTTGTGACTGGCTTATTTCATTTTACCGTAATGTCTTCAAGATTTATCCATGTTGTAGCATGTTGGGATTTCCTTTCTCTTTAAAGCCTGATAACATTCTGTTGTGTGTATATACCACATTTTGTTTATCCATTCATCCATCAATAGACACTTGGATTGTTTTCATCTTTTGGCTATTGTGAATAATCCCGCTATGAATGTGGATGTACAAATGTCTATTCAAGTCCCTGCTTTCAGTTGTTTGGGTTATATACCCAGAAGTGGAATTGCTTGGTCATATGGTAAATTTATGTTTAATTTTTTCTTGAACTGCAATATATTCTCTGAAGTTGCTACACTATTTTACATTTCTACCAGCAAGGCACAAGATTTCCCCACATCCTTACCTACATTTGTTATTTTTTATTTTTGTTGTATTTTTAATAGTAGCCATTTTAATTGGTGTGAAGTGGTATCTTATTCTGGTTTTAATTTGCATTTTACTAATGGTCTGTGATGTTGAGCATCTTTTCATGTGCTTATTGGTCATTTGTATATGTTCTTTACAGAAATGTCTATTCAAGTCCTTTTCTTGTTTTTTTATTGGATTTTGTTGTTGAGTTGTTGGAGTTGTTTATTGATTGATTTATTTTTTAACATTTATTTATTTTTGGGAGACAGAGAGAGACAGAGCATGAGCAGGGGAGGGGCAGAGAGAGGGAGACACAGAATCTGAAGCAGGCTCCAGGCTCCGAGCTGTCAGCACAGAACCTGATACGGGGCTTGAGCTCACAAACCGCGAGTTCGTGCCCTGAGCCGAAGTCGGACGCTTAACCAACTAAGCCACCCAGGCGTCCCTGGACTTGTTTATTTTGGATACTGACTCTTATCCTATGTACTTTTTGAAAATATTTTCTTATTTTGTTGGTTGTCCTTTGATAGACAAAAGTTTTAAGTTTGGAGAAAGTCAATTTATCTGTTTTTTTTTCTCTTGTGCTTTTTGTGTCTTATCCAAGAAATGATTGCCAAATCCAGTGTCACTAAGCTTTTGTCCTATGTTTTCTTCTAAGAATTTTATAATTTTATCTTGTACATTTAGATCTTTGATCCATTTTAAGTTAATTTTTGTATATGGTGTTAGATAAGGGTCCAACTTAATTCTTTAGTATGTAGATACCTAGTTTTCCCAACATTATTTGTTGAACAAGGCCTGTTCTCTTCCCTTTGAATGGTTTTGGTACCCTTGTTGAAAAAAAATTTGATCATGTATCCACAGGATTATTTCTGGGCTTTCTCTGTTCTACTCTGTTGGTATATACCAGTATCACACTGTTTTGATTACTATAGTTTTGTGATAAGCTTTGAAATCAGGAAGTTTAAGAACCTTAACTTTGTTCCTTTTTAAAGATTGTTTTGGCTGTGTAAGATCTCTTGAGATTCCATGTGAACTTTAGGACAGATTTTTCTGTTTCTGCAAAAAAAAAATGTCATTGGAATTTTGATAGTGATTGCATTGAGTCTCTAGATCACTTAGGGTAGTATTGACCTCTAAACAATATTAAGTCTTCCAATCTGTGAATACAGAATGTCTTGACATTCATTTGTGTTGTCTTCACTTTCCTTCAGCAACTTTTTATAATTTCAATGTATGTCTTTTGTCTTCTTGGTTTATTTCTATTTTATTCTTTTCGATCTATTGTGAATGGAATTGTTTTCTTAATTTCCCTTTTGGATTGTTCATTGTAAATACAGAAATGCAATTGAGCGGTGTCTGGGTGGCTCATTCGGTTGAGCATCTGACTCTTGGTCCTGGCTCAGGTCACGATCTCGTGGTTTGTGAGATTGGGCCCCATGTGGGGCTCTGCACCAACAGCCTGGATCCTGGTTAGGATTCTCCCTCCCTCTCTGCCCTTCCTTCGCACGCACGCTCTCTCTCTTTCTGTCTCTCTCTCTCTCTCTCTTTCTCTCTTTCTCTCTCTCAAAACAAAAAACAAGAAATGCAATTGATTTTTCTGTGTTGACTTTGTATGTTTCTACATTGCTGAATTCGTTTATCCTAACAGGTTTCTTTTTGTGCACACTTTAAGTTTTCTGCATATAGCACCGTATCATCTACAAACATACTTCTACCTCTTTCTAAAATGGATGCCTTTTATTCCATTTCTTGGCTGATTACTCTGATAAGGACTTCCAGTACTATGTGGAATACAATTAACGAATGCAGGCATCTTTGCCTTGTTTCTGATCTTAGAGGAAAAGCTTTCAGTCTGTCACTATTGAGTATGATGTTCACTCTAGGTTTTTCATAAATGGCTTTTTAAATTTTTTAAAAATGTTTTATTTACTTTTAAGACAGAGGATGGGGCAGAGAGAGGGAGACACAGAATCTGAAGCAGGCTCCAGGCTCTGAACTGTGATCACAGAGCCCAGTGCAGGGCTCAAACTCACTAAATGTGAGATCATGACCTGAGCCAAAGTCGAACACTTAACCAACTGAGCCACCCAGGTGCCCCATAAATGGCTTTTATTATGTTGAGAATGTTTCGTTCTGTTCCTGGTTTGCTGAGTGTTTTATCATGAAAGGGTGTTGGATTTTGTCAAATGCGTTTTCTACATCAATTAAGATGATCATATGTTTTTTTTTTTCCTTTCAATCTGTTAATGTGGTGTAGTACATTGATTTTTCATATGATGGGTCGTTACTGCATTCTAGGAATAGATGTGGCTTGGTCCTGGTATACAATCCTTTTAATATGTTAAGGAATTTGGTTTGCTAGAGTTTTGTCGGAGATTATCCACATTAGTGTGTATAATGGATATTGGTTTGTGGTTCTCTTCTCTTGTGTTGTCTTGCTTGGTATCAGGATAATGTTGGCCTCATAGAATGACTTAGGAGAGATACAGTTCATGGTTGTATATTGCTGTTAACACCTGCAACCTTGCAAAACTGATGATTAGTTCTGGTTTCATTGCTAATGTATAGATAGAGGTGGAACTGGGACATTTATCACTTGGCTCTAAAGCAACTGCCTGACTTCCAGTTGGAGGCTGAGGCAGATGGTCACTGGTTACTGGGAGATGTTGTAGTATCAGAAGCTGAGTCCCCTTTTCCCCTTGAGGCTATCTAAGTCTCAGTAAACTTGACACTATGGGCAGGTGAACATGTGCTTAGACAAGTCATTCTCTTTTGAAAATGGTATGTCTTAGTTATAGGCAGGATGGGTGGGGATGGAGTTTCTCACTGAGTTTAATGAAAAGTGTATTAATAACAGCAATGATAGTGCTGTTGATAATGAGCTTTCAAAGGACATTGAAGGATTGAAGGTAGGGAATAAGAGAAAACCAGGCCAGTGATATTTCATTGAAGACAAGCAAGAGAGTGTCCAAGATTTATATTCCTTTGTATAAATCTTGGGGTATATATTATTTCTTAATAATCCTTGTTAGGGACTTCCTCTGAGTTTGTTGCCTCTCATATTGCACGAGTGCCTAAATTGATCAAATTATCTGAAATCTTGAATTATCATTGATCACTTAATCTGAATTTCAGGGGCACTTGGGTGGCTATCCAACTTGATTTCTGCTCAGGTCGTGATCTCAAGGTCATGTGATCAAGTCACATTTCAGGCTCTGTTGTTGGGCTCTGTGCTGGGTGTGGAGCCTGCTTAAGATTCTCTCTTTCTCCTCCTGCCTCTGTCCCTCCCTAGCTCACGTGTGCATGTATGCTCTTTCTCAAAAAAAAAAAAAAAGAAAACTAAATTTTAAATCCTGGTTTTTGTTAAATCCAATTTGTTAATATTGGTTGTTTCCTGATTATTATTTTCATCTATTAAATTATATCATTTTTATGGACATACTTGAGTTCCTTTACTTACTACCCAAACTTGAATAGACCCAATTAATTATAGTTTCCCTATTGTTTTTTTTTTTTTCTGTTTATGACTTATTAATGTCCTTGGAGCTTGCACCCATGTGAAAACAGTTGTTAAAAGTTCTTGAATGAAGCATCTTGATAGAAGCTGTGTACAATGTTATTAGGGCGGCATGTCCTAGAGGTACATATTGTGATTATGTTTTTTGAAAAATTTCTTACAGGCAAAATGTCAGCATTATAAGAAAAAACAAATGGAGCAACAAGAGACCATTGCTTCTTTGCAAAAGGATATCTATAGATTAACAAAAGAGGAGGAAGAGCGCATTGTCACTCAAAACAGAGTGTTTGCTTATCTCTGCAAAAGAGTTCCTCATACCATCTTGGATAGACAGTAATGTTTCCTACATAAATTCATATGTGTAGTTTTATTCATTATCATTTTTTGAAACACATTTTATCTTGGGAGTGGTTATATCTCTTAAAAACTAGAGGAGTCTTCCTCCTTTTGTTCCCTGCTTATTTTCCCCCCAAAATGTCATTGACTTGTTGAAGAAACTGGTCATTTGTTTTGGAAACTGGTTTATGCTAGATTTGCTTTCTTATTATGTCATTTAACTTACTCTTCTGTCTCCTGTATTTCCTCTAAACTGGAATTTAGGGCTAAATTTAGATACAAATATTTTTGGCAGGGGTGCCTGGGTGGCTCAGTCATATAAGCATCCAACTCTTTGTTTTTATTCAGGCTGTGATCTCACAGTTGTGAGATGGAGCCCCGTGTTAGGCTCTGCCCTGACAGCACAGAGTCTGCTTGGGATTCTCTGTCTTGCAAAATAAATAAACTCACTCTCTCTCAAAATAAATAAATAAACTTTAAAAAAAAGAAAAAATATTTTTGGCAAAATACTTCCATAGGTGGTAATTGCTTCTAATTGTAACATATTAGGCACATACTGTCTTGTTGACTTACTCTTAGGGATACTAGATTGTTGGGGTTAAATAGTAATATAATCTTTCCACTATAAAATTCCCCATCATCTCTTCATCTAATGGTTTCACCCAATTGATGATTTTGCAAAATGGTGATTTTTCAATTGTACTGTTATTGTTGTTGTTTTTTTTTTAATTCTTTCATAAAAAAAGAATCTTTCCTATTGACTAGGGGCTGTTTAGTTGCCTTATGTGGTTTGTTACAGGGAAGATAGAATTAATGTTCAGTTTTTTCATTTTGCTTCCGACTTTTTCTTCTTAAAAAAATTTTTTAGAGTTTATTTATTTTGAGAGAGAGAGAGAAAGCTAGCAGAGGAGGGGCAGAGAGGGAGACAGAGTCCCAAGCAGAGGCTTGAACTCACAAAATGTGAGATCTTCATAACCTGAGCTGGAATCAAGAGGCAGATGCCCAACGAGCTGAGCCACCAAGGCTCTCCTAGGTGTGAATAAATTTAAAAAAGAGAGAAGCAAAGAAAGAAAAATAGGGGTAAGGAAGAACTAAAAGAAGGAAAGGGAGATGATTATAGTGGGAGAAAGAGGCATATAAGAGAGGAATGAAGGAGGAAGGGGAATGAAGACAAGAACAGAAACCAGCCAATTTGAGTGAGTAAGAGGGCAAGAGAGAGAGAAGTATTGGGAGAATTTATGTGCCATCCGAAGTCAAGCTAATTCAGGTGTGAATTTGATGACCTGAAAATTCTCTATTGGATTTTTAATAAAGCTAATTTTCAGTTTGAGATACAGAGCTTAAAAAATTGTGAATTAACCCTATTATTAATACATGAGTTGGAACCACTATGGCTGTATTTAAAAGTTACAAAGGCATTGGGCAAAACAATATAGAACATACACAGATGAGTAAAAACATGTTTCCTGCCACTATGGACTTGATAATCTAGTTGGGTAGGTAGAAACATACATAGAAAATAGAAGGCAGATTGTGGTCTGTGCTGTAATGGTGGGGCAAATAGGATACCAAGTGGGCATGATAGAAGAAGAGATTAGTTTCCTTTGAGGAAGATGGGGATGACCAAAAAGGCTTCATGAAGGAGGTAACTTATAAACTTGATTATTAGGAGCTATAGAATTTTAATAGGTAGAGATGAAGGAAAGGTATCTTAGTTAGAGAAGCATGGTGGCAGGAAAATGGAATATATTTGAAAATAGCAAGTAGTCCAAGAGGTCTGGAGCATAGAGTGCACAAAATGATGATGGCAAGTGTCTTAAGAGACAATATGGAAGGGTGTGCTGGAACTTTGTGAAGGACTCAAACTCCAGGCTGAAGAGTTTGGGTTCTGCTTACTATATAGCAGGAACCACCCCCCTCACCCCCCCTCAGGATTTCTGATCAAAGAAATTAAACCCAGAGACAAAAAGACAAGTTACTAATCAGCTGTAGTAGTCTAGGTTGGAGATTGCAAAGGCCTGCATTAGAGCCAAAAGAAAGGAGAACTATGGCAAAGATGGACAGGAATTGTCCAGACTAACTGGCCGCAGATACTGAAAGAAGGAGAGGATTCAAAAATAGCCTAATTTCAAGCTAGGTTTGGGGAAGAAGGATGGAAGATGATGAATTCATGTATGGACATGTGCTTAGGTACCTTCCATCAGCCATGTAGAGATACTTGGCCTACAATTAGAAGGGCCGAACTCCAGAGACCTTCCAGATATCAGATAGAGAAGAAAGAAGAGGGAAAAGAGGAGTTAGCTTTGGGGGTCAGGGTAACTAAGGAAAAAAAAGTATTTCAGGAAAGAGAGGTGATAAGAAGTGTTATATGCTGCCTAATCATTTTATGTGTTTGCCTTCTCACTGTCTTGCTCAGAATTCTCAGTTTGACACACAATAAGTCTTCCTGAAAAGTTTATTGAAGGTATCTGGTAACAATCAGAATGAGTGAACTTTCCTATAAAGAAAAAGAGGGATGGAGTGGTGGCATAAGGGAGAAGTAGGGGGTGAGGGGGTTTGTGAAGAATATAAAAGAAATTAAAGCATTTTTGCAGGGTAATAGGAAAGCTGGTATGTGTTGAGACGGAAAAAGATTGAAGAGAAAGAATAACCCAGAAAGTTGTATAGTAAAAGCACAATTGGTTGAATAAGCTCTGAAAAAAAGAAATGAGTAATTTTCTTCAGATGGAAAAAAAGTATGAATTCTTTCTTTAAAAAGAATAATGTGGGGCTCCTGGGTGGCTCAGTCGGTTAAGCGGCCGACTTCGGCGCAGGTCATGATCTCGCGGTCTGTGAGTTCAAGCCCCGCGTCGGGCTCTGTGCTGACAGCTCAGTGCCTGGAGCCTGTTTCCGATTCTGTGTCTCCCTCTCTCTGACCCTCCCCCGTTCATGCTCTGTCTCTCTCTGTCTCAAAAATAAATAAACATTAAAAAAAAATTAGAAAAAGAAAGAATAATGTGAAAACAGTGTTATTTTTTAAGGGTTTTTAAAAATTACAAATGCAGCACGTTTATAAAAATTCAAACCGTATAAAAGTGTGTAAAGTAAAATACTATGTATCTGCTTACCCCTCCTAATTCCCACATTCCAGAGATAATCATTGTAATACTTTAGTTTGTGTCCTTCCTAGGGTTTAACAACAGGAGTGCCATTGGCATTTTGCAGAGGTTGGTTCATTGTGTAGTAGGGCTGTCAGTTCATTGATGAACTTTTTTTTTTTTTAAATCACCGAATTTTTTTTTTTTTAATTTTTTTTTCCAATGTTTATTTTTTTGGGGACAGAGAGAGACAGAGCATGAACGGGGGAGGGGCAGAGAGAGAGGGAGACACAGAATCGGAAACAGGCTCCAGGCTCTGAGCCATCAGCCCAGAGCCCGACGCGGGGCTCGAACTCACGGACCGCGAGATCGTGACCTGGCTGAAGTCGGACGCTTAACCGACTGCGCCACCCAGGCGCCCCCATTGATGAACTTTTAAGATCCTTCCTTCTCCCCAACTAGTTGGTGTGACAACTAGAACCATCCCCTAGGTTATGGTATCATCCCCCACATAAGAACCCATAGAGTTGGGCACCTGGGTAGCTCAGTTGGTTAAGCAACTGACTTTTAATTTCAGCTCAGGTCATGAGATCAAGCCCTGAATCAGGTTCTACGCTGTGCCTGCTTGGGATTCTCTCTCTCCCTCTCCCAGTGCCCCTCCCCAATATGTAGTCTCAAAAAAAAAAAAAACAAAAAAAAAAAACCAACAACCCGCAGAGTTCTTATTCAAGATAAAGACAACGTCACTTAAAATTATTTCTTTTTAAAACAAATAGAGTAATACTCTACATTTGGCTATGCAACGTTACTTTTGTTCCTTATCAATTTTTATTAGGACATACAAATTTACATCATTTCTTCTGTGCTTCATTGTTTTCTATAGAGCAGATGTGTCATTATTTAACTTTTCCTTATTGAAGAAGAGTTAGATTATTTCTGGGTTTTTACTCTTGTAAATAATAGTGCATTGGATAGCTTTGTTCATTTTGAGTTCCAAGCTTAAGCAAATATTTCTGTGGGAGCAGTTGCTAAAGGTAGAACTGCTGGGACAAGGAAAATATTCATTTAATATGTCGAGATATGAAGTTTGTGGTTATTTTAAAACCTATACTTTGAAATTAATATAAAATATATGGCTTAATATAACGCTTCGGGTAAAAAAATCACATTTTTAAACAAACTTGCTGGTACATTTATCATTGTAATTTGAACTTATATAGAGACAATAGTAGTAAATGCTCCAATACCAAATTTTGAAAATTAAGTCTATCTTCTGTTTTCTAGGTTGCTTTGCCTAATTGATTATTATGAATCTAAAATTAGAAAACTTCATAAACAAAGGTAAGACTAATCATGTATTACAGTTTTTTTATTAAAAATTTTTTTCTAATGTTTATTTATTTTGGAGAGAGAGAGAAACAAAGCACAAATGGGAGGGACAGAGAAAGAGGGACACACAGAATCTGAAGCAGGCTCCAGGCTCTGAGCTGTCAGCACAGAGCCCAACATGGGGCTCAAATCAATGAACCATGGGACTATAACCTGAGTCAAAGTTGGTCTCTCAACCAACTGAACCACGCAGGTGCCCCGTATTACAGTGTTTAAAGTTATTACCTAGTCATGAATCACACCAAAATTTTTTATAATCTCATGAAATTTTAAATATATTTTGGAAATCTTCCTAATATAACTATGATTTCCTTTTTTTATAAAGATCTTGAAGACTGCATTTGACTTTTTATGTTAAAATTTGTTGCATTTATTTTAAGATATGTGTATTTAACAGCCACCAAAATATTGGTCACAGAAGAAACAGTATTTAGTTTGTTGAAGTATTATAATTTGTTCTATGTCATCTAGCCACTGGACACTTACTGAGTGTATCCACAGGGTACATAAGATTTGACTAGCTGCCTAACAAAGTCCAAACTAATTAGTATACAGACTTAAAGGAGATAAAGGTAAAATGTCATAGTGAAAAATCAAACATAGAGAGTAAAACACACTTATCAGCTCTGATTTAAAAAATAAGGGTAAAGATAAAGATAATGGTCTTTGACTAACGTAAAATAACTGAGGGTTATCTAAGGCCCTTGTTTCATTGTTCATAGATGGAATAATTCTTTTAACAAATATTTGAGCACCTACCTTGTGCCATATTGTTTTAGGTACTTGATGTACTTTAAAAAACATGCAGATAAATTATCTACTCCATTCTTATATTCTTGCCCCGAGAATAATGACTCCAGAAACACTTCAGGACCAATGGCAGAGCTGTGCTGGTTGCTGATTCCTTCTAGCACCTTGGGCAGTGTAAAAAAATAAAAGCGGGGGGGGGGGGGACAGGATGGAGAGAAAAAAGAAGGAAGGAAAGACAAGAACAACTAATGATAGAGTAATTCCTAGTTTCATTCTTTTCAGAAAGTAGCATTATATCAAGTAACTTCAGAGACTTCCCTATTTCCAAGTGAGAGTGTGTCTTTTAGATGGTGTTAGATTCTACAGAGATGGGATGATTTGGATATGGTTCTTACCTTGTAAGATTTTACAATCTAGTAAGGGAGATAAAATGTAAACACATTAATAATTAAAAATAATAAGAGATTAAAAAACACTAATACATATAATGTAATAATAAAGTAATCACTAAAGTAAAACAGACAGTCATATAGGAATTTAAAACAAGAACAATATAGTTTTGGATAGAGTGACTAGGGAAGTCTTTACAAAGCAGATGAGGGTTGTATTTGAGCTTAAAAGTAAAATTTGGGAAAGCAGAAAGGCAAAAAAGGTAGTCATTTTAGACTGCTTGGATGCTATGGGCAAAAGTGCATAGGTATAAGAGTGTAGGCTTTTTTTTTTTTTTTGTCACTGTGATTAAGCCAATTTGGCTGGAGTTCAAGGGATTTGTAGTAACCTATAGAGAGTAGTCTTTCACATACAGTCCCAAGTAACCTAAAAATGAATTAGAAGGCATCATTTGCCTTGGAAAGAAGGAAGATACTTTTTCCTTTAATACAGAAAAACTGGGTTTTTCAGGTTTATTCAGGGTTCTCAAGAGAAATAGAACCAATAGGATATATACTGATGTAAATAGAAAGATTTATTTTAAAGGAATTGGTTCATGTGACCCATCTTGGATCATGAACCCATATACAAAAGACCCACAGATAATATCATCCTCAGTGGGGAAAACCTTAGAGCTTTCCCCCTGAGGTCAGGAACACCACAGGTATGTCCACTCTCACCACTGTTATTTAACATAATGTTGGAAGTCCTAGCCTCACCAATCAGACAAAAGAAAAGGCATCCAAATCGGCAAGAAGGACATCAAACTTTCACTCTTTGCAGACCACATGATACTCTATGTGGAAAACCCAAAAGGCTCCACAAAAAAACTGCTAGAACTGATCCATGAATTCAGCAAAGTTTCAGGATATAAAATCAATGTACAGAAAATGGTTGCATTTCTGTACACCAATAATGAAGCAGCAGAAAGAGAAATCAAGGAACTGATCCCATTTACAGTTGCACCAAAACCATAAAATGCCTAGGAATAAACCTAACCAAAGAGGTGAAAAATCTATATACTGAATACTATAGAAAGCTTACGAAAGCTACTGAAGAAGACACAGAGAAATGGAAAAACATTCTATGCTCCTGGATAGGAAGAACAAATATTATTATAATGTCGAGACTACCCAAAGCAATCTACACATTCAGTGCAATCTCTATCAAAATAGCACCAGCATTCTTCACAGAGCTAGAACAAACAATCCTAAAATTTGTGTGGAACCACAAAAGACCCTGAATAGCCAAAGTAATGTTGATGAAGAAAACCAAAGCTGAAGACATCACAATTCCAGACCTCAAGCTGTATTACAAAGCTGTAATCATCAAGACAGTATGGTACTGGTACAAAAACAGACACATAGATCAATAGAACAGAATAAAGAACCTGAGAATGGACCCACAAACATATGGCCAACTAATTTTTGACAAAGCAGAAAAGAAAATCCAATAGAGGGGTGCCTGGGTGACTCACTTGGTTAAGTGTCTGACTTTGGCTTAGGTCATGATCTCACAGTTAATGGTTTGAGCCCCATGTTGGGCTCTGTGCAGACAGCTCAGAGCCTGGAGCCTGCTTCAGATTCTCTGACTCCCTCTCTCTCTGCCCCTCCCCTGCTCACACTCTGTCTCTCTCTCAAAAATAAATAAACATTAAAAAAATACATGCAATAGAAAAAAGACTCTTTAGCAAATGTGTTGGGAAAGCTGGACAGCAACATAGAATGAACCTGGACCGCTTACACCATACACAAAAATAAACTTAAAATGGATGAAAGACCTAACTGTAAGACAGGAAGCCATCAAAATTTTAGAGAAAACAGGTAGGCAACAACCACTTTGACCTCGGCCTGCAACAACTTCTTACTTGACATGTCTCCAGAGGCAAGGGAAACAAAAGCAAAAGTGAAATATTGGCATCTCTTCAAGATAAAAACCTTCTGCACAGCAAAGGAAACCATCAGCAAAACTAAAAGGTAACCGATGGAATGGGAGAAGATATTTGCAAATGACATATTGGATAAAGGGTTAGTATCAAAAATCTATAGAAATCTACCAAACTCAACACCCAAAAACCAAATAATCCAGTGAAGAAATAGATACTTTTCCAAAGAAGACATCCAAATGGCTAAGAGACACATGAAAAAATGCTCAATATCACTCATCATCAGGGAAATAAAAATCAAAACCACAATGAGATACCACCTCACACTTATCAGAATGGGTAAAATTAACAACTCGGGCAACGGCAGATGTTGACCAGGATGTGGAGAAAGAGGAACCTTTTTGCACTGCTGGTGGGAATGCCATTCTGGAAAACAGTATGGAGGTTCCTCAAAAAATTAAAAAAAGAACTACCTTACAACCCAGCAATTGGACTACTAGGTATTTATCCAAAGGATACAAAACTGTCTATTCAAAGGGGCATGTGCACCCAATGTTTATATTTATAGCAGCATTATCGACAGTAGCCAAAATATGGAAAGAGCCCAGATGTCCATCAACTGATGAATGGATAAAGATGTGTTGTGTACACACACACACACACACACTCTTTCTCTCTCTGGAATATTACTCAGTGATGAAAATGAAATCTTGCCATTTGCAACAATATGGATGAAACTAGAATGTATTATGCTAGGCAAAAATAAGTCACTCAGAGAAAGACAAATATATGATTTCACTTATGTGGAATTTAAGAAACAGATGAACATAGGGGAAGGGAAGCAAAAATAAGATAAAAATGGAGAGAGAGACAAACCATAAGAGACTCTTAAATAGAACAAACAGGGTTGCTGGTAAGGTGTTGGGTGGGGGATGGGCTACATGGGTGATTGGTGTTAAGGAGGGCACTTGTTAAGGGATGAGCACTAGATACTGTATGTAAGTGGTGAATCACTAAATTCTATTCCTGAAATCATTATTATAGTGTGCTAACTTGGAATTAAATTTAAAAATAATAACTAAAGGAATTGGTTCATGTGCTTTTGAGGCAGGCCTGCAGGCTGCAGATTCAGGAAAGAATTCCTTCTTGTGGGTCTCAGTCTTTGTTCTTAAGGCATTTAATTGCATGAGGCCCTCCCACATTATCAGCGGTTCTCCTTTACTTAAAGTCTGTTGATTTATGAATGTTCATCACATCTAAAAATACCTCACAGCATTATCTAGACTGGTGTTGGACTAAACAGCTGGGCACCAAGGCCTAGCCAACTTGACACTAAAATGTACAGTCATAGTATGTAAGAGTAAAGGGAAGGAAGGTGAAGAATTTAATGGCTTGAGAGGTTGCAAACTTAAGCTTACACAATCAAGAAAATAATGAAATTGAGGGAAGCAGGTTAGGTGAGGACTGTGGCAAATTGGACAGCTATGTACCATCTTTCTAAAGGGGGCCATTACTACATACTCTAGCCATTTGATACCTTTTAAGAATGTGAGCTCAGTGTGGCTAGATTTGCCTAGGAGTGTTTTGAGAAAAATTACAAGGTTATATTTATAAATAAGATTTTATTTAAATAAATTTTTAGGGGTGCCTGGGTGGCTCAGTCGGTTACGCGGCCGACTTCGGCTCAGGTCATGATCTCGCGGTCCGTGACTTCGAGCCCCGCGTCGGGCTCTGTGCTGACAGCTCAGAGCCCGGAGCCTGTTTCAGATTCTGTGTGTCCCTCTCTCTGACCCTCCCCCGTTCATGCTCTGTCTCTCTCTGTCTCAAAAATAAATGTTAAAAAAAATTTTTTTTTTTAATTTTTTTTAATGTTTATTTTTGCGTGCCTGAGAGAGAGTGTGAGTGGGGAAGGGGCAGAGAGAGAGGGAGACACAGAATCCGAAACAGGCTCCAGGCTCTAGGCTCTGAACTGTCAATACAGAGCCTGGTACAGGGCTCGAATCCATGGACCATAAGATCATGACCTGAGCCAAAGTCGGATGCTTAACCGACTGAGCCACTCAGGTGCCCCATAAATAAGATTTTTTATATTCACAATTAACTCAATGATTTAAAAAAATATTTTATGTCCACAGAGTACAAACTGATGGTTGCCAGAGGGAAGGGGAGTGGACAGGTGGCCAGAATGGGTGAAGGGGAGTGGGAGATAAACGCTTCCAGTAGTGGAATGAATAAGTCATGTGAAAAATAGGGAAAGCATAGGAAATGTAGTCAGTGGTACTGTAAAAAGCTATGGTGACGGATGGTAGGTACACTTGTGAGGATAGAGAACATGGAAGTTGAATCACTATCATTGTGACACATTATGTATCAACCGCTCATAAAAAATTAAAAAAATAAAAAAACATTGTCCAAATAAAACACTGTCCAAATAAAAACAAAATATTGTCCAAACGGAATATCACTTCCAACCCTTGAGCTATGTCTTTAGTAAATTCTTTTTTAAAATGTTTTTTTTAATTTTTATTATTATTTTTTAAGACAGAGACAGAGCATGAGTGGGGATGGGGCTGAGAGAGAGGGAGACACAGAATTGGAAGCAGGCTCCAGGCTCTGAGCTGTCAGCACAGAGCGCGACGCGGGGCTCAAACTCACGAGCTGTGAGATGATGACCTGAGCCAAAGCCGGACGCTTAAACGACTGAGCCACCCGGGCGCCCCTGTCTTTAGTAAATTATAATCTAGATTCAGGCATTTGCAAACTTTTCTGTAACGCGCCAGACAGTAAATAATATAGGCATTTTGGGCTGTATAGTGTTTCACAGCTATTCAACTGCTGTTGTAGCACAAAGCCAGCTGCAAATTATATGCAAATGAATTGGCATGGCTGTGTTATGTAAACCTTTAATTCGAAAATCCACAGCCTGCATGTACCCCACAGGCAGCCATTTGCTGACTGCTGACTGGATAGATGATAGAGTTTGGGATCTTTAGTAAGAGTAGAGAAGATTTAGCATAGCTATCATTTGAAATCTGCCACGTGGAATATGGTATAAGAAGTTGCCTCTGAAGTTGTGCAAACTGGGGTTGTCTGACTAAAAATGATAAAAGGATTGAGGCCATTGTGGGGAGGAGTGTTGAATTTGGTTGTCATGAATTTTCAGTAAAAATGCAGGGTTGAGGAATGAGAAGCTTGGGGGAAAGGAATTACTTTTTCACTTAGCAATCCTGTCATCACAGGCCTAGCTGAAGTGAGATAGTTTGGCCTATACAAACGTTGCTCAGGCCAGATATTTGGATTGGAATGTCTCTCATTAAGGGAGAAGGAGAAAGGAAGAAAATAGGAGCTACATTATAAACAAGCTTATAGATGAAAAAATTAGAAGTCATTTAAACGTGGCAGTGATGAGTCTCCAGAGAAGAGGGTTTTTCAGGGTTCATTGACTTCATGAACTCCAATAGTCTCCTTTCTGGGTGCCTGGATGGCTGAGTTATTAAGCATCTGAGTTCAGCTCAGGTCATGATCTCACAGTTGTTGAGTTCAAGCCCTGCTTCAGGTGAACACCAGCCCCGGGTGAGCCCTGCTTCTCTCTCCCTCTCTCCCTCTCTCCCTCTCTCCCTCTCTCCCTCTCTCCCTGTCTCCCTGTCTCCCTGTCTGTCTCTTTCTTTCTCTCTCCCCCCTCCTCCTCTTACTTCCCTCTTCCGTCTCCCTGTCTGTCTCTCACTTATACCCTATCTCTCTCTCTCTCTCTCAAAAAAAAGACTCTTTTCCTCTGCCTCTCTCCCCCACTCAGACTCTCTCTAAAATTAAAAAACAACAGTCTTTCTTAGAGTGAGTACTCACTTGCTAGTGAGGTTGTAGCAACTTCAAGGTGGATTTGGTATCTATAAATAGGGTATTATTATCACCTGAAGGAGCAGGAGTATTGTAAAAGAAGGGTATACTTGACAAGTATGTTATTACTGAAGAAAAGAAGATGAAAGAACAGAGGGGCGAAAAAGAGGGAAGAGAGACTACAATTTGGAGGCCTACATGGGCTAAACAGGAAGCACAGGGGAAGGAGGTAGGTACCTATAGAGCTAGGGGAGTAAGACCAAGGGGAGCAGACAGGTGGGGCAGGGCCTCTTGCAGAGGCAAAAGCCCCTGCTTAACACCTGTGTATTAAGGGCAGTGTTGCTCAGAGTTTTTCTCATTATGAGAGACAGCAGTTGCTGTTGGGATACCACACTGGGGTACACCCAGAGCTGCAGTCAGAAGCGCCTGGCTCAAGAACTCTGACCACCCCAAGCCTTACCCGGTTGTCCTGAGGCCTGAAGGGGATGAATATCTCACCACATCTATACTCCTTCTGCACAGTACACCTATGACACACTGTGTGGGGGCTCTAGTTCAGGGCACAGGTGTGCAAAGACTTCCAGAGGGACTTTGAAGGGAGTTTCTGAATACTGTGGACTGTTACTTTCTGTCTCCATACACGAGCAAACTTGAAGCGAAGATTAAGGCAGCAGAAATGTAAATGTAAGAGTTAACCAGCTGGAGGGGTGCATGGGTGGCTCAGTTGGTTAAGCGTCCGACTTCGGCTCAGGTCATGATCTCACTGTCCGTGAGTTCAAGCCCCGCATTGGGCTCTGTGCTGACAGCTTGGAGCCTGGAGCCTGCTGCAGATTCTGTGTCTCCCTCTCTCTCTAACCCTCCCCTGTTCATGCTCTGTCTCTCTCTGTCTCAAAAATAAACATTAAAAAAAAAAAAAGTTAACCAGTTGGAAGTCTTAGAAAACTGTAAATACACTATAATCTCTGAAAAAGAGGAAAAGTACATTTTAAAATGATAGGTGTTCAGCTATATAACTTTTCTTTGCCCAGTTTTAGTAATTCAGTATAGATTACATGACCTAAATTGCTAGTTATTTGTTAGTATTTCCCTAACTTGGTGGTTACAATTAAAGAGCCAAGGAAGGTAGCATAGGAATAAAATATACTAGGCTCAGATTTTCTTTTGGGATGTCAGAGACATTTGAAAAACTACCCCAGGGAAAATGGTTCTATAGTGAATTAGTAGTTAGGAGAAGCCCCTTGTTTAATTCCATCTTTCTCATTAGATAGAAATTTTATTTTTTTACTTAAAATTTTATTGAGATATACACCATTATCATACACCATAAAATTTACTCATTTAAATTGTAAAATTCAAAGGTTTTTCATATTTTCACAGTACAGCATCTTAGTATTCACAGTACATATCCTACTATATTCACATTTGTCAACCCTCATCACAATCTAAATTTTAGAGCATTTTATTGACTCCAGAAGAAACCTTCTGACCACTAGCAGTCACTCCCAATTTTTCCCAAAGCCCCCAGCCCTTGATAACTGCTAATCTACTTTTTGTCTCTATAGATTTTCATATTCTGAACATTACATGTAAATGGAACATACAATATGTGGTCTTTTATGACTGACTTCCTTCATTTAACAAAATGATTTAAAGATTTATCATGTAGCATGTATCAGTTATTTCATTCCTTATTGCTGAATATTTCATTGCATGGATGCATCGTATTTTATTTATCTATCATCAGGTGATGGGCATTTGGGTTGTTCTCACTTTTTTTTTTTTTAACGTTTATTTTTGAGACAGACACAGAGTATGAACAGAGAGAGAGGGAGACACAGAATCTTAAACAGGCTCCAGGCTCTGAGCTGTCAGCACAGAGCCCGATGCAGGGCTCGAACTCACGGACCATGAGATTGTGACCTGAGCCGAAGTCGGAGGCTTAACCGACTGAGCCACCCAGGCATGCCTCCCCCCTAACTTTTTTAAAATTTACATCCAAATTAGTTAGCATATAGTGCAACAATGATTTCAGGAGTAGATTCCTTAATGCCCTTTACCCATTTAGCACATCCTCCCTCCCACACGCCGTCCAGTAACCCTCTGTTTGTTCTCCACATTTATGAGTCTGTTATGCTTTGTCCCCCTCCCTGTTTTTATATTATTTTTGTTTCCCTTCCTTTACGTTCATCTGTTTTGTCTCTTAAAGTCCTCATGTGAGTGAAGTCATGATTTTTGTCTTTCTCTAATTTCACTTAGCATAATCCTCTCCAGTTCCACCCACGTAGTTGCAAATGGCAAGATTTCATTCTTTTTGATTGCCGAGTAATACTCCATTGTATATATATATATATATACCACATCTTCTTTATCCAGTCATCCATCGATGGACATTTGGGCTCTTTCCATACTTTGGCTGTTGTTGATAGTGCTGCTATAAACATGGGGGTGCATGTGTCCCTTCGAAACAGCACACCTGTGTCCCTTGGATAAATGCCTAGTAGTGCAGTTGTTGGGTCATAGGGTAGTTCTATTTTTAGTTTTTTGAGGAACCTCCACACTGTTTTCCAGAGTGACTGCACCAGCTTGCATTCCTAATTAGGTAGAAATTTTTAAAAATGGTCTTGGATAATGGAAGCAAGGGACTTTGAGGTTCACTTCTTATTTCCTGGAAATGAGTGCTTTCATATTTTTTATTTTACTTTTAACACCAGTCCTGTGAGGTAGATGTCACAGATACTTCTCTGACAGAAGACAGATTCTGAGATTGGTGTACTCAAATAGCACTGGGTTAATGGTATCAAGACTTGAATTGCGACTGATAAATCTGTTGCCATGTCCACTCTGCATTTGCATTTTTTTTTTGTATAGGTTTTTTGGTGACCTAAAAGTAGTAGAAGAAAAAACAGTATGCTTTGTTTTTTTATTCATTCAAAAAGTGTTTTTTCCACCACCTCTTATGCCCCATATTCTTCTAGGCAGTGAGATACAATGGTGAACTAAACAAAGTTCTGGTCCACATGGATTTTACATTCTAATTAAGGTGATAGTGAACAGATATGTACTATAATACTGGGTAGTGTGTTCTAATATTCTCTCTGAGAACAAGTAGGAAATTTGGCTTAAATTTTAATTGATATAGGTTATCAAGCCTTTACTGATTTTTGTTAGCTATATTTTTTCTATTGAAGATAGATTTTTCATAAGAAGTACACACGATCTGTCTTTTCACAGGGTATATAAGGAAGATGAAAGTCTGTCAGAAGAAGAGAAAGACTACAGAAGTTTCGATGCCTCACTGACTTATAAAGGCCTTCTAATGGTATGGGGACTACATGAGTAATAAGTACTTTTTTATGAAGTAAAATAATCTGGAAAGTTAACTATTTTTCTATGAAATGTGTTGAAGTCATTACAGAATCAGCTCAAGGAATCAAAATCCAAGATTGATGCGCTTCTAAGTGAAAAGCTGAATCTCCAAAAAGATTTGGAAACCAGGTGAGAGAAACTTAAATCATTTTTACTTAACTTTTGGAAAGTAAATACATCCTGGAATTTGGGGTGTTAAATGTATCTTTGTAGCTCCTTTACTTTAAAACTAATCCTGGAAACCATGTTTTCACTCATTTTAGTTATATCTCATATGGCAGAAGGAACGAGAACACATAGGTGGGCAAAGGAAGTGAGAGTATAGGAGCCCACACTGAAGAAGATAAAAGTGGGTAGGAACACAGAGTAGATTCAGATTGATATAAACGAGTTTCCCATTCCCAAATTACTTTGGAATGTCTTATGATCTCATTTCATCCCTGTGTTGTAAAAGAAGAGAACTAAAAAATGTAAATGGCATACAAGACCTATTTCTATGTAGCTTGTTACCACAAGAGGATGATGCTCTGCGTGTTGACTGTGAATAATAAGAAATGAACATTGTCAGGATTTTTTTCATTTAACAAGAGTTTGTTGAATACTTCTTGTAAGTTAGACACTGTCCTAAGCTCTGGTGTCATGACCAAAATAAATAACTTGTTCTCATAAAGATTATACTTAAATGGAGAGGGAACTGATACCTACAGTTGAAACCATTTAGGTAAAGTTTAAAAAACCTACCACATAATAATATATAAATTTGTGCAGTAAAAATTTTAAACCATGCATGGAAATAATGAACAGTGGATTTGGGGTAGTGGTTACCTCACAAAGGCCACACATGGAACTTAAATATATGTATAATATTTTAGTTAAAAGAGGATTTGAATCAAATCTGTTAATATTTAACTTTGGTAAAGCCAAATAGTGGGTATGCCATTATTTGTTTTACTATTCTCTCTTTTTGTCTGTACATTTGAAATATTTCACTATAAGAACAAATAATTAACAACAATAAAAAATGGGTAAAAAGTTTTGAACAGAGAATACACAGAAGAAATTCGGTGCAATATTTTAAGAATTTTAATAAGCATATTTGTGACAAGTAACATGGTGTATCTTATTAAATACCTTTGTAGTTTTACTCATTAAATTAAATACATTCAATGTCACTTACTTTCTACAGGCCCACACAGCATGAATTAAGACTTTATAAACAACAGGTGAAGAAACTGGAGAAAGCCCTTAAGAAAAACATCAGGTAATTATATTTTACCAAAGTTGCAGATTCATTATGGTTTTGTATTTTATTATTTTTGTTACCTATAAGTTTACATCATGGTTACCTCATAGTGGCCTAAGCTTGAAATTACCAGACTGATGGGGGAAAATGGCAGAGAAGGATATTTTTGAGTGGTGGCTGGCTGATTCAGTTGTCAGAGCATGTTTCTTGTTCCCAGGGTTGTGAGTTGAAGGCCCATGTTGGGCATGGAACCTACTTTTAAAAAAAAAGTTATTTTCTTACTAAGGTGTATTTTCTCAAAAGGATATTTCTGGTTCCACAGTTTAAAAACAGTTGCTACTGTGTTGTATTTCACTGTATACTTATGCTAAATAAGAACAAAAAAAGGCATTTGCCAGACATAACAAGGGCAAAGATTTTAACCAGAAAATTGTCTTTGAAAGTCATAGAGGAATTGCAAGGGAATCACTGAAATTAGAGATGACAAGCCTCTGATTTTTGTTGGTGCTAGTCATGGCCTGAATAATACATAGACTCATCATACTTTAAAAGTAGTAGGAAGAATGCAGTGAGCCATTCACATCCATCACTTAATGGTACTTTTCTTGACTTCGAAAAGCAGAGCAGAGCTTCAAACTGCCTCAGAGCAGTTTGAAAAAGTTGGCCCTCAAATAGTAGTAGTGTTTTCTGAAGATTATCTAAGTGTATTCTTTCATTCAAAGGAATGGAACTTGAGGAGGTAGTGTGGGGAGCATTGGGGGGAAATATTTTGAAAACTATGTGAGTTAATATATGCATTAGATGTATTAAATCAATTGTATTAACATAAGTTGATTCAGTTTTCAGTGACAGCTGTGTTTCTTCCTTCCTATGGCAACACATGCCACAGAGAAAGGCAAATATTTTGGACATCTAGGAATTGACATACTAGTTACATTAAGATAGTGCAGAAGGAAAACAAAAAAAGAAAAGCGAAGTGGAAGGTTTGGAAAGGCTTCAGCCAATAGTTCAATTAATGTTTTTCCCTTCCTACTATTGCTTAATATTTTGGGTACCTTTAGTACTTCCTACTATGTACTTGGTATTCTGGTTACTGGAATTGCAGTGGTAAGTCAAATAGAAAGGGTCTCTGCCCTCATGGAGATTACCTGGAAGGAGAAGGATGATGAAAAAAAAATAAAACCAATTTGATACAGTGTAAGTACTGAATGTGAAATAGTATGAGTTGCTGTTGTGTGTGTTTGGACAAGAGGTGGTAGTGACAAGGTCACAGGGAGTAGTAGTGGCGGAAATGAGAAGTGTTTGGAATATTGGAGGTAGAACAAGACTTGGTGATGGATTGGATATAGGCAGCTGAGGGGGAAAAAAAAATCAAGACTCCTCAGTTACAGGCTTGAATAGTTTTGGGCCAACAACTAGTTGTTAGTGTCTCAGTGAGATAGGGAAACTGGTTGAGAAGCAACTTGGAAAAGGAGGATGTAGGGAGGTAAAAAGAGGAGAAGGTGTCGATAGATGTTATAGTGAATATATCAAAGTCTTCAAAAGGAAATAAAGGCCTGAAGAAACAGTTTAAGCTGAGCATTTTTTTTAAAACTAATGTTTGATAAAGTGGAAAATTGTGGAAAACATAATAGGACAAAAGAGCATGAACCAAGTACACTGGGGAAAACTCGGATTCTTTCTTGGAATCCCTCTGTCTTCAGAGATGAAGATGGTCCTTTCCTCTAGGTATAGGGAGGGCACCTAGTACATAAGGCTCTTATGATCTGCTTCAGGAGAGAAGTAGGAGGTCAGAGAGTCCTTCCGGCACCTGCCGTGTCTCAAATTCTTTTGGCTTAAAACATGTCCTATGTCAAAGTGGCATATTTTGGAGTGGCATATCCTGATCCCCTTCGAAGGAATTTTACTCACTTAAAGGCAAGTACATTAGTGAAGATATAAACACACTGTCATGTACTTACGTATACATAGAGATAGGTAGTCAGTTCTCACTATTCAGATTCCATATTTGTGAATTTGCCTGACCTGCTAAAATTTATCTTTAATCCCCACATGAATAGTTGTGGCACTTTCATGATCATGTATGGACATGCCCAACACACATTTGCAGCTGTTGAACAGGTGATGGTTTTTCCTCTTGTTTCAGCTCTCATAGCTGTGCAGAAGCATTCTTTGTGTTGTTCTAGTGCCACTTTTTTTTTTTTTTTTATTTTTGTGCTTTTTGTTGGTGATTTCCCCAAGATGGGCCACCAAGCATAGTGTTGAAGTGCTGCCTAGTGTCCCTTCTGAGTGGGAAGAAGGCTGTCATGCGGCTTACAGAGAAAATAAACGTGCTAAGTAAATTTCACTTAGGTGTGAGTTATACCACTGTTAGCCATGAGTTCAGTGTTAATGAATCAACAATAGTAAATAAGGTATCTTTAAATGTTAACACACATAAAATAAGCTTATATATTAATCAGTTGAGGAAAATGTTTCCAGATGCATGCAGGAATCTGACTCTGTATTAACCCTAGGAGCAGTGGTTCAATCTTTGTGGTGTTTGTGGTGACATTATAGAATATAACTATCATGAATAATGAGAATTGAGTGTATATATTTTTGTTGTTCATTTGAGCTCTCGTCTTTAAACTCACCTTTCGCTATTTAAAAAAAAATTTTTTTAATGTTTATTTATTTTGAGAGAGAGAGCATGAGCATGCAAGTGGGGCAGAGAGAAAGAATCTCAAGCAGACCCCATGCTGTCAGAGCCCAACATGGGGCTCAGTCTCATGAACTGTGAGATCATGACCTGAGCTGAAATCAAGAGTCAGATGCTTGACTGACCACCCAGGAGCCTCTGACTTTTCACTATTAGCCTTTAAAATTATGATTTAGAACCAATCCCTGCTATATTTTTCTGTTGGATTTTGTAGAAATTATTTATGCTTTAGAAATTTAAATTTGTAATTTAAAAGTTAATATATATTTTTTTAATTTGGAACTTCTGTAGAATCTAGATATGAAAACAGGGAATTAGGAATGTTAGATAACTTGCCTATCACATGGGTGGTATATGGAAGAACTTGAAAAGAAATTAGATTTGTACCCAATCATTCTGACTCTTAGCCATCATCCTAATTGGAACCAACAAAACACCTGATGAAAACGTTTTTTTAAGGTAAAGCTTTTCCAGTTTTCATTTTCTGCAGTGGCAGAGGTAGAGTATTTTTTCAAAGAACTACAAGTGTTGGGCAAATAATTAAAAATAAAATATCCTGTCAGCCTGGTGAATTCTCTCCACATATGTAGAAAAAGGAACAATTTTATTACTGAATAAACATCTAACTAGACTGTGATGTACATTATAGGCAGTCTGCCAAAAAAAATTACAAAGACAGAAATCTCACTCTATTATATAGCCATGCATATACAATCCATTACATACATGTGAATTGTCTTTATCCTAAGGAAAAATAAAGCTTTCCATGTTTTTAATAAGCAGAAAGTTAACAACCTAGAGCCAGGAGCCTAGGCAGACACAGGGAGACAAGGCACCTTCCTCCCTGATGTCTAAGATTTGGTTCTAAGTCTCTCAAGGATGAAAGACATTCCTAGGATGTAAACTTGGCAAGAGCCTTATTTAAATGTTAAAAAGATTTACGTACTTCTTAAAGAGAGAAGGGATTTACAACTACAAGTTTTCCAAAGAAAATGCTAAAAGAAAAGAAGGGGAAAGTCTCTCTCCCCTTTTAGAACCTGAGAGAATTCAATTTTTTTTTCTTTAGATTTGTAGTTGCCTTTCAGCTAATCAATCTTGAATAGCAAATGAATCTATTTAACATGGGAACACATGGACTTTTCTTATTTGAGTTAATATTACAAAGAGGTTGATTATAAAATTCGGTTGTTAGGAAGTGATCAAATAGGTCTGCCAGTACAAGATAAGTGAAGGTATTACACTAATTCCATTTAATTTCAGTGGTATTTATATTTTGCTAGGAGAAAACAAAATCAGAATCCTGTCACCCTGGTATTGAGCTGATGGATTTCAAGGTCATCAGAGGACAGTGAACCAAACTGAAATGCACAACCAAGTCTTTATTCACTTACTGCAATAGTATAAGCAGCCAAAAAATGTTCTATTTTTAGTGTTCCGTTCTTCTCATTGGAAAGGTACCAGGCAAGGGTCAGTGAATGACATGCTGTGTAGATGGGAGGAAACCTATCACTGCCTAGGAGCCCTGCACAAAAGACTCCTGCTGTTTCATGGGCCTGGGGAAGGCCTTGGAGTGGAAAATACTGAGTCAGAGTGGAGAAAAGTATATTAGTCAGGACTCCTCCCCACAAGGAGAAGTGAAAAGTACCTCAGTCAGGGCCACCCCACTAAAGAGCTTCTGGATGGAGGCCCTAATGCAGAAATGCTGGTGAGCGCGGCTGGCCAAGGGGTCACAAGGGAACGGTGGAGTCCCGGGGTCTGAGTTCTTGACAGCAACTCCCTCCAGAGATTGCAGTGCCCAGGCTGTGCACCAAGTCTGATGTGGGAGGGCAGCTTCCTCTCACAGAGCTTTCCAGGCAAAGCCTTTGTAATTGTCAGTGGTTTGGGCCTGAAAGGTAACACATAGGATTTTGGCCTGGAGCTAGACATCTCCCCTAGACAAACAGCTACCTTCAGAGTTGTAGCGTTGGAGTTGATAGATTGAAGGAAACCTACCCTCTTTTCATCTTAATCATATAAAAAAATCCTAGGAATGTAGAGAAAAGGACTTAGGGAACATACAGCTCTGAGAGGTTTGTATTGGTCTCTACGTGTATTTTGTATCTTGGTGACTAAATAAGCAGGAGCTATAAAAACAAAATTGTCATTCCACTTTTCAACTGGTCCCTCATCTCCAGAATGGGAGCCATCATGAGATCATAGAAAGGCTTCAGATATGGTTAAAAGCTATAAAGTATCTGTACATAGAAGCCTATTGTATGGAGATGGCTCTAGAAAGCAGGAGACAGCACAGCATATTTTAAGCTGGAAGGGCAGTTTTCTGGGTTTCCCAAACTCCACAAAGAAACACAGCTCTTGCTTCTAGCAACATGGAATGAGTGTCCACTAAGTATGTAAAGAATCTTTTCGCTGCTCTTAGGGGTTTTGTGGCCCTTAGGCCCTGCTCACTGCTTTGGATACAATAAAACAATCCTAGCATATTTCTGAGTACAGCCTACTCTCCTACAGCATAGGTTTCTAAAACATCAATGAACTCATATGCAATTGGGAAATAAGAGAATGATTAGTAGTGTAACACGGGCATCACATTATTTATGTGAGTTTTCTTAGTTACGAGGAGCTAGAATAGCTGTAGTACTATAGCTTTCAGGAAGGGGAAAGCGTTGCTAGTACATAGGCAACTGCCCTGTCAGCCCTGTTTTAAGAAAATTTATTTTTAAAAAATTTTTTTTTAACATTTATTTTTTGAGAGACAGAGAGAGACATAGCATGAGCTGGAGAGGGGCAGAGAAACAGGGAGTCACAGATTCCAAAGCAGGCTCCAGGCTCTGAGCTGTCAGCACAGAGCCCATCGCAGGGCTTGAACTCACAGACCGCAAGATCATGACCTGAGCCGAAGTCGGACGCTCAACCGACTGAGCCACCCAGGCGCCCCTTAAGAAAATTTAAAATGAGAAACTGCACCCAGGACTCCCTCCTTGACCCCCAGCATCAGACAGACTCTAGGATGGAGGCAAGTTGCACTTTCCCCCTTGCCCTCCTTGCCTGTTTTAACCTCCACTTCTTCGGCCTGGTCTCCATTTCCATCTTCGTAGTCTAGGCTCATAAAATTAAATTAAAAAAATTTACACGTGCATATGCACGCATTCACACACACATGTATCTGTAAAATGATATAAAGCTGTTGGAGGGGAGCTGAATCATTGGCTTAGTTTGTTTTCTTAATCTGGTGTCTAGGAAAGCATTTTGTATTATCTTGATTTATTTTCTCCCCTTTAGATTAAAGGATCTTCTCAGTCAAAAAAAGGTGGAGGACCCAGAGAAACAAGATGAACCCAGCAAAGACAACCAGCAGCAGGCCCTAATTGACCAGAGATACTTTCAGGTACTGAACAGCTGGCAAAGAGACTGGTGTTGGTAGAGAACCTTGGTTTCGTTTTTCTTTTATTCTTTAATTTTTTTTTAGTTTTTATTTACATTCCAGTTAGTTAACATACAGTAAAATATTAGTTTCAATTATATAATAGAGTGATTCAACACGTCCATACAACACTCAGTGCTCATCACAAGGGCACTCCTTAATCCCCATCACTAATTTCACCCATCCTCCCACCCACCTTCCTTCTGTTATCCATCAGTTTGTTCTCTATAGTTTTTTCCCTTAGCTCATTTGTTTTGTTTTTCTTTAATCAAAAAAAAAAAAATTTTTTTTTTAATTTTTAAGTAATCTCTTTACCCAACATGGGGTTTGAACTTTCAAGCCCAAGGTCAAAAGTCACATGCTCCACCACCTGAGCCAGCCAGGCGCCCTTATTTTGTTTCTTAAGTTCGACATATGACTGGAACCATATGGTATTTGTCTCTCTCTCAGAGACAAAATATTAGCATAATACTTTCTAGCTCCATCTATGTCATTGCAAATGGTAAGATTTCATCATCTTTTATGACTGTGTAATATTCCATTATGCATATGCACATCTTCTTTATCCATTGATCAGTCAATGGACACTTGGCTATTGTAGATAATGCTATAAACATCAAGATGCATTTATCTCTTTCTGTTAGTATTTTTGTATTCTTTGGGTAAATACCTAGTAGTACAATTACTGGACCATAGGGTAGTTCTGTTCTTAACTTTTTGAGGAAACTCCATACTGTTTTCCAGAGTGGCTGCACAGTTTGACCCCCACCAACAGTGCAAGAGGGTTCCTTCTTCTCCACATCCTGGCCTACACCTGTTTCTTGTGTTGTTTGGATGCTTTTTATTTCTTTTTGTTGTCTGATTGCTGTGGCTAGGACTTCCAGTACCATGTTGAATAAAAGTGGTAAGAGTGGATATTCTTGCTTTATTCCTGTTCATAGAGGAAAAGCTCTCAATTTTTCCCCATTTAGGATGATGTTAGCTGTGTTTTTGTTCACATGTGGCTTTTACATGTTGAGTTATGTTCCCTCTAAACCTACTTTGTTGAGGGTTTTTATCATGAATGAACATTGTACTCTGTCATACGCTTTTTCTGCATCTATTGAAATGATCATATGGTTCTTATCCTTTCTTTCAATTAATGTGATGTATCATGTTGGTTGATTTGCAAATATTGAACAACGCTTGCAACCCAGGAATAAATCCCACTGAATTGTGGTGAGTGCTTTTTTTAAATGTATTGTTGGATTAGGATGCTAGTATTTTATGGAGAATTTTTGCATCTGTTCATCAGCAATATTGGCCTGTAGTTCTCTCTCTCTCTCTCTCTCTCTCTCTCTCTCTCTCTCTCTCTCTCTCTCTCTCTTTTTTGAAGTTTGTTTATTTAGAAAGAGAGTTTATTTTATTACCAACTCATTTCATTTGCTGGTTATTGGTCTGTTCAAGTTTTCTATTTCTTGCTGTTTCAGTTTTGGTAATTTATATGTTTCTAAGAATTTATTCATTTCTTCTAGGTTGTCTAATTTTTTGGCATATAGTTCATAATATTCTCTTACAATTGTTTGTGTTTCTGTGGTGTTGGTTGTTACTTCTCTCTGATTTGTGACTTTATTTGGGTTCTTTCTCTTTTCTTTTTGATAAGTGTGTCTAGAAGCTTATCAATTTTCTTGATCTTTTCAAAGAACCAGCTCCTGGTTTCATTGATCTGTGCTATTGTTTTTTAGTTTCTATATCATTTATTTCTGCTCTTATATTTACTATTTCCTTCCTTCTGCTGGCTTTAGGCCTCATTTGTTCTTTTTCTAGTGCCTTTAGGTATAAGGTTAGGTTGTTTGGGAATTTTCTTCTTAAAGTAGGCCTGTTTTGCCATTTAACTCCCTCTTAGGGATTCCTTCTTAAGGTTGCTTTTGCTGCATCGCAAAGGTTTTGGACCATTGTGTTTCATTTTCGTTTGTTTCCATGTATTTTTAAAAATTTCTTCTTTGATTTTTTTGGTCGACCCATTCATTGTTTAGTGCATGTTGTTTAATCTCCATGTATTTGTGGTCTTTCCAGATTTTTTCTTTTGGTTAATTTCTGGTTTTATACTGTTGTGGTCAGAAAAGGTACACGGTATTATTTGAGTCTTTTTGTATTTGTTGAGGCCTGTTTTGTGACCTAATATATGATCTCTTCTGGAGAATATTCATGTACACTTGAAAAGAGTGTATATTCTCCTGTTTAAGGATGGCATATTCTGAATATGTCTGTTAAGTCTATCTGGTCCAGTGTGTCATTCAAAGCTTTTGTTTTCTTGTTTATTTTCTGTTCAGATGATTTGTCCATTGATGTAAGTGGGGTGTTAAAGTTCCCCATTCTTACTGTATTCGAACTTTAGTTTTCATCTCAGTTTAATAAGTTATCAGGTGGTAAAGAATATTTGTATTTGTGTGTGCTTATCCTGTTTTACCATGGCATGTCTTCTTGGCTAAAAACACTGTAGGTAGCTTGACTTAGAATTTGTCTTACTCCTTGAAAGACTTTGGCCTAATTAAAAGTAGGGTAGTAAAAAGCTGATAAGATTTTTAAGATTGGCCTGTAGTTCTCACTCTCTCTCTTTTTTAAAGTTTATTTATTTATTTACTTAGGGGGAGTTTTTTGTTTACTACCCATTTCATTTGCTGGTTGTTGGTCTGTCCTAGTCTCCTCTCTTAAGCCATTTCCCTTTTTATTGTTTGTGTTGTTGCTTTTGTTGGTATTATTATTATGACTGTTATTATATATAAATTTATTAAGGTCCTACATGGTTTTGTTTTTATTTAGATATTTAGTCCCTCTGAATTTTAATTTTCTATGTGGTGTCATGTAGAGATCTTACCTTAGTGATTTTTTTTTTAATGTTTATTTGTTTTTGAGAGAGACATACTATGAGTGGGGGAGGAGCAGAGGGAGGGAGGCACAGAATCTGAAGTAGGCTCCAGGCTCTGAGCTGTCAGTACAGAGCCTGATGGGGGACTCAAGCTCACAAACCGTGAGATCATGATCTGAGCCAAAGTCAGACACTCAACTGACTGAGCCACCCAGGTGCCCCTAACCTTAGTGATTTTTATAGACCA
Organism: Felis catus; assembly: GCF_018350175.1. Classification (NCBI taxonomy): domain Eukaryota; kingdom Metazoa; phylum Chordata; class Mammalia; order Carnivora; family Felidae; genus Felis; species Felis catus. Next base: position 124,490,768 of record NC_058376.1, read on the forward strand.
TTTATTGAATAGATAGTGATCAAGCCAGCCTGTTTACTGACTGAACTGGGCCTGTGCTCATATTTTATTGGACTCAAACAGGGTTTTTTAAACTTTGAATTAATTACTAATATTTTAAAAATTAAGATGTTTTATTTGTTCTTTTTTCTACCTTCTCTTAAAAAGCTACAGAATCTGGCAACAAATTCCTGCATAGTCCTTATCAGAGCAGAATTATGCCTTTCTCTTGTCACATATGGGCATGTGCTCTTTAGTTAGCCATAGCCCCTGGCCATGCTTGCTTCACTCACTCATGGTCTTAACTTGCTTCTAGATGCATTTGAGCTTGCAGTTTCTCATAGACATTCTTTCTCTACTTCACTGAAATGAAACCTCTGTCATATCCACTCATATGCATAGGTTTATTTATTTCTAGACTCCTTAGTCTATTCCATTTTTATACTGTTTCCCATATTCTTTTACTTTCTGTAATTTTATAGTAGGTTTTGATACCTTTTAGGAAAAGAATCTTATGCATTGTTCTTTTTTGTTTTTTTTTTTAATTTTTTTCAACGTTTTTTATTTATTTTTGGGACAGAGAGAGACAGAGCATGAATGGGGGAGGGGCAGAGAGAGAGGGAGACACAGAATCGGAAACAGGCTCCAGGCTCTGAGCCATCAGCCCAGAGCCTGACGCGGGGCTCGAACTCCCGGACCGCGAGATCGTGACCTGGCTGAAGTTGGACGCTTAACCGACTGCGCCACCCAGGCGCCCCTGCATTGTTCTTTTAAAATTTTTCCTTTATTATATTTTTAACACATTTACTCTCCTGGATGAACAGTTTTTCAGATTCAAAAATAGATCCTATTGAGAGGAACTGAAATTGAATTAACTTTTTAGATTAATATTTGGAAAGATGACACATTTACATTTTTTAATCATCTCAGAAATATGTCTCTAATTTTCTTTAGGCCTTCCTTTATAGCCTTGAATAAAGTTTTATGTATATATTTTTTCAATTTTTTTAAACAGCTTTTTTTTTTTATGTTTATTGACTTTTGAGAGAGAGAGAGTGAGAATACACATGAGTGTAGAGACAAGGAGACAGAATCTGAAGCAGGCTCCGTGCTCTGAGCTGTCAGCGCAGAGCCCAACTCAGGGCTCAAACTCATGGACCGCTAGGTCATGATCTGAGCCAAAGTTGGACGCTTAACTGACTGAGCCACCCAGGCACCCCTATATATTTTTAAATTTAGCTCTTGGATGTTTCTTGTTAGGTGTATTTCCTAGGTATTTTATAACTTGTATTGCTATCGAGAATGGCATCCTTTCCTCTATTACATTTTTTAATTGGTTGTTGCTGGTTCTTCATATATCTGTGTTGATTTTCATTTCCAGGCAATTTTCTGAAAACAGATTTTTTTTTTGATAACTCTCTTGTACCCAGCATGTAACTGAATTTCTTTTATTTCATTTTGTTTCTTAGATTCAATTTGAGAGGCTTTGTCCTTTAATAGGCAGTTAAACCATCATAGATATTGAGACCTTACTCATATATCTGCTTTTATTCCTGACATCTTTGTTTTCTATTTATATGTTTTCTAGTTCCATTCTTTTTTTTTTCCCTGAAATTTGCTAGGTTGAGATTTGTCTTCTTTTTCTTTTCTAGTACTTACAACATCTGTTATCTTAATTCTTTTCTACTTGTCTAATGTTTACTTTCAAGATACAGTTTTTATCCATATCAAGAGTTTATCAGTATCTGCAAACTGCTTCTGAATAAGATAAGACCTATTTGTGAGTTGCGTTGTTTTTGTTTTAATTCTCATCTCTCTGGTAATTGTTTAAGTCATTTTACTATTTTCTCATTGTTAATACACATTTTTCTGCCAGTCATCTGACTGTGGTCAAGTCATAAGAAATGCTCTGCTGTCAGTAATAAATCTGTGAAGGGGATTTAGTTTCTCCATTAAAATATGTGTAAATACAAGAGAGGGTGCCTGGGTGGCTCACTTGGCTAGTGTCCGACTTTTGGTTTCAGCTCAGGTCATGATCTCACAGTTTGTGAGTTTAAGCCCCATTTCAGGCTCTGCACTTGATGGTGTGGAGTCTGCTCGGGATTCTCCCCCACCTCTCTGCCCCTCCTGCTCTCTCTCTATCTCTCTCAAAATAAATAAATAAGCTATGTGAATAAATACATACATACATACAAGAGAAAAAAATGTTGAAATATTCTCTCTTAAACTAAAAAAAAAAACTCGTAAGTAAACATCTGAAGTTTTTTTTTTTTTTAGTTTTTTTTTTAACCTTTATTTATTATTGAGAGACAGAGAGAGACAGAGCATGAGCAGGGTAGGGGTCAAGAGATGGGGAGACACAGAATCCGAAGCAGGCTCAGCACAGAGTTCAACGTGGGGCTCGAACTCACAAACCGCGAGATCATGACCTGAGCCAAAGTTGGACGCTTAGCCGATGGAGCCATCCAGGCGCCCCAAACATCTGAAGTTTTATTACCAGGAGACCTATGAATATAGCTTGAAGTATGAGTAGGGACAAAGATTCGAGATCAAAATAGTATCTTGTCTTTATGCTTATATAATTATTTATTAAATGATCTGGGCTTGATGGTGGTAAATAAGGAAATTACTTTCCTCCCCCTTTTTTAAAAAATTTATTTGAGAGAAAGAGAGAGCGAGCAAACCAGGTAGAGAAAGATGGGAGAGAGAGAATCCCAAGCAGGCTCCGCACTGTCAGCACAGAGTCCAGTGTGGGGCTTGAACTCATGAGCTGCGAGATCATGACCTGAGCCAAAACCAAGAGTCAGATGCTTAATCGACTGAGCCATCCAGGCACACCTACTCTTTTCCCTTTAAACTTGCTATTTTGGGTCTCCTCCTTTCCTTGGATGATATATAAGGTAGAACTCATAACTGTCAACAGGGGGCGTATAGTCACAGATTATACATGTTAAGATATTTAAAATTCACTCCAGGCATTGATAATATTAGGGAGTTACTGTTAAATTTCTTATATATAACAATGGTGTTATGATTTTGTAGGAGAATATGCCTATTTTAAGAGATGCATACTTAAGTATTTGAGGATAAAATTTTATCATGTCTATATTTTCTTCAGATGATTCAGCTAAAAATAGAGTGAGCAAATATGGGAAAATGTTAACAGTTGTTGAATCCAGGTAATGATTATGTGGGTATTTATGATAGTTCATCTTATGTATCAACTTGACTGGGCCATGGGGTGCCCAGATATTTGGTTAAAGATTATTCTGAATATGTCACATATGAATATGTGAGGGTGTTTATGGATAAGGTTAACATTTGATTTGGTAGAATGGATAAAACAGATTGCCTTCCCTAATGTGAATGGGTCTCATCCAGTCATTTGAAGATATGACTAAAACAAAAAGGTTAATAAGAGGGAGCCTTTGAGCTGGGACATGAGTTTTTTCCTGCCTTCAAACTTAAATTAAAGCATTGTCTCTTCCTGCATTTTAAGCCTGTGGGCATTCAAAGTAGAAGTATTTCCTTGACTCTCCTGGGTCTCCAGCTTGCCTACTGCAGAAATTGGGACTTCTCAGTTTCCATAATTGTGTGAGCCAATTCCTTAAAATTAATCTCTTTAGATGTATTTATATACATATACATTGTTTCTCTTTCTCTTTAGAGCCTTCATTAATACAGATTTTGGTACTGAGTGGTTGTAGAGGAACAACATATTAAGGATGAGTTCTCTGAATTGGGGCTGGGGTTTCCAGAATTGGCATGATGTTTCCAGGATTTCTGTATAGAATGTGTGGGACTTTATTATTCACTGTCCTTACACTCTGGCCTTTAATTGAAGCTATGAAACAAACAACAGGAAATGACCCCTTTAAACATCTGATTTAGCTTAAATATGAGGAGATAGAATTAGAGAAATGTGAGACTCTAGCTAAGGATATATTGATGATTATTTTTCCCTGTGTGGATTATAAGAGGTCATTCATAACTACTTTCAAGTCTAAATCATTTGAAATGCATTTTCGCTTTTCTATGAAGTCTGTAGTTCTCATTAGAATTACATGTTTAATTCTGTTGATGCAACTACTGTACTTCCAAAACATTACAGGTGTCAGTTAAAGAGCTTCTTAATGTCCAAAATTAATTCTGAAAATGATGATACATTAACATAGAAAGCACTCCTGTAACCTAAATCACTTGGATAGGACTATGATAGACATTTCAACTAAAACATTGTCTTTTTTTAAAGGTGCTGAGTAGCATCAATTCAGTTGTTCACAATCCAAGAGCTCCAGTGATAATTCATAAACAGAGCAAAGGAGGAGCCCAACATTTTCATAAAGATTTTGTTCAAGATTGTGGATTTGAGCATCTTATTCCTATAATAGAAATGTGGGCAGATCAACTGACTTCCCTAAAGGTAAAGGGTTGAATATTCTTTATTATATAGATCCCACTCTACTTTCATCTTCCTCTTTTTGGTGTCTCCATGCTGCAGCTTTTCCTGGCCCTTATTCCTCTTCAGATGTAATATTTTGTTCTTCATTCGTTTTAATTGGGGATTTTTTCCTTCTTCCTATTTGAAATAGTTTTCCTTCTTTCAAAACTGTCCACATTTGTTTATTCTGTAGAGCAGTTAATAGTCCAAAAGCAGCCAATACTACTTTTACTTATTCTATCTATCCATGGAAGATAAAAATTTCTTCACTTTCTTTTTTTTTAATTTAATTAATATATTTTTATTTTAATGTTTTATTTATTTTTGAGAGAGAGATAGAGACAGAGTGCAAGCAAGGGAGGCGCAGAGAGAGAGAGAGAGAGGGAGACACAGAATCCGAAGCAGGCTCTAGGCTCTGAGCTGTCAGCACAGAACCCGACATGGGGCTCAAACTCATGGACTGTGAGATCATGACCTGAGCTGAAGGCTGATGCTTAACTGACCAAACCACCCAGGCACCCCCCTTTTTTTGTTTGTTTATTTTAGAGAGAGAGAGAGAATACAAAGAGGGGAGAGAGGACAGCAGTGCTCTAAAGGGCCAAGCACTGTGCCATGCACATAGAGGATGCTCAGTAAATGTTTATTTACCAGTCTTACTTACCAATTGACCAGTCTTAGAGTTTTAAACTTACAGTAGCTTTGTCCTTTGTGCACAGTTTAAAATAGATTAGGACAGGAGTGCCTGGGTGGCTCAGTCAGTTAAGCGTCTGACTTCAGGTCAGGTCATGATCTCATGGTTCATTAGTTCGAGACCCTCATCGGGCGACAGCTCAGAGCCTGGAGTCTGTCTTGGATTCTGTTTCTCTCTCTCTCTCCGTCCCTCCCCCACTCACATGTGCTGTCTATCAAAAATAAATAAACATGAAAAAAATTAAAATAGAGTGGGACAATTTGTCTAGGCCAAGAAGATTAAGTAGGCTGTCATGAAGACTAGAATTAATTTAATTTAGAATCTTTTAAGTTAATTTTTTTCAAGATAAAAACCTGCCTGGAGATAAATGCTATAATAGATGAGTCCTGAACACATTATCCTAAGTGAAGGAAAGCCTGTCACAAAAGGACACTTACTATATAATTCCATTTTATGTGAAATGCCCAGAATAGGCAAATCCATAGAAACAGAAAGTAGATTAGTAGTGACCCAGGGATTGGGGACAAGGAAGAATGGGGAGTGGCTGTGAATGGGAATGACATTGCTTTTGGGGGTGATGAAAATGTTCTGAAATTAGATAATGGTGATAGTTGCACATCTCTGTAAATTGATTAGGATTACTGAATTGTACACTTAACAGAGGGTGAATTTTATGTTAGGTGAATTACATTTCAATAAATCTGTTATAAAATATTCAGGTTTATTTTTTATCCATCAATAGTTAAAAAATAAGTACTTAAATAACATATAGTACTAATAAATAACATATAATTACTTTAAACATCTAGAGTTGACATAATCAAGGGGTATCTTGGTGGCTCAGTTGGTTAAGTGCCAACTCTTGATTTTGGCTGGGGTCATGATCTTCGAGCCCCACATTGGGCTCTGCCCTAACAGTACTACTTGTATTGCAAGACATCACTAGCTTATCAACTTAAATTTTATTAGAAATGTTTGCAGAGCCTGCTTGGGATTCTCCCTCACTCTCTCTCTGCCCCTCCCCTACCTGCGTGTGCTCTCCCAGTTTCACAAAATAAATAAATTAAAAACAATAGATTGGAGGTCATCAATATATCATGTTTTGTGTAAGCCCTATATTTACCTGGAGAAAGCAATATAACAGACTTTTTCTAAAATGGTAATGGTATTTTAAAAAGGTACTGATTGGGGCGCCTGGGTGGCTCAGTCAGTTAAGCGTCTGACTTCGGCTCAGGTCATGATCTCATGGTCTGTGAGTTTGAGCCTGGCATCAGGCTCTGTGCTGATAGCTCAGAGCCTGGAGCCTGCTTTCGATTCTCTGTCTCCCTCTTTCTCTATACCTTCCCCACTTGTGCTGTCTCTCTTTCTCTCTCAAAAATAAACATTAAAAAAAAAAAAGGTACTGATGATGGTTTGATTTTATATATATATGTATATATATATATATGTATGTATATATATATAAATATATAAATACACACAATTCTTGTTTATATATATATATATAACGTGTGTGTGTGTATATATATATATATATAATTTTTTTATATATAAATATATATAATTTTTTTAATGTTTATATATATAATTTTTTTAATGTTTATTTTTGAAAGAGCAAGTGTGAGTGCGATGTGGGGAGGGGCAGAGAGAGGGAGGGAGAGAGAGAATCCCAAGCAGGTTCCACACTATCAGCCTAGAGCCTGACACTCAGGACTCAATCCTATGAATCATGAGATCATGACCTCAGCCGAAATCAAGAGTTGGATGCTTAACTGATTGAGCTACTCAGGAGCCCAATGTTTTGTATATATATGTATTTATATATATATATGTATTATATATATATATATATAGTATATATATATATATAGTATAGTATATACTATATATATATATATACTATATATATATAGTGTGTGTGTATGTGTGTGTGTGTGTGTGTATATATATATATATAAAATATATATTAAACCTGCCTGGATAATTTTACAGTAAAACCTTGGTTTGTGAGCATAATTCATCCCAGAAACATGCTTGTAATCCAAAGTACTTGTATATCAAAGCAAATTTCCCCATAAGGAATCATGGAAACTCAGAACATTCATTCCACAATCCAGAAATATTCATGTAAAAATGATTACAATACTGTAATCTAATACAAAGTAATAAAGAAAAATAAATTAACCTGCACTTACCTTCGAAAACCTTTGTGGCTGGTGTGAGAGAGACAAAAGAGAGGAGGGTTATACCACTATCACTAACGGAATCACTGCTGTCTGTTGGCTCAAATGGAATCTTTCTCGTTTTGGTCAACTTTAACAAGGAACCTATTCAGTGACCTAGCATTGAAGCAATGCATTCCTAAGCTTACTCTTGTATGGAAAAGGAAAGGACTGTCCATAGGTGCTTTGAAGTGACGACACATACACTAGTGCTGGTTGAGGGCACCTTCCAAAGTTCTGAAAAATCACTGATTTTTGCCAAACACCATGGCCGGAGACCAAGCATCCGAGCATGGGAGACTGATCACCCGCAATTCCTCAGTGAGAGAGAGAGAGAGAGAGAGAGAGAGAGAGAGAGAGACCGACCATTGGTTCAGTTGTGATGATGTGATGTTTGGCGTCACATACTACTTGTACTTCAAGACATCACTAGCTTATCAACTTAAAATTTATTAGAAATGTTTGCTCGTCTTGCAGGACACTTGCAGAACAAGCTACTTGGAATCCAAGTTTTTACTGTATTTTATTATCATTATGGAAACTTTTAAAAAAATCAATAATACCATGTTGTTTCTTTTGTTATAAAGGATTTGTATAAGTCCTTGAAAATACTGTCTGCAGAACTGGTGCCTTGGCATAATTTAAAAAAGCAGGATGAAAATGAAGGTATCAGAGTTGAAGATCTGTTATTTATAGTAGATACCATGTTAGAAGAAGTTGAAAATAAGGAAAAGGTAATGCTTAATACTTATGTAAATTTTCACATTTTAGTGTAATCTTATCTTAAAAACGGATACTGATACAGATATTGATATTCTACTAGAATTCTATGTCTCTTTAAAGTTTTTATTAAAGCCTTGGGATTATTTTAAGACGTGGACCATCTTTCTCTTTCTCTTTTGGACAGGACAGCAATATACCAAACTTAAAAACTTTGCAAGCTATTGTTTCTCACTTCCAAAAATTATTTGATGTGCCTTCTTTAAATGGAGTCTATCCTCGAATGAATGAAGTTTATACTAGGCTTGGAGAAATGAACAATGCTGTGAGAAACCTCCAAGAACTCTTAGAATTAGGTGATGACTCTTTGCCCTGTCTGGCCCCCATTTAAGAATTATTCCTGATAGATTCTGTATCTCCCTCTCTCTGACCCTCCCCCGTTCATGCTCTGTCTCTCTCTGTCTCAAAAATAAATAAACGTTAAAAAAAAAATAAAAAAGAATTATTCCTGATAAATCAAGTAAAAGTAGGTTAAAATTTTTTAAGTAAAAAATTGAGGATAATGGAAGCATAAAGTATTTGATTTAATGATTTTGAAAATTCAGTTTTAAAATACCCTTTTATTTTTTTCTTACAGATAGTTCAACTTCATTGTGTGTGTTGGTGAGCACAGTTGGAAAATTGTGTAGGCTGATTAATGAGAATATGAATGAGCAGGTTATGCAGGTATTAGGACCTGAAGATCTCCAAAGGTATTTATTTTAAAAAGTTTGCAAAATATTATCCAAAATGCTTGGAGTGATGAAATTAAAGACTTATTAAGTTTTCAAAGTTATTTACCTTTCCTGTTTGGGATAGCATCTTTTAAATAATTTGACAGTCTAAAATATATCACACCTTATAGATAGATGGAGAGAACGCCAACCATTTTCAAGGTAAAAATAGATTGTAGGGCCTCTAAGTTTATATAGGGTGGGTCAGGACTCCAGCATTACTGCTCTAAGCCTGCTCCCAGGGGAAATTATATATGGAGAAATTCAGACCTTATTAGCAACATCATGTAAGTGTTCAGAATATATAAACCAGTCCTATTTTTAATATACCACCATAGACCACTTAATAATCACTAACAGTGTATTATTTGATTAAAAGATAAATGTTAAGGATTTTTTTTAAAGCTAGTCATCTCTAAAATAAGATCTGATTTTTTTTTTAAAATATTGAAACATTCTAGCTATACTTCAAGCAACTCTTCCCACCCCCTCCCCCCAATTTGGTACTGTAACATATGGGAAGAGGAACATATACATAAACCACCTATTCCATATATTATGTAAGTTTTCCAAGAAAAATCCTTACCTAATCTGACACTTGAGTTTTCTGATACTTGATGCTTTTTTTTTTTAAATTTGTTTTTAACTTTTATTTATTTTTAAGAGTGAGAGAGGCGCACCTGCGTGGCTCAGTCGGTTAAGCACCTGACTTTGGCTCAGGTCATGGTCTTTTTTTTAATTTTTTTTTTCAACGTTTATTTATTTTTGGGACAGAGAGAGACAGAGCATGAACGAGGGAGGGGCAGAGAGAGAGGGAGACACAGAATCGGAAACAGGCTCCAGGCTCCGAGCCATCAGCCCAGAGCCCGACGTGGGGCTCGAACTCCCGGACCGCGAGATCGTGACCTGGCTGAAGTCGGACACTTAACCGACTGCGCCACCCAGGCGCCCCGGCTCAGGTCATGGTCTTAAGACTTGTGGGTTTGAGCACCGCATCAGGCTCTGTGCTGACAGCTCAGAGCCTGGAGCCTGCTTCCCATTCTGTCTCTTTCTCTGCCCCTCCCTGGCTCTCACTCTCTCTCTCTCTCTCTCTGTCTTTCTCTCTCTCTGTCTTTCTCTCTCTCTCTCTCTCTCTCTCTCTCTCTCTCAAAAATAAACAGTAAAAAAAATGTTTTCGAGAGAGAAGGAGAGAGAGATGGGAGGAGAGCATGAGCGGGGTAGGGGCAGAAAGAGGGAGACAGAGGATCAGAAGCAAGTTCCATGCTGTGAGCGCAAAGCCCAATGCTGGGATTAAACTCAGGAATGTGAGATCAAGACCTGAGCTGAAATCAAGAGTTGGCCGCTGCTCAACCAACTGAACCACCCAGGTACCTCAAAACAAGTGGGTTTTTTTGTTTGTTTTTATTTTTTGAGAGAGAGGGCACAAGTAAGCGAGGGGGTGTGGAGAGAGAAGCAGGGCTCCAGCTCACCTGATATGGGACTCAAACTCAGGAACCATGAAATCATGACTTGAGCTGAAGTCAGATGCTTAACGACTGAGCCACTCAGGCGCCCCTGATACTTGCTGCTTTTAAAAGGAGCATAGCTCTCATTATTGGTCTTTTTTCCCTTCCCATATTTATACTGTCTACTGATACTTATTCTTAATGTTTAATAGAATACTGGATATAAAAACCAATTTTTAGAAAACGTTAAAAAGCAAGGTCTCTTAAAAATCCTTGAGCTAAATGGAAAGTTTTCCACATCAGGAGTGTTACATAAATTTAACTTTGGAACACGTGTTTACACTGATAATAGATATTTCTCTACAAAAGTAGTAAAAGGTCAACACAGAGCTCAAAAATCAAGGATTGCAGTAAATGATTATTACATTTATATTTAAATTAGCAGGAAATTTCCTAACATTTTGAAAATGTTTTATTTTCAATCAAATGCAAACCTTAAGTTGGAAATTCAGTGTAAACTGTGCATTTTTTTTAAAAGCATTATCAACAAATTGGAAGAACATGAGGAATTTTTCCCAGCATTTCAGGCATTTACTAATGATCTACTTGAAATCTTAGGTAAGATCTTTGTTGTTGGTGGTTAAATTTTGAGTCTTAAGATATCATTGGGTTGGAGGGAAGAGTGTTCCTTAGTCACTGTATTAGTGCTTGTACCTAGAAGTGTTTTGTTAGAAAGTGTCTAAAAAGCACTAACAGTTCTGGAAACACACTCCTAACTTACAATTGGAGTTGGTTAGGGTTGGTCTACAGAACAGAGAAGGTACATATCCTTTAAGGAGCTGGGGATTGCCTTTGTTTTGAAATCTTAAAAGGAGAAATGGCATTACTCTGGCTGGTCCCAGTTTAACCCTAACTCTGTCACGGCTTAATGAGAAGAAATTGTGGTAGAATTTATGATCTTGGAAGATGTTTTGTGTTGTTTTTTTTCTTCCTTCTTTTTTTTTTTTTAAGATAGAACTTACTGTGTTTTTTATTTTTTTTTAATTTTTTTTTTATTTTAACATTTTTTTATTTATTTTTGGGACAGAGAGAGACAGAGCATGAACGGGGGAGGGGCAGAGAGAGAGAGGGAGACACAGAATCGGAAGCAGGCTCCAGGCTCTGAGCCATCAGCCCAGAGCGCGACGCGGGGCTCGAACTCACGGACTTTGTTCTTTAAATACACAAATTAAATTTCCTTCTCAGGTGATAAGTAATGTAAAATAAACATCTGTATAAAGAAAGACACATTTATAAATCTATATATAGTAGGGAAGATATATATTTGCATTTTTGGTCATATTGAGAGTTTTGTTAGTTTTATCTCTTGAAGGGAAAAAATGTAACTTATTTAGGAATTTTAGGCAAAACAGAGACCCAAGTCTCTTATCTTATAAAATTTTTTTTTCATGTTTATTCATTTTTGAGAGAGAGAGAGTGCAAGTAAGGGTAAGGCAGAGAGAGAAGGAGACACAGGATCTGAAGCAGGCTTCAGGCTCTGAGCTGTCAGTACAGAGCCTGACAAAGGGCTCAAACTCATGAACTGAGAGATCATGACCTGAACCAAAGTCAGATGCTTAACTGACTGAGCCACCCAGGTGCCTCTAAGTCTCTTAAGTGTGATTATATATGGCTATAAAAGTAATTTATCTTACTATTAAGAACATTTTTAAAGTTTAAAGTGATTTATTCAGTGATTAATTTTTTTTTTATAGCTCATTTGAAAGATTTTTTTTTTTTTTTTTTAAAGAATGCCTCCTTGACATAGGAAATTGACTTGGAAGAGGAGAGGGCACCTGGCTGGCTCAGGTGGTAGAGGCTGTGACTCTTGATCTTACGGTTGTGAGTTCAAGCCCCACATTGGGCATAGAGCCGACATTTAATAAATTTCTTAAATTAGAAGAGAAAATGAGGTTTAGTAGAAGATAAGGGAATGAGTAAATTAAAATTTGGTAAGAAGATGAATAAATGAAAGAAACATCTGACTGGAATATCTAGCCTAGTAAACGTAAAAGGTTTGTGGCCTATTTTATGTAAACTGTGGAAGCAAGGGAGACAGTGACTGAATGTGTTTTAGGCATAGAAATGTGTTGCCTCATATTCCAAACAGCTTTGTTTCACAGAATAATATTTTTCTTGCTTTGTGGTAGCAGTTAAACAGTGAGGTTCTCATCATTAATAAACATTTCAGTTTGTGTACAGGTAACACTTCAGAATCCTTCTATAGAAACTTCCTCTTAGATACGATACTCAGCATGGTTCATGTGGCATCATTTACTTCAGTAAGCCATATCTCTCTGCGGATGAACTCTGTATTTTTGTCACAGTTGAAACTCTGGAGTTACATATGACACTTAACATTGGGAAAGTTAAAATTGTTTGGCAAACATAACTATTTTTATTATTACTAGATGTCATTTTAAGCATTTAGAACTATGGAATGTTGTACTGAATACCAGATATGGAGAAGGACTTTGTTTTCTTACATAAGTGGTATGATTAGCTGAGAATATTCTCATACCAGCCAAGATCCTTCTCTGTGGGATTTATTTATAAGGCAGATTTCTCATGTAGTGAAAAAACAAGTGTAATTTCAGAATGGGGTTCAGGAAATAACTTGATCTTGTACCCTACCATGATATAAAGTATGAATCAAATAATCTGTTGTAGATCTGCATATATATTTTTTCTTATATCCTGATGCTTTATAAGTGTCTCTAGACAAGTATTCTGAGTGAAGTCAGGAGCTTAAATAGCATAGGCTATAAATTTAGGCTAAAGGAAAAATAACCAAAATTCAGCTAAACATGGAAGAAGAGAGGTGGAATCTAAGGAAGCATTTTTACCTAAAAGAAAATGAATTTATAAACAGTGGCCTAGCAGAATAATGTAGAAAAAAGTGGTCAGAATCTAGAGAACGTCCCACTGGGGCTTTTGGGGCTGGAGTCTAGATAATGAGAGAAAAGGACCTTGCTTCTCCAGTGACCAAGAGCTTTCAGACTGAATTCTAACAGGCTGGTTGGAAGCAGACAGTCTTAGAAAGAGAAACCAAATTCACAAAGAATCTGGCAGAGAAGAACCTGAGCTAGTTTATCTGGTAAGGTGGACCAGACTAAGCTCTGCAGTACATTGCATCTGAGATTTGTACTTTGAGAAGCCTCACACTTTTTATTAGGTAGATATGTTGTTTCATCTAAAAGGTAGACCTCAGAATGATCTTACTAATGAGAAATTTATCCAGTAGAATTAAGGAGAGGACTATGTTCCATGAGAAGAAATCATTAAGTCCTCAGATGGGTACCCAAAAGAGAGACAGCTTCTACGTAGGATTTCACCATGTAGGCTCACCCATGTAATTATATAGATTTAAAGAGGCAATGACATATCGCAAATGTGGCCAGTATGATCTCTTAATAAGAGGACACTGCTAATGAGATTAATATCAGAGTCAGAGGATACTTGTAGGTATATGGTAGCTTTTACAAACAGATGCCCTGTAAAGCATCTGTGTTTCAATCAGTGATACTCTTATCACCACTATTGTATAAAAATTTCTTGTGCATCAAAGTGGTAGTGTTGCCTTTGCGTTTGAGGTTTTCCTTTGCAGAGAGATTGTCATTTCATCTGAGCCTATCACTAGATAAAGCTGTTCTTATTCTTGTTTTTCTGTTACAGAAATTGATGACTTGGATGCCATTGTACCTGCAGTAAAGAAATTAAAAATACTTTCATACTGAAAACAAATCAAATTATTTTTACTGTGTAAATTGCATTCTTAACATTCTGAGTATTTTGTAGGATCGTGCTTTAAGACAAGGGTTAAAAATGTATTTACTCTCAGAATTCATCCCCTTCTTAATATTGGGTCTTCCCATCTATATTTTTGTTAACTTTGAGATTCTTATAGAGAAAATAGTTGCGAAGCTAAAGTGGTAAGTTAACTTTAAATCCTTTAATCTTAAGGAATTCTTGAGTGCTTATAAGATTGTTTTAAAATGTAGTGTGTAAGTAAAAGAAAAACTCAGGGAGACAGGTTGCAAACAATAGAAAGATTGCATTTAAATTGAGGGTTTACTGACCTTTTTTATTCTGGGAATAAGGATTGCCAATGGCTGTCTTGAATTCAGCCAATAGGAACCCACTGCTTTCCTGGCAAGGAAATTGCACATTCTACTGAGATATCCTTCATGGCACTTGACCTTTCAAAGCTGGAGGAAGAAAAGGAAGAAGGAAAAAATGTTTTATCTTTGGGTTAGGTTAGGAAATGAATTATGAGGTAATAGGGGTAGATAATAGTCTCTCATTGAAAAAAGTGTCTTTTTTGCAATCTTGATGTAATGTACTTTTTATAAGGACATGAAATCTTAAATAAAGTTCTTGTGAAGAATTTCCAAATGTAAGTGTCCTCAGTGACTTATTTGCATTATTCACATATAATGAGTCATATTCTCTTACAAGGCTGAGCCTTGCTGCATTTTATTTTACCAAGAATGCTTTTATTGCTGCTTCTACTTATTCTCTGTTCTCAATATTCAGTCTGAGTTTCTTAAGGGACCAGTGTTACTCCCCCCACCCCCCCAATCCCTTGCCACTCTGTTATAAGTAGCAGGCCTAGGTTCTTTCTAGATTTAAAATTCTTTGATTTGTTAGGCTGCAGTTACATTTCTAAAATTTTTTTTTAATGTTTATTTATTTTTGAAGGAGAGAGAGGGACAGAGTGTGAGTTGGGGAGGGGCAGAGAGAGAGACACACACACACAGAATCTGAAGCAGGCTCCAGGCTCTGAGCTGTCAACACAGAGCCTGATGAGGGGCTCGAACTCACAGTGAGATTGTGACCTGAGCCGAAGTCAGATGCTCAACCAACTGAGCCACCCAGGCACCCCTGCAGTTACATTTCTAAACACGAGCCCACAATCTGTGAAAGGACCTGTGTCTTTTGAGAGTTGGGTAGAAAAAGTAATTGGATATTTAATTATGTAAATACTCTGAGCTGATTAGATCACTCCAAGAAATTGCTGTGAGGCAGCTAGGAAATCTAATGTTATTTGAAATGAAAAAATATAATTTAAAAAGTATGTGAATTTAAATTTTGTTAGCTAGTTTAAGAATCTCTGGTTGACTCTTAGTTTTTTTGTTGTTGTTGTTTTTTTAATTTTTTTTTTAACATTTATTTTTGAGACAGAGAGAGACAGAGCATGAACGGGGGAGGGTCAGAGAGAGGGAGACACAGAATCCGAAACAGGCTCCAGGCTCCAAGCTGTCAGCACAGAGCCCAATGCGGGGCTCAAACTCATGGACTGCGAGATCATGACCTGAGCCGAAGCAGCCGCTCAAACGACTGAACCACCCAGGCGCCCCTTAGCTCTTAGTTTAAAACAAGTTTCAAACTCTTCCTCAGAGGCCTCAAGAGTTTTTTGGAGGATCACTGAATGGGACAGTGCCACTAGTAAGAACTTGAGCCCCCCTCTGTTGGATCTACTTTTATCCAGTTTTAATTATTTAAAATATAAGTAAAGTACTGAAATTAGTGTTTAGCCCCTTTTTAACTTTTTAATTATGGAATAATTGATTAGTAGGTTGAACATATTTAAAGTATACAATTTGGTAAGTTTTGATGCACCTATACCTGTGAAACCATCACCACAATCAAAATAATAAACATATCAATCTCTCTCCAAAGCTTCTCTCTTTGCTCTTGGTAATTTACCCAGCCCCTTGCCACCCCTAAGCAACAACTGATCTGTTCTCTGTCATTATAGACTTGTTTGCATTTTATGGGATTTCATGTAAATGGAATCATGAAATTAATTTTAAAAAGTTGTTCTCTTTTTTTGTCTGGCCTCTTTCACCATAATTGTTTTGAGATTTTTGCATGTTGCATTTATTAATAGTTCATTCCTTTCTATTGCTGTGTAGTATTCCATTGTATGAATATACCACAATTTGTTTATCCATTCACCTAGTGATGGAGATTTTAGTTATTTTCCAGTTTTTTACTACTACAAATAAAACTGCTATAAACATTCATGTTCAGACTGTTATGTGGACATACCTGGTATCTTGTGTCTTGAAAACTGTTGTTTCATGTATTTTGTCTGTTCTTTGTTTTGTTTTGGTTCTGGTTGGTACAGGTGGAAGGGTAAATTTGGTTTCTGTTACTCCATCCTGGTTAAAAGTGGAAGTTTAGAAGTATTAAGTCTGAAAATGTGTAGGGTTCTTAGGTTGTCTTTTTATTATTTTTTTAAATTATTTTTTTCTAATTTTACTGCATTGTAGTCAGAACATGTTTTTTGGTATCAGGTCTTTGGAAATTGTTGTTTCTTTGTCACTTTTTATGTGATGAAATTTATACATATTCCACAAGTTGTTTTAAAAAAAAAAGCCTGATCTCTATTTGATATATATGGCTATTATACTTTTTTTAATACATATAATTTATTGTCAAGTTGGCTAACATAGGGTGTGTACAGCGTGCTCTTGGTTTTGGGGGTAGATTCCCATGATTCATCGCTTACATACAACACCTAGTGCTCATCCCAACAAGTGCCCTCCTCAATGGCCATCATCCATTTTCCCCTCTCCCCTGGCCCCCCATCAACCCTCAGTTTGTTGTCTGTATTTAGGAGTCTCTTATGGTTTGCCTCCCTCCCTCTCTGTAACTATATATTTTTTCCCTTCCCTTCCCCCATGGTCTTCTATTTAGTTTCTCAAGATCCACATATGAGTGAAAACATATGATACCTGTCTTTCTCTGACTTATGTCACTTAACATGATACCCTCCAGTTCCATCCACATTGCTGCAAATGGCAGGATTTCATTCTTGCTCGTTGCCAAGTAGTATTCCATTGTATATATAAACCACATCTTCTTCATCCATTCATTAGTTGATGGACATTCTGGCTCTTTCCATAATTTGGCTATTGTTGCAAGTGCTGCTATAAACATTGGGGTACATGTGTCCCTATGAATCATCATTCCTGTGTCCTTTGGATAAATCCCTAGGCGTGCTATTGAAGGGTTGTAGGGTAGTTCAATTTTTAATTTTTGAGGAACCTCCACATTGTTTTCCAGAGCAGCTGTACCAGTTTGCATTCCCCACACAGTGCAAGAGGGTTCCCGTTTCTCCACATCTTCACCAGCATCTATTGTTTCCTGAGTTGTTAATTTTAGCTACTCTGACCAGTGTGAGGTGGTATCTCAGTGTGGTTTTGATTTGTATTGCCCTAATGATGAATGACATTGATCATCATTTCATGTGTCTGTTGGCCATCTGGATGTCTTCTTTGGAAAGTGTCTATTCATGTCTTCTGCCCATTTCTTCACTGGATTATTTGTTTTTCGAGGGTTGAGTTAAGTAAGTTGTTTATAGATTTTTGATACTAACCCTTTATCTGATATGTCATTTGCATATATCTTTTCCCATTGTGTGGGTTGCCTTTTAGTTTTGTTGATGGTTTCCTTTGCAGTGCAGAAGCTTTTTATCTTCATGAGGTCTCAATAGTTCATTTTTGCTTTTAATTCCCTTGCTTTTGGAGACATGTTGAGCAAGAAATTGCTGTGGCTGAGGTCAAAGAGGTTATTACCTGTTTTCTCCTCTAGGGTTTTGATGGTTTCCTGTCTCACATTCAGGTCTTTCATCCATTTTGAGTTTATTTTTGTGTATGGTGTAAGAAAGTGGTCTAGGTTCATTCTTGTGCATGTTGCTGTCCAGTTCTCCCAGCACCATTTGCTAAAGAGACTGTCTTTTTTCCATTGGATACTCTTTTTGCTTTGTCAAAGATTAGTTGGCCATACATTTGTGAGTCCAATTCTGGGTTTTCTGTTCAATTCCATTGATCTATGTGTCTGTTTTTGTGCCAGTACCATACTGTCTTGATGATTACAGCTTTGTAGTAGAAGCTAAAGTCCTGGGTTGTGATGCTTCCTGCTTTGGTTTTCTTTTTCAACATTACTTTGGCTATTCAGGGTATTTTGTGGTTCCATACAAATTTTAGGATTGCTTGTTCTAGCTTCGAGAAGAATGCTGGTGCCATTTTGATTGGGGTTGCATTGAATGTGTAGATTGCTTTGGGTAGTATTGACATTTTAACAATGCTTATTCTTCCAACCCATGAGCACAGAATGTTTTTCCATTTCTTTGTGTCTTCTTCAGTTTCCTTCATAAATTTTCTATAGTTTTCAGCATACAGATCTTTGACATCTTTGGTTAGGTTTATTCCTAGGTATTTTATGGTTCTTCGTGCAATTGTAAATGAGATCGATTTCTTGATTTCTTTTTCTTTTGCTTCATTGTTGGTGTATAAGAAAGGCAACCGATTTCTGTACATTGATTTTATATCAATGTACATTGATTTTATATCAATGTACATTGATTTTATATCAATGTACATTGATTTTATATCAATGTACATTGATTTTATGTATTTGAATTTGATTTTTCTGTACATTGATTTTATGTATTTGACTTTGATTTTATGTATGTGACTTTGCTGAATTCATGTATCAGTTCTAGCAGGTTTTTGGTGGAGTCATTCAGATTTTCCATGTAGAGTATCATGTCATCTGTGAAAGTGAAAGTTTGACTTCATCTTTGCCAATTTGGATACCTTTTATTTCATTTTTCTGTCTGATTGCTGATGCTAGAACTTCTAACACCATGTTAAAAAACGGTGAGAGTGGACATCCCTGTTGTATTCCTCATCACAGGGGGAAAGCTCTTAGTTTTTCCTCATTGAGGATGATATTAGCTGTGGGCTTTTAATATATGGCTTTTATGATTTTAAGGTATGTTCCCTGTATCCAGATTTTCTTGAGGGTTTTTATTAAAAAAGGATGCTGTATTTTGTCAAGTGCTTTTTCTGCATCTATTGACAGGATCATGTGGTTTGTATCCTTTCTTCTATTGTGATGTATCACATGGATTGATTTGCAGATATTGAACCAGCCCTGCAGCCCAGAATGAATCCCACTTGATCATGGTGAATAATTCTTTTAATATACTGTTGAATTTGATTTGCTAGTATCTTGTTGAGAATTTTTACATCCATGTGCATCAGGGATATTCGCCTGTAATTCTTTTTTGTGGGGTCTCTGTCTGGTTTGAGAGCCAAGGTAATGCTAGCTTCATAGAATGAGTCCAGAAGCTTTCCTTCCATTTCTATTTTTTACAACAGTTTGAGAAGGATAGGTATTAACTCTGCTTTAAATGTCTGGTAGAATACCCCTGGGAAGCCATCTGGCCCAGGACTCTTACTTGTTGGGAGATTTTTTTTTTTTTTAATGTTTGTTTATTTTTGAGAGAGACAGAGCATGAGCAGGGGAGGGGCAGAGAGAGGAGGAGACACAGAGTCCAAAGCAGGCTCCAGGCTCTGAGCTGTCAGCACAGAGCCCAACATGGGGCTGGAACTCAATATGAGATCTGTGACCTGAGCTGAAGTGAGAAGCTTAACTGAGTGAGTCACCCAGGTGCCCCTCTTGGGAGATTTTTGATAATTGATTCAATTTCTTCTCTAGTTATGAGTCTGTTCAATTTTTTTTTTTTAATTTCTTCCTGTTTGAGTTTTGGTAGTGTGTGGTTGTCTAGGAATTTGTCCATTTCTTCCAGGTTGTCCTGTTTGTTGGCATATAATTTTTTATAGTATTCTCTGATAATTGTTTGTATTTCTGAGGGATTGGTTGGGATGTGCCCAGTTTCATTCATGATTTTATGTATTTGGGTCCTCCTTTTTTCTTTTTGAAAAGTCTGCCTAGGGGGTTATCAATTTGTTTATTTTTCCAAAAAACCAGGTCTTACTTTCATTGATCTGTTCTACTGGGTGTTTTGTTTTGTTTTGTTTTTGGATTCTGTATTGTTTATTTATCTAAATATCTAGATATTTATCTAAATATCTAAATATCTAGATTATTTATCTAATCTTTATTATTTCTCTTCTTCTGCTGGCCTTGGGGTTTATTTACTGTTTTGCTTCTAGGTCCTTTAGGTGTGCTGTTAGATTTTCTATTTGGGATTTTTCCTGTTTGAGATAGGCCTGGATTGCAATGTATTTTCCTCTTAGGACTGACTTTGCTGTGTGCCAAAGGGTTTGGACTGTCATGTTTTCATTTTCATTTACTTCCACATATTTTTTAAATTTCTTCTTTAATTGCCTGGTTGACCCATTCATTCTTTAGTCGGATGTTCTTTAACCTCCATGCATTTGGAGGTTTTCCAAACTTTTTCAAGTTTCATAGCATTGTTATCTGAAAGTGTGCATGATATAATCTTAATCCTATTATATTTATTGAGGGCTGTTTTGTGACCCAGTATGTGATCTGTCTTGGAGAATGTTCCATGTGCACTCAAGAAGAATGTGTATTCTGCTGCTTTGGATGAAAAGTTCTGAATATATCTGTCAAGTCCATCTGGTCCAGTATATCATTCACGGCCATTGTTTCTTTACTGATTTTCTGCTTAGATGATTTGTCCATTGTTGTAAGTGGAGTATTAAAGTCCCCTGCAATTACCAATTCTTATCAATAAGATTGCTTATGTTTGTGATTGATTTATATATTTGGGTGCTTCCAAATTAGGTACATAAACATTTATAATTGTTAGCTCTTCTTGATGCATAGATTTTAGTTTAAAATCTAGTTTGTCTGGGGCGCCTGGGTGGCGCAGTCGGTTAAGCGTCCGGCTTCAGCCAGGTCACGATCTCGCGGTCCGGGAGTTCGAGCCCCGCGTCGGGCTCTGGGCTGATGGCTCGGAGCCTGGAGCCTGTTTCTGATTCTGTGTCTCCCTCTCTCTCTGCCCCTCCCCCGTTCATGCTCTGTCTCTCTCTGTCCCAAAAATAAATAAACGTTGAAAAAAAAATTTTTTAAATCTAGTTTGTCTGATATAAGTATGGCTACTCCAGCTTTCTTTTGACTTCAGTAGCATGATAGATGGTTCTCCATCCCCTCACTTTCAATCTGAAGGTGTCCTCAGGTCTAAAATGGGTCTTTTGTAGACAGCAAATAGATGTCTTGTTTTTTTAATCCATTCTGATACCCTATGTCTTTTGATTGGAGCATTTAGTCCATTTACATTCAGTGTTATTATTGAAAGATATGGATTTAGGGTCATTGTGTTGTCTGTAGGTTTCATGCTTGTAGTGATGTCCCTGGTCCTTTGTGGTCTTTGCTACCTTCCACTCACAGAGCCCCCTTAGGATCTCTTGTAGGGCCCATTTAGTGGTCATGAACTCCTTCAGTTTTTGTTGCTGAGAAAACCTTTATCTCTCCTTCTATTCTGAATGACAGCCTTATTGCATAAAGGATTCTTGGCTGCATATTTTTCCTATTCAGCACTTTGAATATTTCCTGCCACCCTATTCTGGCCTGCCAAATTTCAGTGGACAGATCTGCTACTACCCTTATGTGTCTACCCTTGTAGGTTAAGGCCCATTTGTCCCTAGCTGCTTTCAGAATTCTCTCTTTAACTTTGTATTTTGCCAATTTCACAATGATATGTCATGGAGAAGACCTATTCCTGTTATGTCTGAAGGGAGTTCTCTGTGCCTCCTAGATTTGAATGTCTGCTTTCTTCCCCGGATTGGGGAAGTTCACTGTTACAATTTGTTCAAGTAAACCTTCTGCCCCTTTCCTCTCTTCTTCTTCTTCTGGAACTCTTGTGATACGGATATTATTACGTTTCATTGAATCACTTAGCTCTCTAATTCTCACTTATGATCTAGAATTTTTTTTTTAATTTTTAATGTTTATTTTCGAGAGAGAGAGAGAGAGAGCAAGGTAGGGACAGAGAGAGATGGAGACACAGAATCCAAAGCAGGCTCCATGCTCTGAGCTGTCAGCACAGAGTCCAGTGTGGGCCTCGAACTCACACCATGAGATCATGACCTGAGCTGAAGTTGGGACACCCAACCAACTGAGCCACACAGGCACCCCTAGAATTTTTTTTATCTCTTTTTCTCAGCTTCATGTGTTTCCATAATTTTACCTTCTATTTCACTTATTCTCCCCTCTGCCTCTTGAATTTTCACTGTCACCACATCTAGTTTATTTTGTACCTCATTTATAGCATTTTTTAATTCATCATGACTAGTTTTTAGTTCCTTGATCTCTGCAGCAATAGATTCTCTGCTGTATTGTAAGCTTTTTTTCAAGCCCAGTGATGAATCTTATGGCTATTATTCTAAATTCTTGATCAGATATATTCTTTGTATCTGTTTTGAGCAATTCTTTAGCTGTCATTTCTTCCTGGAATTTCTTCTGTGGAGAATTGCTCCATTTCATCATTTTGGATAGTTTTCTGTCCCTTATGTGTTTTAAAAGTTTATTAGGTGTCCTGCACCTGCGAGCACTACTATATTAAAGGGGGGGTCATACACTGTCCAGGGCCTGGTCCTTCAGGAGGTGTTTTTTGGAGTGTGTTACATGTGCTCTGTTGTTGTGACTCTGGTTGCTTTATCTCCCTAGTTATAGGCATGGTTTGGACCTTCCACCAGGTGTGCTTTGATATGTTCATTGAAGTAACCCTGGAAAAAAAATTTTTTTAAAAGGGGGCATGGTAGTGGAAGAGGCCTGATCCCATACAAAGAGAGAAATGATGGGGCGAGGAAAAAGACAAGAAAATTGGCCAGGCAGAGAAACTATATGGCTTAATCCAGAGAGAAAGAGGAAAGTAAAGAAGATCTAGAACAGGTGTAAAGAGAATAGATTAAATTTTGCCTGCTTAAACAAACCAACGACCAGAATGACCAGACTAGAGGAGGGAAGAAACAAGGAGAAAAGGAAGAAAAAAAAAATTATATATATATATATATATATATATGTATATATATATATATATGATTATATTTTTATGTGTGTATGTGTATATATACATATATGCATACATATATATGTATACATATATGCATATATAATAAGAATTGTCCAAGAATTAAATCCGAAAATGCCAAACTGCCAGTGCCTTGGAACCTGTGGCAGCCCTGGTCTAGAGGAGGGGCTGTCTGGTGTGGTCAGCCTCAATCTTGCTCCAGTAGATACACAGTTACCAGGTGTGAGGGGCGTGGTTTGGTATAGGTGGGTCCCGCCTACATTGTGGCCCCTTGTCCCTTCCCTGAAAGCCCTACCTTATTGGTGATGGGGAGAAAATGGTGACACCCCAGTCTTTGCTCCCCCGACCAGGTGTCCCAAACCACTTTGTTCAAGTCATCCGCACAGTGCTGCTTGGGCTTGAGAGGGCTGCCCAGCCGCGCCCCCACTCCCCTGCTCGGCCCCACCGCACCTCCCTGGCGCTTGTCTGGGATTCAAAGCCCAGTGTGTTAAAAGGAACCCAATCCGTGCTCTCCCGTACTGGGGAAATGCTGCTTCACCCTGTCGATAAAGGGTCTCTGCCCGGCCGTGCAGGCAGGGATCTTCGTCCTTGGAACAACTATATACCTTCTTCCCACAGCACTCAGGGGAGAGGATCGCTTTCTCCCACTGTGGACTGCGCCTCTGAACTAGTTATCGAGGCTGGGGCTGGCTCCCCTCCTCCCCAGGTATGCAAACAGGGCAGCCAGACCCAGTCTGGAGAGAGTCCCGCAGTTAGAAATTGGATCTTTCTCCATTTTTTTCTGATCCCCAGTCTGTGCTTTTTCTCTCCCCCAAATACAATCCTACACTTCCAAAGCCTCTCTTCCTCTTCCTTTTGTCTCTCTGCAGAAGGGGATCCCTCCCTTCCATGCCTATGCCACCCATTTTATCTCTCCCAGTTCGCAGTCCCACACCTGTGGCCTACCAGGTTGTCCCCAGGGCCCTCGGTGAGGTCTCTGTCACTTTGCAGCCCGGACTCTTGGAATTCCAAGTCCTGTGGCCTCAACACTGCTGTGCTTGAGGGACGAGGGAACTTTGGGTCCCCCTACTTAATCCTTAAGAGTAAACTCGAGTGTGCTAGCCACTGAGGTCCAACCTGGGTACAAGGTCAGCTGACCTTCAGCTCTCCTGCTCCTGTATCCATGCCAGCGAAGCAGGAAAACTGAGTAACCCCCCAGCTATTATACTGTTTAAATCTACTTCATTTCTATCAATTTTTTTCTTACCTGCTTGATTTGTTAGTTTATGGGAGATAGTGAAATTTCTCTGTGGATTTGTCAAAAATTTATATCTATGTATCTATATCTATCTATCTATCTATATTTTTTTAATGTTTTATTTTAGAGAGAGCGTGCACAAGCAGAGAGAGGGGCAGAGGGCCTGGGAGACAGAATCTGAAGCAGCCTTCAGGCTCTGAGCTGTCAGCACAGAGCCCAACACAAGGCTCAAACCCATTGAAATGTGAGATCATGACCTGAGCTGGAGTTGGACACTCACTGACTAACTGATGCCACCCAGGCATCCCTGTTTTGTATATTTCAAGTCTATGTACATGTACTTATAAATTCATGGTTGGTAATATCTTCTCAATATCTCTATTGCTACTCATTCATTTCACTTTGAATACAGTTTTGTCCTTTTTTTAAAAACTTTTTTTAATTTTCATTTATTTTTGAGAGACAGAGCACAAGCAGGGAAGAGTGGGAGAGAGGGAGACACAGAATCCAAAGCAGGCTCCAGGCTCCGAGCTGTTAGCACAGAGCCTGATGCGGGGCTCGAACTCAAGAACTTCAAGATCATGACCTGAGTGGAAGTCGGATGCTCAACCAACTGAGCCACTCAGGCACCCCCAGTTTTGTCCTTTTAATTAACAGTTGCTGGATATTTCTTTTCCTTTTTTTTTTTCATTTATTTACTGATCTTTTTTATTGTAAAGTAGAATACATGCTAAAAGTGGTATAAACCATAGTGTCAAGTATAATGAATGATAAAAAATAGAGTATCACCAGCATTCCAAAATGCTCCCCCGCCCCCACTGTATGTCCTTTCTCCCAATGGGTAATCATTAGTCTGACTTATGTTTGCCACTTCCTTGTTTTTTTATAGTTTTGCCATTTTTGTGTGTATGCCTAAACCAGATAGTTGAGTTTTACCTATTTTTCAATTGTATAAAATTGCTGAATCATGTCATATATATTATTTTTAATATTTGTTCTTTGCTTCAATATTATTTTTGTACTATTGGTCCATGTTGTTGTCTGTTGGTCCAGTTTATTTATTTTCATTGCTATTTGATATTCCTCTATGAAAATTATACAGTCCATTTTTTTCTACTGGAAATTGATATTTGGGTTGTTTATTGTTCTTGTCTATTGTAAATTGGTGCTATGAACATTCTTGTATAGGCATCCTTGTACACTTGTGTACAATATCTAAGAAGTAAAATGGCTGGGCCCTGGGGAAAAACACTTCTGTACACAGCCACAAAGGCTGTGTTCTGTACAATTAGAGGTGATATCATTCCTGTAGGTAATGATGTCAGTGGAGCCTTGAGGGTTGTACATTGTAGCAACTTTGACAGGGAATGCTTACCTTCAACTCTAGAAGAAAATGACAAAATGCCAAAGTATTTTCCACAGCGGTTGTACCAGAGTATACTCCGAGCATCAGTGTATGAGAGTTCTCAAATTTCCACATCTTGACCAGTTGTTGTTGGTAAGTCAGATTTTTAATTTTTTGCCATTGTATAGAGTTATTATTGTGGTTGTAATGTTTATTTCTGTGATTACTAATTAAGTTAGGCATTTTTTCCTTTGTTTATTGACCATTTGTATTTCTTTTACAAGTGCTTATATATGTACTTTGTTCATTTTTTCTGTTGGACTACCTGTGTTTTCATATTGATTTGTAAGAGTTAGATATTTTGGACATGAGCCACTTGATAGTTAAATGTGTAGTAAATGGCTTCTACCATTCTGTATTCTCTTTCCATTTTCCTATACAATTGACCCTTGAACAGCATGGGGGACTGGGGGTGTTACCCTGCCCCTCATGCAGTCAAAAATCCGTGTATAACTTTTGATTCCTCAAGAATTTAACTACTAATAGCCTAGTGTTGACCAGAAGGAAGGTTTACTAATAATGTAAGCAATTAACACATATTTAATGTTATATGTATATATAGTATACAGTATTCTTACAAGAAATTAAGTTAGACAAAAGAAAATGTTATTAAGAAAACCATAAGGAAGAGAATATACATTTATAGTACTGTGCTGTATTTATAAAAAAAATAATCTGCATATTAGTAGATTGCAGATGCCATTCAAACCCATGTTCTTCAAGGGTCAAGTGTAGTTTCGTTTCATGAACTGAAGAACCCTATTTTAGTAGGGAGATGTATGGTCTTCACCTTTATAGTTCAGTGCTGTGTCTTACGGAATCTTTCTCTGGTCACAGTTGTAAGTTATTCTCCTATGTTATCTTATAGCTGTATATTTGTCTTTCACAGTGATTCTAATATACCTGGAGGTTTTGTTGTTTGTTTGTTTGTTTGTTTGTTTTGTTTTTTGTTTTTTATGGAAGTATAGTTGACACACAGTGTGAGATTAATTTCCGGGGTACAATATCGGGATACAACTATATATGTTACGCTCACCACAAGGGTAGCTGCCTTCTGTCACTATACAATGTTTTTCCAATACCATTGATTGTATTTCCTATTCTGTACCTTTTATCCCTGTGACTTACACATTCTCTAACTTGAAACCTTAACCTCCTATTCCCTTGCACCCATTTTGCCCATCCCCCCACACTCCTGCACTCTGGCAACTACCAGTTTATTCTCTATTTATGGGTCTGTTGCTTTTTTTTTTTTTTTTGTCCCTTTGTTTTTTTAGATTCCACGTCTAAGTGAAATCATATGGTATTTGTCTTCCTCTGCCTGATTTATTTCACTTAGCATAATATCCTTTAGACACAACACATCTCAAATGGCACAATCTCACCTGTTTTTATGGCTGAGTAATACTCTTTTGTGTATATATACTACATATTCTGTATCCATTTATCTATCATAGACATTTGGATTGCTGTTGTTTTGCTTTTAATAATTATAAATGCAATAAACATAGGGGTGCATATATCTTTACAAATTAGTATTTTCACCTTCTTTGGATAAACGCCCAATAGTGGATTTATTGGATCATATGGCATTTCTGTCTTTAATTTTTTGAGAAACCCCAGTGGTTGTACCAACTTACATTCCCATTAACAGTGGACGAGGGTTCCCTTTTGTCCACATCCTTACCAACACTTGTTATTTCTTTTCTCTCTGATAATCGCCATTCTGATAGCTATAAAGTAATGTCTCCTTATGGTTTTAATTTGGATTTTCCTTATGATTAATAATGTTGAACATCTTTATTTTTTAAATAATTGCTACCCAATGTGGGGCTCGAACTCATGACCCCTAAGTCAAGAGTCTCATGCTCTAATGACTGAGCCAGCCAGGCACCCCTGATTTGAGCATCCTCTGCCCATTTTTTTATTTGGATATTGTTTTGGTTGAGTTTATAGATAATTTATATATTTTGGATATTAACCCTTTATCAGATATATCATTTGCAAATATGTTCTCCCATTCAGTGGGTTGCCTTTTTGTTTTGTCCGTGGTTTCCTTTGCTGTGCAAGAATTTTTTATTTTGGGGTGCTTGGGTGGCTCAGTCAGGTGTCTGATTCTTGATCTCAGCTCGCATCTTGATGTCAGGGTCATGAAAAAAAGCTTTTGATTTTGACATATTCTCAGTAATTTAATTTTGCGTTTGTTTCCCATGCCTGAGGAAACATATCTAGAATAATGTTGTTAAATCCAAAGACAAAAAGATTACTTCCCGTATTTTCTTCTAGGACTTCGATGATTTCAGGTCTCACATTTTGGTCTTTAACCCATTTTGAGGTTTTTTTGTGTGTGTATGGTATAAGGCAGTGGTCCGGTTTCATTCTTGTGCATGTAGCTGTCCAGTTTTCCCAGCATCATTCTATATTCTAGGCTTTCATAGTGGGATTATTATGATTATAAATATATTTAGAGGTCTTTTGACCATCTTCTTTTGTTTGTTATAGTTTGTAATTTTTCTGTGCTTTTTTTTCTTATTTTTGGGGTGTTGATTTTTTTTTTCTCTTTTACTTTTTCTTGACTACTGATGTGGAAGTTTTATGGTTCAGCTCTATTGATAGTCTACTGTTACTCTATTTTACTTATTATCTTAACATTTTAAATATATACTTTGTCATTCAGGGTCCAATCAGGAAACAAACCACATTGCGTAAGTAGCTAACAGGAAAAATTTAAAACAAGAATTGCTAGTTAGTAAACGGTAGTTAACTACTAAAAGGGGATAAAAGAGGACTCTAAGGGGTAGAAAGTAGCAACTTCAGAAAGCCGGTACTACTACCCCCCAGGGATAAAGGAGAGTGAACAAGAAAGGAATTTAGAAATTTAGAAGAATGCCTTCCAACTAGGCTGAGATTGAAAACTTTGAGGAGAGGTTTGGCGGCCATAGGAAGAAGCCCACATATAGGGAAAAAAAAGAAAAAGATAAAACCAACTTGCTGGCTGGTTCTAAACCGTGAAGGCCTTGGTTATGGGGGCAGACCCCAAGGGTATGTACCAAGGGTAAAGTGTGAGGGGTGCTTAGGTGACCCAGAACAGCTTCCACACCACAACCAGCAAGCTGCCATGGAAAACAGCACTTCAGTAGCAAAAAGAAAAGCCCCTTCCTTTTGCTCCTGCCTTTCAGCGTCTCTCCAGCGCCCTCTATTGGCAAAGCCTAACAGCAACAGCCCCCCTCCCAGCCAGGCAAAAAAGCAAGTCAGTCGTGTCTCTGTGTCATCAAAGCATGGCAAAGACGGATTGATTTGGAGCTGAGAGGTGATAAGCTAGTAACTGACACAAATTTATAATTTTTTAAATATAAAACTATCTTTAATTTCCTAAATAACGACTTGAACACTTTTAACTTTCCTTTGAATCAGCCTCATATTCCTTTTTTTTTTTTTTTAGCTGTGATGACTTTTTTTTTAATATAAAATTTATTGTCAAATTGGTTTCCATACAACACCCAGTGCTCATCCCAACAGGTGCCCTCCAATGTCCATCACCTACCTTCCCCTCCCTCCCACCCACCATCAACCCTCAGTTTATTCTCAGTTTTTAAGAGTCTCTTATGGTTTGGCTTCCTCCCTAACTTTTTTTTTCCCCTTCCCCTCCCCCATGGTCTCCTGTTAAGTTTCTCAGGATCCACATAAAAGTGAAAACATACTGTATCTGTCTTTCTCTGTATGACTTATGTCACTTAGCATAACACTCTCCAGTTCCATCCACATTGCTACAAAAGGCCATATTTCATTCTTTCTCATTGCCAAGTAGTATTCCATTGTATATATAAACCACAACTTCTTTATCCATTCATCAATTGATGGGCATTTAGGCGATACATGAATTCAGCGAAGTTGCAGGATACAAAATTAATGTACAAAAATCAGTTGCATTCTTATACACTAATAATGAAGCAACAGAAAGGCAAATAAAGAAACTGATCCCATTCACAATTGCACCAAGAATCATAAAATACCTAGGAATAAATCTAACCAAAGATGTCAAAGATTTGTATGCTGAAAACTATAGAAAGTTTATGAAGGAAATTGAAGAAGATACAAAGAAATGGAAAAATATTCTGTGCTCATGGAAGAATAAGCATTGTTAAAATGTCGATACTACCCAAAGCAATCTACACACTGAATGCAATCCCAATCAAAATTGCACCAGCATTCTTCTCGAAGTTAGAACAAGCAATCCTAAAATTTGTATGGAACCACAAACGACCCTGAATAGGCAAAGTAATATTGAAGAAGAAGACCAAAGCAGGAGGCATCACAATCCCGGACTTTAGCCTCTACTACAAAGCTGTAATCAACAAGACAGCATGGTATTGGCACAAAAACAGACACATAGACTGATGGAATAGAGAATCCAGAATTGGACCCAGAAATGTATGGCCAACCAATCTTTGACAAAGCAGGAAGGAATATCCAATGGAAAAAACACAGTCTCTTCAACAAATAGTGCTCGGAGAACTGGAAAGCAACATGCTGAAGAATGGAACTAGACCACTTTCTTACACCATTTACAAAAATAAACTCAAAATGGATAAAGGACCTGAATGTGAGACAGGAAACCATCAAAACCCTAGACAAGAAAGCAGGAAAAAAACCTCTCTGACCTCAGCCACAGCAATTTCTTACCTGACGCATCTCCAAAGCCAAAGGAATTAAAAGCAAAAATGAACTATTGGGACCTCATGAAGATAAAAAGCTTCTGCACTGCAAAGGAAACAATCCACAAAACTAAAAGGCAACCCACGCAATGGGAAAAGATATATGCAAATGACATATTGGACAAAGGGCTAGTATCCAAAATCTATAAAGAGCTCACCCAACTCCACACCCGAAAAACAAATAATCCAGTGAAGAAATGGGCAGAAAACATGAATAGACACTTCTCTAAAGAAGACATCCGGATGGCCAACAGGCACATGAAAAGATGCCCAACGTCGCTCCTCATCAGGGAAATACAAATCAAAACCACACTCAGATATCACCTCACACCAGTCAGAGTGGCTAAAATGAACAAATCAGGAGACTATAGATGCTGGAGAGGATGTGGGGAAACAGGAACACTCTTGCACTGTTGGTGGGAATGCAAACTGGTGCAGCTCTGGAAAACAGTGTGGAGGTTCCCCCCAAATTAAAAATAGACCTACCCTATGACCCAGCAGTAGCACTGCTAGGAATTTATCCAAGGGATACAGGAGTGCTGATGCATAGGGGCACTTGTACCCCAATGTTTATAGCAGCACTTTCAACAATAGCCAAATCATATTCCTCTTAAAGGTTAATACCAGCATTTTAGCACCACTGTGTTTCCGAACCCAGTTTTTGCAAAAATTTTTGGTTGCTTGCTTATATTTTTTAAACAGTCAAGACTTAGTTAACCACCAATTTATGGATTTCTTTGCTCCCCATTGTTTCCCACATGCCACTTCTGAATGTTACATTTTCTTTCTTCCTGAAGTGCATCTAGTAGCCATTTTTCAGGTTGATGTTCCCTTGTGTTTCATATTTTTAAAATTCCAATTTTATCTTGTAACTTTTGCCTGGAAGCTTCTTTTAGTGGGAATTACCTGCTGTAGTGATCCCAGAGCTTCCCCGGGGTGCGAGTGGCAACCTCAGGGCCAGTTTGTGGTTGCCTGGGTCAGGGCTTCATGTGATTGCAGGTTCGAAACCAGTTTTTACATTTTCAAGGTTTGGGGGTTCCTGTACAAGTCAATTATGTGTAACCACAGATTCCATACTCCTGTAGGACCGATTCGGTGATTGTTTCCACCCAGTGCTGACAACCAGTTCCTTATTCTCATCAGCAGCCAAGGTGTTTTCTGTTACAAAACTTTTCAGGCTTCTTGCCCCTTACACAGTAACGTTGCCTTCTGTCTAGTGTGTATGCTAGAATTCTGGTTCCTGTCAATACTTAAATTCACCTTCAACTCCTGTACCCTGCTTTAGATGTCCTCTTAGACCATCATCAGGAACTTTACCTGCATTACGTCTTAATCAGCCATGTGTAAAATAAATGTTGCTGGTTTAAGTAGGGCTTTCTGTGTGTTTGGAGGAGGAAGGATAGGTTTTCACTTGTCTGCTATCTTTAAGAGGATTTTTTTTAATGTTTATTTTGGAGAGAGAGACAGGGCATGAGCCACGGAAGGGCAGAGAGAAAGGGAGACACAGAATCCAAAGCAGGCTCCAGGCTCTGAGCTGTCAGCATAGAGCCGGACGCGGGGCTTCAACTCATGAACCATGAGATCATGACCAGAGCTGAAGTCAGATGCTTAACCAACTGAGCTACCCAGGCACCCTGCACTTGTCTGCCATCTTGACCAGAAGTTAAGGTTGCTAATATGCAGGCTATGACACATGATACATTCCCTTATACTTCTCTAGTGCTTTACCATTTTCAAGGCCCGTGTATTTAATGAACATTTGAATGCCATTATGAGGTAGACAGCACAGGCAGGTATCATTTGCTCCGTTTTGTTATGAGAATTTGTCATTCAAAATAGAAATCTTAGCAGAAACAAATGTTATGCATCTGCCATGTACTTAGCATAGTCTTGGATGAGGGGGGTTGAAAAACCAGAGTAAGTTCAATTGGGTGGACAATAAACAAACATTAAATACCAAACACAATATAAGTAGTTGCTTAGTATGTGACCTTCATAGGTTTCTAATAAACTATTTTTTTAAATGTTTATTCATTTTTGAGAGACAAAGAGAGCATGAGTGGGGGAGGGGCAGAAAGAGAGGGAGACACAGAATCCGAAGCAGGCTCCAGGCTCTGAGCTGTCAACACAGAGCCCAACGCGAGGCTTGAACTCACTGTGAGATCATGACCTAAGCCAAAGTCATCCGCTTAACTGAGCCACCCAGGTGCCCCTCTAATAAACATTTTTAAAAATTAAATGTTATAGGCAGGGAATTGTTAAAATTAAAAATAGTATTGACAGTAAATGATGTAGGAGGTGGGGAGAGGCCATTTCACTGTGGACTGGCATAACAGAGGAGGTAGGTTCTGAGACAGGCTTTTAAGAAAATAGGATTTAAGTAGGCAGGATATGTAGACTATTCTGGAAAAGAGCATATGCATATGAATAGAGAGTAGCAAAAGACTGGGGACCAGATTGTTAGGTCTAAAGGGCAAATTAAGCAGTGGGTTTTACTCTTGTAGAAAACAGGAAATCATAATTTATAAGACAGTAACATGACAAAAACTTTAGGATGTTACCATTCTTCAGAAAAAGCGTAGTGCAGGCAGTGGGGGAGGGAGACCAGGAAACTGATGTCAGGGGTGTTGCCTGAGTAAGAGAAAAGATAATGTGGGCTCCCCAGGAACTCGAGGATAACATCAGAGAGGACAAGAATATTTGGTTTTATTAAGTTTGAAATGCAAAAGGGGCACTTGTTTAAATGGGCAGTTTACATACTTTTTGCTTCTAAAGTTATTTAAGTGAACCAGCCATGTCTTAGGTGGAACAGAATTGCCAAACCATGTGAGAGAGATACAGAGGCTCCTTTTCCCCTCTGGCACCAACACTCCACAGCAGTCTCTAGTGCCCTGCCCTCAGAGAGCAGATGTAGAGGCAAGTTTGGGATTTGGTTTGCTTTTTCCTATGGAAGTGATGCCTCCTGCTGGAGTTTGGTCCTGGGCCATCCCACGCTGGAGTATTGAACTGAGGGTATTTAGGTATACCACTATAACATTATGGTCATCGGAAAAGTACATTTCAGTTCTAAAGTAGATACAGGGACAAATTTCCAGGCAGCACAGTACCAGAGGTGGCAGTCAGAAGGGCACAGGTAGTGTTGGCTTTTGGCACTTTTGGTGTGGGTCCCTTTTTATTCCTATAAAAGAAGCCTCTTCAGTCAGTCGCTTCCCAGGAATATTGGTAGCTGCTCCAGGAACAGACCTCCTTTTCCCCCTATGCCTGAGACAGGACCCTTTTGACGAGTCCCAAGTTGTATGTAATTACCCACACACAAAAAAAATCACCACTGAGATTCCTAATAATTTATTAGGCACGAATACCTCATTTCTTTTTGGATTTGAACAATTAAATCCAACTGAGAGAGTAGTTCTTGCTTTTGCGTATGTTGACCTCTTCCTAGTATTATCCAGTCATGCACTTAAATTTCACACGAAAATGTATGTATATATTTTCACAAGGCTGTTCGGATTTAAATTACAAAATATACATATGTACACATTTTAATATAAAGCTGGTAAGGGTGCTCATCAACTTCGGGGCTGTCCGTCTGGAGTCAGCTCATACCTGTAAGACAGTCAGGTTGGACTTGCATTAGTATGAGAGCGTGCTGTGGTGGCAGTGGCAGAAAGGCAGCCTTGTCTAGCCTGCCTGGGCCCCTGTGGGACAGCAGAACCCATCTCTGTAAGGAGACCAGGCAGGGTTAAGGTGAGAACTTAAAGAGGTCTGTTGGGCAAGTGAGATCTGCAAGCAGGGAAAGCCTGAAGTACAAATCTAATCTGTCTCTCTCCTTGATAAGCAAAGAAGCTGACATGTCCTGAAAAGGGAAGAACTTTGGAGAGAATATGCACAACTGTCTGAGACGGTGTCTTGAGTACCAGATTAATGTGATAAAATGAAAGGGCTCACTTACCAATGTGAGAAGCCCATAATCAGATCCTCTTTTGATAAGTCGATCAGTACCTAAACAAACACAAGTAATCAGTTTCCTTCCAAAAATTGCATCGAGTGGAAACCTATTGGCACAAACGGAATTGATCATAAAAAGGGCTTCCTTGGGCTTCAGTTTTGAGCAGGGGCTCTTTTTCCCTTGGCTCTCAACATTGTACTGTCCTTCTCGAGAGGTTCTGACAATGACCTCAGTGTCCTGAGAAGAGGTCAACTGCTCTTTGGAGTTAAACCTCAGAATTTACATGGGGCACCTGGGTGGCTCAGTCAGTTAAGCATCCAACTCTAGATTTGGGGTCAGGTCATGATCTTGCAGTTTGTGAGTTCAGGCCCTGCATTGGGCTCCATGCTGGCAGTGTGGAGCCTAGCTGGGATTCTCTCTCTCTTAAATAAAACTTTGAAAAAAGAATTTATCAATATTACTGAACGGGAGAACAACTTGCCTTTACTCATGAACTGATCATAATTTTAAGCAAGACACCATAGTTGCCTCAACTGTAAAAGTTAGGATATTACCTCCATCATAGAAGTGGGCTTTTCAAAACATGATTATAAGATGTTTATTGAAATACAGCTGCAAAGTATTAACAAACATCCTTCTTTTTTGTGTCTCCTTGGCATCTTCCTAAAGATTATATTTACTGTACTTTTACTTTAAGTAAAATCTCATCTCCGCAAAAATCTTGACGTAATGAGACCCAAGCCTTCACAGGATGCTGTATTTATCAAAACAATACTTAATACATGTTCAGATACTTGTGCAATGATGAATTTAGATAGATTCTCCAGCTTGTTAAAAGCGTTGATCATATTTACACATCTAATACTTTTAGAAACATTATACACACATACATAAACACACACAAAATAAAAATAACCTTCTAATGAGGCTCTCCCCTCCTTGAACCCAGGTCTAATAACCAGATGATCCAATCAGAATTTCTGCAAGGGTGTTCCACCAATGAACAGTTAGAGTGCGGGGGGGGGGGGGGGGTAGGGGGGCGCTGTGGGGAACAGAGTATCAGGAGTCCCTCTTGTACTTACTTTTCCCAGTTCCTTCCTTCTGTGTGAGCCAAGTGGCCTACTGTTTTTCACTGCGACATCTAGTGACCTCTTCTTTACTTCTTCCATGGGAACAAAAAATTCAAATCTTAAAGAAGCAAAAAGTCAAAGTGAGATTTACATATTTTAATCATTTTTGTTTGATCTATTTTCCTACTTTTGAAACCGAAGACTATTCAGGGGAGCATCCAGAACAGTGTTGGTTCATAACAGATATTCAGTGCATCATTATGACATAATCACTGTCATGTGCTAATCAAAAGCCCTGGAAGCATCAAGAGGCTGTTTGCCTCTCTGGGAAGTGCCTTGGACTACTGTGCTTTGGGATTTGCTTCGGACTTTCTCTGAGCTTGCCCTGTCTCTCTTTACCTGCCCCTTCTCTCTCAGCAGTGCCTGTTCATAGGCCCACCTCAACCCTGTTTTTTCTGACCAGCTAAGGACTAGGATGCTAAATACTTAGGTCTCTTGGAGTTTCATGAAAAATAGTGGCCTGCCTTTCTTCTGTCTGTGGAGCAAGGCAGAGGAATCTTTTTGTATAAGCTTTGTCATGTACTCACAGAAGGTTACTGGCCTCCTTACTTGTAGATATTTTTTTTTTATTTTTTTATTTTTTTGAGGTAAAGTAACATTAGTTTCACGTGTATAACATGATTTTATATGTGTATATATTGCAAAATGATCACAAGTCAACATCCATCACTACACAGTTAATAATCTGTTTTCTCATGGTGAGAACTTTAAAGATCCATTCTCCTAGCTACTTTCTAAAATGTAATATAGCATTATTAAATATGGTCACCATGCTGTACATAATATCCCCATGACTTCATTTTATAAGTGGAAATTTGTTCCTTTTGACCCCCTTCACCCATCTCCACCCTACCACCCCCTGCCACCTACCACCAATCTCTGTATCAACGAGCTTGGCAGTTTTTGGGTTTTTGGTATCTTTTATGGATTTTTTTTGTTTTGTTTTAGATTCCACATGTAAGTGAGATCATTCAATAAGAATCTTTGACTTATTTCAGTTAGCATAACACCCTCTTGGTCCATCCATGTTTTCACAAATGGCAAGATTTCATTTTTTTTTTAGGCAGAATATTTCATTGTATGTGTATGTACACACATACATACACATCTTCTTTATCCATTCATCCACCATTGGACACTTAGGTTGCTTCCATGTCTTGGCTATTGTAAACAGTGTTGTAGTGGACATGAGGGTAGTGGACATGTTTTTGAATTAGTATTTTCATTTTCTTTGGCTAAAGACCTAGAAGTAGAATTGCTGGGTTGTAGGGTAGTTCTATTTTCAATTTTTTGAGGAACCTCCATATTGTTTTCCACAGTGGCTGCACCAGTTTGCATTCCCACCAACAGTGCACAAGGGTTCCTCTTTCTTCACATCTTTGCCAACTCTTGGTAATAGTCATTCTAACAGGTATAAGGTGATATCTCATTGTTTTGATTCGCATTTCTCTGAGGATTAATGATATGGAGCACCTTTTTATGTATCTTTTGGTCATCTGTGTATCTTCTTTGGAAAAATGTTGAGGTTCTCTGCCTATTTTTAAATCAGACTTTTTGGGTTTTTTGCTATTGTAGGAGTTCTTTGTATATTTTGAATATTAACACCTCATCAGATAAATGGTTTGTAAATATTTTCTCCCATTCAGTAGGTTGCCTCTTCGTTTTGTTGACCATTTCCTTTGCTGTGCAAAAACTTTTCAGTTTGATGTAGTTGCACTTAATTTTGTTTTTGTTGCCTTTGCTTTTGGTGTCAAATGCAAAAAATGATAACCAAGACCAGTGTCAGGGAGTTTATTGCCTATATTTTCTTCTAGGAGTTTCATGGCTTCAGGTCCTACATTACATTGTCTTTAACCCATATTAAGTTTACTTTTGTGTATGATGTGAGATTGTGGCCCAGTTTCATTCATTTACATGTGGCTGTCCAGTTTTCCCAACACCGTTTACTGAAGAAACAGTCCTTTCCTCATTGTATAAGTTGTATTAATTGACATTGTCATAAGTTAGTCAACTATCTAGATGTGGATTTGTTTCTGAGCTGTTTTGTTCCATTAATCTTTGTGTCTGTTTTTTACGCCAATACCATACTGTTTGATTACCATAGCGTTGTAATAGAGTTTGAAATCAAAGTAGTATAATGCCTCCAGCTTTGTTCTTTCTTAAGATTGCTTTGGTTTCTCGTGGCTCCATACCAATTTTAGGATTATCTGTTTTATTCCTGTGAAAAAAAGGCATTGGAATTTTGAAAGGATTGCATTAAATCTATAGATTGCTTTGGGTAGTATGGACATTTTAACATTAATTGTTCCATTCCTTGAGCAGGAACTATCTTTGTGTTGTGTTCAGTGTTTTTCATTAATGTCTTAGATTTTTCAATGCACTCATCTTTTACCTCTTTGGTTACATTTATTCCTAGGTGTTTTATTCTTTTTGATCCAGCTGTCAATGGGACTGTTAATTTCTCTGATAATTCATTATTAGTGTACAGAAATGTACTGAATTTGTTGAATAGTTCTAATGGTTTTTTAGTGGAGTCTTTAGGGTTTTCTATAATGTTACGTCATCTGTAAATAGTGACACTTTTACTTCTTCCTTTTCCATTTGGATACCTTTTGTTTTTCTTGCCTAATTGCTCTGACTAGGACTTCCAATACTAAAAAAGTGGCAAGAGCGGCCATCCTGTCTTGTCCCTGACCTTAGAGAAAAAGCTTTCAGCTTCTCACTGCTGAGTATGATGTTAGTTGTGCGTTTGTCATCTATGGCCTTTATTATGTTGAGCTACATTGCCTCTATACCTACTCCGTTGACAGACTTTTTTTTCCTTAATGTTTTTTGAGAGCAAGCGAGGGAGGGAGGGGCAGAGAGAATCCCAAGCAGGCTACATGCTGTCAGCGCAGAGCCCAATCTCACAAACCATGAGATCAAGACCCAAGCTGAAATCAAGAGTTAAACACTTAACCAACTAAGCAACCAAGGCACCCTGAATTTTGTCACATGTTTTATCTGCATCTGTTGAGATGAACATATGATTTTTGTTAATGTGATGATTCACATTGATTGATTTGCAGATGGATGTTGAATCATCCTTGAATTCTGGGATTCCCACTTGATCATGGTGTGCCATCTTTTTAATATATTGTTGAATTCAGCGTTGTTTTTTAAGAGAGAATGTTATCTTTTTTATTAAACATTTAAGAGAATGTTACCTTTTTTATTAAAAAAAATTTTTTAATGTTAGAGAGAGAGAGAGAGAGAGAGAGAGGCATTCAGAGTTGTTTATGTTTGCTTTTGAGACAGAGAGAGAGAGAGAGAGACAGAGTGTGAGTGGGAGAGGGGCAGAGAGAAAGGGAGAGACAGTATCCAAGGCAGGATCCAGGCTCTGAGCTGTCAGCATGGGGCTCAACATGGGGCTCAAACTCATGAACCATGAGATCATGACCTGAGCCTGAGTGTCAGACACTCAACCGACTGAGCCACCCAGGCTCCCTGAATTCAGCTTTCTAATATTTTGTTGAAGATTTTTGCATCAGTGTTCATCAGGGATATTGGTCTATAATTTTTTCTTATGATGTCCTTGTTCAGCTTTGGTGTCAGGGTAAATACTGGCCTTATAATAGGAGTTTGGAAGAGTTACCTCCTCTTCTATTTTTTTTTGGAAGACTGAGAAGGATTTGTATTCTTGAGTGTTTGGTAGAATTCACTAGTGAATCCATCTGGTCTTGGGAGGTTTTTTGTTTCCAATTCAGTCTCTGTATTAATAATCAGTCTGTTCAGATTTTCCATTCATTATTCAGTCTAGGTTGTATGTTTCTAGGAATTTACCCCTTTCTTCTAGGTTGTCAAATTTGTTAGCATATAATTTTAGTCTCATCCATTGTACTTGTGTGGTATCAGCTATAATGTCTCATCTTTAATTTCTGATTTTGTGTTTCCTTTTTTTGATGAATCTAGCCAACGGTTTGTCACATTATCTTTTCAAAGAACCAGCTCTTGGTTTCATTGATCTTTTCTATTGTCTTAGTCTCTATCATTTCACTTATTTCTGCTCTCATCTTTCCTTTCTTCTGCTAACTTTGGGCTTTCTTCATTCTTTTCACAGTTCCTTGAGGTGTAAACTTAGGTTGTTTTTTGGAGATGATTATTATTTACTGATATAGGCATTTATCACTGTGAACTTTCCTCTTAGAATTGCTTTTGTTGCATTCCACAAATTTGGTAAGTTGTATCTTCATTTGTCTGAAGATATTTTTGATTTATCTTTTGATTTCTTCTTTGACCTACTGATTGTTCAGTAGCATGGTAATCTTTACATACTTGTGAATTTTCCGGTTTACTTCTTGTACTTGATTTCTTGTACTACTGTGGTCAAAGAAGATGTTTGATATAATTTCACTTTTCTAAAATTTATTAAGACTTATTTTGTGACCTGCATATTATCTATTTTGGAGACAGTCCCATGGGCACTTGAAAAGAACATATATTCTGCTTTTGGATGAAATGTTCTGTATATGTCTGTTAAATCCATGTGGTCTAACGTCATTTAAGGCTGATATTTCCTTATTGATTTTCTGTCTGGATGATCTACCATTGAGGTAAGTGGGGTATTAAAGTCCCCTACTATTACCATATTGCTGTTTCTTCCTTTAGGTCTGTTAATATTTGCTCTATATATTTTGTTACTCCTAGGTTAGGTACATAAATATTTACACATTTTAGATCCTTTTGTTGAAGTGACCTCTTTATCATTATGTAATGCCCACTTTTGTCCTTATTACAGTCTTTATTTTTAAGTCCATTTTGTCTGATAGAAGTGTAGCCACCCCAGTTTTCTTTTGGTTTCCATTTGCTTAGAATATCTTTTTCCATCCCTTCACTATCAGTTTGTGTGTGAAGGGAGTCTTACACTTAGCCTGCATCTGAAGTGAGTCTCTTATAGGCAGCATATAGGTGGGTCTTGTTTTTTATCCTTTCAGCCACTCTGTTTCTTTTGATTGGAGAGATTAGTCAACTCATAAAGTAACCATTGATAGTTCGTATTAATAGTACTTAATGTCATTTTGTTAATTCTTTTCTGGCTGTTCTATGACTTTCTTTAGTGGTATACTTAGGTTATTTTTATGTTGTGTATATGTACTATAGGTTATTGCTTTGTGGTTACCCTGAGGCTTACATATAACAGTCTACTTTAAGTTGATAATATCTTAAGTTTGAAAGCACTCTAAAGCTCTACATTTTGACCACTCCCCCCACTCCACATTTTACATCTATCTCTTAACTAGTTACTGTGGTGATAGTTGTTTTTCGTACTTTTAAGTGATTAAAAGTACTAGCTTCATACTAGCTTTATAAGTGATTAATCCACTACCTTTACTATATATTTACCTTTACCAGTGAGATTTGTACTGTTCTATGTGTCCTTGTTACTAATTAGCGCCGTTTCTTTTCAGTTTACAGGGTCCCTTTAACATTTCTTTTAAGGCCAGTTCAGTGGTAATAACTTCTATCTTTCCAATTATTTCTTTGTTTATTTACTCTTGTGAGATAGAGAAACACATAATCTGAAGCAGGCTTCAGGTGCAGAGCCTGACTTGGGGCTCCAACTTAAGAACCATGAGCTTATGACCTGAGCTGAAGTCAGACACTTGACCAATTGAGCCACCCAGGCGCCCCCATCTCTCCAATTCTTAATGACAACTTTGCCAGGTAGAGTATTGGTGAGTTTTTCTTTCAGCACTTTGTATCATGTTAGTCCCT
This sequence comes from Felis catus, assembly GCF_018350175.1. NCBI lineage: Eukaryota > Metazoa > Chordata > Mammalia > Carnivora > Felidae > Felis > Felis catus. Next base: position 124,532,106 of record NC_058376.1, read on the forward strand.
TCTGGCCTGCAGAGTTGCTGCTGAAAAATCCCGTCTAAAGGTGGTTCCCTTATATATAACAAGTTACTTTCGTCTTGCTGCTTTCAAGATTCTCCCCTTAACTTTTGACATTTTAATTATAATGTGTCTTAGTATAGATCATGTACTCACAAGAGGCCTCTGGGCTCCTTACTTCTAGGTGTATTGTTAGGGTGGAGGCTGCTAAGTCTGCCCTCCAGATAATCCAGCCATATCTTGCTGGATCATATTTTCAGAGAGAATTACTAACAGATCAGGTTTGTCACAAAAGTCAGATGTCAAACCTCTCGTCCCCTGTTCCTACATGGCAATTTTGAAATCCTTTTACAATTGTGTCAGAGTTGTCTTTGAGTACAAAGTCTCTGACTTGTGTGGCTCTAGAATATAGATGGTGCCTGGCATAACATGTTCAATAAATAATGACTAGATTCTCTCTCCCCCACATCTTTTCTTGGTACCACTGAACTCCCAAGTGAAGCTCTTAAAGGAACATACTAGTTCTTAGACATGGCCCAAAGAGCACTCAGTTCAACTCTTTTAAAATGAGTAATTATAGGGGCGCCTGGGTGGCGCAGTCGGTTAAGCGTCCGATTTCAGCTCAGGTCACGATCTCGCGGTCCGGGAGTTCGAGCCCCGCGTCAGGCTCTGGGCTGATGGCTCAGAGCCTGGAGCCTGTTTCCGATTCTGTGTCTCCCTCTCTCTTGCCCCTCCCCCGTTCATGCTCTGTCTTTCTCTGTCCCAAAAATAAATAAACGTTGAAAAAAAACTTTTTTTTTAAATAAAAAATAAATAAATAAATAAATAAATAAAATGAGTAATTATTAACCAAAATGAGAGGAAATCAGAATTATCAGGTATATTACCTTCCTAGGCTGGTTAGAAATGTCTTTTGTTAGGATCCTGATGCAGAAGGAAGCAATGAGGAGATTTTGACTTGTGTGCCTTGAGATCAACTTGAAGTCAAGAATATTTCACATAAGACTTGCCACACCAGGACCATCAAAAGCAAGAAATGTGATGAGAATCTGTCTACCAGTCTTGTATCCAAGGACATGGGTGGACAAGTCAGGGTAACATATCTATTTCACTTGACAGCTATGCTTTGTTGCAGAAGGGAAGACAGGCCAAAGAGCTTGGAGCTTTGGAGGAAATTTTAGGTCCTTAGGTTCAAGGTATGTTTATTTTTAACTGCTACTTTAAGAGAGATTCCAAGAAATCCTCTTTGACCATATTTATATCCTTTTACTTCATTTAAAGAAAAAAAATATGGCACAGTTCATAATCAGGAACACTTTAGCCCCTATGGGCAAGAACAGATGGTAGCTGTTTTGCTTCAGTGCCCTGGCAGTCCTCTTCTCCCAGTCATGTCTAGAAAGTTCGTGAAGGCACACATGTGGCTGGCTTGCCAGGCCCACCACAGGCCCTCAACAAATACTTGAAGACCTGAGACAACACTCTAGGCAGGGCAGCTTGGTCCACTTACGTCTCATCGAACAGAGGTTCCAGGGTCTTCCTTTTCACTGAGGTTTTCTTACGACTTGCCCACCTCCTTTCTGGTAGCAAGTACACACGGACATAGGGATCAGCTCCACTGCTGGTGCAGGGTGTCAGGTTTCTGATTTGGTTTCAAAGACATTAAAGAAAGTTTTAAAATACTGCAAAGACTCATTTGAAGAAAGCTATACTAGCCATGGAGCTCTAGATGGCTTTGAGGACAAAAATGCCCTGTCGTCTAGATGACCAAACAGCAACAGGCTGCAGATTTGAAGGACAAAACATCAGACGCACGATTTCAAAAGCGTGTGTGTGTGTGTGTGTGTGTGTGTGTGTGTGTGTGTTTTAAAGTAGGGAGGAGAGCAAGTATGTTGCATCTAAAGGAAGTAGGAGATTCCTACTTGAGAGAAGGTACTGGCTCCAAGTCACCCCAGACAGTTTTGCAGTGGTTATGTCTGAACAAAGCCCTTGGCTCTGGAGCCTGTCAGCATCATTGAGGACTTGTCATTCACAGCAGGCAGCCTTCAGCCCTCCCTCCTTCCCCGTGTATTACTTGTCTACCTCAGCCATGCCACCGCCCCCCCACCCCCCCACTGCCATTGCTCCAAGCGCCTTCACTCTTTTGTTCACCTGATGCTCCCAGAGGCCTCTTCCTGGCCCCAGCATCTCGTTACCTGCAGCCGCTGATGAGCACACTGAGGCAGCGCCGCAGACACACATAGCGCACCGTGAGCCGAATCTCACCCAGCCTCCGCTGCCGGAGATCCCCGCCTCTGTAAAGAAAGGGCTTGTCATGTCCCTTGCCATTACGGGTGTTGGCCTCTCCCCCAACCCCAACGACAGAAGCATGTCCTGCTTTAGGAACATAGAGCCCTGTGGGTTAATAAAATAGCTCTCAGGTTCTTTTTGGTCTGAAGTCCGTTCCATCCATTCACATTAATTATCCTACTTTACAGTAGGAAGGATACGAACCTTGGAGTGGGATCTGTTTCTATACCATGATTTCCTGTGAAACCTTGGGTAAGTTATTCGACTTTTATGATAGTAAATTGTATCTCGTAGGCTAATCGTGAAGATGGAATTAAATAACATGCTAAGCCCATGGTAAACACTTTGTATAAATCCCACATTCTAAGCTCTCCATATCATCCTCGTACACTTGAGAATTCAGGAAATGTTTCTGCGGTAAGGAACCTTCACTAGAGCCCAGCACCTGTTTTACAGTTGGTATGCATTTGCTCTCTCTCTCCCCCCTTTCCCCTGTGTTTCTAGCATACCATGCTGCCTCTCACGAAGCCAGTCTGAAAGACCAGAACTTTTGCAGCAAAGTAAGTTTGTGTCTACTATTCTATCCAGGGATGGATTTTTCATGCATGTCATTTTAGAATAGATTAAGCAGAGAGGTGCATACTCAGTGTTGAGGCTGATATCTGTCAGGTCAAAGCAGGAGGAGGCCAGGGAGTTCAGCGAGGACATGCTGGGAGCCAGCCTCTTGGGCGGCCATGCAAATGGGGAGACAGGGCATTTCATGGGTCTGGGTGACTTGATGGGCCCTGGAGAGTGTGGGCCTGGGACAGTCAGGAAGATGGTGGCCGCACTCTTCTTCTTCCCCGTGGGCTCACAGAACCCTTTGGCACTGTCCTTGCCTTTGGGCTCTGGGCCTGTCTCTTGGGGTGTGGGCTCGGTGGCAACAGTAGTGGCACTGGTGGTTGTCATGGTGCTCTTGGAGGCTTCCTTGGTATCAGAAACAGGGTCTGGGGGGCATGACAGATTTTCAGGGCCCCCTCCCTGGGATGGGGCTTTGGGGTCCTCGTTGGTGTCCACCTTCTTAACGAACAGAGGACCTTTCTTTAGGGCTTCAGGTCCTGTGTATGGGCTCCCCATCTCTCGTTCTTCCACACGCAGGAACTGCAAGCAGATGACAGGGTTATGGGCTGGGCCCCCCTATCCACCTTCTCCTCCTCTGCTCTCATCTTCACCTCTGGGAAATGGTTCCTTCCTGACTGCCCAATCCTCTGGATTCTACCTCCCACCCCACAACCCCACACCATATCTTCCTTAATCTCTCTTTGCCCCTGGGTCCCTGTAACCAAATATTCTCTTTCTCCCTTATTCCTGCCTCAGTCATGAGTCTTCATGAAGACTCAGTCCTGCCCCCACTCAAACTGGCTGGTGGAGACCTAGCTCACTCTTACAACATGCACTGTTCCTCTATGCAGAGGACTCCCAGATCTACACCTCCAGTCCTCTACTGCCTTCTGGATGGGGTCCTTTCCAGCTGTCACCCTATTCACCACTGCTTTCCCTAAAACAGTTCCTGTCCACATATACCCCTGTGCTCCTACCACCAAAATTTCAAACCTCAGCCACTATGTTTCTTCCCCGTTAGTCATCAAGACTGTTCCTAGGGACTTCCATTTCTAGCACTGTGGTGGTCAAAATATTCTGAAAAATCTCATTAGGAATGTCTAACAAAATGAAACAAACATCCTTTTAAATGCATTGCCAAATTCACAAGAAAGGAGGGAAAGCCCCTGGGGTTACTGAAAAACGAAGGCTAAGCTTTCCTAGGGTGGTTTATCAACCTTGAAAATTCAAGGGGTAAGGAGAAGAGGCCTCGGATCAATGTGAGGCTGGGAGTTGAAGTGGGAACCATGAAGGTGCGATCTCTAGGGGAAAAAAGTAGTCTAGGATAAACATTCCACCCCCCAGGAAAGACTGATAAGAAATATGTCTGTCTCGGCCTGTACTCTGGTGGGGGGAACTGAAGACTTTCCTGAGAATATGGCACCTTACAGAACTATCTTATATGAATTTTGGTTCTTATTTTTACCTGTGGAATCTTGAAACCTAAAATTTTAAAAATAACCTAAGAATGGACCCTAGGTTTGTAATGCTCCCTAGGTGCTTGGTTATAGTAAAACGGAACCTCGCTGGAAGCAAGCAGCTTCAGTCCAGGTCCCAGAACACTGAACATATGTTTGCAACCCAAGTTACCAAGCATAGAAAACAGATACAACAACCATCAAAATCTAACTCAAGATCTTAAGATATAATGTGTACCTGTGAATTCTAACGTAAGTATTTTCAAATGACTGAAGATGGAATAGAAACATCATAATAAAATACTATGAAAAAAGATAAAATCAGAAATAAAAAACAGCCAATTAGTGGTCTAAGATGACAGAGATCTGAGGAAATTTAGAACGTAGCACCAGGAGATAAAAGAAACAGAAAATATGACAGTGAGGTCAGGTCGGGACATGGAGGAGGTGGTGGTCCAGTGTAGGAATTCTAGAAGGAAGGATTAAAAGAATGGGAGAGGCAATATCTGAAGGGATAATGGCTGACCATATTCCAAAGTTGACGAAAAACAGCAATCTATCTCCTAGCTTCTTCTCGGCACAGAGCAGGTACTTAGTGCTGGGATAGCCCACCTTGTTCCACGGCCAGAGCTCCACCCCTCACCTACCCTGGGGCACAAGAAGGGATGTTTACCCGAAGCACTAGCCTCATGGAGATGAGGCTGTCCAGGCCTGAGTGGTCCAGCTGAAAGCGCTGCTCCAGGGTGAGGTCTGTATAGGGTAGAATCTGGCACAGGGGGAACTCCAGCACTCCCAGAGCACACTCCTGGTCATCATCAAGCACCTGGGCAGTGGGCCAGTCACAAAACAGGCTAACCCAGCCTCAGACCCACCACCGCCTTTCCCGAGTCTCAGTTCGCCTAAGTAAGCACTGTGCTTCTATTGGCCCCTGGCCCTGTTCTGAAAACCTGGGACTGGGACCAGGCCTGGTCCCTGTTTGCAGTCAGGGTAGAGGCAGTTATGATCTGTATGAGGCAGGGGCCAAATGCCCATGGCCACAGGGGCTTTAAGGGCTGATGAGCTGAGCTGCTCCATGAGGAGACATCCGGACAAGGCTGAAGGCCCCCAAAATTTGTTGGGTCATGAAATCTTGGACGAGTCATTGTTTGAGCCTCTATTTGCTCACGTGTAAAATAAAGAAGGTATCTCTTTTCCACAGATTGTTTTGAAGGTTATTTTTTTAAAGAAGTACATCATCATTGACGTCCAGGGAGGATTCCAACACAGGCCCCTCTGAGTGCTATGTAAAACCGGAAAGACTTGCAGGGAGAGAGCCAAGGGACGTGAGGGTTCGCCCTTCCACAGCCCTCTTCGCCCACCCACCAGCCTGTGAGGATGCGGGGCCTCCCACATCCTCTCCCACACACACAGGCTGACTTCACCACTGGGAGCACCTGCCTGAGGTGCACTTCAAGCTCCCCACCCCTCCTGCCGTAGACACCTCTTAGCCTTGTTCCAAGACCCGAACTTGACACAAACCTTCAGATGCAGCTCCTCGGCTGCCACGTCGTACACAAAGAAGGAGAACACCTGGCTCCACACGGGGTCCTTGGTGTGGGGACAAGTCTGGGGATGGAAGAGAGAAAGATCACGGAAGGGTCAGGATGGGCAGAGCAGGGTGCAGGCACCCTCTGCTCGCATCTGGCCACTCACCAGCACTGCCTGGGTGTCAGACCCACCCACACGGCTTGTGGGAGACTTTAGGGTGGGGCAGCCAGGTTCAAAGGCAAGGAGAGCTTTCCCAGGAAGGTTGGGGGTTTAATTTACTTACTTAAATTCAAGTTACTTAACATACAGTCTAGTATTGGTTTCAGGAGTAGTGATTTATCACTCACGTACGACACCAGTGCTCATGCCAACAAGTGCCCTTCTTAATGCCCATCGCCCATTTAGCCCATCCCCCCCCCCCCACACACACAACCCCTCCAGCAGCCCTCGGTTTGTTCTCTGTATTTAAGTGTGTCTTAGGGTTTATGTCCCTCTGTATTTTATTTTTCCTTCCCTTCCCTATGTTCATCTGTTTTGTTTCTTAAATTTCACATACGAGTGAAATCATATGATATTTATCTTTCTCTGACCTTTTTCACTTAGCATAGTGCACTCCAGCTCCATCCATGTTGTTGCAAATGGCAATAATTCATTCTTTTTGGTCTCCAATATTCCAGTGTGTGTGTGCATATATGTATATGTACATGTACATGTACATATACATAGATAGATCTTCTTTATCCATTCATCAGGCAATGGAGATGTGGGCTCTTTCCCTAAACTGGAAGTTGTGTGGGGCTGAAAGCATAGCAGCACTAGAGCTCACTCCCAGGGGAGGGGCCAACAGGACTTCCACGGCTTTCTGGCATGTGCCCTTGGGTCAGTCACTCCATCTCTCACCCTCAGGTTCTTGAACTGTGCAACTATTTTGTGAGGTTGTTTTGAAGACACCGGGCCTAGAACGTGTCCTGACACCTACGAACACTGTTCTGTTCTCTAATCCCCTGCTCTTTTGCTTCTCTCCTGTAAGGGGTGGGGCCCTCACTGTCCCATGGCTACACACCGAACTGTCTCACCTTGCTCGTTTGTGTCTTCTTGCCTACAGAGAGCTTGACATAGGAAGAAGGGTCTCTGCTCACTTTATTCTGTGGGGAACAGATGGACAACAATGAAAGTGGTACCAATGGTCTGAGACACCACCCCAACCAGCCTCACCTCCCAACCCCCAGGAGCATCAGTGGGACCTGGGGCCAGCCAATTGCTTCCCTCTGACAGAAGGCTACCCTGGTGCCCCCAGGTCCCTGGGCTGCCATCACTGTGAGCTCTAGGAAAGGGCTAACCCCAGGGGAGGCTCCAAGGTAAAGACAGGAGGCCCAGAGCTGGGCCTGGTTGAGCACATGCTCTTGTTCTCTCTTGTTCTCTCGAGCTATGGAGGCAGACAAGTTCTGGCTCTTCCTTTACCTTGTGACCTAGGTACTTAACGTTTCGAGTGCTACTTGTAAAATGGCAACAAAACAAGACACACTCATCATGGGACTCGGGCATAACAAACGTGGGGGGTGGGTTGCAAAGCCCAGCGCCTGGCACACGGCAGACGTGGTGAATGGCGCTCTTGTCATCCCTAGGCTGTGTGTGCACAGACGGTCACCCATAAGACAGGGCTGTGGTTACTCTGAGGAAAAGGCGCCGTGACTGGCTTTCACTTACCTTGGTAAACCTAGGGAGTTTTTTGGCTCGATATTCGCCATTCAGGTAGTCAAAGGGGTTTCTCTGCAGCACAAGAATAGGATAAATGAATGACCCATGGACATTTGCAAGAGACAGGCACAAGGCAAAGGTGTATGTGACACTGGGCATGGCACCACTCACCGGCAGGTTGCAGGCACTCTCCAAGAAAACCACGAGGATGGCAGTCGAAAAGCCACTATGGTCCTACAAGCACACACAGACTCTCACTCACTGGGTGCTGAAGCATTAGGAGACACAGACTGGTTTTGGAGAAACCTATTCATGGCAGAAGGAAGCTAGCTAGCCAGACCTTGAACTCCAGACAAGCCCTACGATTGCCCACAACCTAGCTTTTTGTTGAGACTGAATCTACAACTGCAGCATGTCAGATTCAAGTCGGACACAGGGGTGGACTTCCTCAGGAACTGGGCTGACCAGCACTGACAGAGCTTTTAAGGATCCCATCTTCCCCGAAGATGGCTGAGCTGCTCGAGACTGCTGAGAGATCAGGAGCTGCCCGGTGTGGAAGTGAGGCCGAGGGACAGGTTCTGCCGAAGGTGGGGCTGGCTGGCTGATTCTGTGAGCAAGATCTGGGGGCTTCATCTCGCCCCCTTCCACAAAGCTCACACAGGGACCGGTCGCCAGCCTCCATACACCTTTCTGGTAGGGAACGCTGACACCCCAGCCTCACCTGGGTCAGAGCTTCCGGGCTGGCGATCAGTGAAAGCCACTCCAGCCGCAGGTGCAGCCGCCCGCTGGTTGTGTCGTTCAGGACAAACCACTGCAGGAGGAGGGGGAGGAGGGTGAGGAGGGAGGACGGCTCCAGGAAAGGGCCACTGAGATGCTACCAACCCTCTTCAAGCAGTTCAATTCTGGGACCTGGTGGAGCCCTAATAGGGGCTTTAGGGCAAAGATGGCCCAGCCGGGCGGTGTGGGCTCTGGGCTCGAGGGAATGGGAGAGGTGGTTATAGAAGGTCAGAGCACTATACTTTGAGATGGAAACAAGAATGTCCATGGCGGGGGGGGGGGGGGGGTTGCAGGCTCGACTCTACCTCATCCACCACTCTGTTCGTCATGACATCCCCAAGGCAGATCTGCAGGCTGGAACACACAGGGAGTCGGCTTAGCTCCAAGCAGGCAGGAAACAGCATATCTGAGGGCGGCCCTCAAGACAGGGGACCTTAGGGGTGCCTGGGTGGCTCAGTTGGTTGAGCGTCCATCTCTTGATTTTGGCTCAGGTCATGATCTCACGGTTTGGTTTGTGAGCTCGAGCCCCACGTCAGGCACAGCAGACAGCACAGAGCCTGCTTGGGATTTTCTCTCTCCCTCTCTCTGCACCCCCCCCCCTTCTCTTGCTCTCTCTCAAAATACGTAATGTAAAAAAATGGTTTATAATCTTTGAGGAAAAAAAAGACGGGATCTTATTCATCTCAAGGCACCAGTGGTAAAGTGCTTGCCGCTCAAGCAAATGAAGGCCAGTCAGCAGATGGCTCCAATCCCCAGAGGAGAACATGAGCAGAGGCTGCTGGGCACACTGGCTCTGGATTCCCCAGTGACGGTACTATGGGCATTTTGAACAGGATGATTCTTCTTTGTGAAAAACTGCCCATGCGTTGCATGGGTTTAGCTTCCCAGTCCTGTGTCCTCTAAACACCCGAGGCACCACCTCCCACAGTCATCATTAATGACCCCCAGAGCCCATCCATTTCCAACACTGCCCCAGGTGCCCTCCAGGGGATAACTCTGGTTGGCATGTGTGTGACAGGAGGTGACGGAGACCTAACCTGACTGCAGCCCAAACACAAGACCCTGATAGCCAGAGGAGAAGGGGGGTGGAGATTAAGTCTGGGTGACTGTTAGAAATGTGCTTGAGCTCAGCACACGCTGGAAATCAGTAACATGCTGCATGAACTACAAGCCACACTTCTCATCTGCAACAACACAAAAACTGCAGCTTTTTCCATTAAGGAGAGAAGGAAAAGAACATCTGGTGGGGAGCTGTTTCTTAGGGTGGCAGATGGCACCCCTCCCACTTTGTTTTGTTGCTTTTAAAATTACATGCTCGTGGAAACCAGCTAAACAATACAGGAGCAAGAAAGATTTGGGTGAAACTCTCTTTTCTGCCTCCTCATCCCAGGCCCCCTGAGGCGAGCGGTGTGAACAGTCTGCTGTGTGTCTCCTGTGCCCTTCTCTGTGCTCACACAAACATACTCCGGGGTCCTCCCTGGAGACATGAAACCACACGGGCCACACCCGGCTCCCGCCCCTTCCCCCCTCCCCACCCCTCCAACCAAGTCTTCCAGCTCAACACAGACAGACCCTGCTCATCGTTTTTAAAAGCTGCAGAATATTCTGTAGTTTGGCAATGGCAAATCTGTTCAAACACTCGACCGATATCCTCTGAGGCTGGACATTTGTGTTTCCGGCCACCACAGTCCTGCTCATTGCAGAGCACCCCACGTATAATGCTCTGACTTTATGGGAGATTCCCGGAAGTGGGGCTGCTGGGCCAAAAGACATGTAAGTCTGAAGTTTTGATGGCCAGCCCCAGCCCCACCATCTCAGTCCCCCCACAGCCTTGAGTTTGGGTTCTGCCCCAGAGCGAGAGGCCAGGACTCCTTGGCCCTGGGAACCTGACCATCCACGCCAGCCCCGCCCCTGCACCTGCTCTGAACAGAGTCTAGCTACCGCACCAGGACTGCAGGATGCAGAGACCATGGGACACAAACCTTGGGGCCCTCTGCATCCCCGTAGCCCAGCTCAGGGATGGGCACTCAGGAGACACCTAGGAAGGAGGTTAGTAGCAGGAACGTGGAATGACAGAGCAGGCTGCCTAACGCAGTCTGTGTCAGGTGACTGCGTGCTGGAGGCGAGGGTGCTGTGGCCCGAGGCCTGGCCCAGTGCCCCTGCACCCAGCTCAGCCCTCCTCCTCACCTGCCCAGGAAGTCGTCCCTGTCGGGATCCTCGTCATACAGGTCCACCTCCAGGTCCTGCCCAGGGACTTCGTACACTATAAACTGGAACAAAAGACGGGATACTTGATCTGCAGGCCGCAACAGCTGATGAAGCCGACCTCAAGCATGACCCAGGGAGAGCCCAAGTCCAGCCCCACCACCTGCCAGCTCAGAGCCCTGGGCAGTTTCCTGCCTTCAACGCCTCTGGAGAACCCCACCTGTAAGAAGGGAGTGATGTCCTCCCCTGCGGGATGGGGAGGACGGGGGTCGGTGCTCAGGGGACAACGGCTGCTGTGTGTTCTGCATGGGGCTCGCAGCTTCTGGAGCACTTCATAGGCTGTGGGTGCTACCTTCAGGTAGTAGGGATTGTGGGTGAATTTAAGAACTTTAAGCTCCTGGTGTGAGGCTCTGGCAGCAGGGGAGGCTGGGAGGATTGGGGTAGAACTGACTCAGGTTCTCTCTTTTACTTTGATTTGAAAAATTCCAACAAATCTGACCGTGAAGGGGAAGGGAGGTGGGAATTCATTTACGAGCTGTTCCTCCAGCAGGGCCACGGCAGCCCACCTCTGCCTGATGGAATGTGGGAAGCCTGATGGATGTGGGAAGGAGGAGTGATGCAGGCCACCCTGCGTGTCCCCAAGGCCACTCCTCCGGCCCGGTGTTGCCACATGGGTGTGTGAGGCCCTCCCTTGTTTGTACCCAGCATGACCCAATGTGGAGCCCGGAGGGCATCAAAAGTAGCCGAGGAGACCCTCACCTCAAATACCTCATTCCAGGTGGGGTTCAGGTTCTTGTAGATGGTCCTGCTCCGGAAATGCTGTAGGCCAATGCTCACCTTGGCGTAGGGGTCTGACTTGCCTCGGATCCCCAGGAAGTTGTCCTTCTGAGCCAGCTTTTCTGCTTCCAGCAAGTGGACTCTGATCACTCCCTGGAAAATGCCCCAGCCCAGGGCTCACAGCTGCTTTCTGGGCTGTGCCCGCCCCCAAGGCCCACAACATCAGGGCCAAAGCCATCAGACATCATCCCAGCCCCGTCTCAGTGTCTCTGTGGTCTAGATGGGAGACAAGCCAGATATGGCAGTTTCCTTGCCAAAGCCACGCAGCAAGTGATGGCAGGGCCCAGGGCTCTGTCCACTCATCACCATGCCCTGCCCCCATTCCTGGCCTTCAACCTGCCACGTGAATGGCTCGTTCAGCCGCAGCTATTTCCTCCTGTGCTGACGACCACCATCTGAGGAGGCTGCCTCCTGGATTCCCCCTCTCTAGAGGGGAACAAAGTTCTAGTCATTTCCTCCTGAGGCCCAGGTGTACACACCCCCGTGGGCACTGCGTGCGGCTGGCAGTGTGCTCATAAAGGCCCCACACTCTGGGCTTTGTCCTCAGACAGAATGGAACGCAAGAATTAGGAAGTACACTTCATGGGGCCAGGAGGCCTCCTGCCTAGAACTGTGTTTTTAAGTATCAGTAGATACATGTACGCTTAGGATGAGCACTGAGTACCGTATAGAACTGCTGGGTCACTATATTGTACACCTGAAACTAACACAACACTGTATGTTACCTGTATTGGAATTAAAATAAAAAAACAGCGACAGATACACAGGCATTTACCCTTTGACCCAGCAATCCCACGTCTAGCCCTAAAAGTATACTGCCAAAACTCAAAGAAGACACGTCCAAGGCTATTCGTGACAGCGCTATTTGTAATAGCGAGAGATCAACACAGCCCATTCAATAACCCCCTGCACACACACACCGTGGAGTACTGGGCCGCCGTAAGCAGGAAAGAGTTAGGGCCCTGTCTACCCTGTCACGGAGCGGTGCCCATGACATACGGAGTGATAAAAGCAAGGTGGAGAAAACTAGGTTGCTGCCATCCGTCAAAGAAGGGGAATATAACCATCATCAGATGGTTACACAACCATGATGCACACACAACCATATCTGCAATATATCTGCAGCTGCTCATTTTAGAAAACCAGCAATGAACAGGGGAAGGATAAACCATTACTTAAGGGGGATGGTGGAGGTCAGGTGCAGGGAAGAAAGGATCGAAACCAGACCCCTTAAGATAGAATCCGTTTTTTATGTTGGACTTCGGAAGCTTGCAAATATTTTACATGACTGTAAAAGGAAGTTACGGTAAAAATTCAGCCCTAAAAATAGAAAATGGAATGAAACAAATCAATGTAAATGTTCAAGGCCAGTTGTCGCAAACACACAGAACTATTCCAAGTGAGTTTAAATGATAGCAACTTTCCAGGACCTCTCGAGGGAGATATCCCCTGAGGACAGATTGTTTTCAGTAACAGAGGCACAGGTGATGGGGTTGTTTGTTATTCTGAGATGGCCAAACTCAGCGTGGGGAGGCTGAGAGGACATATGCACTGCCGCCCTGCTCGCCCCGGGCCTCACCCCGGTGCAGCCAGAGCAAGCCGATGCCTCTTACCTGGTGCTGGTGGAGAAATGGGCACGCACCCCTCTCCCGAGCCCTGACTCGCAGCCCTGAAGGGCACCTTCTATAGGGACGCCATGTGGCTGTCCTCAGGGGCCTCCCAAGCAAGGCCCAGGATGTGGGGGGCAGGGGCAGTGGGACTGAGCACACAGGAAGGCCCACGTCCTGGCTCAACTGAATGTTCTTCCCAGTGTACCCCAAGGATTCTTTCCACCACCAAATGATGGAGTCGGGGGAGTCTCGTGTCCCTGAAGGGAGGAAGGGAATCTCCTGGAGTTTCCTGGGGGCAGGGGTGACTGCCCATAGCCCCCAACCCAGGCTGCACAAGTGGGGGGTGGTGAGGGGGGACCAGCATCCAGGAAGGAATGCCACCTGGGTTCCGCCCCTCCCTAGATGGGTGGCTTTGGGCAAGTCAGTCAGTCTTCCAACGCTCGGTCCTCACCCGATCAAACGAAGATGCCGTGCTCTCACCGGGCAGAGACCAGGCTTACCAACTGAGAATGCATTCCCTCCTCCAGCCTGAGGGTCCCTCAGCTCTGGGCCCAGTGCTCTGTGGCCAGTGCAGGTACTCACGCAGGGCAGAGGAAAGAGCAGGTTGGTCACATCCAGCCCCTTCTTCACAGGCACAGTCACGCGGTTGGGCAGTACCAGGTGGGCGGCGATGAGGTCCTCCAGCAGGCTGTCTGACACCTCGCTGGGGACAGTGGGCAAGACCAGCTGTAAAGGCCGCCCACCCCTCCACCTGTCATCCCCAGAGCTCAAACCAGGAGCAGAGCGTGGTGGGGTGGGCCCTTAACAACAGGGAACATTCCTGTCCCCAGCCTGCCTGGCTGGTGGGGGTGGGGGAAGATGCGGGGTTTACATTTTGACAGCCCCTGACCACCACCCTCTCAATCCCGCTCTGTTCTCTGAGACATCCCAGCATGGTAGCTAAGGGATGGCCTGGAACCTGTGTGCAAATCTCGGCTCTACTACCCATGAGCTGTGTGACCTTGGGTAAGTCGATCACCTCTCTGGACGTGTTTCCTCATCTCAGAGAACAGCACCTGGTGCACAGTAAGTGCTAGCTAAGTGTTTGCTCCCGTAGCTCTTCTACTGGCTGACATCCCATCAGAGTTCTCTGCTCACTGCCTGACTCCCTCTCCCCAGCAGAGGAGCAGGGACAGCACCTGGAACAGGCCTGGCATGCAGAGCGGGTACTCAGGAAATATCTGTTGAATGAAACAATGCGCCACTGGATTCTCTGCATCCAGGGGGCCGGGAGCAGTGGGATCGTCCCCAGGGAGCGAGCCAGTGGTCCTCCCCACAGGCCAGGGAGCTGCCTGAGCCCGGGGAGCCTGCTGGTGCTTGCCCTGGCCAGTCCAAATGTCCCTGATGCCTGGGGACACGTGTCCACATGGGCCTGGAGCCCTCCCTTGCTCCTCCCAGGGGGCCTGAGGCTCTGAGTGCGGCCCTGCCACGGCCAGTCCCAGGAAGGGACGTAGAAGAACCGGGCTCCCCTTTCACTGAGGAAGAGCCCAGAGAAGTCACACAGTTGCTGAGCAACAGAGCCAGAGAGCCTGTGCTCTCTCATTAGCCCACACAGCCTCCCCCAGGACATCTCCTGTGGCCAGTGTGTGCCCGTGCATTTGAGCGTGCATGTGTATGTGTGTGTGTGTGTGTGTGTGTGTGTGTGTGTGTGTGTGCGTGTGTATGTGTGTTTTCTAGGTGCAGTGCCTGTCCACATAGGCCAAGCAACACTGTTAGCCTCCTGGTCCCACTCCAAACACACCAACACATTTCCCCCCAGGGCAGGGGCAGCTTGGTGTCACCCCGCTCCTCACACAGGAACCGGGAGGGAGGGCACAGCCAAGGTGCAGCTCCAGTCTCCGGATGCCCGTCTCTGGAGGGCCTCACTCTTGGGATCTGCCTGGCAGCTCTTACACTGCACTCACTTGATTCCTGGAGCATCCAGCAGGTTGGTCAGGCCTGTCCAGTTGATCTGCAGGTGCTGCAGGGGCAGAGGAAGGCTGTTAGGCTGGAAGAAGCCAGAAGCCCAGGGCTGGGTCCCTCTGCCAAGCACCTCACACCTGCCAGCCCGGGGACCCCAGCCTGCTGGTGGTGGTGGGACCTCTGCAGGGGCGTCAGGCAGGTGAGGGCACCTCTAGTCTTGCTTAGGCCTCGGCTGGGGTGGCTGGGGCCGCGAAGCCCACTGCTCTCCTGCCAGGACCACACGGGAGAGCAGGGCACACGGCCACAGGCCAGCCTGGACTGAGAGGTCTGGGTTACACCGTCTCCACCTCGGTCCCCCTGTGTGACCTCGGCAAGCCACTCTCCCGAATGTTTCCTGGTCTCGGGGAGAGCAGAGCCGAGCACCTCAGGCTGCCTTAGATGACATGAGACGAGCCATTGGAGCAGCCAGTCTCGCCGGCCTTCGGCAGTTCCATTCTGGGACTCAGACCGGCTCCTGGGGCCCAGCAAGCGAGTGCTTTCTCACAGGGAACCGCAGGCCCGCGTCTTTCCCTGGGACTTACTGGCTTCTGAAGGAAGAACACGGTTACGGCTCCCACGAAGGGCTTGTCCACCAGGAGGGGCTCCAGGATGATCCGCAGCGTGCCCTGCAACTGGGTGGGCACAGGGGGCCGGTGTGGGACCTCAGCCCCCCTCCCCCCTGCACCTCATGCGCTCTGCCGAGGCCACCCCCAAACGTCAGAGCCACCTGCTGTTCCAGTAGGGACCACACTTGGGAAACAGAAACCTGCACACAGCTGCCACGCCTCTGCCAGCTACCAGGGGCCCCGAGCTAGCCACCACTGCCTTCCACGGGTGCGGAGGGCAATTTACTTTACCTCTTGCCCACGTTTCAGGCCAGCCCAGCCAGCGGGGACCCAGCTCCCATATTACTCCTCTACCACAAGAGATCTCCACCTCCTCCTCCAACCGTCTCATTTCTAAGCACTGGTTCTGCATCACTCCATGAACAGAAACTTTCCCTTCCCTGGGCAGCTGATGTCACCCTGGGGGGACTGTACAGAGGCAGGTGTGGGGCCATGGGGCCAAGCAGCAGGTTAATAAGGCCTAGACACCTGTTCACGGCCAGGCGACCTCAGGCCTGGAGTCCCTTGATCATCATCAGCCTGTATTTGGTGTCTGCACCTTTTCTGCAGCCTGCTCCAGCATGAGCCCACTTCCCCCTGCCCAGCCTCCCACCCCAGGGGCAGGAATGGGGGGTGGGCAGTCCCACCAGGCTCCACGTACCTGGATCCCGTTCACGCCAGCCTGTATCTTCTGCAGCTCTGCACTGATCTCACAGTCCCCGATGTAGCTGAAAGTGGGGAGGGACGAAGGGCAGGTACACCACTCAGAGAGATCAGGAAGCTTGCCCAGCACCACACAGCCCAAGTCCAGGCGGCCAGCCACCAAGCCTGAGCCCTGTGTCACGTGGATATGGCCTCCCTAAAAGCCTTAGCCTTTCTCAGCTCTGCAAAAATACCGACGTGAGCCCAGACCCTCGGAGGCAGCTGCACGGGTCCTTTCACCCAGGTGCCTCATGAATATCCCTACCTCCGCCCACAAGGGCAGTGACTGTGGTCACCACTTTGCCCTGTGACACCCCGAAGATGTGAAGGGGGGGCTCTCGATGAACATACTACCCAGTCCTCCTCTACTGCTGTGTGCCTGCTCCGTCCCTGTTCAGGTCTCTTCCCCAAGGACACAGGGAACCTGAGTCTAGCTGGCAGCACTTACCAAGTAATGGGCACAGGGAGCCCAGATGGGCGCCTTGGCGGGTAAGGATCATAGGACTCTGTCAAAGGGTCCGCTAAGGGGATAGAGAGCGGGGAGGCTTTAAATATCTGCAGGACAGGCAGAGAAGCTGGGTATCACAGAAATGCTGAGTACCCTCTGAAGAGCAGGGGTTGGTGGGGGGGACCTGTCTGAGCTGACTGAGAAGCTAACTGAGTGGCAGATGACCCTGATGTGCCTCAACTATTCATGCAAGGATCCTGTGGCAGAGCTTTGGAGCCAAGAGTGACCAACAGCCAACATCATCCCAACACACTTGAGACCAGCCCTCAAATGGGGATGGGTGTTCCCAGAGTTGACTCTTGTCTTCCCAATATGCTCTCGGTACCAGCCTCTGGGCTAAGGACAGGAAATGAGGCACTGGAGAGGAATGGCAACAATCTGGAACTTTAGGAGTTGATCCTTGGTCCTTTAAAGCACAGTTCAGATCTCACCACCTCCAGGAAGACTTCCTGGATTGAATGTCCCTTCTCTCAGACTCAAGCCTGCTACAAACATCATTCCAAAGAGGCTCCTTTGCCCAACCCGCTGAACTAGTCACTCATGTGTCTTTGCATCCTTGTTTTCCTGAGGTGTCCCGACTCCAGTTCTCCCACAGATTTCTCACAGCCTGTGCTCAGAGCTCCCTGGGCTTTACCACAAGTCCCCATATCTTCTTGCCATACTTGCTCCCTCTTTCTACATCCTCTTTAAGGCAGCTGGTCCGACCCTCCAGGTGACTAGCCCTGACTTCCAAGAAAGTTCTGCTGTCTGGGCCTTGGCACCCGGAGCATGCTTGGTGCCTAGTCTTATGGGAGGAGCTGGGCCTGGGCTGAGGGTCAAACAGCTGTGGCTTCCCTGGGACCATCCATTACTCCTGATAGTCTGCCCTGCTCCAGCCCAAGGTGGTGTGGGTATGTCTGTTGTGAGGCGCTTTCACACCCCAAATTCGAGTGTAACTATGCTACTCTGTCCTCAAACTGTTCTCACACAGGGTTCCCCTGTGCCCTACACCCGGCCCACACAGGCAAGAGGGCTCACCATATCTGCAGGTCCAGGACCACCTGCCTTCGGTTGCGCTTGTTAGTGTGTGCCTTGATGCCGTTGACCCTGGGGCACTGGAAGAGAGGCCAGAGGGCTAGGTCAGCAGGGATCTGGCAGCAAGGGATGGCTGCTGGCCCCTCGCCCAGCACCGGGCTTTGTCCCCAACAACCAAGGTGGCCTCTGCATTCCCGGGATGAGGCACAAACAGAAATTCACGCTGCTGCCTCTGTCTGTCCTGGGCACTGTGATACTTCCCTCCCTAGAACGCACACCCTTTCTTCTTTCTCTTAGCGCAGGTATTTACGGAGTACCTGCTCTGTGCCAGGCACTGGACAGGGGAGAAGGCCAGGAGCAAGACGGGCTGAGCCTGCCCTCATGGGTTGGAAGCCCAGCAGAGGAGACAGAGGAGGGTGTGATGAGATTCAGCCCCTTGCTGTCACATGGGGATCTGGAGATTTCAGGAGCAACCTCCCCTGGTGTGGGCAGAAGTTAGTGAAGGCTTCCTGGAGGAGGAGGCATTTAAACAGTTCTGGCCTATGAGTAGGAGTTGGCCACCCAAGGGCAAGGGAAAAGGGCAGGATCCCTGGCTGCCGGATCTGACCCTAGAAATTAAAGTGCCCTGCCCTTGACCCACCTTCCATGACCCAGGGTCACAGTCCCCCAGCCTCTGGGGCTGAGGGCTGAGCTGCTAAGTAATGCCTCCTACCCCAGGTCTCTTCACCTTCTGTTAGGAAGCTAATGGGCACTGGAATGGGGGTCTGGTTATTATTTACGAAGAATAAAAAGTAAGTATCATTTGAATTTGACTTATAGTCATGCTGAAGTAGTGAGGGTTGAAGTTCACTAATGTTTGCAATCTAGTTTGAAATGCATTTTAAAAAAAGATGATGAGGTGGGGCACTGGGGTGGCTCAGTCGGTTAAGCGTCTGACTTCGGCTCAGGTCATGATCCCGTGCTTTGTGGGTTCGAGCCCCGTGTCGGGCTCTGTGCTGACAGCTCGGAGGCCGGAGACTGCTTCGGATTCTGTGTCTCCCTCTCCCTCTCTGCCCCTCCCCCACTTGCACTCTGTCTCTCTCACTCTCTCTCAAAAATAAATAAATGTTAAAAAAAAGTTTTTTAAAGATGATGAGGAAAAATAGATGCATGGATATGTGCTAAAGCAAATACAGCAACAGGTTAGCAGTTGTTTGATCCAGATGGCTCATGGCATAATACTCTCACGTCTTCTATATGTTGGAGATTTTTCACAATGAAATGTTGGAGAAAAAAATTCAGTCAACCACGCTAGAGGATATTCCATTATCTTTCTGTTCTCCCCTTAGAAAGTGCCATTTACAAATGCACTGTCACATGAAAAGCCTATCCAAGAGAATGGAACCAAAAATGCAGGGGAAAAAGTAATAGGGACATCTCGAGTGGTTTAATTAAAATTATTATGTAGTCTTTCCAGTTTGTGATATGTGTGGTAGGTCAGTTTGTTTAAATATTATATAGTTTGCTGTGGTTTATTTTGCCATTCTTTCTCATATTTATTTAATATGTATTTTTGTCCTGATTTTATATTTTTGTTTTTTGTTTTTTTTGAGAGAGCGAGAGCATGCATGTGAGCAGCAGAGGGAGAGAATGAATCTTAAGCAGGCTCCACGCCCATCATGAAGCTGGACACAGGGCTCCATCTCACGCCCCTGAGATTGTGACCTGAGCTGAAATCAAAAGTTGGACGCTTAACCAACTGAGCCACCTGGGCGCCCCATGTTCTTTTTCTTTCCTGTCGAAGCTTCAGGCCGCGTCCACCCTGACCTCCAGGGCTTTCGTATTAAAGACCCAGAAAAGCCAGTGGAAGACTGGGGAGCAGGGCGGGGCACTGTAACGGACTTCCCACAGCCTGGAGCCTCTAGGCCTGCTTCTGTTGTGACAAGGGACGACTTCCCAGCAGCATCACATCCCACAGGCATCGGGCTCTGCGGTAAACACAGCAGTCTGCCGGCTCCTTAGCTCTTAGCCTGCTGAATCCTTCAAATGCCAACTCAGACATCAGCCACTCCCGGCAGCCTTCCCTGACTACCCCATTCCCCTCCACTCCTGAATTCACGCATTCCTCTACCATTGTGAGTACTCGGCCCTGTTGAGGTCCACCAGTTTATACGTCTGCCTCACACAGGACAGTGACCTTTCTGAAGGCAGGCACATAGCCACGCCCATTTCTGTCTATGGTGTCTCACTCACAGCCATGTTCCATAAAGTCTACATGAACGAACGAGGGAATGGACAAATGAACCAACAGATACTGGGACAAGCCAGTTCTGGCTGAGTCCGAGTGGCATAAACCAGAATCTCCAGGGCTCAGGCGGCTAGCGGGGCAGAGTTGGGACACGCCTGGGGCAGGCAGACGGCTCTCAGCAGGCTGGCCTGCACTCTGGTACCTGCCTGCCCCACAGCAGACCACGTGCTGGGGCCTCTGATTTCCGCAGTGATGGACATCACAGCAGTTCTCTGCCTGGAGGATGCTTTTTTTTTTTTTTTTTTTTTAAGTCAACTCTACACCCAACATGGACCTCAAACCCATGACCCCAAGATCAAGAGTCATGTGCTACACTGACAGAGCCAGCCCGCCAGGGGCTCCTGGGGATGAATTTTCAAACAGCAAAAATAAGACTCACAGCAGTGGGGCACTTTAGGGCAGCAGGAACAGGGCACGAGGGTGGACTAGGAAGCTGTCAAGAATAAGGACCTGATGCTGGGTATGTCAGATGCAAACCTCACCTATCCTGGGTCACCTATTATCTTCACAGAACTAGGGTTGGGCTTGTGACGCTGCTTGCGAGAACCAATCATTTGGTAGAGAACTACCCGCTGTGTTGAGGCACTACCTCTCTCAGCGAAGGTGTGCTCTCCCAAGCTGATGCCTTAGCAAGCATGACTTGTACATCTTTGTATCTGGCCGACTGCCACTGCCTGGCATGTTTCCAAAATTTGGCTGCAGAAAGGTGGACTTATTTCCCATCTTTCCTTTTTGTTCTCTCTGAGCCAGGCTTCCTTAGACCCTGCAGAGACGGTGGGGCCGGGACTCAGGGGTGAGGGGTCTATACCGAGGCTGAGAGGCTGAGAAGGGCAGGTGGTGGCCAGCCCCCCAGAAAGGTCCCCTGGGATGTTCTCAGTCAGGAGCGAGTGACCTGGGGCAGGGTCTGGGACAGAGAAAAGCCTGCAGAGCAGATACAGGCTGCCCCTCCTGAGACATCACCCACCTTTTGTCACCCACCTTTTGTCCAAAGTAGAGCTTGGTGAAGGTGAAGGTCTTCAGGTGGATGCTCTTCTCCCGGATCTTGGGCTCGAGTTTCTCCCGGAACTTGTTCTCCATGATCATACTCAGGTAGGGCCAGATCTGAGAGATGATCTGTGACCACAGAAAGAGGCTCTTAGGGGTCAGGTCTGTTTCCCCCACCCAAGACCCAGGGCTACCCAGAACAACCTGGCCCCGGGGGAGGGGGGTTCCTATGGCCCTTACACTGCAGCGCCCACTGGCCTGTCTGCCCACCCATCCACGCAACTGTCCGTCCATCTATCCATCAAACATGGCATAACTACAACAGTTGTTCTCACTCTGGCCCAGGCAGTGGGACCCCAAGACTTGGTGCTGTTTTGCAGAACACCACGAAATGGTCACTCAACTTAGTATTATGAAACTTTTGGTTCACTGCTAAAATGTAAGCTATCAGAATCAACATTGTGGTGTAACCAGGAAGGAGCAGGTGCCAGAGGCTTAAGGAAAAAGAATCACAGAAGAGAAAGTTAAATTGCTTCCTGTGGATTTAATTTTTTCTAACAATCAAAAAAAGGCTGCCTTGGGCTGATCTCTGCAGAATGACTCATGGCGTGGGTCTGGGAAGTAAGCATGGGACAGGGGAGAGGGAGGGCAGCAGAGAGCGGTCATAGTTTAAAGATGCAGTTCCCGTTCCCCAGACCCAGCACCGGAGGAGCCCGAGGCTGAGAGGTTTCAGGGCACCACTGCCTCCATCTCTCTCAGGGGCCCCATTAGGGCTGGTCCTGTCTTCCTGCCTCGCTGCTTTGTTGTCTACTGAGTGCATCCTGAGCATGAAGCTCCATGGGACACACTGGGTGCCCCAGTGTGTGGTTTGTCTACACAGTTGTCTCCCCACCCGTGCCCTGAACTGAGGGTGGGAGCCTCATCCCACAGTCATACGTCCCCAACACCTTGTGTGGGACTCTGTGTGTCAGTGTAAGAAAGAAAGATGTAACACACGAGGGCACCCATGAACTAGGGGACACAGGCAGGAGGGACTCCCCTTTGTGGGCACAGAACAAGGTCTGTCCCAGGGGCCCTGGGCCCAGCATTAATCCACAGAAATCTGGTCACTCCTCTGAAAGCAGCAACCTACTTCGTCCAACTTCTACCCGTAAGCTGGGAGCAGTGTTCTTTTTTCCTTTTTTTTTTAATGTTTATTTATTTTTGAAAGAGAGAGAGAGCGTGTGAGCAAGCAGGGGAGGGGCAGAGAGAGAGAGGGAGACATAGACTCTGAGGCAGGCTCCAGGCTCTGAGCTGTCAGTACAGAACCCGACGCAGGGCTCGAACCCACAAACCATGAGATCATTACCTGAGCCAAAGTCGGACACTTAAATGACTGAGCCACCCAGGCACCCCTGCTGGAAATGGTTTTTGATCCACACGGCATTGACATCTTTGGTAACACAGAACCATCAACTTTTGCTCAAAAACCATCAGGAAGTCTTTTCTTAGACCTAACTTAAGTCGTTCCTGCTATGGCTGTTCTAACCAGAACAGAGGCAAGGTTCATATTAGAAAAAGTCCTGAGTCAGAATCCTTGAGTGGGTGGGAGGATCTACAAGCTGTCACATTTAGGGGACAGATGTGGGCTGTCCAGATAAGGGCCAGACTCTGTTTCCTCGTCTGTAAGAAAGGGCTAGACCCAGAGTTGGAGCCCGGGGGCCCCCCTGAGGCATCTGGGAGCAGAGCCTGCTGGGAGTTCCCTGAATGATCTAACAGTAGTCACACCAGTGATGACAGTGTTCATGACATTCCAGGCACTGTGGGGCACTCATTACCTCATTAACCCGCACAGCCTCACAAGGCAGGGACCGTAATTATTCCTGTTGCACAGATAGGGGGAACCAGCTCTGAGAGGTGAGGCGGCCTGCCCAGGGTTGCAGTCAGTGCTGACAGATCTGGGCTGGAGACCAGGTGAAGTGTGGCCATGGCCTTCCTCCCTAGGAAGCACTGATCTTGGCCTCATGGGCCACTGGGGGTGCTGCATTTTTCTCTATACTTCTCTGTGTTTTCTAACATTTCAGCTGTGGCCATGCATTAATTTCACACTAAAATAAATTTTGTTTTCTTTTGTTTTGTTTTAAATAGAATCATTGGTAATGAGAAGATCCCGGAGGGTGGGAAGGGGAAGAAACCGGCAGAAGGCAGCTGGCAGTTACTGCCAGGAGGCCCCTGTCCCTGTGCGTGGCATCGCCGTCGCCCCGCCCCTGGGGTCCCTCAGCCTAGGGCCGCCAGGAGGATGAGGCCTAGAAGAAAGCCGGACCCACCCCGGCCTTACCTTATTGGCCCACTCGACCCGTTCCACATCTGGGAAGTGGATCTAGGGAACAGAAACCCCAAAGGTAAGTTAGACCGAACACCTGCCCATCCCTGAAAACCCAGAAGCGCAGCAGCCCGGCAAGTTCCCGCTCCCACCCCACACACACCTCTGCTCTTCCTCCCCGCCCAGCACCCACTTGGCCAGAGACTCAGCCAGCCCTGCCCCGGAGCGCATCGTCTGGTGCGGCAGGCAACCAGACCGTACCAATGCACGGCCAACACTGACACTACTGGGCTCGGAAGCCCTGCACGCGGGTGTGCGATTCTGTGGAGACTGCTTCTCTCTCCCGCAGCCCCCTCCCCCTCCCAACTGCGCCCTGCAGCCCACAGGCTGGAAGAGCGGGGCTGGAACCCCTTCGCTTGCTTATGCAAATAAGACCTTCCTTCCTGGTGGATACATACAATCCCCACCCGGGCTGGCCCAGGGTACCACCCGACTTCGTTCCTTGCCTTTCCCTCCTCCTTATTCCTTTTAATGCCACAAGTAATCATGGACTCTGGAGAAAAACTAGAAAATACAGCTAAGCAAAAGGAAAAATATTTTATCACAGAATGCCAAGGGACAACCACCGTTAACAGGTTCAGCCTATTGTGGAAACAAGGCTATGTAGTTCCCACAGAAATTGAAGTCACCGTGTGTTTTGGTAGTCTGCTTTCTTCCACCTAGTGTATGTAGGATTGTATTGATTCCTAAGGTAACAACTGCCCGTTTGAAAGCCATTTTCATAGGCAACTGGAGAATGGAAGTGCCCCCCTCGGCTCCCAGGAGCCCCTCCCCAGCAGGCCAGATCTGTGGTCACATAGGGGAGCTTCCTTCAGGTCACAGCCCCTAGCCACTGTGCCTGCCAGGTGAGTCCTGCCACTTCCTTGGGTCAGGGAGGGAGCTTGGGGGGGGGGGGCAGGTGAAGCAACAATCCTACTGGCTAACCTTTGCATCACCTGAGGGTGCTTAAGCCCTTCCTTGCAAGAGTCTCAGTCTCTGCCAGTGTCTGAGCTTCTCATAGACCCCCACCCCAACCCCCAAGGTTCTCAGGGACAAAGGGGTAAGACTGTAGTGGTACCTGGCACAAAATAGGGATCAGTAAATGGTAGCAGTGGCTACCATCACTGTCACCAAGTCCTCTGAGCACAAGGCCAACTCAGGATCAGATTCATGGTGGGCATTGGAACTCCCAAGGTCAGGAAAGGAGATGTGTCCATGCAGTTCACACTCCTAGTGCACACCAGGCCCTGGGCTGGCTCTGGGGATGCCCTGAAGGCCTAAATGTAGACCCTGGCCTAGACCACTTGCCCAAGAGGAGAGCTATTCCCAAAGGAGTGATAAGCAATTCAGTCCTCTTAAGGAGTTTTTAACAACCTTGAGAAGTCAAAGAAGCCCAGCGCTTCTGAGTCTCCTGGAACATTGAGCCATTCTCCCAGCCCCAGTTCCCCCAGCCCTGGGCAGTGATCCATATAAACTTGGGACAAGCATCTAATAGTCTCAGGTGCTAAAGGAAAATCACTGCCTGGTTCCCAGGGGGAGGGCAGGGGGAGGCTGACTCAGTCCACAGGAACAGAAGGGAATGGTGGGAAAGGAATCTTGAGGGAAGTAGGCAGGAATTATTAGGGTCAGCCCATCCATTTCAGCTGGGGAGAAGCAGCCTACTCACCACCCATTCCCTGCTGCTGCCCTGGGTCAGGTCCTAAGCTGGTAGCAGGCAAATGGAGGGTGAGACCCTTTCATTGCTCCCTATCACACTGCCCACTAAAGCACACTAAAGAAAAAGCTCCTGCACGTGGGGCTGAACAGACATCCCCACTGCTCTTTGGTTGCTCCACTCATTACTATCTTTGACTTTATTTCTTCCAGGCAGCCTTTCCTGATCTCTCAAGTCAGAGACAGGTGTCCCTATTATGTGTCTGCTGGTTCTCCTTTGAGACACTTAACACACCTTAATAGACCTGCTTGTCTGCCTGCCTCCTTACTAGACTGGAAGCTCTCGTGGGCCGACTCGGCCATGTTCCCTATTAGTGCCTGTCCCTGACACATGAATATCTTAATAAATATTTGTGGAATGAATGAATGCATAAATGTATGCAAGGTTCTTGCCCTCAAATAGCTCCTAGGCTGGTAAAGGAAGCAGACAATAAACAGATCATTCCAAGTACAGGATCAATACCAAGGTGTGGGGAGTGGGACCCCCACAAAGGAGAAAAGTGGGTTACAGCTGGGCTTTCACTGGCACCTTTGTCCCTCTGCTGCTCAAGCCTGCTGGCTGGACCCTTCCCTCTCCTCCGTCCACCCTGCTCCCTGCACTCCCAACTTACCCCGGGGCACATCTTATGTGCACACACCTTCCACCGACCCCCTGACTCTCCAGGGGAGGACCCAGAGGAGGTTCTGTACCCCTGGGAACTGGGTTCTGATCTCCTGCACCCTGGAAAAGTGATCCAGCTTGGCAGGTCTAACCCTGGCCACACTTGGGAGCCGGCTGAACGAAGATTCCTAAGCTGCCTCACACCTACTGACTCACACCGTTTCAGGGTGGGGCCTTGCAATTTATTTTTAACAAGCTCCTGGCAGGATTCTGGAGTTCCATCAGGGTTGGCATCAATGACCAGCCCGCCCCTTCCTTTAGAGGGGCCCACACTCACCCTGACAATGCAGACAATAGCGGGATGTCCAGGGCCCACACTGTTTTCATAGTCTCTTGGCCAGCTGCACTTGTGTTGAGGCTCCCTGCTAAGAGATTCCCCTAGAAAGTGAGTCTGAATGCCCTGACAAGAGCAGCAACTCAGGCCAGGAAAGGAAGAGACCATCAAGTCTCTACTCTGCCTTAGGCATCCTGCTGGCTCTCCCTCGGCCTAAATCTCAGCACCTATCGTAACTCGCCAGTGAGCTGATTCAAGAGCCAGGCCACCTTCTCTGTGATGGCCCTAGAGTAAGTCCTGGACCAGAGGATGACATCAGAGTGATGGACATTTAGGAAGCAATTACTCAGACCCACTGTTCCCTCAGTTTGATGGAGACAAATTAGTCATATTTCCATTATAGTTGGCCTTTTTTTTCCCCCCTACTCCAAATTCTCAAAGTTATTGCATGCTTTTATCTATTGGCTTTATATTTTAGCTTTTCCACTTAGGTCTTCAGTCTGTCTGAAATTTTTTATAGCGGATGAGATAGGCCTCTACTTTCATTTCTCTCCACGCTCTAAGGCAGCAATTTTCTAGTATCACATACCAAAAAAAAAAGTCCATCTTTCCTCCTGACTTGTGAAGTGACTTCCCTCATATGTCAGCTTCTGCTGTGTACTCTGGTGTGTTTCTGAACTTGGCATTGAACTCTGTGGTCTGATTGCCTGTTCCTTGCCAGTCTCACACTGTGATAATCACTCTAGCTTTGCAACATGACCGGGGTTGGGTGATTCCCTCTGTTAGCTTTTCTTTTTCAAACTGATTTAGCTAATAGGAGTTATTTATACTTCCATATGAATTTTGGAATCTTGTCAATCTTCCCTCCAAAAAATCCTCCTGGATTTTGATGGTTATATCCCAGAACTTATAAATTTGTAGGAGAAATGACAGCTTTACAATATTAAGTTTTGTAGCCATGAGCAGAATATTTCCCTTTATGAATCACATTAGGTTGCACTCACATTTGAGATCATAAACCTTTTCCTATAAAAATCCCATATATTTTTGTTAGATTACTTTGTGGGTTTTGCAGTTATTAAAAATGGTATTTGATTTTCTGGGCAACTTTGTTGAAATTTGTTGCTAGTTCTAACTGTTCATGAATTCGCACAGATTATTTATACACATTGATAATCTCCAGTAACAATTTTTTTCTTACCTTCTCTTAGTTTGTCTTTTGGTCACGCCCAGTAGCAGTGATTGCGAACAGCTCTACCTTGTTCCTGGCCTCAAATGGAAGTTTTTCCATGAAGTGTGATTTTTGCTGTAGAGTTTTAGAGGACAGCCCCTATCAGGTTGAGGAAGCTCTTCTCAATAACTTAATTTGCAAGGACTTTCGTTATAAATGGGTATCGAACTATATTCAACACAATAGATATTGAGACAATCATGTAATTTTTTCCTCTTTGTCCATTAATGTGGTGAACTTAACTGATGTTTCTTTATAAAACAAAACCATCTCTAGTACTCAGGAAACACCCCATTTGAAGTAATACATTTAGGTAGCCAGATATCTCATTTAGGTTTTATATACTTAGGATTCAAAGTGATACCTACAATTTTCGTTCTTGTGCAATTCACACCTAGTTTTGGTACAAAGATCTTACAATAAATTATAAAACTAGTGGGACAGCTTTTCCATATCTTCCTATTTTCTGAAACAACCTATAAATAATAGGAATTATTTCATTTAAAAGAAAAAAAAACAAAAACAAAAACGGGTGCCTGGGCGGCTCAGTCGGTTAAGCGTCCAATTTCAGCTCAGGTCATGTTCTCCTGGTCTGTGAGTTTGAGGCCCGCGTCAGGCTCTGTGCTGACAGCTCAGCCTGCTTCAGATTCTGTGTCTCCTTCTCTGTCTTCCCCTCCCCCACTCATGCTCTGTCTCTCTCTCTCTCAAAAATAAACATTAAAAACAAAAAAAGGAATTATCTGGTCAATGAAGTTTAATGCATCTTAGCTATAAAGCTATAAAGGCTTTTTGGGGTAGGAAGTTACCATTCCCCTTTTTAGTGGTTAATGGTG
The DNA here is from genome assembly GCF_018350175.1 of Felis catus. Classification (NCBI taxonomy): domain Eukaryota; kingdom Metazoa; phylum Chordata; class Mammalia; order Carnivora; family Felidae; genus Felis; species Felis catus. Next base: position 124,560,230 of record NC_058376.1, read on the forward strand.
TATTCAAGGTCTACTTATCTCTTATTGTGGCAATTTCGGCATTTATATTTTTCTAGAAATATAGTTTATATAGGCTTTCAAAGGTATTGATATATATTTGCTTATAATATTTTATTATTTTTTTAATTTTTTTTAACGTTTATTTATTTTTTTTGAGACAGAGAGAGACAGAGCATGAAGGGGGGAGGGGCAGAGAGAGAAGGAGACACAGAATCGGAAGCAGGCTCCAGGCTCTGAGCCATCAGCCCAGAGCCTGACGCGGGGCTCGAACTCACGGACCGCGAGATCGTGACCTGAGCCGAAGTCGGACGCTTAACCGACTGCGCCACCCAGGCGCCCCATATTTTATTATTTTTAAAATGTTTATTTATTTTTGAAAGAGAGGAGTGCGAGTGGAGGAAGTGCAGAGACAGAGAGGGGGGACAAAGGATTCTAAATGGGCTCTGCGCTGACAGAAGGGAGCCTAGCCTGATGCAGGGCTTGAACTCAGGAAATGTGAAATCATGATCTGAGCTGAAGACCGAAGCTCAACGGACTAAGCCACCCAGGCTTATAATATTTTATTACTTTTAATCTGCTTTATCTATAGTTATTTCTGCATTTATCCCATATTTTATTTTCATCTTTTTCTATTTTTTAATAGGTCTAGCTTGACAAAGGTTTTGCCCATTGTATTGATCTTCTCAGAGAACTAGCTTCAGTTGTTGTTAATAGTTTTCTTTCCCCATTACCATTATATTAAAATTTTTGTTCACTTTCATCGCTATGTTTTTTATTTCCTTACCTATTTCTTTGATCTAAACCTGTTGTTCTCTTATGTTCTTGGAGTTGAATTTATTTTCAGTTTTTGGTTTGTGATAAATTCAAAGTTTAAATTCCCTATGATTTTTGGCATAGTGTTTTCACTATTTACCTCCCATTTTTTTTTTGTCATTTCCATGATGACTACGTTTTAAACAATAATTTTTTACAATAAGTACTATTTTTAAATATTCAGGCATGTGAGGTTTCTAACACTGCTTATTGCTTTCCGATTCCATTTCTTTATGGCCTGCACAGTCTGTAGGATGGCAGTCCACTGGAATATATTGATAATTCCTTTGTGGCCTAGTGCATGATTAATTGCTATGGCTGTTCCATGTATGATCAAGTTATTAATCATGTCCTTTGTAAAAAAAAAAAAATATCGTGCCCTTCAAAAATTCTTTATCCTTGTTTCCTCCTTGCCTACTTCTCATTTTCAGAGAGGAATGTATTAGAGTTTCCAAGTCCAACTGTTGCTTTATCTTCTTCCCTGTGCAGTTCTGTCAGTTGTTGGGTTTTTTATTTCAAGTTTATATTATGCAGCATATATATGTCCATGACTGTTATCTTTTAAAATTACTATTCCTTTTATAATGACAGAACATCCTTGTCTTTAGGATATATCTGAGTTACACTCTACTTGATCTGATATGAAAATTGCCACTCTAGCTTACTTTTGTTTCAAAGTTGCCCAGTTGTATCTTTTTTCCACCTTATTTTCAAACTTTTTGAGTTCATGTGATCTCATGTCATTTAAAACTCACCTTAGTCCCTTTTTAGCTCCATTTTACAGATAAGGAAACTAAGGCTCAAAAAGGTTACTTACAGGCACCAGCTGCGGAGTGCCAGAGCGGAATCACACATCCAGGTCGGTCTCACCACAAAGTCCCTGCCTGTCCACCCCACCCCTCTCACTCCTCTTAAGAAAACCTTACATAGTATTATCTTTTCCTCTTTTATAGAAAGTCTAATTTAGCAGAGGGTTGCCCTCATGGGACCTGAGTCTTCATTAGCAGGCCATGCTTTATAGCTTACAAAGGACATTCTACACTTTCATTTCATCCTCCTAATACTCCATAAGGTGTACAGCAAAGCTACAATTATCTTCATTTTACAGATGAGGAGAGGCTCAGAGACTAGTTGGTACCTGCCAAGATCACCCAGGTGACCAGAACTCAGATTTCACCCGCATGTAATTTGAGCCCAGCCTTCAAGCCTTTTTTCTCCCTGCCTTCTCCACCTGAAGTGTCAGCATTTGAAGTGCATTTCTTAGGGTCAAAGTAGTCTTTGTGCATTTAAAATGTCACCTCTGTAAGCCTTGGTTTTCTCATCCGCAGGATGGGTACCATGCTACCAATTTCACAGAGCTCCTGAGTAAATGAGACAATGCGTGTAAGTAAGTGCTCGGTACCCTCCCTGGCTCAGAGTAAATGCTCCAGAAACTGTTACTGTTGTTGGCAGTTGTATAGACCCTGGAGGTGCAGACACTGACGTCTTTGTCCTCAGGTACATGCCAAGAACAATGTCACCTGGGCTATGCGTCCAGTTCTGTCTGACCCAAAGCCCAGCAAATTCTCTACGGGCTCCCCAGGTGCCTGCGGCTCTGCACTTTGGGAAACACTGAGAAGAGAGACAACACAGTGAAAGCGCCTGAGGCTGAAGGAGGACCACAGTTGAGTGTTGTTTCCCCGGCCTCTGCTGATTGGCTGAGGGATGCGCCCCAAATAGGCTGGGCCCAATGCCTGTGAGGCGCCTGTGTGAAGCTGTCCAATGAGGGCGCTCCACAATGAGGCGGGGCAAAGGGACCCAATCAGAGCCTCTGTGCATGTCTTTCCCTCCGGAGGTAAAGGAAGGGAAAGCTGAAAAAGATGACTGGTGGCCCACTCTCAGACTGAGTCCTAAAGTCACCGGAACTTTGGTTCCAATACCTCACAAGGCTGGGAGTCTCTGAGACCAGAGAGCAGGAAGACATCCACGCCTCCTGGCAATGCAAAGGGCTAGACTCAGGCGGGTGTGGGCAGCGGTCTTAAACTTTTCCTTACAAAACCACCACCAGGAGACCTCGTTAAGACGTGGATTCTTAGTGAGGTCCCTCAGAGATTTCGATTCTGGGAACTGAAAACTTGGGGCAGGGACCCGACAGCTTGTATCTTTAACAAGCTCCCAGGTCATTCTGATCATAGTACTAGGGCGTGTTGAAGAATGAGTGGACAGGCCTCCCTAGGCTAGGGGACCCGCTCAGACCCTGGGAGAAGGTGACTCCTCCGCCCCGAGGCTCCTGACGAGGGCTCCAAAGTCACAGCTGTCACTTTGTCATCAAATTCTTACCGGCAGCCTATGGACCTCAATTCTTTTACAAAGGGAGTATCTTTTGTGCCACGAGGAGCAAGGGAAGGCAAGGGCTAGCAGATGAAAACACAGTATGATGAGTCTGCCTGGCTTTGGGCACTGCTCTGGCCCCTAAAAAGGTGAGCCACTTCCACCCAGTAGCTGCTTTCTATAGCCAAGCAGCAGAGGTAGGACGTGCCACCAGGGGCCCTGAGGAACCAGGGTCTGGTCCTGACCCTCTTTCTGCAGCCTCAGGTTTCTCCCCATTGAAGGAAGTGAGGTTGTGATGCCTATGCTGCCCAGGTCTACAATCAGGAGACAATGAACGCAAATCTACTCTATATGGAGACAAATTAAGAGCTCTAGCAAGGTGGGGCGTCTGGGTGGCTCAGTCGGTTAAGCGTCCGACTTCGGCTCAGGTCATGATCTCACAGTTAGTGGGTTTGAGCCCCATATTGGGCTCCGTACTGACAGCTTGGAACCTGGAGCCTGCTTGGATTCTGTGTCTCCCTCTCTGTCCCCTCCCCACTCAGGTGCTCTCTCTCTAAAATAAATGAACATTAAAAAAAAAAAAAAAGATCTGTAGCAAGGTTCATCCCCCTAGAACATGGACACTATCCTGACTGCTATATTACAGGTGTGAGCACGTACCCAAAGAAGGCCTGGAAACTCTTAAAGTTGCCTGAGCCCGTGGTCAAGTCACCAAGACCTTAGATGCCTGCTTTTGCCCCTGAGAGAAACTTAAGTAGATGGGGCCTCGGCCCCCAACGAGAGCCTCCCTGTGCTAACTTACATCTTGCTGCTGTTAGTGTGCTTGGGCCAAAGCTTCCCAGGCAGTGGGCTCATATTTTAATGACAGCATTTTTTTAGACAGTGGCAGTAATGAGAGCTCAGAGAAGAGATAGACTGTAAAGCAAACTCAAGTCAGAATTCCAGGCTAGCAGAGGCCACCACAATGGCACCACACATCAATGCTTCATCTCTAGGTGGTCATGCTTTACTTCTTAAACCCTTGAGGAAAAATGATTCCACAGCAGTGAGGAAACGGAGCCAGAGTGATGGCTGGGTCCAGCAGCGTGGAGCCTAGGCAGGGCCCACAGATGGACTAGGAGGCCTGGACGGCAGCTTGGGGCCACCAGACCCTCTCAGGAGGCAGGGAGATTGGAGGGCTTCACTTAAAAGGCCTGCGTGTCACCAGGTGAACCCAGCTCACTCCCTGTCACAGGGATGGTAGCTCTTCCCATGGGAGCAGCCGTGTGCAGACACACAGACACAGAGAAAGAGAGATAGACAGACATACAGAGATAGAGTATGTTCCTGTGTCTCTTTATATCTCAAAGACCTGAGACACACGCTCCTGTCTTTCGAGATAGATCCCTTCTCTGTGGTGCCTATTCAGTGGTTCCTCCTCTACCAGAAACTGGTCCCTCATTTCATTCACTTGTTTTCTGGTGAAGAACAGCCTTCGCCCCCTTCTCTCTGTTCTTGGGAGGTAAACATTTAACCTTAAAAATTGCTTTTAAATCTGCCCACTCTTCTGCTTAAAATTACCCCGCTAAAAGTGCTTTAAAGGAAAAAACATTTTGCCAACTTGAAGTTCCATTTAGTGCTGCTCTAAAATCCATAGGCTATTTAACAACACACCCAGCCTGCAGACTGGCCCAAGCCAGCTGGACCCAGTAGAAGGGGGGGATGCTGAGCAGATAAAACTCCAAAGGCACTCACCAGCCACGAGAATACTGGTGCCAAGAACCTGTCACCATTTGCTGAGGAGTAAGGGCTTGGAGCATGGAGGTACCTGGGCTCTAGAGAGTCTTTCTTTCAAGGAGGCCTGAGTGTAATGCTAAGTCTCCAGACAGTTCAGTCACACAGTTAGGTTTGGTAGTGCCCAAAGGTTAACAAACATATCCTCTTGCTTATCAAACTAGCATAGGCAATGCCTCAGAGATACTGCAGGTTTTGTTCTAGGCCACTGCAATGAAGTGAATATTACCATAAAATGAGTCAAATGAATTTTTTCGTTTCCTATACGAAAGCTATGTTTACACTATACTGTAGTCTAGTAAGTGTGCAATAGCATGTTTAAAAAAAAGTACATACATTAATTTAGAAATATTTTATGGGGCGCCTGGGTGGCTCAGTTGGTTAAGCGTCCGACTTCGGCTCAGGTCATGATCTCACGGTCCATGAGTTCGAGCCCCGCGTCGGGCTCTGTGCTGACTGCTCAGAGCCTGGAGCCTGCTTCGGATTCTGTGTCTCCCTCTCTCTCTGACCCTCCCCCGTTCATGCTCTGTCTCTGTCTCAAAATAAATAAATAAATAAATAAATAAATGCTAAAAAAAATTAAAAATATTTTATTGCTAAAAAATGCTAACCATCATCTGAGCTTTCAGGAAGTCACAATCACTAATCACAGATCACCAAATATAACAATGGTGCAAAAGTATGAAACACTGCAAGGATTACCAAACTGTGACACAGAGACACAAAGTCAGCAAGTGCTGTTGGGTAAATGCACTGATAGACTTGCTCGATGCAGGGTTGCCACAAACCTTCAATTTGTAAAAAAAAGAAAAAAAATGCAATTATTTGCAATGCATAATAAAATGACGTACACCTTAAAAGACCAAAAAATGGAGGAGCACCTGGATGGCTCAAACGCCCGACTTCAGCTCAGGTCACGATCTCACCGTTTGTGAGTTCTAGTCCTGCAATGGGCTCTGCGCTGACAGTGTGGAGCCTGCTTAGGATTCTCTCCCTCCCTCTTTCTGCCCCTCCCTTACTTGTACATGCGCATGAACTCTCTCTCATCATCAATACATAAACTTACAAAAAAAGAGAGTAAAAAATGTAGTATTGATGCTGTTAAGGCCACAGTGAAGTGGGAATGAGAATCTTTAAGTTGTTCCCAAGCCTTGACCTATCAGTTTAACATGTAGGAATCTATAGTAAGGAACTTGCGAAACTTGAGACTAAGATTCACGCAGCATGTGAGGAACAGATTTTTACCGAGAGCCCACTACGTACTAGGCACCAACTGAGGAACTGCAGGTACACACCGGAGCAGGAAACACACCTTGCCTCAGAAGAGCATTCAGTCTGGATGAAAAGTCAGATGCAAAAATAGGTAGGTTCAAGTCCAGAAAGGAAGTGGGGTGACACAGGTTCCGGGTGCTGCGGGGGCCTGAGGAGCAGAGTCTGAGAGTGGGGAGCCTGAGCTTGGACTTGAAGGAAAGGACAAGGGAGCCCCTGGCAGGTCAGAGGGAGAAATTCCAGACAGACACAGGAAACACCCCCACCTCTGCTAGCCACATGAGTAGGACAAACCTGAAATAACTGAGATAATCAATGCTAGAGCAATCTTTTAAGCAGTGTAGGGTATATTCGCATTAAGGGTATCATAATCCTTAAGCATGTTTTTGAAGAATGTTATAGAATGTTAAGAACAAAAAAAAATAAGAAAAAAAAGGGTGCAAGTTTTTTAAGAAACCATGTTTGTATAGTTTCTATACAAAAGAAGTACACACATAGAATAATGTTATCTCTGGGTGGAGGGACTGTTGGTTCTAATTCTTTTAGGCCATTTCCAAATATTCTACGATGGGAATACTTCCACTTGACAACCAGAAAAAAAGATTTTTAATCACTTTTTATAACCAGTTACTTAAGAAAGTAAACATGACATGGGCAAAGGAATGGAGTGGGTGATTCTGGGGTCTTGAAACATCCTGTATTTTCCTGGCTCTTTCCTCTGCATGTCTGGAGGTCCTGGCACCCTGCGATGGGGTTTCACGGGCAGGAGCGGCCACCCTGAGCTCCTAGAGAGAGAGGGCTTGCAGGAGCTGGGCCCTGACTCCCGGTGTGGCCAGAGTGGGTGACCTCTCATACCCTTGGCTTGAAAGGCAGGGTAAAGAGAATGGGGCTTTCCCCTTCCCCTTTAATAGTCCCCACTGGGACAGAAAACACCTTTTAACTCTTCATTATTTGCAAGTGAAGAAGGAGGAAGAAGGAAATCACTTTCCTCAGGCACATGTGAACACTTTGGGGCTACAAGCTCTAGGTTTCCTGAGATGAAAAACCCCTGGAACTCTCCCAGGAAATAACTGAAGGGAGGGGTAGGAGGGTCAGGAAGGAGGAAGGGAAGGCGAGGCCGAGTCTCCTCTGTGTGGCTGGGTTGTGACCTTCAGGCTGCAGCCCACACCCTCCAGCGGCCCCCCAGTGTCATTGGGAACATTCCCACTCAAGTGCCAGCTCAGCCTGCTGTCAGGCCAGGGCCAGGAGACCCATGGAAGCTGGTGAGCAGCTCTTCACACTTCCTGCCCGCTGGACAGGAGGCCACGACAGAGGAGCAGGGCAATGGCTGTCCCCTGCTTGGCCCTGATCCTTGTCTACCACGTGACCTTCCCATTACTAAGGTCCTCAGGTACTTAGCTGGGAGACAAGACTGCTGTGGACACTTCTGTCGCAGAAAAATTCAGCCCCTTCTACATAAAGCAACGGGCAGCCTCGTGTGAGTTAGGGTATCACAAGTTGCTGTCCCAGAATCTTCTCACCCCAGAATGAGATTACGAGCTCAAGTGACCATACCTACCCACAGTCCCCATCCCTTTCCCCAGCCAGCATCACCCAAGTGTTGCTTCGTGGGCCACTTCCAGCCTGGGTTAGATCCCCTCCCCCAGGCTTTCTCAGAGCCTTGCTCGGCCACCTCATAGGACTGATCACACTGTATCAGGAAAGGCTGTTCTAGCGGGTCTGAATCACCATCTAGACCAGGGGTTCCTTGAGGGCGGGGACCAGGTGTCACTCATATCATTAGTCAGCCTGCAGCACCATGCCTGACACATTGCAAGCCCTCGATAGATGATTCCTGACTGAGTATAGGAATGAACACACGGATGCCTAAGATCCCTGTGCTGGGCCTGGAGGGCAGACGCCCACGTTCTGTCTCTCTAATTGCCCAGCCATGGCCCGAGACATGCTAAGTTCATAAAGCATCACTAAGATGTGGGGCAGAGACTCAGGGGGATGACTAAATCATGCTGTGCCTCTTCCTTCCTAAGGACAAGCCTGACTCCAAGCCATATGCATGACCTCACGGGACTGCAGGGACCCCACAAGTAAGTCCCCTAACTCCAAGCAGATCCCACAGCACTGGCTCCAAGAATTGAGCTCAATTGAGTGGCCAGCCCAGCTCAGAGCTGTCACTGCATTTACTTCCTCTAATTAACAAAAGTATCAGAATGGGACAGACCAAGAGCGCCTGGGCTCTGGAAGACTGCTGTTCCACCCACAGAAGGAATGTCAAACTCAGCCCCAGGAAAGCAAAGCACTCAACCCTGGTCTTCAACCTGAATGATGCACAGGAAGGCCTGGAGGGCAGTATCCTGGGGACACTGCTGGGAGCCCTGGAATGCTCACAGCTTTGTGTGAACAGTTTTCCCTGGTGCTTGCCTCACCTGATGTCCCCAGGGCGCACCCAGTTAGATGATGGGTAGGCAAGAAAGACTGCGGAACCCAGTCCTGTGGGTGGGTGGCACTACAGAAAAGCCAACTTGGGACTGATTCATGATGACAGACTCCTACAGCTGAAAAGACTCCAGAGGGCATCTCCTGGGGTCTCATCATTTTCAGAGGGGAGCCAGGGACCCAGGGAAGACAAGGGACCTTCTCGAGTTCCCCTGGTGGATGAGCATCAGACTCCATCCAGGTCCCTACCAGCCACCACATCACCTCTGCCCCCACCCCCATCCCAGCAGATACTGAGGGTTAATTGTCTCTAACAAAGCCGCCAACTGATTGCTATCAGCTGGCCGGAGAGCAAGTCCGGCTAGACCAGAGACCCAGACAGACAAAATGCCAGGCTTTCTGATAGTTCTTCCCCTGCTCTACTCAGTCTGAGGCCTTCATCCCCCAAACCTGGAGCCAGGCAAGGCTCTCACTGAGGTTCCCTCAGCACGGCACACAGAGAACAGTTGTGATAGGGCAAAACACACCTCTGATAAACCAGTCAGGTTTATCAGGTTACTGAGCACAGATCAAGGGCTTGATGAATATCCTGAAAGGGCACGGGGCCTCGAAGGAGAAATCTGGTGCACAAGGTCAGGAGGGCAGCCGGCCAAGCTTCAACCAGGGGCCCAGGCCTCGAGGAGCAGGGCATCGAAGGGACCCTGCAAAGGATCTTGAGGAGCCCAGAGCATGAAGATCAGAAGGGAGATGGCTTCTGGAGCACGGTCGCTGGAACTTAAGGACCTATAGGAGCAGGTCCCAGAAAGAGCCAGGGGCCCGGGATGGAGTCTCACTGCCATGTGCTACCCGTTCCCCTTGCTTGCTTTGCCCTCTGCAGCCACCAGGGGTTTCACCAGCTCTGCAGCGGCAAGGACTCCACTTTTGTCACTACTCGGTCCACAGTCCTCAGCCCTGGCAAGATGGGCTAATTTTCGTTCCTTGAAAAATATATCTAAAAACTGTGTGCAAGATATATAAAAAAACATTCGCACATGAACAGTGAGGGGCAGCCATTCCTCTGTTCAGAGGATGAGAAGTGGGGGCAGCTCGGCCTGCTCTTTCCGAGTGGCCAGGCCACGTTCACAAGCCAAGAGGACCCACGGCTTCTTGACTGGTGACCCCTCTCAAAGCAGAAGAATCCTTTATTCCAGCTCTCTCTTCCCTGGAAGGGACCCAGAGGGAGGGCAGAGCTGTGTGAATGAAGCTTGACCAGAAACAACCTCCTTTCATAGGTGGGGACACTGAGGCTCAGGCAGGGAAAGGAATCTCTAAGATCCTTTCTTATGATGCCCTGGGGGCAGCAGCTTGGAGCAGTATGTTGAGGAGTCTCACAGGCAGGAAACATTGCTCCATTGAGAACTAAAAATGCCCACGGTGGTCCGGCAGGGGAGACTGGCTCCAGCTCAGCCTGGCCTGGGCCTCCTCTACCCGCTCACAGGGGCTTGGTGCAAATTAGAACAAGGTGCTCTTTCCCAAGCACCCTGTGGGCTGGATTCCCCACACCCTCCCTTCAAGACCCTCAAACTTTTCTTTAACTCCCCCCAGCTATTGGTATGCCATGTGTTAATTTGTAAAAATATTTCTTGATATCAAAGGAGGTCATAAAACGTTGACCCCACTTCTGTGCAAGAAGTCAGTTCTCAAAACAGGGAGGATGGCACACTGAAAGGTCCATATATAAAGACACTGGTGCTGTGAAATCGTGGGCAAGGGTCATGCTGCCCCCACCGTACCCAGAGCCATGTCTCTGTCTTCATCAACAGTATGCATTCCTCACAACAGGGAGAGAGTATGCAACCAAGTAGCTTCCAGGTTTTCCACATCATCTCCCGGTTTGGCAACCTTCCCGAGGAGGCAGGGTGAAAAGCCCACACCTGAATCTAGTTGCGTGCTCTACACAGGTGTTCACGCAGACGCCCCAGACCTGCTTCTCATTCTAGATGCCCAGCTCCCCAGATTAGAAAACGCCTTGGAAGATCCCTGGATCCCTCCCTCACACTAATCTAGAGGCCACCAAGCACCCAGAGTCCCTCTCTTACATATCTATTGTACTCCTCCTCAGTCCTCAGTACCACCATCTTGGCTTAAATCAATTTCTCATCTTGTCTCTCTTCTCCAGCTTCACTCCCCGCCCCCCCCCCATGCTGCTTTTTACAGCATCTTTCCAAAGCCTTCCAGAGGCTCCTTGTGGCCTTCAGAATCAGGCCCAACTTCCACCAAGCCCGCCTCAGTTTGGCCCCTGTCCATCAACCCTTACCACACACTCCAGCCGAACCAATCCAAACCATATGGTGCTCCCTCACATACTGGCCACTCTGTGCCTCCATGCGGTGCTCGAGAGCCTCCCCGAGCCTGGAATCCCCTTTGCAGCACCACTGCCTCAGTCCAAAATGTAATCCACGTCCTGGCTCACCAAACTGGTCGGCCACGCCAGCCAGGAGAGTCTGAGGACTGCAAGCTGAGGCCAGACCCCTCCCAGGACTCTGCCAAGGCAACAACAGGCTGTGGTCTGGGGACATTTTGATATGGAAACAAAGCCAGATGTCCTTCACTCCATGCTTTCAACCCTTGACTGGACCCTGTTCAGACTATCTCTGGCTTCCCTGAGACCTCTATGGCAATTACCTACATGCATCCACTTCCTGCCCCAGACTGTCCTCTTGGAAGGAGAGACACCATCACCTTCCTCTGTGTGTCCCTAGACCCAGCCGGGTCAGTCCTGGGGTATGGTTTATGAGATGAGGTAGCTTCCTGTGTTGTCTCACCCATCAGGCTGAGCTCCCCGTTGGCTAGTTTCATGTTGCTCCTGGTGTTCGTGGGGGGGGGGGGGGCAGGTGATGGTGGTTGGGGCATGTCAGTGCCCCCACAGGATCTGATTCTTGCCTCAATTTTGGAAACATTACCTTTTGCAAACAACTAAGTGTCTAGAGGCCTCCCTAATACAAGAAGGGGCAGAAAGAGAGGGCCGTCTCTTGGTGAGGACTCACAAGCCCCCCCTCACGGACTGATGCCACCATGGGGTCACAACAAAAGTCTGGCAGGCATCCAGGACTCCCTCGACAATAAGCAAGGAGCATGGATAGGCTCAGGCCTGCTTTCTGGGTCCACATCTTTCAGGATCACAAGCCCCCAAAGAACAATCAGGATAATCAAGTTTGGGAGACAGGCTGCAAATACTGTTCCCATGGCTGCTACCATAGAAAAGTTGTCATTGTACAAATCAGGAGACTATAGATGCTGGAGAAGATGTGGAGAAACGGGAACCCTCTTGCACTGTTGGTGGGAAGGCAAATTGGTGCAGCCGCTCTGGAAAGCAGTGTGGAGGTTCCTCAGAAAATTAAAAATAGACCTACCCTATGACCCAGCAATAGCACTGCTAGGAATTTACCCTAAGGGATACAGGAGTGCTGATGCATAGGGGCACTTGTACCCCAATGTTTATAGCAGCACTCTCAACAATAGCCAAATTGTGGAAAGAGCCTAAATGTCCATCAACTGATGAATGGATAAAGAAATTGTGGTTTATATACACAATGGAATACTATGTGGCAATGAGAAAGAATGAAATATGGCCTTTTGTAGCAACGTGGATGGAACTGGAGACTGTGATGCTAAGTGAAATAAGCCATACAGAGAAAGACAGATACCATATGGTTTCACTCTTATGTGGATCTTGAGAAACTTAACAGAAACCCATGGGGGAGGGGAAGGAAGAAAAAAAAAAAAAGAGGTTAGAGTGGGAGAGAGCCAAAGCATAAAAGACTGTTAAAAACTGAGAACTGAGGGTTGATGGGGGGTGGGAGGGAGGGGAGGGTGGGTGATGGGCATTGAGGAGGGCACCTTTTGGGATGAGCACTGGGTGTTGTATGGAAACCAATTTGACAATAAATTTCATATATTGAAAAAAAAAAGAAAAGAAAAGTTGTCATTGTGATTATTGTGCACCCTTAGCGGAAGGTTTGGGCCCCCTCACCCTCAATATATGTAAACCAATTTACAAAACTGTATGGTCAATCCATATATTAAATATCAGTGTTAGTAACTGAACCATATTCCCCAAACTCATATGTTGAAGTCCTAACCAGGACCCTGGAATGTGACTGTTTTTGGAAAGAGGGCCCTTAAATAGGTGATTAAGTTAAAATTAGGTCCCATTAGGGTGGACCCTAACCCAATGTAACTGGTGACCTTAAAGGAAGAGGAAATTTGGGGGCACCTGTGTGGCTCAGTCGGGTAAGTGTCTGACTCTTGAAACTCTGGATTTCGGCTCATGTCATGATCTCACGGTTCGTGAATTAGAGCCCCCATCAGGCTCTGTGTTGACAGCTTGGGACGCACTTAAGATTCTTTCTCTCCCTCTCTCTGCCCCTCCCCTGCTAGCTTGCACATGCACGCTGTCTCTCTCAAAATAAGCTTAAAACGAAGAGAAAATTTGTACACAAATATATACAGAGGGAAGACCATACGAAGACATGACGGAAACAGCCATCTACAAGCCAAAGAGAAGCCTCAGAAAAGGCAAACCCTGCTGACAATTTGGTCTTGACCAGTTTCCATTGTTTGTGTGACTGGGTTTGTGTTTGTGTGTTTGTGGTATTTTGTTATAGCAACCCTAGCAAACGAATATAGTCAGGCTTAATTTCTCTCGTTTTAAAGATAAACATAAAACAGATCTTTCTAATTGGTTCTTCTCACAAGCACTTTGGAGGCTAGTGTCATGGCCTGACTGAATTTTAGAATACGGGCCTCAGGCCAGAGGAAAAGAGGGGCCTGGGGGCCTCTGGACATCTCCCACTGTGGGCCTGAGTGTGTCTGGAAGAATCAGAGAAGCACCCAGAGGGGTAGGTTTGCCGCAGACCAAGCCTTGGACCAAACACCCTTCTTCCAGTATTTCCCAGACTCACCGGATCCCAAGATTCACCCAGGTGCCTCAATCCCACCTGGGAGTTGCCAGGTGGGGCTCTGAACTTGTTTTTGTTAAGTGGGCCAGGTGATTCTCAGGACCAGAAGCGTTTTAGAAACCCTAATACAGGCCCTTCCACACCAGGAGGGGGGTGTGTAGTTGGAGTGTGAATATGTGTGTGTGTCCGGGCGGGTCTGAGCATCCCACCAGGCGGAGGCAGGGAGAGAAGCTCGTGATCCAGCCTCCCAGCCCACCCTTCAATCCCACCTCTAGCCCGCCCCCTCTGTCCGGACCTCTGCGGAGGCAACTAGGCTGAAGTTTCTGTCATTGCTGCATTGGCGGATCCGTTTTGCGCCTTGCATTCTTTCTTTGAATCAACAGGTGAGTGGAAGAAATAAATGCCTTTTGCTTCCCTCCCGAGTAACCTTGCAAAGTCCCAGACGCCCTTTTTTTTTTTCCCCTGGGTGTGGCCCGCCCGTAACTTTTCTCCCAGGCTCTGGCCCTTAAATGAAACCTAACTTCCCCACTCCCCGAGCTGCCAGACCAAGAGGCGGGTATGAGGCTGAGGGACGTCGCGGCGAGGGGTCTGTGCGCCCTGCTTGGTGGGGCACTAGGTATTCGGATCGTGGAGCACCGCCCCCAGCTCCCCCGGTGACAGTAGGTTCCTTCCGAACCTCCAAAGGCATCCACCACACCTCCGCTCCCCTCGACCCTGCTCACCCAGGCCGGCAGGTGCTGGCCCCGCAGTTCGCGGCTAATGAACTGGCGTTCGTTGTCTAGGAATTCGAATGCGGCCGCAAGACGCCCGAGCTTCCCGCGACGGTTCCTGCGCCACCACATCCACAGCAGAGCGCCGAGCAGCAGCCAGGTTATGCTGAGCCCCAGGTAGCCGGCAAGGTAGACCGGCGCCAGGTAGAACAGCACTCGCGCCACAAAGGTGTACAGCTCAGGCAGCAGCTGGCTGGACAGGCGCGGCTCGGGGCTGGGTGCGCTCTGCCTTCCCTGGGCGCTGGGGGCGCCGGGCTCCTCCGCTTGCATCTCGTCGCCACCGTGTTACCCTTTCCCAGAGCTTCACCCGAGCTCAGGTCCACGCGTCCTGACACCAGGGCACATCGGTCCTCCAAGCGCGAGGACCCGGCCGCCGCGCCGCACCTGCCCTGCGGGACTCGGACTCGCTGGTGAGGTCTGGGCGCTCAGTTCTCGGGCTTCGCTGCCGCCACCTGAAGCGCGGGATGTGCAGATACGCGGCGCCGCCGCGCTCAACTCCCAACCAGAGCCCTGGCTCGCGACGTCTCCGCCCCCAGAGGCGGGCCCAGGGAAGGGGGCGGGGTCAGACCGTGGGCGGGGCTCCTGCGGGGTTCTGAAGAGCAACCAGTGGGCGTGGGCACCCTCCGACTCCGAGGTCCCGCGCAGGCGTCAGCTAAGGGCGCAGTTGCAACGCCCGGGTAGAGCCCTGGTTGGTCTAGGTGCTGCCCCAGGCGGCTTATGACTCACCGAGGCATGTGGACAAATGGCTTGTCATGGATAAATATCACATAAAACCTGTTTCCTACACCCGTTTATAATATGCAGTCTAGTATATGGGCTGTTAGCTGGGCGTTTGAGGCTCTCCACGGACCGGCTCGCCGGGCCTCTCCACCCCACAGTAGGTCTGACTCAGCCCTCCATCTGGCCCCTAGAGCCCGGCATCGCTGCCCGCTCCTCTGGCATCCCTAAAGCTTAGACCTGGCCCCCAACCCAAGCTAGCCAAGCCCTAGGGGCCTCTTGTCCCCCACAATGCCCTGTGCCCTGCATTCCCCACTGTGTGTGTGTCGGTTTGGATCTTAATTCACCCCCCCCCCCATCATCAGACTGGGAGTTTCCAGTGTCCAGGCTGTCCTGCTAGGCTCTGGGCTGCCCAGCACAGCAAGTGGTGGGTGTTCACAAGGGAGATGAAGGGCAAGCCCTGGGGTGACTGGAGGTCAGTTGTGAAGCCCATGGTTTCTATCTAATCCTTTTTGAATTATGTGAGCAGGGGAGTCTCAGTCTCCACCTTCAGACAGTAAATTGTCTTGTGAATGGCATACATTTTAGGCAGTTCTCATGAGTGATCACATCCATTACTGGAATGTGATTTTGGAGGTGACAAATGCACTGGAATGATTCCGAGCTTTCAGTAGTTTCATTGAATGGCTGGACCCAATGGACAACAGCCAGAAGATAACTATACTCTTTCCCTCTGTCCCTATCCTCTCCTGGATAAAATTCTTTGCTGCAATGAGTGTTTTCAATAATAGTGTTCCTTTGGTTCCTGTTGGGCTCTCCTCTATCATTCTTCCAGGCCATTCTTCCTGGCCTTCCAGGACTCAGTCAAAATGGAAGCTGAAAGCCTCCCAGCTTAACATTGTTCTGCTATTTCCCAGGATAGCCTGGGAAATCAGTATAGGAAATATGGTTTACTTAATGGTTTTTGGGGTTTTGTTTTGTTTTGGAGAGTTCCTTTTTTGGGTGTACACAATCCTATTAAAGGCTCTGAGAATTCCTGCAGATAAAAAGCTGTTAAATTTTATTTAACTCAGTTTCCAAAATTATTTGACCACAGAACTCTTTCTCAAAACACTTCTGTTATTGGTTGACCCAAGTCAGCTTAAGCTAAAGAACGGTGAATATATGATGAGGATATAGGAAGTGCTCTGTGAACCTGAGTCAGGAATCCAACCCGTCGTCAGGATGGATGCACTAAGAAGCTGACTGTTGACTCAGCTCTGAATCCCTGCTGCTATTCCTACTGACCTGCCTCCTCTGCCTCCGGCTGAAGTGGAGAACATAGCACCTTTTCCACAGCTTCCACGCTCACGGAACTTTCCAGAGAGACTGCTTGACCCTTATCCTGTCCCAAGTCCAAGGCCTCGGAGAGAGGCCCCACCTGTATCCATCATCCCCTCCCCTGTTGACACACACCGGGTCCTACTTCCAGGTCCCTCTTCTGGGTTAGTGTGTTTGCAGAGGGGATGTGGGAGTAGGGTGTTCAGAGGAGGATCACCAGAAAAAGGAAGGTTGCTGATTTGTGAGCTGGATGGACACCCACAAGATCTCCAGCATGAGACTTGGATCATCTTGCGGAACACCGCTACCCCAGCTGCACTGCCTTTTCTGCTCCTTGAGCACACCAAGCTCATGTATGCCTCAAGGCTTTTGTACTTGCTGTTTCTTCTACCTGCAAAGTTCCCTTTCTGAATGTTCCCCACAGTATGTTAGGGTAGTGGCATTATGCTTGATTTTTTTTTCTTTTTTTAAAAACATTTTTTAATGTTTATTTATTTTTGAGAGAGAGAGAGAGAGAGAGAGAGAGAGAGAGAGAGAGAGAGAGAGAGAGAGAGAATGCAAGTGGGGGAGGGGCAGAGTGAGAGAGAGACACAGAATCCAAAGCAGGCTTCAGGCTCCAAGCTGTCAGCACAGAGCCCAACCCGGGGCTCGAACTCATGAACTGCAAAATCATGACCTGAGCCAAGGTTGGATGCTTAACCGACTGAGCCACCCAGGCACCCCGGTTAATTTTCTTTTTTAAACTTTGTTTATAATGGCATTAAATTGCTCTCATAAATTAAATATATAAGAATGTGGCACCTAAAACTTCATATCCCGCCTGAGACTGAATCTGTACCTAGAACATTTGAACTATTATTTCTCTTGACCTGGATACCCTACTATTTATTTATTTATTTATTTATTTATTTATTTATTTATTTATTTATTTGGCGTCAAGTCAAATGCTGAGCCCAATGCAGGACTTGAACTCACAACCCTTTAAGTTCTTTAAGCTAAAGAACTGAGAATGTGTGATAAGGATATAGGGAAGTGCCCTGGAACCTGAGATCAAGACTTGAGCTGAGATCAAGAATCAGACACTCAACCAACTGAGCCACCCTGGCACCCCTCTAGTTTAGTTGCTTTAGTGAGTAAAAGACATTTTACACACTGTTTGATCATCACAAAACCTGGGCAGAATCATCGGACCATCTCTCTCCCTCTCTCTGCCCCCTCCTCTGTTTGCACACATGCACGCTCTCTCTCTCTCAAAAATAAATAAACATTAAAAAAAACTTAGAAGTGGAATTGCTGGATCATACGGTAATTATATGTTTAATTTTTTGAGGAACCACCATACTGTTTTCCACAGATTTTGCCATTTTCAATCCCCACCAGCATGTGTGAGGGTTCCACTTTTCCTACCAACATTTGTTATTTTTTTTATGGTAATCATCCTAATGGGCATGGGGATATCTCATTGTTGTTTTGACTTGGATTTCTCTGGTGATTAGTAATGTTGAGTTTCTTTTCATATGTTTGTGTTCCTTTGTATATCATCATTGAGAAAACACAGAAACACTTCTGGGGATATAATGTACAACCATGGTGACCAGGGTTTAAAATACTGTATTCTAGGGGTGCCTGAGTGGCTCAGTTGGTTAAGTGTCTGACTCTTGATCATTTAGGTCTTGATCTCAGGGTTGTAAGTTCAAACCCCACATTGGGCTCTGCACTGGGCATGAAGCCTACTTTAAAAAAAAAAAAGAAAGAAACTTATTCTATATTTGAAAGCTGCTAAAAGAGTACATTGTAAAAGTCCTCTCCACTCCCAGACACAAAATTGTAACTATGTGAAGTGATATAAATGTGTTAACCTTATTTTGGTAATCATTTCACAATATATACATATATCAAGTTATTACATTGCACACCTTTAGCTTACCCAGTGTTATATGTCAATTATATCTTAATAAAGCTGGAAACAATTTAAAAACACAAAACAGTAATAGGCTGTGTGACCATATGCAAATGTCCTTCGCACCCTGGACCTTAGCAATCCCTTGTGTCCACCATGAAGGGTTTAACCAGGGCATCTGGGAGGTCTTGGGTACTGGTTCCCTCAGTATGTCTTGATAATTCACTGGGTCACCAAGCTTAGTACCTAGCAGTAGGGGCTTCATGTTTGTGAAGGAACACACACAAGAATGAATACACGAATGTGTTGGAGCCAAGAACAGGATGGCCCTTAATCATATTTTCTGATAAAAAGCAACAGACGGAGCTGCTTAGCTTGGAATCTTTTCAAGCCAGGACTGAAAACCACACGAGCAAGTGATATTTGACAATATTTATAGAACACTGTATGGGGTGCTGGGGGGGGGGTGGAAAGGTACAGAGGCTGTACCTAAGAAATCAACTATTTCATACTCTCATCATGAAAATGTGGCAGAGGTGTGTGTGTGTGTGTGTGTGTGTGTGTGTGTGTGTGTGTGTGGTGAAGGTGGTGGGACAGCAGGAAGATTTCAGGGGCGGGAGGGTGGGAGATGTCCCCACAATGTCCTTCGTGATTTGACCACCACCTGCCACTCCAAGACCACCTCCTGATGGATCCATCCTGTGCCTGTGCTTCCAAAGCCACCACACTTCTCCCTGCGCTCTCACGCTCTAAGCGGAAAGAAGGTGGCCCTGTGGGTCTTCGCCGTTCGAGGTCAAAATGGAGTTCCTAGACACGCGCATTGGGGCATAGCAGTGTTGGCCATTGCTGTCATCTCAGAGAGTCAGGCTCTAATTGCTCCCCCCCTCCTCCAACCTGGTGTGGGGGATATAGCCAAGGAGATGACCGCGTTGTTAAAGGCCTCAGCCAGGTCCCCCTCAGATGCTCACCACAGGCAGGGTCTGTGGCCTCCTTTCCCAGAGATGTGGTTCTAGAACTCCTCACACAGGTCCTGGAGGCAGAGGTTTGGCGAGCCTGCCTCACCCCTTCCTTCAGTAATCTTCCCACCCTCCCCCTTCTTCTCCACTTCGTTGGCTCAACTTTCATTCCTGCCGTTCTTGACACCCACAAACTAGTACTTTGCTTCCCAAAAATAAATGAGACCAGAGGTGTCTTTTTTTTTCCTGTCATAAAACACCCTGAGGTAAAATGCACTATTTTCAACCGTTTTAAGTGTACATTTCAGCAGCATTAAATGCATTCACGTTGTTGCCCACCCACCACACACACACCATCCATCTCCAGAACTCTTCCATCATCTCAGGCTGCAACTTGTACCCACTAAACAGTAACTCCCCATTTCCCCTGCCCCAGCTGCTGGCGACCACTGTTTTATCTTCTGCCTCTATGAATTTGACTACTCTAGGTACCTCATGTAAGTGGAATGTTTGCCCTTTTATGACTGACTACTTTCACTCAGCCCAGTGTCCTCAGGTTTCATCCATGTTGTTGCATGTGTCAGAATTTCCTTTTTAAGGTTGGATAATATTCCATTGTACCTATGAATCACATTTTGTTCCTCCGTTCTTCCATTGATGGGCATTTGGATCATTTCTCCTTTTGGTGGTGACTAATGCGGCTATGAACACAGGTGTGCAAATATCTGTTTGAGTCCTTGCTTTCAGTTCTTTGGGGTATGCACCCGGAAGAGGAATTGCTGAATCACGTGGTAATTCTATGCTTCACGTTTTGAGGAAATGTCATAATGCTTCTATATTTGTTCATTAAACTTACTTTATTCAAGTGTGTAAAATTACAGAAGTAATTCATGCTTGCTTTAGCGAATAATACAAAGATGTGTAATGAAGTTTAAAATCATGTACCCCATGTGTGATCGACGTATCCACTTGGTTTATGTCCTTTCTCACCTGTCTGTGTGTTCACACAAAGAAAACAGAGCAAGTTTTGGTTCTTTTTCTTCTTTTTCTTTTCTTTCTAAAATGAGATAATAGAAACTCAAAAGTTCTCCAACATAATTCCCCAAATCCCGATGAGCTACATACTAAATATTCAAATTGTTTTATAGTTGGTTATTAAAATAGACAAAAATAACAGTCATGTGCTCATTACAGTGGTAAAAGTATGCATGCGGGAAGAAACAGCCACTAGAATTGTTGGAATCAAACAGGAAAAAAGCAGGAAAAATAGAAAAAAATGTTAGAACTCGCCAGAAGAAAATGAAAACAATAATTCGAAAAGATCTATGTACCCCTATGTTTACTGCAGCATTATTTACAATAGTCAAGATATGGAAGCAACCAAAGTGTCCATGGGCAGATGAATGGATAAAGATGTTATATATATATATATATATATATATATATATATATATATATATACACACACACACACACAATGGAATATTCACAGCCACAAAAAAAAAAAAAAGAACAAAATCTTGCCATTTGCAACAACATGGATGGGCTTAGAGGGTGTTATGCTAAGTAAAATAAATCACAGAAAGACAAATACCATATAATTTCACTTACGCAGAATCTATACAGGGGCGCCTGGGTGGCTCAGTCGGTTAAGTGTCCAGCTTTGGCTCAGGTCATGATCTCATGGCTTGTGGGTTTGAGCCCTGTGTCAGGCTCTGTTCTGACAGTTCAGAGCCTGGAGCCTGCTTCGGACTCTCTCTCTCTCTGTCTCTCTGTCTCTCTGTCTCTCTGTCTCTCTCTCTGCCCCTCCCCCATTCATGCTCTGTCTCTCTGTCTCAAAAATAAATAAACATTAAAAAATATTAAAAAAATAAAAAACAATACAAAGAACAACAAAAACCAGACTTATAAATACAAAAACAGTTTGCTGGGGTGGGGAGCAGGTGAAATAGAGGAAGATGATTAAAAGGTACAAACTTCCAGTTATAAAATTAATCACAGGGGTGAAAAGGACCGTACAGGGAATATAGTCAATAATATTGTAATAACTTTGTGTAATGACCCCTGGTAACCATACTTTTTATGGTATTTCATAATTTTCAAATCACTATCTTGTGCACTCATGTATCAACTGTACTTCAATAACAAAAATAAAAATATAAAAAATAAAACAAGAGAAAAAAAACCCTCCACAAGAAACCAAAATAGTCTTCTAGGTAGCTCACTACATCACTCTGCAGATGGTAAATGAATTTTAAACAAGACCAGCAGAGAATAAAGGTCTGGTTTTTTCTGTAAAAGTGAAAATGAAATCTGTCATTCAAGTTACGAAATGAAATCTCACCCAACACAACAGTCCAGAAAAATGCCAGGAAAGGTAAGGAGAGCTCTTTTAGTGGAAGGAAGTCACAGTGGCTACTGCAGTGAGACGTTCTTGATCCTACCCTTGAGTTCTCCAGCCTTCAGCCTGTTGTGTGGAAGGCCTCTCCTCAACTCTGGGAAGAGAGTCTCTAAGATCCCCCAACACGTTCATGTGTGTCTCCACTTCTAGGGCCCAGTAGCACCACCTGCCTGAAAGAAATCCCTGATGAATGTCATCACTTATGGAGCAAGTAAATCTCTGACTACAAGAAAAGTTTATCTTTCCAAAAGCACGTATACATATATATTTTCAGGGACAGTAGACGAGTAGATCTAATCTATAATTAGATCAGCCTTAAATGTGTTGAGAATTTTCTTTCAGGCCATTGTAGTATGAAGGAAAACTGCAACTACCATTCCTTAATTGGGAAGAGTAAGGGAATATTCGTTCTTTATACCTGCTCTGACCATATACACTTATAATGATTAGTAGATTTTTTAGTGTGGAAACATGAGCTGAAAGTGTTGATGTTATCTGATCTTGACTTGTGCATAATATCCTTTCCTTTATCTTGTATCCTCTGAAAAAATTGATGCTTCTAGTTGTGCAAAAAGAGGTCTACATCCTTCAATCTGGTGTTTAATTGCTGTCCCAGGTTTTCAACGTTTGTCTTTGGCTATTTCATTCATTTATTCAACAAGTATTGATCAAGGGCCTTTTACATGTCAGGCACTGCTTAGAACACTGGAGATGTCGCAGTGAATTAAACAGACAAAACTGCTTTGGGAAGCTTATGTCCTAGTTTTGGTTTTCTAGCTTAGTTGGCTAGCTAATACATATTTTTTTCCCTAACATCTTCCACTCTCCTCTTTAGGGACATAATATAACTTTTGAGTTTCTTCTTCCCATGACTAGAAGAAGGCAAACTCTGTCTTTTGACTTCAAACATCAGTCCTAGTTATCAGTAGAGGATCTCTGTCTAGAATCTTCTCACACAGTAGTGTCAGAAACTGTTTCACATTCATTTGCTTTTCTTTGATCCGAGATCTTTTGTCAGTGCCAATCATGTTACCCAGCTGCAGATCTCTCCTCATCGATACTGTCTGGAAGACACCTGGCTTGCAGGAATGTGTCCCATAGGTCCTCCTGGGGTTGGCAGATGCAGGAGTCACAGAAAAGCCAGTCCACACTGACACTGCAGCTCAGCCCACCTGGAGATCTGTCACAGCTGAGGCAATCACCGCTGAGCAATGAATGCCAGTGCTGACTACAGTGCACACCTGACTCTTCGGGGCCAAGGGCCAAGTGGGAAACGGACAATCTTCTCTGTCCTTACTGCCCTTTGGACAACTAGCAGGCTGTCCAATTGCACACACATCTCCATGATGACAGCAGTTCCACCCCCAGCCCCTCGGCTCCAACCATTCTATATTTTCCATCACATTGTTTTAATAATTCTAGGACTGTAAGATTTTCTTTCTTAATCAGTTGTGTTTTTAAAACTAATTGTGAGGTTGTTGTCAAGGAATTTTTCAATCTGGTCTAAAATTGGAGGTGTTTTTATAATATTCTTATTTTTAAAAAAAGGTCTGCGGGGGGCGCCTGGGTGGCTCAGTCGATTAAGCGTCCGACTTCGGCTCAGGTCATGATCTCGCGGTCCGTGGGTTCGAGCCCCGCGTCGGGCTCTGTGCTGGCAGCTCAGAGCCTGGAGCCTGTTTCAGATTCTGTGTCTCCCTCTTTCTCTGACCCTCCCCTGCTCATGCTCTCTCTCTGTCTCAAAAATAAATAAATGTTAAAATAAATAAATAAATAAATAAATAAATAAATAAATAAAAATAAAAAAGGTCTGTGGGATCTATAGTGATGTTCTTAAATTCTTGTTATGGATACTTTGTTTTCTCCTTTTGTCCCCTTTAGTCTTGGTACAGGTTTATCGATCTTATTAATCTTTTTAAATAAGGAGCTTTTGGCTTCAGTTGTTTTCTCTGTTGTATGTCTACTTATTTCCATGATTGTGCTTCCATATTTATTTCCTTTCTTCTACTTTCTTTGGGTTTACTTTGCTGCAATTTTTTTTCTTCTAGCTAGCCTCTTGAGATAGAAATTAAGATAATTACTTTTCAACTTCCTTTATAACATATGCATCTAGTGCTATAAATTTCTAAGTACAGCTAATGGCTGCATCCTACAAGCTTTTTCAATAGCATAGTGCTAATATTTATTCAGGCCATACTGTATGTTAAGCACTGTATTAAAAGCTTTATAAGCTTTTTCTTTCTTTTTGTATATTTATTTTTGTAAATATAATTTACAAATATTAAAACGCACAAATCTTAAAGGTACAACGACCAATTTCTACCAATTATATATACATCTATATAGTCCCCAGATCCAGATATGAAACATGTTTATCACTTCAGAAATTTTCCTCATGCTTCTTCCTAGTTAACATCCATGTCCAGAGGTAACCACTCATCTGAGTTCCGTTACCATTGATTTAATGTGCCTATTCCTGAACTTCATGTAAATTATATCCAACAGTAATTCAACAGTATGTACACTTCCGTGTCTGGGTTTGTTGCTCAGTTTAGTGTTTTCAGTATTTACCTATATTATTGCACATATAAGATTTTTTTTAATTGCTATGTAATATTCCATTGCATGGATGTGCCACAATTTGTTGATCCAGTCTCCTAAAGATGGAAATTTAAAATGTTTTCTAGTTTTTGATCATTATGAATAAAACTGATATGAAAATTCTTGCACATATTGGTAGGTGGACATACGCTCTCTTGGTCTTATGTGGAATTACTTGCTTTGCCATAGGATATGTGAATTTTTAGTTTTAGTAGATATTGCCAGTATTTCCCATATTTAGAATTACGTTGTATAAATGTGAATTTTACTATTTTTCTAATTACCTGACATATCTATAGTTGACAGGGAATTTTTTAATGTTTGTCAAATACTTTTTTATTTTATTATTTAAAAAAAATTTTTAATGTTTATTTTTGAGAGAGAGACAGAGCATGAGTGGAGGAGGGGCAGAGAGAGAGGGAGACACAGAATCCAAAGGGAGCTCCAGGCTCTGAGCTGTTTGCACAGAGCCTGGAGATGTGGGGCTTGAACTCACGAGCTGGGAGATCACGACCTAAGCTGAAGTTGGACACTCAACTGACTGAGCCACCCAGGTGCCCCTGTCAAATACTTTTATTTTTTGTTAAAAAAAATTTTTTTTAAGTTTATTTATTTTTGACAGAGACAGAGTATGAGCATGAGCTGGGGAGGGGCTGAGAGAGAGGGGGGGGCACAGAATCTGAAGCAGGCTCCAGGCTCCAAGCTGTCAGCACAGAGCCTGATGTGGGGCTCGAAATCACGAACTGTGAGATCATGACCTGGTCGGAAAGTCAGATGCCTACCTGACTCAGCCACCCAGGTGCCCCAGCTATTAAATACTTTTAAACGTCAGGGAACAATCATTAATTTTCCCATTGATTATTATTTTTAAAAAATTTTAAGGTTTATTTATTTTTGAGAGACAAAGACAGAGCATGAGTGGGGGAGGGGCAGAGAGAGAGACACACACACACAGAATCCGAAGCTCAGTCTCCAGGCTCTGAGCTGTCATCACAGAGGCCGATGCGGGGCTTGAACCCATGAACTGTGAGATCATGACCTGAGCTGAAGTCAAGTGCCTAACTGACAGCCACCGAGGTGCCCCTCCCATTGATTATTATTATTTTATTTTGAGACAGAGAGAGAGAGAGAGAGAGCGTGTGAGCAGGGGAGGGGGCAGAGAAAGAGAGGGAGAGCATCTTAAGCAGGCTCCATGCCCAGTGCAGAGCCCCATGGGGGGCTCGATCCCATGACCCTGGGATCATGACCTGAGCCAAGATCAAGAGTCTGATACTCAACCAACTGAGCCACCTGGGAACCCTGGTTTTCAATATTTTTGATGCTATGGTAAATGGTGTTAATTTAAAATTTTTTTAGTATTTTACAGCTAGCATTTAGAAATATAATTGGTGTTTCTTTTTCTTTTTTTTTTTTTAAGGCTAGTCAAGTGAAGCAGTGGGAATGGAGAGGGAGCAAAGAAATCTGTAACTCACTGTGATCAATTAATTGTGAACACCACTGCACTCGGACCAGCCTACAATTGGTTTTTCTATATTGATTTTGTATGCACTAAATTAACTTATTAGTTTGCTTATAGATTCTCCTGAAAGTTCCAAAAATATTATCATGTTATCTGCCCAGAAGCACATTTTTTTGCTTCTTTGTTTTCAATCTTTATATATTTTGTTTCTTGTCATTGCCATTTTGGAATGGCCAAGACCGCCAGTACAATGTTGAACAGGAGTGACAGCAAAATCCTTGCCTTGTTCCTGATCTTAGAGGAAGAGTGTTCAATCTTTTATCATTATACATGATTTAGCTGTAATTTTTTAAAATAAATCCTTTATCAGATTAAGGAACTTCCCCCTTTTATATAAGTTTCCTGAATTTGATTAAATGCTTTTTCTGAATCTGTGGAGATGATCGTATAGTTTTCCCCCTTTATTCTGTTGATGCAGTGAATTATGGTGATTGATTTATGGATGTATAATTGACCCCACATGCCTAGAATAAAACCCATTTGGTCATTAGGTATTTCCTCCTTTTAATTCATTTATGTATTTGATTTGCTAATATTTTGTTTAGAATTTTTGCAACTATGTTCATGAAAAATATGGTTCTGAAATGTTCTGTCCTTATAATTTTATCTCCTTGTCAATATTTGATATCAGGATTATGCTGGCCTCTTAAGTAAGTTAGGAAGTTTTCTTTTTCCTTTGTGCTCTGAAAGAGTTTGTATATGGTTGGTATTATATCTTCCTTTGATGTTTGGCAAAATTTACCAGTGAAATCATTGCTCTGTGGGAAATTTCTTGATATAATTTCACTAACACTAGTGACTATTCAGACATTTACTTATTCTTATGTCAGGGTTTTGTTCAATAGGTTATATAATTCCTGATCTGTTTAGTTAAAAATTATTCTATTTTCTGTTGCAACTTCTTCTCTGGCCCATTGATTATTTGGAAATTCTGTTTACTTTTTAAATAGCTGGAGTTTTTCCAGTTTATTATTTTCTTATTCAATCTGATTGTGGTTAGAAAATACACTTTGTATGATTTCAACCCTCATAAATGTTTTGCGTCTTGTTTTATGGCCCTGCATATAGTCCATTTTGGTTCTATGTGTGCTTGAAAGGTATATCCTGCAATTGTTGGGTATCATATTTTATAAGTGTCATTTAGATCAAGAAGATTGATGGTATTGTGCAGAACTTCCATATACTTACTAATTTCTTGTCCAGCTATTCCATAAGTTAATGAGAGGAGGGTTAAAATCTCCAGCTATAATTGTTGGTTAGTCTATTTCTTCTTTTAGTTCTGTCAAATATTGTTTTATGTATTTTGAAGTTCTAATATCAGGCACATACACATTTATAATTATGTCTTTCTAATGAACTCACTGTTTTATTGTTATAAAATGTCTCCGTTTATATTTGATGGTTCTCCTTATCTTAATTTGCCTCAAATGAATATGATCACTTCGGCTTTCTTGCACTTACTACTGATACAATATATCTCTCAATCCTTTTACTTTCAACTTATCTGTGTTCTTATATTTAAATATTTTTAATGTTTACTTTTGAGAGAGAAAGAAAGGGAGAGAGAGAGAGCGAGAGCGAGAGAGGGAGAGAGTTGGGGGAGGGGCACAGAGAGAGGGAGACACAGAATCCAAAGCAGGCTCCAGACTCTGAGCTGTCAGCACAGAGCCCAATGTGGGGACCTGAACCCACAAACTGCAATATCATGACCCGAGCCAAAGTCAGAGGCTCAACTGACAGGAGCCACCCGGGCACCCCTCTGTGTTCTTATATTTAAAGTGTGCCATATATGTGTAAAGTTGGGTCATTTAAAAAGCTAGTCAGCAAATCTTTTTATTTTTACTTTTTATCGTATTTTAAGTAGGCTCCACACCCAAGTGGAGCTTAAATTCAAGACCCTGAGGTCAAGAGTCTAACGCTTTACTAGCTGAGCTAGCCAGGCACCTCACAATCTTTGTCTTTAATTGTAGCATTTGTTCTTTTGTGTTTAAGCTAATTACTGATATGTTTCAGTTTAAGTCTGCTGTCTTGTTCTTTGTTTTCAATTTGTTCCGTCTGGTGTTTGTCCCTTTTTCTCCTTTTGTATCATTAAAAAATATTAAGCAAAGGCAGAATAGACAGTTCTTCTACCATAATTGGAGGATTAAACACCCTTCCCTCAGCAACTGATAAAACTAGACATAAAATCAGAACAAAACTATCACACTTTGATTTAATTGATATTTGGAGGACACTGTGCCATAAAATGGCCAACTACATACTTTGATTGTATGTGCTTTACCATATGCTAAACATAAAATTAAAAGGACTGAAATTATACAGAATATATTCTCTGAAAACAATGGAATTAAATTAGAGCTTAATAACAATAAAAAAACCCCAAAATATTGGTAAATTAAATAGCAATTCATGAGTTCGAGCCCCACCTTGGACTCTGCACTGACAGTGAGGAGCCTGCTTGGGATTCTCTCTCTCCCTCTCTTTCTGCCTCTCCCCCACTCTTGCTCTCTTTCTCAAAATAAATCAATAAATATTACAAAAAAAAAAACAGATGAAGACATTGTAGGAAAAGAGAACTACAGACCAATATTCCCATGAACACAGATACAAATGGCAGTTAAATTAAACTGTAGACCCCATGTGTGTTTGTAAATTATCTATAACCTTCTATGTGCAAACATGTTCTGAAAGATACCAGGAATAATGTTTACCTAATATTAATGATAATTGTTTCTGGTTGGTGGTTAAAAAACTTTTATTGTTGCACTTTTCTGTATTGTTTCAATTGTTTTTAACAAACATGTTTTATGCAGCAGAATAATCATTCTTTAAAAAAAACGGTATGCAAATTTGCCAGCTTATTAGTTCTAGGTGATGGCAATATGAATGATTTTTCTTTGTGCTTTTCCGAATTTTTAAAATAAAAATAGGGGCATCTGGCTGGCTCAGTCAGTAGAGCGTACGACTCTTGATCTTGGGGTTATAAGTTCAAGTCCTACGCTGGGTGAAGAGATTACTTAAAAATAAAAATAAAGGGGCGCCTGGGTGGCTCAGTCGGTTAAGCGTCCGACTTCGGCTCAGGTCATGATCTCACGGTCCGTGAGTTCAAGCCCCGCGTCGGGCTCTGTGCTGACAGCTCAGAGCCTGGAGCCTGTTTCAGATTCTGTGTCTCTCTCTCTCTGACCCTCCCCCGTTCATGCTCTGTCTCTCTCTGTCTCAAAAATAAATAAACGTTAAAAAAATTAAAAATAAAAAAATAAAAATAAAAATAGATATTAGTTGTTGGACTTCAGGCATATAGTCTTTAAATTTTTAGGGAGTTTCTTTCTATTCCTATTTTATCAAGTGTTTTCTATTGGGAATGTGTACTGGTTTTTATCAAATGGCTTCCCTGAATCTACAGATTTTACTGTGTGGTTTTAAACTGCCTTACTCCTGAGCTATACGTGCACACCCGGTCGAACCAGCTGATCGCACGGATGTCTAGTCAGTAAGGTGCAAGCAGAAAGCAACCTCTTCCCACTGCCCTTCAAGCCCGTGGGCCCGGTACGCCCTCCCTCCCTCTTCATGGCCTCTCGAGCAGCTTGTGTAGCTTTTCCCACCCTTTTTAGTCTAAGAAGAGTTTTGTTTTAGTCATAAAAAGACGCTATTCAATCCAATATTTAAGCTCTAGCCTCTTATCTAATTTAAATTTCCCACCCCCTTAGCTCTCCCTCAGACTGGAAAATCTGTGGTGGGGACGGGGCACCACTTCTTTCCAAAGTACTGGTCAGGGTTCTTCAGAGAAACAAAACCATATCTATCTCTATATATCTATAGATAATTCTTTATTAAATGTATCTATTTATTTTGAGAGAGAGAGAGAGAGCACAAGAGTGGGGGAGGGACAGAGAGAGAGAGAGAGAGGGAGAGACAGAATCCCAAGCAGGCTCCACGTACTGTCAGTACAGAGCTCGACACGAGGCTCCATCCCACACACTGTGAGACCACGACATGAGCCAAGATCAAGAGTCAGACACTTAACCGACTGAGACACCCAGGCGCCCCTGCAGGCCTTTCTTAAGAGAGTCCTCACCCATATCTGCTACCGACAAGGGCCACTCCAACCACAGTCACTCATCTTGAGTCTTTATTGGTTTGTACGCCCCTCAGGCGTCAGGAGCTCCTCCTTTGACTTGAAGTAGAAGGCCAAGTGCGGGGTATGCTCATTGACAACATTTTCCAAACACCTCCTCACTCCTACTCCTCAACCTCTCAAGGAAACCTCATGGTCTGGAGGGTTCTAGTTGGGTGGTAGGGGTCAGGTGTCTTCCTCAAGAAAAGGGAGGTGTTTGACAACCTTGCTCTTGTTCTGCGGGCTTCTGCCCAAACTCAGATATCAGGAAGTGCTGTTTTTACTATCCCTTCCACTGGGATAAATCCTCCAGATGATAGTGAAGAGCGTAGCATTCTTTTCATACACAGCAGATTTATTAGTGTATTTTTAATGTTTGCTTCTATTTTCATGTGGGAAAATTTTTTCTTCCACTTATCAGACTTTGATATGAAGGTATTTCTAGTTTTATGAAATGATTTAGGGACTTTTCTCTGTAGCTTTGTGTAGTTTGAGTGACAAGGGAATTATTTATTTTGGGAAGTTAAATAGAACTTAGCTGTAAAACAATCTTGGCCTGGTGCTTTATAAAGTGATATATCCCTAACAACTTGTCCACGTTTTCTATTGTTATCCAACTGTTTGAGTTTTCTACCTCTTTCTGGGTCATATTTGGCAATACAAACTTTGTCAGAAAGTCATCAATTTTCTTTCTAGACTTTTCAAATTCATCGCAGTAAAGTAGCACATAATGTTCTTGTGTTAGTTTCTTCGGGTTGCTGTAACAAATGACCACCAACTGGGTGGTTTAAAACAACAGACATTTCTTCTCTCACAGTTTTTACAGGCCAGAAGTCTGAAATCAAGGTGTTGACAAGACTAGTTTCTTCTGGAATCTCTGTGGGAGAGTCTGTTTCATACTCTTCCTCCTGGGTTTTTGTGGCTGCCAATCCTTGGTGTTCCTTGACTTCTATTTTTTTTTTTTAATGTTTATTTTTTGGGGGGGAGAGAGAGGGGGAGAGAGATAGAGAAAGTGGGGGAGGGGCAGAGAGAGAGGGGACAGAGAATCCAAGCAGGCTCCATGCTGACAGCAAAGAGCCTGACACAGGGCTTGAACATGTCCTGAGCCGAAGTTGGATGCTTAACTGACTGAGCCACCCAGTTGCCCCATATTCTTTGACTTCTAGATACATCCTTCCACTCTCTGCCTTCATCTTCACAAGATCTTTCCCTCTGTGTGCGCCTGATCTCATCTCCTTTTTCTTTCCAGGACACCAGATATGGGATTTAGGGACCTCCTCGAAATCTAGGATAACCTCATCCACAGGTTTAACTTAACTATACCTGCAAAGACCTGAATTCCAAATAAAATCATGTTCACAACTATTGGAGGTTAGGACTTGGGCATATATTTTGAGGCAGGGCACTGTTCAATCCACTCTACTTCTATTTATAGAATCATGAGAACTGGGTTGAGAGTTTTGGAGGAATATGCAAGTTTACTTGTAATTAGAAAAAAAAAATCTTTATTTTCTGGAGTCTTCGAGCATCATTAGTAGAGCCTTGTTTACATAGGCCAACGGCCCCTTTTACACGGAAAATAATTCTATCTTTTCTCTCTCTCTACATGTGTGTGGGGGGATTTGGATGGCAATGCTGAGTTCTAGGAAATTCCTCTCTTGGATGTCACTTGGAGGGAAAGGAATGAAATTTTCACACTTTCTGTCAAAAAGGTTATTTGTCTATTTGAGATTGTGAGCTTCCTAAAGAATGGGTCTGTACCTCTTGTTTATCCAGGCATCATGCTGCTCCCATCCCAGGCCCGGACCTTCCCCAGGCAAGGGCTCTCCACATCACAGGGGGTGGGTGGGAGCGGGACCTGTACCTCCTCCCCCTTCACACTAGAACAGGGCCACCTCAGTGTCTCTGTGCAACCTTGCCCCTGCCTCCGAGGAGAAAAATACTATAGCTGTTGGAAATAAGATAGATCATGAAATCTGACCATCTGTGAAGCCGGTTGTCACAAGTCAGGGTTCTATTTGCTAAGCAACTGTAACGAAAACATTGCACATTTTCATCAAGATGAAAATGAAAACCACGATAACTTTGAGCACCGTCATATGGGAAGACACCTATCACAACCGTGTCAGTGGTGCACCACACAAGCCAACAATCACATCACTGACAAAACACTTCAGCCCCTTGGAAATGATGAATTAGACCCACCGGAGCTCTGGAGAGAACGATCTGGCGACGTTTGTGGAGAGAAATCCTGTGGCCACAGAAGAGGGGAGAGCGGAAGCCAGAGAGTCTCAAACTTCCCGAGGTAGCAGGATCACGTGGCGGGCTTGTGAAGGCACAGGTTGCTGGCCCCAGCCCGGAGTTCCTGCTTCAATAGGTCTGGGGTGGGGAGGATATGCGTTTCTTACAAGTTTCCAGGTGATTTGTAGCAGCTGTCCTGGGGCCACACCTGGAGAATCACTGGCCCAACACGGGGCTTTGGACTCTTCCCTGTTAACAAGCTCCATCTGTGATGTGAGGCAGGCGGTCCTCATACAACATCCTGGGAGATGCTGGTTGCAGAGTGAAAGGCCGAAGGCCAGAGGCCAGGGGCCAGGGACTCAGCGTCTCCCAAGTTGGCGACAAGCTGGTAGGGCTATGAATGTGTGTGGAGCCTTGTGAGAACATTTCCTTGTGTCCACCTGGAAAACTTAAGGCAGATGGAGCAGTTCCTAGAGGGTATTTGAGGTCAGCCATGAGGGGTTTGGCTTTGGCTTTCACCATGGAGTGTTCAGAGGGAGTTAGCCTGGCCTCTGGTGGGGAAGTTTAGGCCCAGAGGGGATCATCAAACAGTTCCTGAGAAGGCCTCTTGGTCTGGCCCTGTGTGAGCCATTTGACACACAGTAGGTACGGTGAACTTGCTACACTCAAGACAAGACCCCGGCTCCCCAGGGTGTACATTAATCTGGGTCCAAGCAGCCCTAGAGGCAGGAAGTCTCAGAGGGCAGGGGTGAGAGCAGGGGAGAGTGCCCTCTGGGTAGCCAGAAGGCTTCCCTACAAACATACTGAAGGGAGGCAGTGGGGAAAGCCGCCCATCTGCTCTGCGATGGTGCCACCTGGTGGACGAGAGGGACCCTGGTCTGGCTTCCCAGGCATTCTGGTGCCAGGGGAACCTCAAATGGGGATAATACCAACTCCTGCTGCTCCTATCACAATAATAATGCTAGTAGTGCTAAAAATCGCAACTGTGCATTTTAGAGCTTTCTTTATGTGCGTCAGACACTATTCTAAGCTCTCTGAATGCATCAACTCATTTAATCCTCAACAACCAGTGAAGCAAGTACTCCTGAGAACTCACTTTTTCAGATGAAGGAATCCGTGCCCATAGATTTGTAATAACTTGACAAAGCTGCATAGTGAGGAAGTGGCCTCTGATCCCAGTTGGGGGTGTGTGTGGAGGACACGCTTAGAATCGCGGGTTTGCTGCTCAGCTTGTGAGACCTTGGGAGAGTTATTTAACCTCTCTCAGTCTCTCACGTGAGAGGAGTTCAACGTCCTCCTCGCCGGGTGGCGGTCGCAGTGAGAAGTGATGGTAAAAGCCCTCAGCACATGCCTTGGTTGCTCTGAAGGCCAGGGGGCGCCATTCACACAAATTCCTGTGTGCCTCCCGGGCTGTGCGACTGCCGGGTACCGCCCAAGACACAGAGAGCCCTCTATAAGCGGCATTTCAGCTCTTTGCCTAAAAAAAAAAAGGCATCTCTGTTACAAAACCCCAATTCCTTCCCCAACCTTTGATACTATGCTTCTTAGAGAAAATATGTGTCACTGAACTTCCTTGCAGAGGTGAATTATAAGAAGGGAGACTAACACTGAGCCTCAGACAGAGGAAATCTGGCCCTTATTGGACCCGGGAATCAGCAGTGGCCAGAAAGACTGATCCGGTGACCCCCAGGGGACAGCACCCCTCACCTCCTCACTGCCACCCCTCCAGGACGTAGGGCCTGTCCTTCCTCGGCTCCTACCTGGCAGGTCAGCTGGATAGGGGCCATGAGCACTTTGGCTGAGCAGACTCAGTGGACTGTGGGAGGAGCATGGTTAGAGAAAACAGGAGTCTCATTGGCCCCAGAGACCAAAGTGAGGGGAGGATCTGTGGAAAGACTGAGGCAACGTGGCTGAGTGTGGGCTGGGAAAGAACATGGCAAGCTGAGCACGTCTTGGGCCTGCACCCTACTTGGGAAACCTGTCGTGACACAGGCCTTGACCTTGGCATGGGGAGAGTACCCGGTGAGAAGGTGAGCAGGGAGCTTTGGAGCGGGCTCATTCCCAGCCCACAGCTTTGTAAAGGGAATTCCCCTCGAACTTTGGGGTCAGCACAAAGATTGCATTTCAGCCATAGGCTTTTTGATGAGCGCAAAATGTATAGCGCACGATAGTGTTGGGACAACACTGGCTTAACACAAAACTCTAACCTATTTCATACCTAACTCCAGAAAAAATTTCCAGTGAATTAGAGTTTAAATTAATCATAACTAACAATGAGTACCTACTATGTGCCACTTACTGTTTCTAGAGCTTTCCATGAATTAGCTCATTTAATCTTCACTATAATGGTATGAGGTGTGGATAATTCCATTTTATTATTTTATGGATAGGAAGTCATCTGACAAAAAGGTGTTAAGTTTAAAGGTATGAGAGGGGCACCTGGGTGGCCCAGTCAGTTGAGTGTCTGACTTTGGCTCAGGTCATTATCTTGCCGTTTGTGAGTTCGAGCCCCACGTCGGGCTCTGTGCTGACAGCTCAGAGCCTGGAGCCCTTTTCCGATTCCATGTCTCCCTCTCTCTGCCCCTCCCACACTCATGCCCTGTCTCTCTCCCTCAAAAATAAATAAACATTAAAAAAAATGTAAAGGCATTAGAAGAAAATAATATTTGATGAGTAAGGATCCTGTTAGCATCACATCAAAGACAAGAACCATAAAGGAGAAAATGATAGCTTTGAATATTTAAAATTTAAAATGTCTACAGTGTAAAAATAAATAAAATTAAAAGAAATCACATACTAGTGAAAAATTTGCAATAAATATGACACATAAGTGGCCAGTACACTTAACAGATGGAAACCAATAAGTAAGAATAATAAAATCTCCAATAGAAAACTGAAGTGAGAACATAAATAGGCAATTTATAAGGAATACAAGTTGAAAAGTCTTAAAAAGCCCAACCTTACTGGTGATAGTCAAAGAAATGAAGATAAAAGGAATTAGATGCTATCTCTTTCACACTTCCACCAAGCAAAGATTTTGACAAAGAGGATAATGCCCAGGGCTGGCGAAAGGGCAGGAAATGTGTGGTTTTTACACAGACTCACACATCTTCTCTTTAATTGCTGGGTCGTACTCCATTCTGTGGATCCAGCATTATTTATTAATCATTTGCCAATTGTTGTTCACTTAGATCATCTCCAAATTGGCTTATAAATTCAAAGATCATCTCTGTAATTCTTTGCATCTTTGAGGATTTCTTTAGGAGTGGACTTTTTAGGATGGAGGGTTTTAAGGCTCTGGATGCACGAGGCCAAACTGCTTCTCATGAAGCTCAAATCTGCTTTGATTGACAAGAAGAGCTGGGTCAGAGCAGGGCTCAGAGTAGCCCTGGGACCGGGAAAGGAGAGGACAACAGGCAGAATGAGTGGAGTGTGGCGGCTGCCTTTCAGAAGAGGACTGAGCAGGGGGAATGAGGCAGACAGGGGAGAGGTGGGAAGGCAGGAGCTGTGGCCAGAGGACAGGGGTGAAGGGCAGAGCCTTCCAGGCTGGCCATCCAAGGGAAGGAGGGCAATGGAGGTGAGGCTGAGCTTCCCTGCTGATATGCACATGGGAGGCAGAGGGCCCCCTCCCTTCCCCCCCCCCCCCCCCCCCCCCGCGCGGGGCAGGTTGGCTTAGACTGAGGACCTCACACCCCACTTACTGGGGCTGCGTGCTTGGGCAAGTGACTGAGATCCTCCAAGTTTTAAGTGACCCATACAAAGCACAATGACAGATACTTGCTAAGTGTTCAGTAATTGGTGGCTGTAATGACTAGTCGGCTCCAAAAGCATTTACTGATTGGATTCTGGGATCTTGGCTAACATTTACATAGAGATTCTGTGTGCCAGCCATTATTCTAAGGGGGTATATCTGATTCAAAGCTGATAGCCTAATAGCCCTAAGAAGTACAAATATTATCATCAACTCAATTTGACAAATGAGGAAATGGAGGCACAGAGAGGTCG
This sequence comes from Felis catus, assembly GCF_018350175.1. Taxonomy (NCBI): domain Eukaryota; kingdom Metazoa; phylum Chordata; class Mammalia; order Carnivora; family Felidae; genus Felis; species Felis catus. The sequence goes on from NC_058376.1 coordinate 124,596,309, forward strand.
GGCAACCTCCTAAGGTCCTCAGGTGGCAAAATAGCTGGGCTAGACTTGGACAGCCGTGCTCTTATCACCACCCACACAGAGTCTGAGTACCTATAAGACCAGGAATCTCAGCAATACCAACCACAAGTAGGGACACAAAAGTCTGATTCACTTGGGGCTTGGGAGTGGGGAGGAGCTCTTATAGTCACAAAAAAAGCCAGTTGTGGTGCCCTGCATCAAGGGCTCCCTTGGACAGCCTTCAAGGGAGTTAGGACCAAGGAGGGGTCCCAGGGGATCCCTGGCTGTGGGGTGCTCCCCTGGGCTGGAGGTCGGAGGCCCTCAGACTTGAGGCCTCTGCTGGGCTAGACTGGGCTGGCCTGGTTCAGGAAGAGGCTGGAGAAAGAGGCGGCAGGGACAGGGCTAGAGGCTGTGTCTCAGGGAGAAGGCCCAGGGCAGAAGTTCTGGAAAATGACAGTGGTCTAGGTTCAAAATGCTGCTGCTGAGTCACCCAGGGGAAGTTGATCTGCATTTAGCTTACTTGGAAGAAGGCGGGGATGTGGGAGATACGCTGAAAGATTTCCCTCAAGCAAGTTACATTAACAAGGGTGGTGTAGCAAGCTGGGAGCAGCTTGTCTTCAGCGTGGCGGGGGTGGTGGTAAGCTGAGCACGGCTTTGCAGCCAGACTGAACTGGGTGCAAATCAGGCTCCGTCACTCGGCTGTCCCTGGACCTCGGTTTCTCTTTCTGTGAAACAAGCATCATAGCACCTACCTCGCAGAGTGCCTGTGAGGACTAATGAGATAATATGTATAAATAGCATAGGGTCTGGCTTCCAGGAAGCACTCGACAAAACATTTGCTGGTAACCAGTATCTGTGGTGCATGGAAGTCCATGCCAAGCCCTCTGCTGAAGGATGTGGATTAGCTAGTGCCGAGCTCTCCAAGGGTGCGACCAGACCAGCCACGTCACATCCTGGGGAAGATCATTGGGCCGCACCCCAAACCTGGTGAATCAGAAGATCCTGTGTCTCCACCAGCCTCCCAGGTGCTTATGATAGTTGCTAACATTGGGGAACCACTGCCTAGTTTAGAGTTATTAGTTCTGCTCTTATAGAATGAGCTGAAAAATGATACTCTTACCAATAGGGTGACCAAATGTTCTGGTTTTAGCACTGAAAGGCCCATGTTCTAGGAAACCCCTCAGTCCTGCACAGACGGGAACCGCGTTGGTTACCCTACTAACAACTGGAATGTTACACCCTTGGAAGCAATGATGGGATTGTGGCAAAATAAAACAAACCAGGTGCAGGTGAGGGAAACTGAAGGGTGGGTGTTTAGCCTACTGAGGGGCGTGCTGATGTTGGGGGAGGAGTAGGGTTGTTGGAAGGTCTAGCATGGCAAGGGCTGAGAGGCCCTGAAAGCAGAGGGGCCATTCCTGGGACCCTCCCCCCGACCCCAAATCCTCAGCAAAACTCAGGAATGGTTGCTGAGAGTGAGCTTTCTTTGTGGAAACTGAGGCAGGGGCTGAACTTCAGAGTGGTATGAGTCTATCTGACTTAGGTTTAAGGCATGAAGGCCCCTGCTGATATCTATAGTAATTACTAACTCATTTAATAAGCATTAAGTGTCAGGGCACCTGGGTGGCTCAGTTAAGCGTTGGACTTTGGCTCGGGTCATGATCTCACAGATCCTGAGTTCAAAGCCCCACGTTGGGCTCACTGCTGTCAGCTCAGAGAGCCTACTTTGGATTCTCTGTCCCTACCTCTCTCTCTGCCCCTCCCCCTGCTCAAAAAGACTCGCTCTGTCTCAAAAATAAATACACATTAAAAAAACAATAAACATTAAATGTTGACTTTGTATTACCACACATCCCCCTGGACTTGGGGATATAAAAATGGAAGGGATGTGAACTTGTGGACTGTGACCAGATGAATCAACAAGTCAAGCCAGGCTCAGAGAGGACCTGCTGTCATGGGAAGAGAAGAATCCCTATGGTCAAGTGTCTGTTTACAAAGGGCTGGGAAACTGGGGTCCTTTAGTAACCTCAGATACCGGCAACTCCAGGCAGCTGTTTCTTTTATTCACCAATTTTCACTAAAAAGTCATAGGATTCAAGGGACCAGAATCAAGTGGAAACAGCTAGTGGTCTCAGCCCTGGCTACAGAACTGAATCACCTGGGGCACTTAAAAAAAATCTCCACATTTGGGTCCCAACCCAAGTCAACTGCCCCAGATTCTCTGGGGGTGTGGTGTGGGCACCGGGGTTTCCCCCCCAAGCTCCAGAAGTGATTCTAATATTAACACACAGCCCTTTGCGGACCACTGGCCTAGGTGGCTATGAATTCGAGAAATGGCTTCGGATGTTAAGTGCCTTTGCTACTCACCTTACATCCTTCCTCTGCCCCCTTTCCTGGCCGGGCTCCCACCCCAGTGGTGGTCCCAGCACCCTGAAAGTCCTCTCCCCATTTCACCAATTCTAGACCAGTGCTGGGGCCTGAGCAGCAGGTAGTACAAACCCCAGTGGGGGGAGGTGAGTGAGTCATGTGCGGGTCACACACTTAGTCACGTGGGGGAACTGGGAGAAGGGTGGCCGGCCCCCTCCCTCAGGATGTTGTGGAGGCGGGTTCAGGGATGTGTCAACCAGATGAAGAATTTTGTCAGAGCTTCTTATAAGGGTCAGTGGATCTTTGCTCCTTTCATTTCCTCTTGCTGCTCTCAGTGGCTGTGAAACTACCAGAAGGACCTGAAGACAGAAAAGGAGGCTCAAGGGGCCAGTTTTTTTTGTTGGATAAGACACAGCAGTACAGTAAGAATCTGATACCGTAGGATAGTCTCTCCAGAAGAGTGCATGTGTATAGACAATTTTACATATGATTTTGGGGGAGGGGGAAGGGTCAGCCACCCCACTGTCACCCCATGGAAGCAAGGTTACTAACCCCTGCACCAGAGTCCCTGGGTTCCAGACCTTGAAGGAACCTCATTAATCAGCTGCTGAAAGGGGAGGGGCAGGCCCTGCACAACTTCCCCAGATTGCCCACTGCTGTCTTGCAGGTGAGAACAGGATAAGTTGCCACTTACCCGCATGTGGTGGGAGTTTTTATTTTTACTTACTTATATTAATACAGTGCTTTTCAAACTTGAGGGAGCATTATAATCTCCTGGAGGGCTTGTTAAAACACACACTGCTGGGTCTCACCTCAGAATTTCTGACTCAGTAGGTCTGAGATGGGGCCAGATAATCCGCATTTCTTTTTTTTTAATTTATCAATTTTTATTTTATTTTTTTAGAGAGAGAAAGAGAGAGCACAGTGGGAGAGAGGGGCAGACAGAGACAGAGAATCCTAAGCAGGCTTCATGCTCAGTGTGGAGCCCGATGCAGAGGTCGATCCTATGACCCCGGGGTCATGACCTGAGTCGAAATCAAGAGTTGGACACTCTTGGGAATGCAAGCTGGTGCAGCCACTCTGGAAAACAGTATGGAGGTCCCTCAAAAAACTAAAAATAGAACTACCCCACGACCCAGCAATTGCACTACTAGGCATTTATCCAAGGGATACAGGTGTGCTGTTTCGAAGGGACATATGCACCCCCATGTTTATAGCAGCACTATTGACAATAGCCAAAGTATGGAATGAGCCCAAATGTCCATCGATGGATGAATGGATAAAGAAGATGTGGTGTATATATACAATGGAGTATTACTTGGCAAACAAAAAGAATGAAATCTTGCCATTTGCAACTACATGGATGGAACTGGAGGGTATTATGCTAAGTGAAATTAGAGAAAGACAAAAATCATATGACTTCACTCATATGAGGACTTTAAGAGACAAAACAGATGAACATAACAGAAGGGAAGCAAAAGCAATATAAAAACAGGGAGGGGGACAAAGCATAAGAGACTCATAAATATGGAGAACAAACTGAGGGTTACTGGAGGGGTTGTGGAAGGAGGGATGGGCTCAATGCGTAAGGGACACTAAGGAATCTACTCTTGAAATCATTGTTGCACTATATGCTAACTAATTTGGATGCAAATTAAAAAAATTAAAAATTAAATTAAAAAAAAGAGTTGGACACTCAACTGACTAAGCCACCCAGGCTCCCCAAGATAATCTGCATTTCTAATAAGTTCTTAGGTGATGCTGAAGCTGCTGGTCTGAGGACCAAACTTTGAGAACCACTTATAAAATTATTTTACTTCTGTTCATCGGACTGGGCACGGGTCCCAGGACTGACTAGGAAGCTGAGTTTGAGTCAGAGTTAATGGTTTACCACATCATCGCCAGAATGTGCATTCTACTGAAAGCATCCATCAGTGCTAGGCTCAGTGTGAACTCAACTTTCTTTTTTATGTTTACACTTTCACATTAGCATGGTAATGACCTATTTGGCACAATGTTGGAGTTTTGCAAAGCGAAAGTCCTGGGGAACAAGCATATCTCCAGCCTGCATAGAATACCCCGTCTTCAGAGTGCCTGAAGAACCCAGAGCCTTTCAGCTTCCTTAGCTCGGATTGTGAGTTCTCTTGTTCTTTGCATTGAACATAGCTACCCACATTTGAACAAAAATACTAGAGTGTGTGAGAAGCAAACTGGGGTCCCACTGGCCTTAGTGTAAAAACTCCTCTTAATTAAGGGCACCACATGCTGATGGGAGGACACTTCTGAGCATACTGCCTTGCCAGGCAGAATCTTGCAGCAGCTACAGGCAGAGGAGCAAACTCTTAACTGCCAAGTTGAATGCCAACGAGGCTTCTGCTGGTTGCATGTGGTTGAACAGGGTCCCGAGGCACAGTGAGTCCAGGGCTGGATATCATTCCGATGCTGGGGTGATGTTCTAAGGCAGTGCTACTCAAACTTTACTGTGATGCACCCCACGCAGGGGTCTTGCTAAATGTGGATTCTGACTGGGTAGGTCGGGCCAGGACCCCCGCTCCTAGGTGATGCCGATGCTGACATCCGTGACACCTGGGAACTTTTCTCCACTGCCTTTTCACAACTGTGTGGAGACAGAGGTGGAGTTTATTTTAGATAGTCCTGAGAACCTGGGCAGTGAAACCTTTAATCCTCACAAGCAATGGAACAAGTGGACCCAGTCTGTACCTGAAATTCTCATCTAGTCAGTGCACAACCTCCTCATTGACTGGGTACAAAGTCTATGAGAGCCCCTTCTGGCTCCCCCAGGTTGAGGGATTCCTCTGAATGCACAGATCATAATAGTTCACCACCCCCATTAGGGCATGAACCCCTGTGACATGGAGACTTTTTTTTTTAAAGCATAGTTGATGAATAGTGTTATATTAGTTTCAGGTGTCCGACACAGTGGTTCCACAATTCTATACCTTACTCAATGCTCACCACATTGAGTACTACAATACTCATAAGTGTAGACAGTGGCTGGGCTGGGATGTTTTGATGACCTCAAACAAAATATTTTTAAACACAAAGTACAGCCGACACACAATGTTCTATTATTTCAGGTGTACAACTTAGTGATTGACAAGTTTTGACATTATGCTGTGCTCACAAGTGTAGCTACCATCTGTCACCCTACAACACTATGACAGTATCATTGACTATACTTCTTATGCTGTCTTTATTCCCATGACTAATTCATTCCGTAACTGGAAGCCTGCATCTCCCTCTCCTCTCCCTTGTACTTGTTTTGCCCAATCCCTCTGCCAATAAAAGTTTGTTTTCTGCATCACAGGTCTGATTCTCCTGTTTATTCATTTGCTGTTTTTTTTTTTTTTTTTACATTCCACTTATGAGTGAAATAATATGGTATTTGGCTTTTTCTTAGTTCACTTAGCGTAGTACTCTCTAGGTCCATTCATGTTGTCTCAAATGGCACAATCTTATCCTTTCTTGTGGGTGCATAATATTCCATTGTGTGTGTCTGTATATATGTGTATACATGTGTGATGTGTGTATATATATATCATATATACATGCGTGTGTATATGTATATACCTCACATTTTCTTTTTCCATTCATCTATCGATGGACACTTGGGTTGCTTCCATATCTTGGCTATTGCAAATAATGCTGCAATAAAATAGGGGTGCCTACATCTTCTTGAATTGGTGTTTTTGTTTTCTTTGGATAAACACCCAATAACAGAATTACTGGATCATATTTCTAATTTTTTGAGGAACCTCCATACTGTTTTCCAGAGTGGCTGCATTTACATTCCCACGAACAGTGCACAAGTGTTCCTTTTTCTCCACATCCTCACCAATACTTGTTATTTCTAGTGACTGGGTTTTAACATCCTCTGTTGCCCTGATGTTTGGCTCAGAGCCCAATGAATATTTGTTGCCTGAATGAATGAAACAATTTGACTTCCCTTCTCTTGTGGGTAATGAACATCAGCTCACTTCTAGTGTTCAGTGGCATAGCTCACTGTGACATACCATGAAAATGAGGTAGGGGAGCATTTGGGGTGGGGAGGGTTGAATAGAGTGGAGACATTGACTTCCTCCCTTTTACCAAGATTTCTCTGGATGTGGTGCTGAGAAAGAAGCGTAGGAGGACACAAGTGAAACAGGCAGGAATCTTGGTGGCTCAGGCCAGAATATTAGCAGTGGAGGTGATGAGAAATGGGCAGTACATTTTAAGGGCAGGGTCAGCAGGATTTGCTGATGGATTGGCTATGAGGTGTGAGGAAAAGAGAGGAAGAATTAGGGATGATTCCAAGGTTTTGGGCCTGAGTAACTGGAAGCATGGAGATGCCATCAACAGAGCTGGGTGAAGCAGGAATGGGAGACCAGGAACTCAATATTGGAGATACTTTGACACAGTCTACTTGAGACATCTAAGCGGAGATGTCAAGTAAGCAGTTGGGTGTGAGTGGGGTCTGGGAAGAGATAGACCTTTGGGAGTCACTGGCACATAGAAGGCATTTAAGTGTCAAGACTGGATGAAATCACCAAGAGAGATGTTAGGATCAAGGACCAAGCTCTGGGGTGCTCCAATGGAAGAGGAAGAACTAGCAAAAGAGATCAGGGAGTGACCATGAGGAAAGAGAAAAATGAAGAGATGGCAACATCCTAGAAGCCAATGGAAGGAAGTTGAATAAGGAAGAGGCAGGGATCAACTGGGCCAATGCTATGAGATCAAATGTGAGCAGACTGAGAACCAGTCACTGAATTTCACAAGATGGAAGCCATGGCTGACCTTGAGAAGAAGGGTGGTGGTGGCAGAATGATGGGTGGAAGTCTGTTTAGAGCAGTTTAAAGAGAAAAGAATGAGAGCAATTCATGGACTGAGTGTAAATTACCCTTTTAAGATGGCTTCCTGCAAAAGACAGCAGAGAAGCCAGTGGTATCTGACAGAGGCTGTGTATCAAAGCAAAGTTTTGTTCTTTTTTTTTTTTTCAAGATGGGGAAGATCTGAGAGAAGAACTGATGATGCAGAAGAGAGGAAGGTGAAGAGCCAGAGGAAGGTCCTGGATGTGTTCTAGAGAAGAGACTGGCTTCAGTCAGGAGCACAGATGGTTCACCTACTGCAGCCAAGAAGGCAGAGTGTGTGGGTGCAGATGCTTGGGGGTGGGTGGAGATGGTGGAAGGGGGCTGTGGAAATTCTGCTCAGCTGGCTTCAACTTTCTCGGTGAAAAAGTGAGCATCAGCTCAGAGGGAGGGAGCCTTGACACAGGGAGGAGAAGGCTATGTGAGGATAGAGAAGAGAGAGATTCAAAGATGCTGGCCTTGAAGACTGGAATTAAATGGGTACAAGCCATGAGATGCCAGCAGCTCCAGAAGCAGGAAGAAGCTCTCCCCCAGAGCCCCCAGAGGGAGCGCAGCCCTGCCCACACATGGACTTCAGCCCACAGATACTGAGTGTGGACTTCTGGCTTCTAGAACTGTGAGAGAATAAATTTCTCTTTGAAACCACTAAGTTTGTGGTAATTTGTTACAACAGGCACAGAAAACCAATACAGGAGTAAAGGAGATCTGGTTACCAGAAGACCCTCTGCCCTACTCACTACCACGTACCTAGGACCCAGCCCAATGCCCAGTAAATACGTGTGGAATGAATGGATGGGCAGGCAGCTGGGCCCGGTGGCCGCCACACCACCGCTCCTACTCTAGTCTGCTCCCAGCCCAGAGGGTGTGAGGAGCCCCTGGGTTACATGCTGCAGCCATTGTCCCCCACAGGGATTCCAAAAGAGGGATTTGGTCTCTTGGCCTCTAGTCCCTGATAAAGGACCCAGAGAGGCTCAGTACCAACAGGTTCAATCAACCGGGAAATGAAATCACATTGCACAAAAGACTGCGATCTTGTGGATGGGGGCAGGGGTCAGTTTTCACAAAAAGCCATGTCAGACACCCCAATCAGTGTCCTTTACAAAGAGTGACATTTCAGAGCTCCGTCCCACAGCTTCGCTTCAGTCCTGGGTCTACTTAGGAGGTACACACTATCATCCCGTTCTCAGGCAGGGCAGCTGGAGACTGAAGTTCAACTGCAATTGAACTTGCTCAAAGGCACAAAAGGTCAGTGGCGGAACTCGAATCCAAGGCTGCCAGACATCAAGAGGCTAGGTCTCTAATCACCCCACTCACTTGCCCTCATCCTCTGGCTCCAGGTAGGAAGGAGACACTTCCTCACGGCCACCAGTGATCTCCTCCTTAGTTTAGGTTTGCTCTGTAAGAATGTGCTCTGGGCCAGACACAGGCAACTTATAATGTCCTCAGCAAAACTTCAGGAATATCTGAATAAGAGGAAAGAAGACAACTGCTCTTCTTTTCTTTATTAATGGGTTGAGCTACACAAAGACTTGATAAAAAGTTACATAAAAGGCTCAAGCATCGTCGAGACCCTCAGGCATCACTCTCCTGTCACAACAATGGCCATCCGGTAATACTGGGTAGCAGAAGCTGTGCGCTCATGGGCGCTCAACAATTCAAGTATCTTTTGTTCTAGGTAAACCCAACATGGAATTTCTAACCCAATGGGCTGCTAATGGAAGGACTCTGTCTGTGGCTCCAGATTGACTGTCACATGTCTGAGGGGCCTTTGGGTCAGAGCTGCCATGTGTTCGTGGGTCACATCTCTTGGCAAAGTGAGACAGGCCACACTCGGCTCCCAGGCACTCTCCACAGCAAGCAACACGAGGTGGGGTCCAAGTCCTAAGAAAAGCCATCCAAGTGACCCCCGTGTGGCAAAGTACAGGAGAAGCCAGTAGCCAGAGCCCCAGGCTATAGGGGTCGGGAAGATGGCTAAGATTACCTGCTGGAGAGAAAAGTAGCCCTCTAATTGGGGTTGTCAAAATTTTAGGAGGAAATCTGAGAGCACACAGGGGCAAAGGCATGGGGTGGGGAGGTGCAGGAAGGGTGTATTCCAGATGTGAAGGTAGCACTATTCAGGTGGTCTGGAAAACCAGTGGAAACACGAAAATTTCACCAAAGATGAGCCCCATTGGGCTCCTCAGTCACAGAGTAGCATGGCCACCTGATGTTCCGACAGACTCTGCCATGTGGCCATGGACAGGTACTGTGCTGGGGATGCCCCAGGGTACACTCCATTCTGGCCTATCTGGAAGCCCTCACTGCCATAAAAGCCCACAGTTCTCTAAAACACAGACCTGTCTTTTAAAAGTGTTATTTATCTGTGGGCAACACGAGGTCATGGACAATGAAGGCGGACCCCAGACTCAGTAGCAGGCGGCCTTTCCTTAACCAGTTTCCCCCTTGAAGAACGGAGCTGAGTTGTGGGCTGACTGCAGGAAGGATGTTCTGGAAGATGGGGCCAGGTGGGCAGGAGCACTGCTGGGATCAGAAGCAGATGGAACCCCTTTGTCTGGTGACCTTCGTGGCTAAGGAATTCATTCTATGTCAGCCGATCAGCTTCCAATGGGACCCCCCACTCAGTGCAGCCGTGGGGTCACAGGATCCGCAGAGGGCACTAGAGGTGGTCCGTGCCCGCTAGTTTTCCAGCAGCGGCCGCTGCCCACCACCCCTTCGCCACGGAGCATCTCCGTCCTTACTTCTTCCCCCCATCTTGCTGCCGCCTCCTCGTCTCGTCCGCACACGGGGCTGCTGCGGACTCGGCTCAGAGGAGCATAAGGGCTGGAAAGAGCCTTGTTCTGTTAGTGTTTAAAATGTCCATTAACACTACAGGATCTTGGGACACTCTGAAGTGCTCAATCTGGAACGCTCTTTGTTATCTTTCCTTTTAGGGTCAGACCAAAAAGGCCCCTTTAGACAAATAAAGGAGTTTGATTTTCTAATTAACAAAAGTCCCAATTATTTCATTCTACACAGAATCACTCCTCAGGTGGGCCCCTGGGGCTGGTGATCTTGCTGAGTTAGGAACTCAGCACACTTTCAAAACCAGAGAAGAATCCAGGTGTCTCATGTCCAGTTGGGTGCTCACTTTCCCAGGGTTTCTTCCTCCACAGAGTGGCCAGGCCACCTGCTGGGGCTGTTCTAGTTTGCCTAGTGATCTGACTTGTATCACAGGGGAAAGAAGGTCGTTAGCTGTGCTGCCTGGTCTTTCGACCTCCTCTCAGCGGTGCGCTGCTGTTCTTGCTGTCTCTACAAGCACCCTGGCTGGGAAAACCCAGCCTTTGAATCACTCAGAAGCACCCGAGAGGGAAGTGGCATTGTCAGGATGCTGGGGGAGTGTCCCCTTGCAGACATAGGTGTATGGGAGCCATGGCATCGCCCCAATCCTCCTTTCTCCTTTAATTATACGTTATAGTTAAGATCCGAGAGGTTAAGAAAAGTGTGTGCCTGGAAGGCAAGCGAACCTTAAGTTTGCAAATGCTTCGAGGGGTTTGCTCATTTACTGGGCTTTAAGAAGTAGTAGTCAGTCAGTGGACTCAAAGGGAAAATGGCTTCAGGTCTTGCTGCTGTTTTAGTAATAACAGTATTGGATCGTTTTTGGTTAAGATTCAGCACGAACTCGAGTTTTCTGGATGGCGCCCACATTAGCTTACTGTGACGTGTTGAAACGTACATGCCCGTGTCAGTGTGTCTGTATCCGAGAGGCACCAGGCAGCACAGGCCGTGAGAAAGCGGGAAGAGACAGATTCGGGAGAGCCCTCAGAGCACAGAATGGACTCTGCACTATCTGAAAAGTAAACGAACCCCTCTGCAAAGCCAATCAGCTTAATTTATACATTTAAAAAGGATAAGAAAAAACCTTCTTAAAACTGACACGCCTGTGCCAGCCTCTCCGCTCAGCAAAATAAAATTCCATTTCCTAATACCTACACCCTCAAACACAGCAGAACCTTCTGAGTGAATGCATCTCTCTTCTCTCCAGCTTGGAGGCTACGAGTGGGGTGTTCATCCTGAGGCCTCCAGCCACAGTCCTCATTAACTTCCAGGCTCTCCGTCCCTCCACTTCCATGTTGAGCTGAGTTTTGGCACTGCTGGGAAAACTCAGTTAAAAACAACAACAACAACAACAACAACAACAATATTCCAGACATGTTCTCAGAGAGGCCTGCTGAAGACTTAAAGCTCCACCAGTCAGTGGGCACAGACCCCTTTAATAAAATAATAATCACTAAAATAATTTAAAAATCTAAAAAAGACACCCAAGCTCAGACACTTTGGGTTGGAGGCTGGAGCCGGCGGGGAATTGATCATGGCTTGTTTGGTACTTTGTCTGAGGTACACCCTTCAATGTCAAATCAATACTGTGTACTTCAAAGAAACAACGTAGCCACTGAGAGAGACGGGGAGGAACCGGGTTGAATCAACGCCAGGGGCTTGGGTGCTGCTTCTGTTTAGCGTTGCTTCCCTGTCTCTTACGAGACACGGGAAAGCCTGTGCCCTTTTTGGCAAAGCCGGAGCATATCTCCTTCCTGCCCACCCTCCCTTTCTCCCTTCCCGTGCCAGGTCCTCGGGCCAAGGGTCATGGTTAGAAATGGTTTTCAGTGCGGTTAGGCAGTGGAGGGTCCCGAGGGCCGGCCAGTTCACGGTCACTGTGGCCAGGGTCTCAGGCCCGTCACAATATCACGCACTGCAGTTTGTGGGTGCCGGTGGCCCGGTCTCCCCGCCATTTGGTTTTCTTCTTCTTCTTCTGGCTCTTTTCCGGAATCTGTTGCCTTTTGAGACAGTGAAAGGCAGAAAAACAAAGTCAGAATGGGTTTAGCTTCTCCCTGCCCCACCCTCCTGTGTACCAGGTGGGCCTGTTCTGGATGCTGCTGGAGGGCCTGGCCTGGAGAGTGTCTCTGGGACAAAGAGAGTGGAAGGCAGAGAGGGCAGTGCAAAGCCTGTCCTCCTACTGCTGAGAATTCCTGACATCATGCTGTGGCTACAATTATTTAAATCATAAACTACATTATATGTTATACAGTATTGGCCTCTATTTTTGTGTTTCATATTTTTAAAAAAATGATGGGTCAGCTGAGGACAAAAGCTCTTTACATGTTTTCTGGTAACCATTCCTATGTCTGCAACCTGCCCTTGGAACGACAGGTCCCTAACCAAGACATCACCAGCCCATGGTGTGGCAGCATATCCTAACTGGAGGCCCATGGGAAAATTTTTTCAAGCGTGAAGAAAGTAAGGGCTGTACTATCACAGTCCATGCTGGGGAATGAGGACAAAAGGTGTGCGTGTGTGAGTGCATGCACATGGATGTGTATCCTGGGGGTGCTGAGAGGTAGCAGGTGGGGAGTACTCTGTCAGAGCCCCACGTGTGATTTCGTAGCTCGAGCTCACCAGCACATGGCCTCACACTACGTGCTAGATATTTGAGGGCCACTGGGTCGGCTGTTCTGCATGTTGCAGATTTCGGAAGTGGGCAGATGGGCGACAGGGGAGCAGCCAGGAGGCTGGTTCAGTCCTCTAAGCACAAGGTGGTTAGGGCTTGGACCCTGACCATGCAAAGGAATGCAAGTGAGACCACGGACCAGGATTTCCGAAAATATTTGCAGACTGGCAGTGTGTGCAGTCTGGAAAGGGGCTCATGTGCCTCGCTTTAGAAATTTGAGCCTAGGAATTAGAACGGTGGTTGTTCAGGTGACATGTCCCAGGGTGCTCTGGGGTCAGGGTGGGAAAGAAGAGACAGACCTGTCAGTGGTGCTGACAGGTGCGGTGGTGTGGGGAGAACCCCAGACAGGGGGAGGGAGCTGCCCTCAGGGAGCCTGAGCTGCAGAGCCTAGGGGAGGCCAGAGAGGAGGCTGAGTGAGCACCACCGGCAGGAAGGCTTCTGGATTCCCCCACAGGTGGTAGGAGTGAGCGCAGGTGTGGGAAGGCAGGTGGGAAGGGCAGGGAAAAGAAATGAATGGAGGTACAAGAAATCCAAAGCAGGCCCAGAACTGTGCATCCTGGGCCTTGGAACAAGTGCTGCGTTCCTCCAGCCCTGCGGGTGCCCATCTTGCCGCAGAGGCCCCGCTTCTAGGGAGGCGTGCCATGCTCACCTAATTACCCTCACCAGGTCATGGAAGGCTTTGTCGACGTTGAGAGGTGGGTCCTTGGCACTGGTTTCTATGTACGGAATCTGGAAGGCAAAGCTCGACTTGGTAAAAGTGGCTCGGGGGTCCACCAAGCCCTGTTCCCTAAAACCGCAAAATCTCAGAGGTCCTGAGGAACTGCCTGCCTTTAGACACCCTCCCCCCACCACAGAACCCCAGCTCCAACAACCTCAAGCCCTTTGGTAGCTTCTTGTTCCTTACGGCTGGAAAATTTTACCAACAGCTTTTCCATTTCCCTCTTGTTCTCTAGTCATAGAGATCTTTAATAGCCCCCCAAAAATAGAAAAGAAGTGATCTTTTTATATACTTGAGGACTAAAGACTGTTTCATTTATCAAACTAAAATAGGATCTGAGGCCATTCTTTTTTTCTTTCTGAGGCCCATTTCTCCACCGTGAAGGGACCTCTGCCTCTTCCTGGGCCCTCTCTAGAGGGGACTGTGGCGGGAAAGGCTGAGGTGAAGCTGGGCCATGGGCAGGACTCTGCACCCTGGTGACCCCTAGCCGGTCTGTGCCTCCCCGCCCCCAGCATCTATGAGTCTGGGAGCTCAGCACAGCACAGTCTGCATCTATGAGTCTGGGAGCTCAGCCATGTTTACAGAAGGCTTGTGCCTGCACGTTTAATACTGAGGCATCATCATCCGCCTGAAAGGCAGTCAGCACATGGAGAGATGTGGCTGAGGTGGCCCCACAGGACAGGTGTTGAGGGCCATGTCTACACTGAGCCTCGGGCCGGTACATGGAGGGGAACGAAGGTTCCATGAGGTCAGGACACAGCCCTGAGCACACCTCTTCTCCTGTAGCAGGGACCCCACAAAGGCAGGAAGCATTCATGCCCACTCCTCCATCAGTGGAGAGGGTGTGGGGTTTGTACCAAATATACAGGCTTCCCCAGGCCAGAGAGGTAAGCAGCTTGTGACCAGACTCAAGAACTGTGGTAAATTTCATCACTTTTTCCTGGTTACAAAACTAAGGCATTTCATTGTAACACTTTCAAAAAAGAAAAGCCCAGTGAAGAAAATAAAAATGATCAACAGTTCAAGTGCCTGGGTAAGGGGATGACAGAGTAAGCTGCTACTTTGGAAGAATGTGTTATAAACGACAGCCCAGAACATACCCTAAACTATCTTCACACATTGCTGTGGCTTCAGACAGAGGTCTTGTAGTTGACCCAGACCCCAAGGTCAGGGCACAGGAAGCACGGCTTGCTCAGACTTTAGAAGTAGTCATCCAACAAATCTCTGAACCTCTGAAAACACTGAAAGAAAACTGTCCTCCACTGTAGGTTGTTTGATTGAGACGACTGTGATCTGTTTCGCCCCCCAGGTCTCAACATCCCTGACCTCACTGAACCCCCCCCCCCCTTAACCGTCTGCGGTGAGCAAGTCTCTCCATTGTGCAGTGGGAGACTGAGCTCAGAGTCTGACACACTTGCCCAAAGCCACACAGAGGCCAGCAGAGAATCAAGGTTTGAAGCAGATGCATGTTCCACTTGCTGCCTGGCCTCCCACAGACAAGTAGGGGTGCTGAGGTCATTGGCAGAGCCTCTTCCAAGCATGGCAGGCACCCCTGTTAGCACCTAGAAGCCAGAGACCCGTGGCACCCTGTGAAGCCAGGACAAGGCACTTCTATGTGCACACTGAGAGGGGAAGCGGGAAGGTGCCAGTAGTGGGGCCCGGGACCTAACTGGGACCCCTTCACATCCTGTGACCCTGCCAGCTCAGCAAGTCCATGGATCCGGGGGCCCCAGACCACTGCTGCCTGCTGTTCCCCTGCACCACTCAGAAGTACATCACTTGTAGCATCCCCTAGGTCCTCAGGCACCCCCCTCCTTCTTTCTGGGCGTCTTGCCTCTACCAGTAAAAAAAGGCTGATGTGCATTTTCTGGGTTCTTAGAATTCTAGGGTTTCAGGAGCAAGGAGACTCAAACTAAGGGAAACCCTGTAATAAACGGTAGTACGCTCTGACTCAGCCACAGGGCTAAGAAATGCCATCTTCCTGCACAGGGTGGGGCACCGGCCTTGCCAGCTAAAGAGGAACTTGCCTTATGAGCTCTAAAATAGGATGTTATCGAGAGTAGCTCGCAGAGTCACTTGGTCAAATAAGTCACTTGGCTGCAGGAGAAAGATGGCTGAGAGAGGGGAGACCCGGTTCCGGAGGTGCGTTGCTTATCTGCAGAATGGAGCTCCTGCTGCCTGCACAGCACCCTCCCCTCTGCACCCACCCACCCAGCTGCTTGGGAGGGACGCACACAAGGTGAAAGCCCTAAGGAAGCCTCCTCAGGCCAGTGTATGGAGCCCAAGGCTGTGAAACGGAGCCGGCTCCTCAGGCCTGTCTCTGTTCAGAATGTTCTGCTGCTGAACCAGCTCTGCTCTGGAGACTTCAGGGCAGCCCTGTCCTGGTCAATCACTCCCTCCTCCTTGAGGCACCTTCTTCACTTGGCTCTCATGATGCTCTGCTTCGGCCCTCATGTGTCACTGACCACTCAGGCCCTTTTATAGCTTCCTCCTCACTTCCCCACATCACTGGTTGAAGTGTCCCAGCCTCAGTCCCTCAGTTTGGGGCCCTTGCCCTACCTACACCCACTCCCTTGGTGTTCATGGCTTCAAATGCCATCTACATGCTGCCGATTGCCAATATTTACCCCAGATGCTATATCTGGCTGCTGTCTTGGCATTTCCATCTGATCATCTGCTCAGCTCCGTAAATGACACAGATATGCAAGCAAGCTCCTGTCTTGCACACACTTAATCCTACTGTCTCCTCTGCCCAGCTACTCTCACTCCTGTCTTTTGAAAGTTGCTCACACCCAAACCACAGGGTCACCTGCCATTCCCTTCTTTTTCTCTCACCCCATATCCAATCTGTGCACAAACCCTGTTGGCTCTCTTAGAGACATGTCCAGAATCCAACCACCTCCTTGCCACTTTCACGAGTCCCACCCTGGGCCATGTTAACCTGTACCTGGATTATTGTGGCAGCCTCTAACTCGTTTCCCTGCTCCCACGATTGGCCCCTACCAACCCTACTCAACACAGCCACCAGAGAGAAGCTGTCCAGCCATAAGCCAGACCTCATCACTCATCACTCAAAGCCCTCCAGTGGTTTCCCGTCTCCCTCTGAGTAAAAGCCCATAAAGCCTTAAACCCCTTCTCTGACCTGACCTCCCGCTACCCACCCCTCCCACTCCTGCTCCAGCTGGCCTTGCTGATCCTCAAACTCCCACCTCAGGGTCTTTGCATTGATTATTCCCTCAGCTGGAACGTTCTTTCCCCAGAGGTCTGTGGGGCTTACTCCCCCACCTCCTGTAAGTCCTTGCTGAAATGCACCCTCCCTAGCAAGGCTTTCCCTGACTACCCTATTTGGAAAAGCATCCTCCTCCACCTCACATACCTGACCCCCTTCCCTGATTTACTTTTTTCCATAGTACATGTCACCTTCCAACACACTGTAATTTGCTTTGTTTATTATCTTCTCTTGTCACTAGACGTAAGAACCATAAAGCAAGGGGTTTTGTTTCCCAGGGCCTAGAGTACAGTTAAGTGAACATGTGAATGAACACAGAAGGCACAGACAAGCAGAAGTAACTTGCAGTGAGCCCCCTTCCTCTACCCACACAGCTGGGCCCACCAGGCAGGGGGAAGGGGCAACCTTGCAGCAGACCTCCCAGCAGGCAGAGTGGACTTCTGTGTAACTGACCAAGGAGGCCAGGGGCCTGGGCTGTGCCTGTGGGGGGTAGGGGTGGGAAGAAGCCCAGTGACCCCTCCCCAGCACATCCAGAGGGCAAAGGGGCATCACAATGAACTGAGAAAAAGAAAACAAAGATGTCTGCTGATATTCACGAGTGGCCTGGGCAAACCTCAGCATGACCAGCCGTAAGATGGGCATAACGATACCTACCTCAACATGCGGCTATGAGGCCTAAATGCTCTCCCGGCATAATACCTGTCATAGAACGGGGCTCGGTGAACTGCAGCTCATCTGATGATTCTGAGCATAATCAGGCGGCTGGCTCAGAGAACAGGACAGAAGCCAATCCCTGCACAGCCCCACGATGAATCTGCTGTGTTGAAGGCCAGGAGGTGGCCTGAATGCCATAGCTCACAGGCCACTGTGAAGGCCCTTGGTCCCCGCATCAGAGCCCCTTATGACTGTAGAGAGTGCTTTCTCTCTGGTCTGCTATTTTGTTTCACAACATATCCCTTATCACATATGCCCTCTACCCACTACCCAGGAGCCCCGAGGTACCACAGGGGTGATGGGCATGGACTTGTATACATCCCTGACCATCCAACACACACACACACACACACACACACACACACACACGCATACACACACACACACACACACACACACACACACACACACACAACCTACATTGTGTTTGGTCGCCATTTCTTTTCCTTGTTCCCTGGTGATTTTCCTCAAATGCATCAGATCGACCTTGTTGGCCACGAGGATCATCGGAAATGACTCTCTGGGAAATAAAGGAACAGCAGCTCATGAAGTTTCATGGCTCTCACACCTGGTGATGGGAACACAGCTGCACCTCAGGCACAGTGCAGCCCATATTGCCTCCCTGGTTGCCCTGGGGCCGACTCAAGAGTCCTTCTCTCCACGTCTCTAGGCAGGGGAAGGGGGGCTCAGGACTGCTGGTTTGGAGGCTTGCTGCAGGGAGAGGAAAAGGGTTTTCCTGGGAAGCTCCTGGCTCAACACCATCAGTGAGGGCCCTGACAGACTGCTGTGCGGGGGAGGGCTGGCTACCCAGACCTGCTCCCTTCCATCTCCTGGCCACGCTGATGCACCAGCCATCCAGGGCAGCTGTGGCCATCAGCAGTGGCTCGGGAAGAGCACCAGGGCCAGTGTCTGGTACACAGCTGGCATTCAATAAATGGCAGCTGCAAAATCAAGATGGCTCCCAGGAGAGGAAGAGTGGGATCACAAGGCATGTCTGCCTTAAAGATTTTCATTGACTTGGGAAGCCTGGATGGCTCAGTCGGTTGAGCGTCTGACTTTGGCTCAGGTCATGATCTCGCGGTCTGTGAGTTCGAGCCCCGTTGTCGGGCTCTGTGCTGACTGCTCAGAGCCTGGAGCCTCCTTCAGGTTCTGTGTCTCCTTCTCTCTCTCTGCCCCCACCCCTCCACTCTCTGTCTCTGTCTCTCTCTCAAAAATAAATAAACATTTAAAAAATAATAAATAAAGATCCTCATTGACATATGTGGCCATACTGCCACCTGAAGGTGAAAGAAATGTCAATCTTACAGCATTTTCAACATCATTGGGCATTTTCATTTTTAAAAATTTAGAATTTCACAGGTAAAAAATACTACTTTATTATTTTTCTTGCATTTCTTGGGTTAGCCAAAAGGCTGAATATTTTCCCATATCAGAGTCTCTTTTGTTTTCTCTTTTGAAATTCCTACAGTCAGGAGCTTAACCCACATTTACATCTCAGAGCTTTATGTGTATATGTGAATGTGTGTGAGTATGTATCCCTTTCCCTGGAAAAGTTACTAATACTTTGCCTTTGGAGTTGGTGTGAACTAGACTTTTCTGAATTTACTGAGATTTGTTCAAAGCTTGCTCATTTCCTACTCATTTGTCCTTTTACTCTCTTTGCATTGCCTCTTTAAGAGCCAATTAACTGAAAACACCAGTTAGGCTGAAAAGAAACTACAAATTATTTAATTACTCTATATAATGCTAAGGAAAAAACCAGCCTTTAATTAGGTGCTTGTAAATCCCACAGTCAAATGTGATTTAGCCAATTACAATGCATACGGGAGAGAAAATTCACTTTTTCTTTGAACATGATAAAATTTGGTTAAATTGGGGGCATCAGTGGGGACAGTTTAGGAGAGATGGGAAGGGGCTGACTTAAGGCTTGAAAGCAGTTTGGCCCCATGGAAAGAACTGGGGTAGGAGCCCAAGGGACAAACGTCTGAATTCACCTCTGCCCCTCTGTGCCTCAGTGAGAGAGAGACTGAGACAGAGCCTGCTCTGAGCCAGAGGCTGGGAGGTCCTGGCCCAGCTGCCCTTACCTGTCCTTGACGCGCAGGATGAGCTGGTGGAAGCGGTCCACGTGCTCGAAGCTGGCCTTGTCTGTCACCGAGTAGACGATGAGGAAGCCGTCCCCTGTGCGCATGTACTGCTCCCGCATGGCGCTGAACTCCTCCTGCCCGGCTGTGTCCAGAACTGGAGTGGGATGAGGCCACTCAGAGGCTGGCACCTCCCACTGTGGAGCCCTCCTGGCCTGCAGACCCCCATGCTGCCACTGCCATCCCCAGGGTGGCTCCAGACAAGCTGTCCCCACGAGAGGCTTCATGAGCTCCCTGGGCTGAGGTGTAAGGGACCCAGCAGGGCCTCAGACACTTCAAAGTATGAGCCTCTAAGAGACTCATTTGTGGACCTGCTGATTCCAACCTACTGTGCTCCCTGGGCCTTAACAGTCTGTCTACAGAAAAACCTCACAAAGTCCATGATCAACTCTGCTACACAACCCCTCTGGGGTCCCCACACCTGGGCTTGGATCCTGCTGCAGCCCTTACAAACTGATTCCTGGGGAAGTTACCTGACTCTCTGAACCCCCTTTCCTCTTTTGTAAGATAGACACAACGCTTCCACCTTGTAGCTCCTTGGGAGGAGAGCCCAGGACATGCGCTGGGGAAGCCCTGAAGAGGCCATCCCAGGTCAGGAAGGGTCCTCAGTTCCGGTGTGGACAGACAGCAGGCAGGCCATGGGGAAGGAGAGGCCTCTGAGAGCCAGGATCACTTGCCCCTAGGATGGGGCTGTCACAGGGGTGATGGGAAGGGAAGCTGGGGAAGGAAACAAGAATGGCTGGGGAAACAGAGCAGGGCACCAACTCGGCAGAGGGTCTCTCCCCAACCCATCCATCCCCTCTCCTTCCCTCCACCCTATGGACTTCTCAAGCCGATTCCCCTCCAGCTTCCTTGCTGCTGAGTTAAATGCGCACCCCCAGGCTATTTCAGAGGGGTGACAGCCACAGCTGGGGGTTCTCCTCTGAGATGCACAGGCCTGACCCCCTTAGGCCTCCTGAAGCCCCTCAGCATCCCGCAAGTCTCTGCTCACCATCCGGCCTCTCCCATTTCCTAGCTCACTCTACTCTCAGACCCACCTGCCCTCTCCCTGGAGGCAGTGGAGTAGGTAGTTATAGATTTTGGAGCCAGATTCTGGGCTGAGTCTGATTCTTCATTCCTAGAGTGTGATTCAGGGCAAGCTCACTTCTCTGAGCCTTCGTTTCCTCAAATGGGGATGCTAAGGGTTGTTTTAAGTTAAAATATTTAGACCCTTGGAGCAACGCCTGCCACAAAGAAGCTCTGAAGGAGTGTCTGTTTCGAGCTTGTCTTCCTCACCTGGGGTGCCATCCCCCAACCATCCCTCCTCTCTTGCTCCCCTTGCCTTGGCCAGCTGACTCTGACTCACTGCATTCTCGTGCCTGAGCCTCCGGGACTCTCCACTCCTGTATAGCATGCCACTCCTTCATGGCATACTGTTCTTGCTGCCCATTTCACAGGCCCCACCTGGACTGTCACCTCCCAGAGGCAGGGGCCTGGTCTATTCGGAACCTGGCACAAACAGAACTCAAATAGTAGCTGAATGAGTAAATGAATGTGAAGTCTACTCAATTTTGTTCATTCATTCACTGAAGAAATATTGCAAAGCCTACGATGTGCTAGGCAGTGTTGTAGGCACTGTAGATGCAACATCAATGAGGCAAAATCTTTGCTCTCCTGGGACTCATAATCTAGTGGGGAGACTGGCAAACAGCTGAATGGGTAATATAACATCTGGTGGGGATGAGTACATACTGTGAAGATCAATATAGCCAGCTGAAGGTAATTGATGGGAGTTGGTGTAATTTTGGGTAGGGATCAAGGACACTAAATAAATCCCATCAGCAAAACAGATGAAAATGTCACAGGTTTGGCCGAAGGGATGGGAAGGCCCAACATTCAGTTGGTATGTAATTAATGTATTCACAGATGTTGAAGGTGTGTATTATCCAAAACAAAAACTAGAGATCTAGGGGTGCCTGGGTGGCTCAGTCGGTTAAGCATCCAACTTTGGCTCAGGTCATGATCTCGTGGTTTGTGGGTTCCAGCCCCGCATCGGCTCTGTGCTGACAACGTGGAGCCTGGAGCCTTCTTCAGATTCTTTGTCTCCCTCTCTCTCTGCTCCTCCCCTGCTCCCACTTTGTCTCTCTCTCCCTCAAAATGAATAAACATTAAAAAAAATTTAAAACAAAAAAACTAGAGATCTAGGATAAGTGAAAAAATATGTTCAGAATTTTGAAACCCCAATTTAGTAGGGAGCTGAAAATCGAAATGGACCCTCTGGAAAGGAAAAATGGTCGTTTCACACACTGATTGCCGTAGAAGTAATATTATATCCATGCTTTCTAACAGAATTCTTGGAGGAAATACTTCAGCAAAGTGAAAAATAGGTCCATGAAAGAATATAAATAATGATAAGCAAGGAATACAGCAAAACATAAGAGTTAAGTTTAAATAAACATCATTTTAGGATTTGAAGTAAATTAATGACAGTTTAGAACTAAAATCTATGATGATCCATCTGTGAGGGGCAGGGCTGGGGAAAAGTAAGCTACTACTAAATTTCTTGCCTCATTTGGGAATAGACTAAAGATAATAATTACATCCAGATGTTAACAGAAAAATATAATCACACACACACACACCAACACATGTCTGTACATAGAATAACCACTAGACATAAAACTCAAAAGTTCCTAATCATCAGAAGAAAAAAAACCCAACAGAACTAAGTAAATGGGATCAATCCAACAAAAGGCAAGAATAAACTACACAAAAATATGAAAGCTAAAAAAGGAGACATGAAAGAAGATGGCAGATGTAATTCTAACTATGCCTAACAATAGTAAATGCAAATGGATTAAACCCACCTATTAAGGCAGACACCCAATACAAAATCCACTTGTCTACTACTGCAAAAGACACATATAAACCAAAATGACACAGGAAGGATGAAAAATGAAGGGATAAAAAAGGATATGCCAGCGCCATGCATCCACAAAACAGGATTCAAGGCCAATGCACTGGACAGGACAAATCAGGGTATTTATAATGGGAAAAAGTACAAGCATCAAGGAGTGCCAAAGTCATGAATCATAAGCACATAAGAATGTTGCCTAAGATACATATGTACAAAAACCTGATTTTTAAATACAGTAGGTATTGGCAAATCTCATGATCATTGTGAGAGAACTGAACAGGCGTCAATGGGCACATGAACAGATGCTCCACATCGCTCATCATCAGGGAAATACAAATCAAAACCACCATGAAATACCACCTCACACCTGTTAGAATGGCTAAAATTAACAACACGAGAAACAACAGGTGTTGGCGAGGATGCAGAGAAAGGGGAACCCTCTTGCACTGTTGGTGGGAATGAACCGGTGCAGCCACTCTGGAAAACAGTATGGGGCTTCCTCAAAAAGTTAAAAATAGAACTAAAGGGGCGTCTGTGTGTCTCACTGGGTTAAGCGTCCTACTCTTGATTTCAGCCCAGGTCATGATCTTATGGTTTTTGAGATCGAGCCCCACACTGGGCTTCATGCTAACAGTGCAGAGCCTGCTTGGGATTCTCTCTCTCTTCTCTCTCTCCATCTCTCCCATGCATTCTCCCTCCCTCTCACTCTCTCTCTCAAAATAAATAAACTTAAAAAAAAAGAACTACCCTAAGACCTAGCAATTGCACCACTAAGTATTTACCTGAAAGATACAAAAATACAGATTCAAAGGGGTACATGCACCCTGATGTTTATAGCAGCATTATCAATAATAGCCAAATTATGGAAAGGGCCCAAATGTCCTTCGATTGATGAATGGATAAAGAAGATGTGGTGTGTATATATATATACGATGGAATATTACTCAGCCTAAAAAGAATGAAATCTTGCCATTTCCAACAACGTGGATGGAGCTAGAGTGTATTACGCCAAGTGAAATAAATCAGAGAAAGACAAATACCATATGATTTCACTCATATGTGGAATTTGAGAAACTCAACAGATGAACATAGGGGAAGGGAAGGAAAAATAAGAAAAACAGAGGGAGGCAAACCATAAGAGACTCTTAAATACAGAGAACAAATTGAGAGTTGCTGGAGGGGAGTGGGGCGGGGGATGGGCTAGATGGGTGATGGGCACTAAGTAGGCACTTGTTGGGATGAGCACTGGGTATTGTACGTAAGTGACGAATCACTAAATTCTACTCTTGAAGCCAATATGACACGATATGTTAACTAACTAGAATTTAAATAAAAATCTGGAAAAAAAAGAACTGAACAGGCCTGTCTTAGAGACAGATCACCTGGCCCCTCAAAAGTAATGATCTCAATAATGCCAAATTTAAAAACATCATCTGAGAGAACAAACTTTACACTCAAACAGTAAATAAGCATTTTCAAACACAGGAAATTGTCACAAAAATTGGCCATATATTAAGCCATCAATAAAAATTTCAACAAATTTCTGAAAGCAGATGTCATATGCAGCTATCTTTTTGTCTATATGCAAAACTATCAGAAATTAACAGCAACACATATGTAAAAGAAACTATCCACTTCAAAGTTTAAAGAGTGATACTGCTCAAAAATGCTCTAAAGAGAAAAGCAAAGTAGAAGTTACAAACGATTTAGAATTGAATGACAATAAACAACAATAAAACCCCTGGTTTGAGGCCAAAGTGGTACTCAGAGGAAAATTACAGCTTTAAATGCACTTCCAAAAACAAGAGACTGAAAATTAACTAAGCATTTAAATGAAGGGGCTAGGAAAAGAAAAATAAAACCAGAGAGAAGAAATCATCAATGAAAGTAGAAATTAAGAAAATGAGAGGAAGTAAAAGTAGTAGATATCTAAAAATCAAAATCTGATTCTTTGAAAAGACCAATTAAAGAAAAAAAAGCCTTTAGCGATTTTTATCAGACAAAAAAAAGAAAAAAGAAAAGAAAAAAGACTAATAAGCCTTTGGATTGAGGAAAGGCCTATGACTATGGATCTAGATATATATTTAATTATGAAAGAAAACTATATGCAGTTTTATAGCAATAAATTTTCAATTCTTGATGAAATGGACAATTTAAGGAAAATATAAATGAACAAAACTGACTCAAGAAAATATATAAAATCTGAATAGGCCAATAATTATCCATGAAATTAAAGAGACAAATCTCCCCCATGAATGGCACAAAGCTCTTTTTATTAGGGACAAACTGTTCCAGAGCCCAGAAAATAAAGAACTTTCCAGCTCATGGAAACAGCCTAGCATAGTCCTAATCACAAACTGGACAGGGATGGCACATGGTTGTGTGGTAACGTCCAGGCCTGCCCCACCTTTGGGGAACAGGAGCAGCCTGCACATGGGACTCTAAGAGGTGCATTCAGTCAGTCATCCATTTGCCAATTACTTTTTGAGCACCTACGCAGTGCCATCCGCTCTGCTTGGTACTTCAGGTGGTTAAAAAGAAAGCTGCATCTCACTATCAAGGTACTTACAGGCTAGCTGGGCTGACACTTGAAGAAAAATAATACAGGACAGAAAGTGATACATATTATTGGAGATCTAGGGAAGGGGGGGGGGGTCCCTTCAGCTTGGAGGGATAATGGAAGGTTTTAGCCAAGAAGGGATACTTACTCTGCCCTTAAAAGAACAGCATTTGACATAAAAAAGATAGGGCCTGGGGAAGGCCTTCCAGGCAGAGAATCAGCATTGGCAGCGGCCTGAAGGCTAGGAAGAAAAGAGTCGTGGGGAGGCTGGTGTGCAGGCATAAAAGGTCTGTGATGGGAGAGAGGTCGAGGAGACCAGAGGCTGTGGCCCTTGGATCCTACACTAAAATGTTTGAACTCAGTGGGTGCTGGGGAGCTACCGAAGGTTCAGAGAGGGGAGAGATGTAGTGAGAGGATAAGTCTGGCAGCCAAAGAGGGAGGGGACTGGAGAGGGAAGCTGTGAAGAGGTGAAGGAGGCACCAGGGCAGAGGCAACCAGGGTGTCAGCGAAGGCAGGTGTGTTTGAAGTGGAGAGAAAAAAATGAATGGGCAGACACTGAAGACACAGAACATAGAGAATGGGGGCCAAGGGGAAAGAGGAGAGTGGAGGGCGCCTTGGAAATTCTAAACCTTAGGGCTCCAGAAGAGCAGACGCAACCAGGAAGGAGCAGATGGGGGCTGAGCTGGGCCTGGTCTGGTTTGGGCTTCATCCCTCCCCTCCACACACATACACCTGGAAGGGGCACAGGCCCCTTGTCAGTAGCTCTGCCTCCAAAAGAGGCTGAAGATAATGGGCAGCTATGCATTTCAGAAATTATGATTCAGCCTGCATTTCCCATGCCTGATGTCATGAAGGTAGGAGGATTCCAGAGAAAGTATTAGTCACTGTGGGAAAAGAGGTGTTTTGCCAATGTGTGTGTGTGTGTGTGTGTGTGTGTGTGTGTGTGCATGTGTGTGTGTGTGTGTGTGTGTGTGTGCATGCGTGTGTGTGAGAGAGAGACAGACAGAGACAGAGACACAGGCACCCAGGGCAGAAGGAGGGAGAAGAGATAAAGATTCTGGAGACAGAGAGGGTCAGCGCTGTGTACCTCTGTCTGCTTTGCCCCAGTCTTCCCATCCAGAGGATAATGGGGCCAGCAGTGTGGCTGAGGAGGGTTTAAGTGGAAACCCCAGGGCTGTTCTTAGATCTTGTGAATTTCAGAATCCAAGTCCCACGTGTGGGCATGGCATGGGGCCCCCCACCCCCGCAGGTGGGCAGTCAGCATGTGAGGGCACCAGCCTGGGTCCCAGCTGAGCCTTCCTCCTTCTCCCTCCTCATCTCCCTCCCACTCTTCCTCTTCCTTCTTCTCTTCTTCCTCTTCTTCCTCCTCCAGGGCTTTCAGTGGGAGGCACACCCTGCCATGGGCTCAGGGCTCTGACCTTGGCGGCAGCCCAGGGTACAGTCTGAGCTCTTTGGCTGACAAGAGTCCTTCCCACCATGTTCCTACTGGCAGAAGGCACTTTGCTGGGGTTTTATGCACACACGCCCTCTGGGTTCTCTTCATGGCCTAGTACAAATGCAGACACTGAGGCCCAGAATGTTAAAGGGATCTGCTCAAGGCTGCATACTGGGAAGGAGGCCACTCCAACTTCCCCAAGACCCAGCTGTCCCTACTCATCCAGTCTTTTATCTTCAACCAGAGGGTGCGGGTCTGGCCACCCAGAACCCGCCGGGTTGTGTCTCAATTACAAGCCTTTGCACAAGGCTTGCACAAATAAACCAGAATACCCTCTCCGCCAGCTACCCCAGCCATCCCGCCACGTGGCTGCAGTCTGCCTCCTCTCCTGAGAGCCCAAGCCTCTGACCTGTGTCTTTGAACCCTTCCTGTTGGGTTATGGGTTCCATGGGTCTCTCCTAGTCAGTGCCTCCAGGCCTGGCTCAGCTCCCCACCACGGCGGGGGCGGGGGGGGGGGGGAACTCCAGAGGGCGAGTGGGAGGGGAGCCTGGCTTTCATTTCCCTGGGTGTCTCAAAAGCTTCAGCACCCAATGCAGGTCCAAAAAAATACTTACAGAATGACTAGACAGATCACATGCATGCCATAGGAAATGCAGTTACTGTGTTCGATCAGCCCGGGCCAGCTTTAAGGGAAATCACTAAGAAGTGACTTTTTAACTTGTGTAACGCACCCTTCATGGTGAAGTAAGGGTTCTGGAATATAAAACAACAGAGATGATGATTTCTAGAGATAATACGCCTCCAAGGACCATGCCTGCTGTTTTCTACCTTTCTCTAATCCACAGACCCATAGTGGGAGGCAGGAGTGATCATGCCCATTTCACACAGGAGTCAGGTGGGGAAGCCTGTGCCCTTCCCAGGAGAAGACTCCAATAAATACATGCCACCTAGTTGAGCATCAGTAGGGATGAGGGCTCTTTACTATGTTACTTGTGTTCCCCTTTCTGGGTAAGGGTATACATGGAGGGGGCTGAGTGTCGGGCAGAAGGGCTGGACCCATCCACCATGCACCGTTCCCAGAAAAAGGGCTGCTTTCTTCTCTAAAGTGCTGGCAGGGTGTGGAAAGCCAGGCCACTTGGGACTCTCTAAGGGGGAGGGGGCAAGATCCTGCAGCACATACGGCTGGCTCCCTGGCGATGCGGAAGCTTCCCTCTGGCAGTGGCCCCAACCTCAACTCACTGACTTAAGGATGACAGGACAGAAGTGCTGGCCACCAGCCTTAGGGGACAACTGCTCGCGAGGCCACACTATGGCAGCTGGGGGAACGGGAAGAAGCCCTGGAATACATTTTCATGGGGTCCCTAAATTCCCTGACCTGGAGAACATATTGCATGTGTGGGTGCACATTCTCTCAGGGAGATGGTCTATGGTTTTGTGGAATTCTTAGAAGAGCTGGGAACACCTCTACCCCAAACAAATACCTCTCTCAGGGAAAGAAGAGGGCAGCAGGGGGGTGGGTCTCAGCTGTGTAACCAGGAACATCCCAGGGACAGATGGTAGCAGGGCAGGGGGGTGCTGGTAATGGAGAGGAACAGGGAGGCAAAACGTTGGCCTACAACCCCATTTCTTCCTCACAACCACTCACAACCAGTGGGGGGGGGGGCAACATTTTATAGGTGAAGAAATGAAGCAGGGCAAGGCGGTGACCTGCCCAGGTTCCCACTGCTGGCGAGCAGGAGAGGCACGATTTGAACACCAGACCATCTGGAGCCAAGCCTTGCTCTGCTGCTGGCACCAGCCTGTCTTTGACCGGGCAGCCAGCAATGTCCGCAGGGCCTGTGAAGAGGCACAGGTCTACACGGAGGGGGCGAGGACAGAGCACCGAGGTCTGCTGAGACGGAAGACACCATCCCACCTGCTTACCCCCAACCTTCCACCTACCTCACACCTGCCCCTGGGTGGCCACGCATAGCTGGGAGGAGAGAACTCAGAGCCGTGCTCCTTGCTCCCTTTAAAGTCCTAGCACCGACTTATGGGGCCCTTAAAGCACCCAACAAATCTAAACGTGTCCCCATCCAGTCTTCTCCTACTCCTGGGCCACAGCTTCCCACGGCCTCCTCTCCTCCAATCTCCACCCCCAGCTGAGTGAAACAGGTGTGAAACAGAGATCATCAGCTAAATTCCACAAGCTTCCAAATCAACCCACCTCACAGACCGAGGAAGCCTCGCACACTGCGGGGGAGGCAAACGCAGCCACTGCAGAAAATGGTTTAGCATTTCCTTGAAAAGTGAAAGATGGAGTTACCATAGGACCCAGCCAGGCCATGCGAGGGACACACCCGAGAGAAGTGAAAACATATCTACACAAAAACTCGCACACGAATGTCTGAAGCAGCACTATCCATTGAAGCCCCAGAGTGGAGACAACCCGAATGGCCAGCAATGGATCAGTGGATAAAGAAAACGTGATGCATATCCATACACTAGAATACTATTCGCACATAAAAAGGAACGAAATTCTGATACAAGCTCCAACAGGATGCACCTTAAAAACAGCACGTTGAGTGAAAGAGCCTAGTCACTTTCTAAGTGAAAGGCTACTTAGAGTATGGTGCCATTTATGTGAAATGTCCAGCATAGGCTGATCTGTAAAGACAGAAAGTCCGTCAATGGTTTCAGGGACTGGGGGAGGTGGGGGGGGGGGAGAATGGGGAATGACTGCTTAATGGAGTGAGCTTTCTAGGGGGAGGTGGTGGAAATGTTGAACAATCAGTGGTGATCCAAGTGATTGCTGATTTGTGAATCAGTCAGCAGTTGTGACTGCACAACTGTATAGCTATACTATTTAAAGGAGGGAGTTTTCCATGGAGTTACATCTCAATTAAAAAATGTATGAGGGACCCCCTCTCTTTTTCTCTGAAACACACACTCCCACTGTCTTCTTACTACGGGGAGGACCTGGCCCTGCTCCTGTCCAAGCCCATCCCCTCCAACCGGACACTGGATCCTGTCCTCTTCCACCTATACAAGGGCACTGCTGCTATTGTTGTCTCCTGCATCATCCATTTCTTTCTCTAGTGGTTCATTTCCACCACAATGTAAACATACTATAATTTCTCTCACCTTAAAAAAAAAATTAAAGTCAAAAAAATTACAAGTAAAAACCCTGCCCCTTGACCTCACATCTCCCTCCGGCTGCTGTCCATTTCTCTGTTCCTCTTTACAGCCACACCCCTTGACTTGTCTGTTCTCATTGCCTGCTCATCCTCTCCTCCACTCTCTCTTGAATCCACTATGATCAGACTTCCATTCTTGACCACTCTATCAAAATTGATCTAGTCAAGTCACCAATGACTTTCATGTCACTGAATCCAGTTGGCACTTCTCAGTCCTCAACCCACTGGGCCACCTGCTGACATCTGATATTAATCTGGCTGGTGCACTCAGGCCAGTAGTTGATGGTTCCCTCCTTTCTGAAGAGCCTTGGGACATCGCTCTCTCCGGTTCTTCTCCTACTGCAGTGACTGGTCCTGTTCTGTCCCTTTATCTCTCTACCCTCTAAATGCTGGTGGGTCCCCACACTCAGTCCCCCAATTCACTTCGTTGGCCACCTCTCATCTCATGGCTTTACATGTCTACTCCAAAATTTCCATCTCCAGCCTATACATCTCCCCTCACTCTAGATTCAGACATTCGGCTGCCTGCATAACTTCTATCTGTATATGAGAAAGGCATCTCAGATTTAACATGTCCAAAATTAAACTCTTGATTTCCCCCCAAACTTGCTTTTCATCAGTCTTCCTAATCTTGATAAACCTAACCATTCTACCAGCGTGCAGGCCGAAGGCTTTCTCTCTCTACCCCCACCCCATGCCATATACTCCATCTACAAATGCTGTTGTTTCCTCCTCCGAAATACAACAGGAAGCTAAGCTAACTCCTTCTCACTACCGCCTTCAGCGGTGCCCTAGTCCAAAATCGTCACGTGACTTTTAAGAGCAATCAACATGAAGTTCTGAAATCAGGGCAAAAGCCTAAAGTAACTGCAGGGGTATAGGATCTGTCAACAATGTAAGAGGAAACCCACCTGAGGTTTAGGGTACAAACCCCAGGACTGAATCCTGGCTCGGCTGTGACTTTGAAGGGGGAGGGGCATACATTGCATACATACTGTCATCACACAGCCTTGTTGAGCTGACTTGAGGTCACTGCCTGATGGCGTGAACCTCAGCTCCCAGGCCGGCTAGTGCGCTAAGCTGACACAGAGCAAGAGTAAGATCTTTTGCTTCGGGGTCAGAGGAATGGGGCTCTAATGAGCTGTGTGACCTTGGACATGTTATTTCCCCTCTCTGAATCTTGGTTCCCTCCGCCTGCAGGGGCCTGACCGATCGGAGGACGGCTGGACAGGCGCTGGAGCAGGAGGTCTGGGTCCCCAGGGACACAGGACAGCAACAGCAGCAATTTCCCAATGTTATGGAAGCATTTCACTACTTTATCAACTAGCATGGCAGTACCGGTGGGTACTGGCTAAGGAGCAGCTGTGCTCACCGGCATGGTGGAGACATTAACCTCAATTTAGCAGAACTGTTGCGAGGATGAAATAAAACAATCCCCGCAAAGTCCTTAACACCGGCTCTGGCCTTCCAGAAAAGTCTGGTCAGGAGTAACTGCTCCCACTGCAGTGAAGCAGAAGGAGCCACTGTGAAAGAGGGTTTGGCTTCAGTGCACCAGGAGGCACTGCCCTGAGCTCCTTGGAGATCAGTAAGCCCCACGTTACTGGAAGCATTCAAGCAGTGATGGCTGACGGAACCAGAATAAAGAGTCAGGCAGAGGCCTGCAGGGCTGGATTTCATAATCTGAGGCCATGTTCCCTCATAAAGAAAAAGAGGGAAATTCCTCCCACATCACTGCCAGCAGGAAAAGAGGAGGATGGGTGGAAAGGGGGAACGACAGGCCAGCTCTGGCTGTACCCCACTTTTAGTTGGGGGGCCACGGGGCGGTGCTTACTCTGAAGCTCTAGCTCAGAAAAATACACTCAATAAATGTTCCTTTTCCTCTCGCTGCCCTTCCAATGTCCTCCTTCCCTCCTCCTCCCCAGAAAGAATGTGGATTCAAGTGTTCAGGGAAAAGCCAGGTCCAGGCTGCTCCGAGAAGACAACAGCACTTGTGTCTGAGGTTTGGGCAGAAGCCAGGGTGGAAACATCCCAGCTTCTGAGGGTGCAGGAGAAGGGCTGGAGCTTTCACTCTGCAAAGACCAAACTGTCAATGGGGACACAGGGGGCCAGGGCGGCTGCAGAGCTGGGCCCGGGAGCCCACAGTGGGAAGAGGTGTCGGGAGAGTTAGGGCCGCTGCTGTTCTCCGTTGGTGGAAGAAAGATGCAAGGCTGGGAAGAGGGTGGGACTGGGAACCGTACAGGTGAGAAGCCCAGTGACACCCATCCCTGTTGTAGGGAGGATTGCGGAGGATGCGGTCAATACCCTTCCCTGCAGGGCCAAGGTTTAGGCGCAAACAGGACAGGAAGGGGGATGTGCTCGGCAGAGTTATGACGCCCTGGGTCTGCTCTGCCTCTAGCTTGACTTAGGCAAGTCACTTCTCCGTCCGCACCAGTTTCCTTAGGTATATAGTGAGGGGGGTGATACCATAGAGTTCAGGAGCCTGCCACAGTTCAGGAGCCTGCCAGCCCTAGCCTAACAGAAAAAAACAGGCTCACAAGAACTCCAAGACAAAACAACTGGAAGCACGGACTGGAACAGGTATCTGTACGCTCGTGTGCACAGCAGCATTATTCACAAGAGCCATGAAGTGGAAAGAGTCCCAGGGTCTGCTGCTGCACAAATGGGTAAACAAAATGTGGTATGTACATACGGTGGGATATCATTCAGTCTTAAAAAAGATGAAATCCTGACACATGTTACAACGTGGGTGGATGGACCTTGAAGACATTGCACTAAGTTAAATAAGCCAGTCACAAAGGAACCAATGCTGTATGAGGCCACATACATATATGAGGTACTCAGAGTAGTCAAATTCAAAGAGACAGGATGTAGAAGGGTGCTTCCAGGGGCCGGGGGAAGGGGAGTAGGAGTTATTGTTTGCTGGATGCAGAGTATCAGTTGGACGTAAGTCTGCGGAGGGATGGTGGCGACGGCTGCACAATAAGATGCACGGACTTAAGGCCACAGACCTATACACTTAAAAACAGTTACAATGTTAAGATTTATGTCTATTTCACCACAATAAAATCATACGTACATACAGATGTACATACATACATACATACATACATACATACATACAAAACCTCAAGGCTCTGCCCAAGGCTTGGTTCTTCCTGATTCATGAAACCTGAGAACTGGGATATGGTGAGTCCTGTAGTTGAAAGCCAGGGTGAGGGGGGGACCAAAGTCAAGGACCGGGAGAGAAGGCTGGAGAGCTGGGAGAGGTGGGCACAGCAGAGAGGTGGGCACCGGGCAGCGACGAGACATTCCCAGAACTGGGCTGTAACAATGACATGACAGGTGAGGTCAGGGTCCCATAGGACCTGTGGGAAAGAACCCAGAGCAGACTTGCTCCAAAGCCTAGTAGTCCTAGACACTGGGGACCCCAGCTGCTGGCCCCTGAGGTCAGCTGTCTCCTGTGTCTTAGATTCTGGGAGAACCAGGTCAATGAGGTCCCTTGAAAGAGAGCAAGAAACAAGTCTGTAAGTAAGCAGAAGCCTCTGAGAATCCTGTGTGGCAACCAGAGAAGGCTTTTTGAGCAAGCCTGGGAAGAACAGTTGGCCCTCTGAAGGGCCTTGGGCAAGTTGCAAGCGGGACAGGCGAATACGTCTGTTGATCCTGATAATCCAGGCCACGTTCCCCTCTTCCCAGGATTTCAATGTCCATTCCCAGAGGTCCAGGGATCAGCTTGTGAGGTGGGAGAGGATTTTCCCACCCAATCAGACTAACAGAGAATCCAGGAGACAAAGGGGAGTTCAAGCCACTGCTAGCTGTGTGAATCTTGCTGTGCTTTATTTTTAGGGAGATAACAACAGTAGCTAGCACAGTACTGTTGTATTAAAACAGAGCGTATGAACGTGCTTGGCATGAAGTTTGCACATAGTAATTGCTCAGTAAAGATCATTACTGCCCTCATAATTATCCCCCTCCTCCTCCTCATCAAGCTGCCATGTTTTTGCTCTTTTTGAATTTGGAAGAAGAGCAAACCCCAGAATTCAGAGCCCTTGGAAGGCTTCCCAGGCTTAGCACTGCGCCCCCCAGGAGGGTATGGCCTCCAGGGAAGCAGGAGGTCAGGACTCTGGATGCCCAAGGAAAGTCCTGACCATCCCAGGGCTGCAATCCACCCCAGAGGAATCTAGCCTCAGAAGGGGTCAGAATTATACTCAAGCGTAAATATAACCAGCCTTTGATTAAAACTCCCAAAACATGGGGCAGGCATCTTTTTAAATGCCAGACTAATTAATATTTAAAAGGAATGTTTTAAGCCTTTCTTTTCTTTTAACATTTATTCAGTTTTGAGAGACAGACAGTGAGTGGGGGAGGGGCAGAGGGTGAGGGAGACACAGAATCCAAAGCAGGCTCCAGGCTCTGAGCTGTCAGCACAGAGTCTGATGCGGGGCTTGAACTCACAAACCATGAGATCATGACCTGAGCTGAAGTCAGCTGCTTAACCAATGGAGCCACCCAGGTGCCCTGACCTGCCTTTCTTTTCTTAATACAAGACTTAACTCAGTGGAGAAATGTAGCAATCTAGCATCTGTGCCTGAGGATGCCCTGGGTGGGCATGCCCTGAATTAGGTTGGGTTCAGGGGGCAGGTTGAGAGGCACAGCATCCCAGGGGAGCCCAGGAGATTCAGAACACAAGCTTTGCAAATTTGTGCTTATAAAGTAGTGCTGTGGCCATGCTCCCCTTTTCCCTGCTGCTGCTGCTGAAATAATAAATATTTTTATTGTGATAATAAACATTATCACAAAATCTTCCTAAAAATCACCCTTGGGAACTTTTTTTCCCCTCAGAAACGAATCTAATACCCAAAGTTACTTTAAGAAAAAGTTAGAGAAGTCAATACGGCTGTATAGAGAACTAATATTCATTAAGTCCCAATTATGCACCAGGCAATGATGTTGCTCTCTTACATATATTATGCCATGTTTTTCGGGATGTTTTCTGTGGAAATAGTCCAGAATGATGTGCTAACAGCAGTCCTTTGGGAAACCCTAAGGACAACCTATCCTACCAATACATTTCCAATATTATGTTTGTATATTGAAGATTCTCTTAAGTCCCACAGTAAAGAAACTGCTTACAGTTCTTTAACTCCGTATATCCCAAAATGCGGCATGTAGTCGAATGGGTGACGCATGAGATGATTTTTAGCAGGTGCATAAATGTAAGTTTTAACTTTTAGTGGTTATAGATATTTATTATATAACACAGCTAGCACTTCACACCTGTGACTGCACATATACTGTTCAGGACTTAGTCATACATTCATTTCACACACATTTACTGAGGACGTACGATGAGCCAAGCAGTCGTCTAGACACCGAGAATATAGCAGTAAATAAAGTCTCCGCTCTCAAAAATTTATATTTTATCGGGAAGCAATAAAAACTCAAGTAAATATAGGGAGCAAATATATGTTTACCAGTAAAAGGTAGAATAAAGAAAAAGAGTTAACAAGGAGACAGAATGACAGGGGTGGGGTGGCTGCTGGTACAGATGGTTTGGTCAGGGAAGACTTCTTAGGTAAACTTAACATTTGAGTGGAGACCTACACAAAGATGAGAATGTATTGCTGAAGGAAGAACATTCTAGACAGAATACCAAATGCAGAGTCCCAGAGGCGGGAATGTGCTTGGTTCCTGGGGAACGATTCAGTTTCAGGACTACAGCCAAAGCCCTGAAGGATGGTGGTTTTTAAAACTATGATATAATTCAAATACCATAATATTCGCCCTTTCTAAGAAAAAAATTTTTTAACGTTTATTCATTTTTGAGAGGCACAGAGTGAGTGGGGGAGGGGCAGAGAGAGGGAGACACAGAATCCCAAGCAGGCTCCAGGCGCCGAGCTGTCAGCACAGAGCCCGAGGCGGGGCTCGAACTCACCGACGGCAAGATCGTGACGTGAGCCGAAGTTGGACGCTTAACCGACTGAGCCACCCAGGTGCCCCTCGCCCTTCTTAAAGTACACATTTCAGTATACACACAAAGCTGTCACATTTTTTTTTTAAGTGGTGATTCAGGGGGTGCCTGGGTGGCTCAGTCAGTTAAGCATCCAACTCTTGGTTTGGCTCAGGTCATGATCTCATGGTTTGTGAGTTTGAGACCCACATCAGGCTCTGTGCTGACAGCATGGAGCCTGCTTGGGATCCTCCCTCTCCCTTTCTCTGCCCCTCCCCTGCTTGCACTTGCTTGCTCTCTCTCTCTCTCTCTCTCTCTCTCTCTAAATCAATAAATAAACTTTAAAAATTAAAAAAAATTTTTAAATGAAGTGATGATTTGGTTCTGGTTCCAGCCAAGATGGAGTAACAAGGACCAGATTTATCGTCTCACTTGAAACAACCAAAGACCAAACAACATAACAGACATTCATAGAACGTTCCACCCAACAACGGCAGAATACTCATTCTTTTCATGTGCACATGGAACATTTACCAGAGAGAACATACCCTGGGTCATAAAATAAGCCTCTGTAAGTGTTAAATAATTTAAATCATATATTTTATGTTCTCTGACACAGTGAAATTAAAATAGAAACCAGTAACAGAAGGATCTCTGGAAAATTCCTAAATACTTGAAAGCTAAATATTTCTAAATAACCAATGGGTCAAAGAAAATCTCAGAAGGGAAATAGGAAAGTATTCTGAACAGAATGAAAATGAAAACACAGTGTATTAGAATGTGTGGGATGCTGCTAACCAAGTGGTTTGGGGGAATTTATAGCACCAAATGAAGACCTTGGAAAAGAAGAAATGTTCAAATCAATCACATAAGCTTTCACTTAAAAAAATTAGAGAAAGAAGAACAAATTAAATCCAAAGTAGGCAGACAAAAGGAAATAATAAAGCTAAGAGTGGAAATCAATGGAACCAAATGGGAAAAGTCCATGGACTCAAGAGGTGGTTCTTTTGTGAAAATCAATGATATCGATAAATCTCTAGACTGTCTGTTTAGGGAAAAAGGAGAAGACACAAATTAAAAACATCAGGAATGAGAGGGGAAACATCACTCTGGATTCTACCGACATTAGCAGGAGAATAAGAGAATATCATGAACAACTTTATGCCAATAAATTTGGTAACTCTGATGAACTGAACAACTTTTTTAAAGACACCAACTACCAAAACGCACTGAAGAAACAAATAACCTGAATATCCCTATATTTACTAAAGGAATTGAATTTGTAGTTAAAAAATCTTCCAACAAAGAAAACTCCGGCCCCAGAGTGCCTCGTAGGTATATTCAACTAAATATTTAAGGAAGAAATAATACCAATTTTGTTCAAACCCCTCCGGAAAATTGAAGAAGAGAGCATATTTCTCAATGCATTCTATAAAGCTAGCATTACTAGGCATGACAAGAAAACCACAGGCCAGTATAGCTCTCAAGAACATACACACAAAAATTCTAAACAAAATTTTAGCAAGTCAAAGCCAACATTACATAAAAGAAGAAAGCATCATGACCAAGTGGGATTTATCCCAGGGAGACAATGTTGGTTTAACATTATAAAAATTAACATAATTTGCCAAAATGACACACTAAAAATGAAATACCGTATGAGTATCTAAGTAGACACAGAAAAGCATTTGACAAAAATCCAATATCCACACCTCATAAAAATTCTCAGGAAACTAGTAATAGGAAGTTCTTCAACCTGATAAAGGGAATCGATAAAAAACCTACAGCTAACATCCTATTTATTGCTGAAAGACTGAAACCTTTCTCCTTAAGATCAAGAACAGGACAAGTATGTTTTTAGTCAGTGAAATCAGGCAAGGAAAAGAAACAGAAGCCATCCAGTTTGCAAAGGCAGAAGTAAAACTATCTTTACTCGCAGACATGACCATCTCTGCAGAAAGCCCAAAGGAATCTACAAAAAAGCCACCAGAACTAATAAGTGAATTTAGCAAGGTTGCAGGTTACAGTTAATACACAAAATGCAACTGCATTACTACATATTACCAACAAACGAGTGACGACTGTAATAAAAAATATCATTTATAATACACATTGCAGATATAAATCTGACAAAATAGGTAAAAGACCTATGCAATCAATTCTGTAAAACAACTGATGAGAGAATTAAAGAACACCTAGGGGTGCCTGGATGGCTTGGTCAATTGAGCTTGAGTGTCTGACACTTGATTTCGGCTAAGGTCACCATCCCTGGGTCGTTGGATCGAGACCGAGTCAGGCTCCATACTGAGCCTGCTTGGGATTCTTTCTCTCTCCCCTTCTACCCCTCTCCCCTACTCACACTCGCACACTCTCTCTCTCTCTCTCTCTCTCTCTCATAAAAAATAAATAAAAAAAAATAAAGAAGACCTAAATAGATGGAGAAATACTGTATTCATGGGTTGAAAGGTTCAACATTATGAGGATGTCAATTCTTCTCAAATGTGCAGATCTTTAGATTCAACACAATCTCAATCAAAATCTAGAATTTTAGAATTTAACTGGTTCTTAAATTCATATGGAAATGCAAAGGACCTAGACTGGCCAAAGCAACTTTGAAAAAGAGCAAATTTGGGGACTTAACAATACATGATTTTAAGACTTGTTATCAGTCTACAGTTATCAAGACAGTGTGGTATTGGTGATAAGATAGATGGATAGGTCAAACAAACGGAATATATGGGCAACTAATTTTCATCAAAGGTACAAAGGCAATTCAGTGGTGAAAGAAGAACCTTTTCAACAAATAGCCCTGGAACACCTGCATCTCCATATACCAAAAAAACAAAAAAACAAACCCCCAACTCCCCCCGCCCTGAAAACAATTTTGCTCCATACCTCACACCATATACAAAAATTAAGTCAAGGTAGATCCTAATGCTAAACACAGAACCTAAAGCCATTAAACTGCTAGAAGAAAACGTAGGAAGAAAACCTTTGTGACCTTGGGTTAGGCAAATATTTTAGACACGACCAGAAGCACAATCCATAAAAGAACAAGCTGATAAACTGGACTTCATCAAAATTAGAAGCTCTAGTCTTTGAAAGACACTGTTTAGAGAATGAAAAGCATGTCACAGACTGGAAGAAAATACTTGCAAATCACATATCTGACAGTGCGTCCCAGTGGCTTTCAAAGCTCGCTTCCTACAATTACAGTCTATCCTTAATGGCTCTTTGTTTAAAAGGGAGACTCAGTACGAAGTCATAACCAGTAAGAATCTGGAGCAGCGGTTCTCTACTTTAGCATCACCTGAAGGGTTTGTTAAAACACAGATTGCTGGGCTCCACCCTCAGAATTTGAACCAGTAGAGCCTGAGGGTTTTCATTTCTGGGAAGCTCCCTGGTAATCTTAGGCTGCTGGCCTGGATACCACAATTTGAGAATTGCTAATCTAGACCAATTTAGACTACACTAGAAACAATGTCAAATGCAAGATTTCCCCCTCTCAAAGGGAAATAAACTATGCTCGCTAAAAAATAGTTTGTCTCTTCCCCATTTTTTTAGGAGCCAGAGACATTTGGAAATGTTAATCACAGCTTCAGATCAGCAAGAAATAACAAACATGACATCACTGGGTTGGCACGATGCTAGCCTCTTTGTTGAATACGCATTTTCGTTGCCACAAAGCTATTCAGAATTCACCCTGGAAGACATACACGGCCTGACACCGACCATCCCATAATGACAACGTAAAAGACACTATCCGCCCCAGGGAAGTTGGTCAACTTCCTCTGGCCCTCCGCGTCACGTGCCCCACCCCCATGCACGGCTACCATCCGTGTCTCACCGTCCAGGATGGCCCATTGATTGTCAATCTCCGTATGTTTCAGGTAGGAGTCTTCGATGGTCGGGTCGTAGTCAGGCACAAAGATCTTCTGGAAAAACTGGATGGTGAGGGCACTCTTGCCCACACCCCCATCTCCCACCACCACCAGCTTGTACGTGGGGAGGTTGTCACTGGGGACGGCACTGGTTGCCATGTTTCTGATAGGTCAGACCTGGGGAGGCAAGACATGTGTAATGAGGCAGGAGGCTTTTTCCTTTCTGACCTTGAGTGGAAAATATTCATGAGTTTTCCTCCCTCCTTATAGAGTAGTAAATACTCCCAATTATATGTTTATTCAATCATCTATTGAATATCAACTATGTGCCACACCTGGTCTTGCAGACGTAGCACTACTAGATGCCATGAGGTCTTTAACGAGTAAAGCCAAAAAAGCTGTGTTAAAGAAGCTTTTCCATCACTAAAGTCTGCCCTAGTCATGTACAGGTGAACATGTGCGTGCCAGTCTGAGCAGGGATGGCACAGAGGTTCACCTTTTACATCAACTCTAGTCACAGGACTGCTGTGCTTGAGGATTTGAGGCCCCCTAAACTACAGAAAGGACGGGCATAGCAGCCTAGTACCCTCCCACCCCCTACTCTTAGAATTTAGTGATCCTGGCTCCTTTCTCTCAGTCTCCTTGCCCATGGTCATGCAGAAAGTTGTGCTGGTGGGGCACCTGGGTGGTTCAGTTGATTGAGCATCTGAGTCTTGATTTTGGCTCAGGTCATGATCCCAGGGTCATGGGATTGAGCCCCGCACTGGGCTCCACACTGAGCATGAAGCCTGCTTGGGATTTTCTCTCTCCCTCCCTCTCTCAAAATAAAAACAAAACAAAAATCTCTCTCTCTCCCCCTCTGCCCCTCTTCCCGGCTTGTGTGCGCGCTCTCTCTCTCTCTCTCTCTCTCTCTCTCAAATAATAAAAAAAAAAAAAAGTTGTGCTAGAATCTTGTGGCATCTGGTCAACCTGTTTTAGTTGGGGGTGGGGGGGTGGAGAATGATGTCACGTCTAGCGAAGGCAGTGGTTCTCCAGCAGGGGCAGTTTTGTCCCTGGGGGACATCTGCAATGTCTGGAGATAATTCTGGCTTATTAGTGGGTGTTACTGGCATCTAGTGAGCGGAGGCTAAGGCTGCGGCTACACATCCTCCTACAACGCACAGGACAGCCCCCCCCCCCAATAAAGAATTATCTATCCTGCGATGTCAGTAGTGCTAAGGCCGAGAAACCTTGAGCTAAGGAGACCAGGCAGGAGCCAGAAATGTGGCGCCAGGATTCCAAAGAATAACTGAGCCTTAACAGATAAGGACTGACTGTGAAGAGGTGACGGCAGAGGAGTGAAGAGTCATCTTTGGAAACAGTGTCATAGAGAGACAAGGAGGAGAGGGAGGCAGGGAGCATGGAAGGAGCCCTCAGCCAAGGGTGGTTGCCAGAGACTTAAGCCGCTACCTGCGGACGCGCCAGGGGGCCAGGAAGAAGCAATACCACCTCCCGTTCTGGCAATCCTAGGCAGCATGGAGACAGACCTGGTGCCAGGGGAGCACAAGTTTGATCCTGCCTCAGTGTACCAGCAAAGCGACAATCTCTGTGCAACTGGGAGGCAGAAAGGCACGGTGGAACGTGTGACAGGGACACTGAAGGGTGAGGGGACAATGAACTGGGAGTCCCGTGTGCATTGCTGCTTGTTGGGAAGGCCGTGCAGAGCCACCATTTCCTTACCTATCAGATTAAAGGGCTGGATTTTTTATAGTTATTTGCAGCTCTAAAAGAGTCCTCAGTTCTAGATTTCAATACAAAAGGTGTTAGACACAAATGTAGGTTATGTGGCCACACTGATTCGCATGGGGCTACAGGAGAGAGTGATTGCATAACCTTGTGCAGTTACGGAAACTTGGTGTTGCCATTTAGGATTTCTCTGCAGTGACAGGAAGTACAGGCGCTTTTATACCCTGCGGGTGGCGTATACGTCTATCCTAACCGGACTGAGAACACACTCGCAACAATATATCAAAATGTAAAATGACATACCTTCTCTTGGACCTATATGATATATGAGAACTTATGCTAAGGAGATAATCAGATGAGTGAACGAAGATGTTAGGAAGAGGGGCAAACATGGAAATGACTTAAATGCTGCGGGGGGGGGGGGGGGAGTTAAAGAAAACGTTTATCTACACAATGCAATACTATGTAGCCATTAAAAAGGATGACGGTCACTAACCTAGAAAAAGTTTATATTAGGTATGAAAAAAAAAAAAAAAACCAAACAGCTGCGAAACAACACATACATATGATTGCACGTCCATGAAGTCACCCATCTATGAATCTGTATGTCTCGATGTGGTTCTAGGCAGAGAGAAGACTGGCACATTTGGAGGTACCTGCTCAATTTTCAACTGGCTACAACAAGCTAGTATTATATATGTATCCTGGGAAAGCTTAACAACATTAAAATATTCCCACCCGTAGGACTAAAAGGTACAGCACAGGGAATAGAGTAGATGGTATTGCAACAGTGTTGTGTGGGACCCATGGCAGCTACACCTGCGGTGATGACATAATGTACAGAGTTGGTGAATCACCATGTTGTACACCTGAAACCAATGTAACGTTGTGTGTCAACTATCCTCAAAGAAACAAAGTTTTTTTTTGTTGTTGTTAATTTTTTTTTTCAACGTTTAGTTATTTTTTGGGACAGAGAGAGACAGAGCATGAACGGGGGAGGGGCAGAGAGAGAGGGAGACACAGAATCGGAAACAGGCTCCAGGCTCTGAGCCATCAGCCCAGAGCCCGACGTGGGGCTCGAACTCACGGACCGCGAGATCGTGACCTGGCTGAAGTCGGACGCTTAACCGACTGCGCCACCCAGGCACCCCAGAAACAAAGTTTTTAAATGTTCCCACCAAATAAAAGGTTCAGGCTACCTGAAAATGTAGGACTCTGTGTCCTTCCAGGGGGGATTTAAGCTCCTTTGGTGCAGGATATCAGGTCCATTTGGTGCTGCACCTCCCTAAGCGGGATAAAGGTGGGGACACATCGAGGCCTTGGTGAACTGAGTTCCCCCACATGACGAGAGATGACGATCCAAGGGGCTGCAGGACAGTTGGAAGAA
This sequence comes from Felis catus, assembly GCF_018350175.1. Lineage (NCBI taxonomy): Eukaryota > Metazoa > Chordata > Mammalia > Carnivora > Felidae > Felis > Felis catus. Next base: position 124,638,829 of record NC_058376.1, read on the forward strand.
AACAGGGCTAGCTCTCTCTCTCCTTTGCCTCTCAGGTTTTGAGGAGTGAGATGTTGGTGTGGTCCCCTCACTGTCCTTCCTTACCTGTCATCTTGGCCGTGGGTGGACAGGGACACTGGGCCAGGGTGACCATATTTGCCTGTGAAAGAGGCTCTTTTTAAAGCTCCCTTCCATTCTCTGCTGGCAGCGACATGAATAAAAAGTACTCAGTGGGTGGAAAGGTATCAAGAAAGAAAATTCTCTCTTGACTTCTCAAAATAAGACAAGATAAGAAATACACTAGTAAGTATGATAGAGGACACGAACTGAATCTTTGAGGTGGTGCTCAGACCACCCACAGGAGAATCACCTGGGGACCTGCTCGCCAAGCAAGGCAGCTGGCAGGAAACGGTCAGATGAAGGGCTCCTTCCTTTCACAGAGTCCTGCACTCAGGGGTTGAGCTCCCAGGAGACCACAGGCAGCCAACTCGGGGTTCCCTCCCAACTAAGACTCAATGGAAGCAGGTCAGAATGCACAGTTAGCACAAAACTTGGACCGGATCCCTTGTGGTGAAAAACCCTTTAGCACTGCTCATAGCTGATGGGCCAAGTTCCGGCTCCTTCACTGACATTCGAGGCTGGCACTGGTTGCCACTGCTGACCTCTCCAGCAATAGCTATGCCACAACCTCTCATACTCTACTCTCTCTTTCTCTCAACCAGCTTTGTGCTCACCCAGTGTGCTCTGTGGTCACACGGAGTCCTCTGCAGATACCCAGGGCCCCCCTCGGGGAGCATACACCTCTTCACAGGTCAGGCCTGGGCCCAGGAATCCCCTCCTATGGGAGGCATCACCTTCTAGTCTGTGCCCCGTAATTCCTTGTGCAGAGGGCATGAACATGCTTGAAATCTATACTTAAATGTGCACAAAAGGCAGGGACTGCAACTTGTCCCTCTCTGTGTCACCAAAGCCTAGCAGAGCATCAACAAGGATGTAAGTCTAGCTGAAGGAATTAGAGGCTCAATGCCGGCATTTCCAAACAACTATCAGACCACCTACTGGCCACAGCATTGGCCTTGACCATGCACGAGGCTAAGGGGCAACTCTCCCAGCCAGGAGTTAGGACTGTCTCCCTCCTTCTACCAGGTCAGACCAATCACACAAAAAAGCCCTTCTGAAAGCAAGTTGGGCCCAGGAAGGAAAGAAGGTGTTGCAGGGGCATGACAGTGAGTCCAGAACTCCCCCTCCCCCAATTCTAAAGGCTCTTCTCCTGATGGGCATGTTTTTCCAGCCTTCAACCTCCCCCAAAATAATCCCTGACTAAATGATGTCCTTGTAAGTGCATGCACCACACTCCTACAAAATAAGCTGGACTCGAGTGGTGAAGAGAAAGACTTTTTTTCAAAAGTCACCACAAGCTATGATGAAAATTGGTTGCTGGTTAAGAAGCAAAATGCTTACATTCACAAGACCCCCCCACCCTCCTCTCCAGCCTGTCCGACTAGAAGATCAGAGCTCTTTCTAGATCTTTTTAGATTAGAGATCATTCTAGAATGTCAGTTCTTTACCTTTTGTAGATCATGGATGGCCCCTCTGAGGTGGGAAGGTAGTGTAAGATGGACCTAGGGTCTCTCTCTAAAGCTTCTCCACCAGTTTTCTATGCTGGATACTCTCCTACTGACCAGGTAAGGGACCTTGGGCAAGTTACTGTTCACAGCCTCAGTTTCCTATTTTGTAAGATGGGATGGGTTAGAAAATTACTTTGAAATCATCAGAAAATACTTTGCAAGATTGCTCTAAGCATGAAATTAAAATTATGAAATGTTCCCAGCTTAGAGAAGGTGCTTAAATGTTTCTTCTTGCACCTTGTTGACTTTGTTCCCAGGAGAGATTCCCTTAGTCTCTCTTCCCTCCCCCTCTCACTTTGTCCACTCAGAGGCTCCCCCATCAGAGCCCTGCTGCCATCTCAGCTCCGCCAGAGGCCTGTGTGGGATCGTCACCCATCATTTAGAACATTGTTTCCATGGGAAATGGCTCTGAGGTTCTAGGCAGCCCCCTCCACTCAGAAACCAACTTTTGGAACAGCAGCCACTTGGGCGGGCGTTGGCGGCTGAGCACTGGTTCCCATGGCAACCACTGCTCCTACAGCCCCTCCCAGTCCACGGGCAACCCAAACCTTCGCTCATACTGGAAACTTCTTCCTAAAAGACAGTAGTGCTGCCTGGACAATTTTAATAACACGTATACAAAAACTTCGGGCATCTCTAACCAGAGAAATAAGCTTTTTTTGGCTGCTGTCTTTGGCTCCCTTTCTCTCTCAGGGTTAGCACCATCTTGCAAGGTTTGAAGTTGTTTCCTGAATGGCAGATTCGTCTCCCCATGTAGCTCAGAAGCCCCACCGGGACAAGAGCCACATCTCCTTATTCCGTTGCCTTTTACAGGGCCAGGCAGGGCCCGAAACACAGGAGGCTCAAGGTCTATTCACTGACTGACTGCTGGATACTGCCCCAGTGAAGCCTTCTACCCACCCAGCTCTCCCTTAGGCCAAGAAGCAGGGGTGATGCTCCCAGGAGGTGGGGGGCTAGGTAGACAGATGACCCCACAATAACCTCTTCACCCAGCAAATTTCAAAGTGTGCTTGGAGGGTTCTAAGAACTCCTGAGGACAGTCTTGTACAAAGCCTCCCTTGGTTCTCAGGGGGACACTAGGGGCAGGGATGTCATTAATAGCCTATGACTACAGTCAGGTAACTTGAGTTCTTTTTTTATGTTTGCTTATTTATTACTTTTGAGAGAGAGAGAAAGAGAGAGCACAAGCAGGGGAGGAGCAGAGAGAGACACACAATAGGAAGCAAGCGCTAGGCTCTGAGCTGTTAGAACAGAGCTGGACACGGGGCTCAAACTCATGAACTGTGAGATCAGGACCTAAGCTGAAGTCAGACACTTAAATGGCCGACCGAGCCACCCAGGCATCCCCAGGCAGCTTGAGTTCTATTTGTGTCTCTGATATGGACTCCCTGTGTGACCTGGAACAAGTTTCTTAACTTCCAGGAGCCTGTCTGCCCACCTATAAAACAGGAGAACAGGACGCTCCTGTAAGGCCCCTGTGAAAAAGACCAAGGGCCCTCAGCAAGGGCATATTTGTACTGACAGGCGAAGTGGTTGGACCCCTGGTCTCCCTCCAACCTGGTAGACCCCAGTGGTTTGGACCACTTGCCTGCCGCATCCACAGCCCTAAGAGCGCCTGCACTGCACAGGGCCACTGGAGGACCCAATACAGTAGGCAATGTAAATGCCTGGGTAACAGAGGGCTCCAGCAGCCCCCAAAATGGCTGTGTCCAGTGGCTAGGATCCTTTACCAAGTCTGTTGCATTCTCCCGGATTGCCAGTTTCTAGGGCTTCTATGGGGCTTTTTTCCCAACAGAATAGCCCAACATATTCCCCGTTTTTTAAGTGGGCGCACAAAAAAGAGGTAGCCTGGGGGCGCCTGGGTGGCCCAGTCAGTTAGGCGTCCGACTCTCGATTCCAGCTCTGGTTATGATCCCACAGTTCATGAGTTCAAGCTCCACGTCAGCCTCTGCACTGACAGCTTAGAGCCTGCTTGGGACACTCTCTCTCTCTCCCTCTCGCTCTTTCTCCCCTCCCCCACTGATGCTCACTTGCCCTCTCTCTCTCAAAATAAATAAATTAAACAAACAAACAAACAAACAAACGAAAAGAAATAGCTTGCCTTGCAGACATTGTCAAGGGGTCCACAGGCTCCCTGGCCTCTCTGTGCACCCCATCCCCGTAGCCAGCACCACTTCCAAAGCAATGCCATACAGTCCTGGCCAGAACAACTGATGGTCAGGAGACACTCCATCGCAATTACACTCCCCACCATTCAGTGGGCAGCTGTGGTGGGCTGGCTGGACACCAAAGGTCATGCTGGGAACCGTCACACCACACTGCCTTCAATTCCTTGGGTGATTAGTTTTATAGCATCACAGCATTTCTTTGACTGTCATGGTGACTTCACTAACCCACAGGGCACTCTTCATCCTTGTCCGTAGCTTCCTTGGCTACACGACTAAAGGACCACAGATTCTTGGAGCTGGGGCAGTGGCCAACCCAGAGCCTCTGCAAAGATGCTGCTAACTTTATTGAAAGTTTAGTTTTCATTGCTTTTTGCCTCTCTACTTCTACACTAAACATTTTAAAGATCCCCCCCCCCCCCCGGAACCTTATCAGTTGAACTGCAAGTCGTCTGATAAATAAAGCTGGAAGAGGGGGAACACTTACTATTAATGGAGCTGCTGCGAGAGCGAATGGACTTTCCATCCCATTGAGCTGAATCAGCTCTGGGAAGCTAATCTCATCTCCATGATGTCTGGGTGTGCCCAGCTCAGGGGGATGAGGACACGCTGGGGGGAGTGATCCCACCCATGTGGAGGAAATGGCTCTGCATTCCAGGAGCTGCCCTTCCCTTCTGCACAATTCCCAGAAATGGGCAGCTTCCCCAGGGCTGCTGCCTTGCAGGCTGAGCATAAATGGTGTGCCGTCCCACCAGGGGTTTAGGCCATTGGTGTATCCCTTAGGACTTCACTCTCCTCTCCCTCAGACCTTGCTCCAGCCTGTTGTCTCACATGGCTGCTAATCCCAGCCCAGCCATGTCACTGCACCACTCACCCCTCCAGGAAGCCAGTGCATTCAGCTCACTCCAGTATTAAGACTTAACTACCCATCCAACCATGTGCATAATTTTGTGCGATAAAGGACCTTAAATACCACTGGCTTTTAGATGGTGAGTATGTGACACAGGGGCCATTCCTCCTGTCCCCAGAGCCACGCAGGCATCATAATTGACCACTGTCCTCTTCTGGCTCAGTCGTGAACCCTTTTTTTTTTTTTTTTTTTTTTTTTTTTTTGGGGACAGAGAGAGACAGAGCATGAATGGGGGAGGGGCAGAGAGAGAGGGAGACACAGAATCGGAAACAGGCTCCAGGCTCCCAGCCATCAGCCCAGAGCCCGACGCGGGGCTCGAACTCATGGAGCGCGAGATCGTGACCTGGCTGAAGTCAGACGCTCAACCGACTGCGCCACCCAGGCGCCCCAGTCGTGAACCCTTTTTGATGCAGCACCTTGGCAGCCAGAACCAGGTGACTGATCCAGAGAGGAAACTTGTTTGCCACCCCAGATCTAACCCACCACTCTTCCGATTCCCTCCAAAACATATCACGTACCGGCCGTCCTGTTCTGGGTAGGGGCGCGCAGGACCTTTAGGGGGAGCCTGCCCGGTTGTCTCTGGAAAATTCTATTACCCAAGTCTTGTGCTAATACATCAGCCCCTGCTTTTCTACCCCATCAAATCCAAACTCCTCTGCCGGGACCACACCCGAACTGCTGGCAGAGATGGTCAGATAGGGATCCAGAGATCCAGGCAAAGGCCAATGTTTGAAGTAAGCCAGGGGAAGGATGCAGTGCCCTTGGCCTTACTCATGACCCCCAAGTCCCATATGCTTCCTTGTATTACTGCTCATACTTGGGTCTTACCCACTAGCCCGAGAGTGACTCCTGACAAGGCCTGGAGCTGAGCCACTTATGACACAGCAGTGTAAGTCCCAGAGTAGGTGTGTAGAAATACCTACTGTAATAATTACAAGAGTGGTCAATGCTAAAAACAACTAATGGTTAATTAATTAATTAATTAATTAATTAATTAATGTAAGTGATGTGTCTGATGCTGTTGGAAGATTTTACCACGTTAGCCCATTTAATTCTCACAACAGCCCTATACGGAATGACTCTGATTATCCCATTTTATAGTTGAAGAAACTGAAGTACAACAAAGTAAAATAACTTTTCTGAGGTCATCCAGCTAGAAAGGGGCAGTGCTAGGCTCTGAAACCACACAGTATGGCTCCAGAGCCCGTGGCCAGTCCATCATCCTAGGCATTTGTTCATGGCTGGCGAAATGGTGAGTGGGTACAGGGTCAGGCCAGGCCAGAGGCAGCAGATCCAGGAGTGTGGAAAGAGGTCAGCAGTGAGCCGGGAGAGTGATGTCTGAGTCAGAGAGGCCTCCAAGGCCACGTCCCTGCTCCTGTGGGGGAGGCGGCTGAGCAGGTCAGGGCCCAAGAGGCACCCAGGGCAGATACTAGTCACTAGGAACAGGCACACCCCCACTCCCAACTGGGACAAAGTGTGCCAAACAGTGTCCGGCCACATGCTCCTTTCCTCAGGACCAGGGAGGAGGCTGGGGGATCAGGCAGCTAACCCTGTGAGAGCACCAGGTAGCTTTGAGACCCATTTTCCAGCACCTCTTTCTGGGCCCCTCTCCACTGTGCTTGTCGCTGCCCTGGGCCCAGCCTGTCTCCTCATGCTCCTGGACACCAGCTGGTCCCTACCCAGCTTGGGGCCGGCCCCTCCCCTGGAGCCCCTCATCACAGAGCCTGAGCCACTGACTCAGGCAGCCTGCAACTTTAAGCAAGTTACTTATCTTCTGCACCTTGGTTTCCTCTTCTGTAGAGGTGGTCACAACAGGCTGGCCCACCGCAAGCGCTCAGTAAACATCAAGTTGTTACCATCAGCAACATTCTTCAAAACCCATCTCAAGCCCTTCCTCCTGCAGGAAGCCCTCCTGCCTCCCTCCAGAGTCCTGCCGGAGCTCATGCCCTGCGAACTGGCTGGTTCCACAGTTGACAACTCAACAGAACTCAGCCTTCACCACTCCTTCTGGGGTGTGTTCTCACGCTGGCTGTGTATGGGCCTCAGCCCCCCTCCCCATTCTGCCCTGGGGGGGCATCTTGTCTGTCCACAACTCTTTCTGCTGTCCCTAGGGAGGCTGACCAACAAGAAAAGCCAGGAGAGACTGGGTAGCCTGCAGGGCAGAAACTCTGAATATTCCAGAAGCTCTGAGGAGAGGGAAGCAGATGGGGAAGGGATACAGGGTCCGGTGGGAAGAGGAAGGTCATGCAGGCCGGCCAGCCGGCACAATGAGGCAGGACCATGCAGGGTGGCATTCGGTCTCCCCATTTTACCAGTGGGGAGACAGAGTCAGGAATGTTAGGGCATTTGCCCAGGGGAACAGCGTAGTAACGGGGAAAGCTGGGACCTGGCAACTAAAAACTAAAGCTCTGCCTCGCTCAGCACCCAGCTAGACCAGGGCACCTGGTAGGTCTGAGGCTCTGGGAACAGAGGGGTTAGTGAGGGCCCCAGTGTCTTAAGGTCCACATAGACCTTCAAAACAACATGCCCCTCCCCCCCCCCCCCCCCCCCCCGCATCTCTGGCTCACAGCGTATTGACACCGGGCCTCTCAACCTCCAAGCTCCCACCCCGGCACCCTCCACCATGTCCCCATGTCCTACGACCACAGGGAGGGTGGCAGTGAACTCCAGGGGTGCGGGCAGGGCTGCCACCTGGGTCACAGCTTCCTTCAGGGCAGCTAGGGCAGAGAGGAGGAAGTGGCTTTACGATTGAATTCTTACTCTCAGCCCCAGGGGCCTATTAATATGTACCTAGTGCTGGGGCTGGGGCTGGGGCAGTCTCTCCTCAGCCGAGGAGAACTTCGCAGCCTCACACGGGAGCCTGCATGCCCACTGGGAAAGTCATTCTGGCAGACACCCCACCAGCGAGGGGTGGCTTCTGCGCACTCTGGGAGTCCCCAAAGTGAGGACCCTCAGACCCCGGCGGGCCGCCACCGTCCTATTCTCTCCTCATTCTGCCGCAGCAGCCTCCTCACAGCTCCTCAGGGGGCTGCTCAGGCTCAACCCTTCTCTGAATGGACTCAGCCAGGGGTGCCTGGGTGGCTCAGTGGGTTAAGCATCCAACTTCACTCAGGTCACGATCTCACACTCTGTGAGTTCAAGCCCCACATTGGGCTTTGTGCTGACAGCTCAGAGCCTGGAGCCTGCTTCAGATTCTGTGTCTCCCTCTCTCTGCCCCTTCCCTGCTCACATTCTATCTCTCTCTCTCTCTCTCTCTCTCTCTCTCTCTCTCTCTCTCTCTCTCTCAAAAATAAACATTAAATTTTTTTTTTATTTAAACATTAAATTTTTTAAAAAGCCAACAACCACCCCCCCTTGAGACCCCTTGTCTCTCCTTCCTGCCCTCTTCCTCCCCTAGCAGCTCAAACACCTCTCCTCCCTCAGATCCAAGGCCAAGGCCTAGCAAGTCTGCCACTCATGGCAGGTGCACCTCAGGGGCTCAGCTCTGCCCCCCTTATCCTCCCACTCCTCCAGCACTATCGGTCCTCAAACAGCCCTGGAGCATACTGCTCCTCCCCGAAAAACCGCCCACGGGTGTCGGAAGCTCTCCCACTGACAAGAGCATTCCAGGCCCTCCTTGAACAGCCCCCAGCACCACTGGCCTCCTCATGCAGCCTCTCTGATGATTCCTAGTGTGGCATCCTTGAGGACAGGGACTCCGGCCCCTGGCAGAGCACCTCGGAGTCTGCCAATGAAAGTTCTCTGCCTGCCCTGTCTTTTCACCTTCCCTCCGCCTGCGAAAACATTCCCTCTCTACGGAGAAGCCCCCCTGTTTTCCCCAGCATCCTGAAGTGATCCCTTCCTCCCCAGCCCTCTCCTGCCTTCCAGGCCTCCATCCATGCAGCCACCGCGCTTGTGTCTGGGGAGTGCTGGCCAGGTGGCAGGTGGCAGGGTGCTCTGCAGCCATTATGCCATTTGACTCCTCACAGCCAAGAAGGTGCCGTTTAGCACCTGTTAGTGATCAACCCTGAGGTCACAGAGGTTCTGTGGCTTGTCTGTCTGTGAGTCTGACCACAAAGCTCCCAGCTCGGCCACAGGGCCGTTCTACCTCTTCTGGGGAACAAGCCCCCCCTCCTTCTCCCTTCAAATCTGGGAGCCGGGGAGCTGTTTCCCTGTCAGATTCCCCCACTAGGGTAGGGTTGGGGTCTGAGGGCCGGACCTCATCTTCGTTACCTCTCTAGAGCCTGGGCACAGCTTTCTGCACAGACACTGCAGGGGTCTGCTGTCGGCATTTCCACAATGCAGGGTTGACACTGGGAGAAGCCGGAACTCTGGCTCGGGTAGAGGGTAGGGCAGAGGTGGTGTGGGCGCTATGCCCGATGGGCCAGCTGGGTCCCAGAGTAGTGAATGGTGGCTCTCATAAGGGACATATCACGTGAGGAGTTCCACTGGACACACATGGGCACCGGCCCATCAGGAGAAGTAGGTGACAGTGAGGGAGTCCTTACTTGCCACTCACACTTCCAAAACACCGAGCCCCCTGCAGCTCCCAGGTCTCAGCTCCCTGACCACTCCACCTGCTGGTCTGGGGATGCCACACCCTGTCCCTGGAGCCTGCTGGTGACAGCAAGGCAAATCTCCTGGTACTGTCCTTCCCCTGAGTAGTGTGTGTGTGTGTGTGTGTGTGTGTGTGTGTGTGTGTGTGTGTGTAGAGCACAGCTTCACAGACTCCTTCAGAACTGTGTCAGCCCAGAGCTGCCTGTCTCATGGAACCGTGGCCTCACACTAGCACACTAGTAAGTAAGTGGCCCAGCAGAAGGGCAAGGGTGGTGCCAGACAGCACAGGGAAGGCCTCGAGGCCAGGGACAGTCATTGCTCTGTGTCAGCAGCCCCCCTGCCAGGAGATGGACACTTTTGCCAGGCCTGACTATGGCTGAACTTCAGCCCTCCAATCCTGGCTGACCCACTATCTGAACTGCTTTCCCTTGCAGTAGCAGAGAGAGGCATGTGGGAGACAACTGAACATCCCAGCCTCATGTGTTCGCAGAGGCCAGGTCGATAAATGAGAGAGGCAGGTGAGTGCAGGCAGCAGGGAGCAGTGGAGCCTGCAGCAAATAGGAGACTGCTGTTATCCTCCATCGACTGCTCCAACATGAACCTATCTGTAAAGGGGTTGCCAGATAGCCTAAATTGTTTAAGAGTAGCCAGGAATCTGAATTTTACATGAGACTGAGTTTTTGACGTTAGCTATCTGTTAAAAAGTTTTATACATTGTATAAGGCAAACGAATCACCCTTGGGTGGCTCCGGCCCACAGGGGCACCTGCCCCCAGCCCTGGCCACCTCAAGCATGCCTCAGCATGCCCACATTGAGTGGGAGCCGACAACTCTCTGCACTGTCCTGGCCTGGCTTCGGCCACAAAGAGGCATGATAAAAAAGGACATGGAAATGACGCTGAGGAGTAACAGCAGCAGGGGTTACTCAGCCTAGAGACTTTGCAGGGGCACAGTCATTAGGGGGAGGGCACACAGCCCACCCGAGGAGTGTTCAGAACCCAGGGAGGTAAAGGGCAGAAAGACATATTCAGAAACGACCGTTGCTTTGATTTGTTTCTATCATTTATATTCACGATGTCAAGCACCATTCATGAAAAATGCTAAAATTTTTATGTTGAAGCTAAAATGAGAAAGAAACATGGTCCAGGCTCTTGCCTGAGGTGGGAAGAAGCAACCCAATCTCCATTTTAAAAGAGTAACCAGACTGTAGAGATCTGGGCTGGAGCAAAATAAAAGGGAAACTTCCTGAAAACGAGGTGGGCATGACAATGAGCAGCTGGGGAGGTTGTGGGGGTTTCCTTGCAAAGGCCTATGAAACGAGGAAGGAATAGGACCCAGTAGCCTGACTCTGGAGGGGTGCACCAGGGCTGGAAGTGGGGTGGTAACTTTTCAGGGACCCTCTCAAAGTCCCGATTTTAAGCCCACCCCGCTGGAAAGGCAGGAGGCAACTTTTCACATCTCACTCTCCAAGTGCAAAACATTGGAGCATTTCTCCCACCTATTTCTCCCTCCCATTCCTCACCAGCCTAGCCAGGCCAGACAGCTGTGCCTGGGTGGGGGAGGGGGCAGTGGGCACTGCTGGCAGACCGGCTCCATTCCCAAGGGGTGCGACCCACCCAGGAGCCACCACCGGCCTCCCACCTGTTTTTTCCACGTACAGCACTTTTATCAAAAGTCCTGCATCAAAGCATTTGCCCCTCTGCTAGGTATGTGGCCCTAGGCCACTGCTCAATCTGTTTGTGCCTCAGTTTCCTCACTTGACAGAGAGATGCCAGCCCCTGAGATGGACTGAGGTATTACTACTCCTGCTGCTTGGCCATCCCAGGATTTAACAAGGAAGCACATTTTATTTCTGATGATGGAGGAATGACCAGCATCCACAACCCATGCTGACTTGTTTCAGGGATGCAGAGAAAGAGGGAAGCTTCAGAGCTATGCCCCGCCCTACAGCCCATCTCAGGGGACCGTCAGGGGACCTTCCCTGGGGCATAACGGCCGAAGACAGAGCAGAGGTTAGGAGCATGGAAATAGGTCCGACACGTCCAGTGCTGAATCCTGGATGTGTCACGTACTGGCCGTGTAACCTTGCAAAACATTATAAACCCCTCTATGCAAAACTATTGTTGGTAGTAGCAGCAACCAGCTGCAGGTGCAATCAGGCTGAGTCCCGTGGCCAGGATGGAGCATTATAATGCCTGTTTATTAAGTCCTGACAACATCCTCAGCACTCTACATCTACTCCCCTGAGCACGCCCTACCACACCCCAGACTAGGTGAGATATTACTGTTATGCTCTTCCGGACACTCAGCTGTCCTTGACAGTCCTTTGCATTCCTTACTTATGTAATGTGTCAGTTCCATGAGCACAGGGCCTGTCCTCTGTTCTATTCTCCACTGTCCCTCGGGTGCCCAGCACATGCCTGATACAGAGTAGGTGCTCACTAAATATCTGTTGATTTACATCAGCTCTAATCCTCATGGCGATTCTGCAAGATGCTGTAACAGGAAGGAAAAAAAATTCACACTTGGGTTCGCTCTGGTCACTGGGAAAGAAGCCCTAATTTAAGAATTTGAGGTGTCTCATACTGAAGGTGCTAGCTTACACCTAGCTAATGGTGTAAGGCTAGGGTGCAGAACTCTGGCTTAGACAGGCTCTTTGGTGGCTCTTTTCTGAGGCCAAAGTGTAGGCTCGCAGCCTAGTCCAGGACAGATGTCATTACTGCTTTGCAACCAAAATTAATGGAAATTTGGAGTTCTCGGAAGTTCTGGGGAAAGTGTCCAGGAAAATCGGTCCCTGGAAAATGGCAGTAAACTAGGCTTGAGGAGACAGGCAGGCAGGGAGAAATCCTTTAAGGGTGAGCAGGCAAGAGGAGGATGTCTACTTCTCAGTTTTAACTCCTGCCCTGCTCTGAACAATGGGTAACCCCCTTTCTTCTGAGCCCTTGGCGAAAGCCTGTTACACACACTGGCTGTGGCTTAGTGGGGCTTAGGGAATGAGGAAGCCAAGCTGACTGTATACATGCGTGGGGCAAAGTGGGGCAGATGACCAGGGAGGCCAGATGGCCAGCGGACACGGTCCCCACTCTGAAATCCTCAGAAATACTGCAGATAGGGAGAGTTTTCATCAACACCTGGGTAATTTTTAAAGAAAAATAAATGATACACTCAGAGAATTTCTACAAGGAGAAAATCCTTTGGGGAGAATGAAGAAATACTGGGGAGAGCACCTCCCCATTTCCACATATGTGGGATGAAGGCCTGATCCAGCATAGCTAGATCAGGAAGAACGGGATGGGGTGGCTGGGACATCTTCACTGTTACCTGTTAGAGACCAGGCAAGAGAGGCTCACACTGATGGGGTGGGGGGGGAACCACCCTAGGTCACATGACGATAGGTAGTGGGGCAGAAATTGGAGCCAGGGCCCTCTGGCCCTGCAGTCCCTGTCCCTTCCTGCTCTCCTGTGGGTCTTCTGAGGTGGGAAAGGAGACTGAGACTATCTGTGGCCCCTCTGGCTGCCAATTCTGCAGCCCTGCTGGTGGTCCCAGACCCTTGCCAGAGACCCTGCCTGGGGCTCTCTCCTTCCACACAAAGAGGCTCTCCCAGCCCTCCACCCTGTCTTTCCTATTCACTCACACCAACCCTAAATAGAAAAAAGTCCCTGTTAAATGCTTTATTAGAATGGTTATTTTGTTGGACTGCCAAGTGACCTACTCCTGCTCCCCCTTTCCATCCCTCCAGCCATCCCCAGTTTGAGTCCAGAAGTAAAACAAAGGCTTTGTTTCTTTATTTTGATTTCCTCTGTAAAATCTCAAACATGCAGGAAACACCCACCCAGTCCCAGATAAGTGGACTCAGGCCGCTGTCCACTGCGGGCGGGCGGGGTCGGGGGTCAGTGAATGGGGGTGGACGGGAAGGTTCTGATGCCAGCTGACCTTAGCTCCCTGGGAGGCCAGAGGGCACCTGGGGCCTGGCTTCCTGGAGAAGGGCTGGGTGTGAGGAGCACCAGGCCTTCCCAGCTCCTCTGCCCAAAGAACCTCAACCTGAGGAATGTGGGTGTGGAGGGATGGCTGAGAAGACAGATCTCATACAGTTATTTTTTCATATGTGCCCCCAAGGCTTTGGGACAGTGGCTCCACCCTTTTCCATCATCTCTAGTTACAATAAAGCCAGCATTGAAAGAAGAACACGATAGAGGCTATTTTGGGCAGCTGAGCCGACTTGTGAGAGAACGGTCCTTGCCAAGAAAGATGGGCTCGCCTCTATCTCCTCCGTGGGCCCTACATTTCCAGCAGAATTCAGATAGAAAGGGGTGAATGTGTGGGTTATCTAAGAAGGGGAATTTTCAAGAAGGTATGATGCAATTTTGTAAAGGATAAAAAAAGAAACCTAAATGGAATTAAAATTAATTTTGCTTTTGAAATGAATACATAATGCTTTGGGGAGGCAAGAACTTTTCCCTTGACCTCCTGAGAATGATTAGTTCCAATGGGGTGGGTGGGCCTCCCCCAACTCCACCCACCAACCCTCTGGCAACCTCCACACAGCTCCACATGCCCACAGACATTTTCACTGTTTGGGGACTTGGGTACAGTGTGGGTATTTGGTATAGCAGGGCCAGCCTATACCAAATATATATAGCAGATACTTAAGAAACCAGAACTTCTCTTTTGAAAGTGGGTTGCATTTCAAATAAAAAGGTGGTTTTTTTTTTTTTTTTCAGGAGTGGGGGGTTGGGGGAGAGGTGATAGGACTTCAGGGAAGGTACTCTATTCTGTTTCATTGACCTGTCTACTCCTGTTCCAGGGCCATACCACTTTACCCTAGTTTTGTAGTATTTTAGTATCTGGTAGACCAGCCCCTTCTCCTTTCTCATTAAGGGTCTGTGAGCAAGGGAGTAAAATGCTCAGATTTGATTTTGATATTTCATTTTGCATTTTAAGATGGGTTTATGGGAGGGGCGCCTGGGTGGCTCAGTCGGTTGAGCGTCCGACTTCGGCTCAGGTCATGATCTCACAGCTGGTGAGTTCGAGCCCCGTGTCAGGCTCTGTGCTGACAGCTCAGAGCCTGGAGCCTGCTTTGGATTCTATCTCCCTCTCTCTCTGCCCCTAACCCACTCGTATTCTGTCTCTCTCAAAGATAAATAAACATTAAAAAAAAAAAATTTAAGATGGATTTACAGGGGGCAAAATTAGAACAGAGAAACAGAATGATATTGCAGTAATTTAAGTGAGTGATGTGAAGGCCGGAGCCAGAGTAGAGATGTTCAGAAATAAGGGAAAGAATTAATTAGACATAATCCAAGTCATCCGATTAAAAAAAAAGAGAGAGAGGCATGGGCCTATGAACATAACATGTATGTGTACTTCTGTATAACCAAATAGGAACTGGTTTTAGACCATGTTTAACTGCCTTCACTGGTGCAGTCCCCGGCTGCCTTCATCAGAAGACAAACCCCAAGGAGCAGGTCCCTCTGAGGTCCTGGAGCTCCCGGCTGGCTCCTGTGGCATCTCCCTCAAAGTGAGGGAAAGCAATGCAGGCAGTGTTGTTCTTTACTGGCCACTCAGGGACAGAGAACATTTCAATCCATTCTACCACTTAATAAAGAGGATTTGGGGGCCACCTCAGGTCCCCATGTTCTCTCATGAAACTAGTTCAAATCTTCATCTCCCATCATGACTCCTTGCAAATGGGATCCACCTGGGTGTGGAAGGTTTTTCTGGAAGTTTTTGAATCTCTTCTGCAAAGCTTTCCAAAGTGTGACTCTGCTAACTGTTGTCACCCAAAGCTCAAGCTTCGAAGGGTGATGCAGGTTCAGGATCCAGCATGGGAGTCACGCAGGGGTGGATGGCAGAAATAGCTCGGTGAGGGGCTGTCTGGTCATCATCACATCAGGGAGAGCCACCCTTCCCTATTCACTCAGCCAGCAGAGCAGGGCCAGGCCCGGGCACTGACGCCCTCCTTCTGTGGCAGCTGCAGGGGCGAAGCCAGGGATTGGAAAGGTACCACGCTGCACTTTAAAGTAATTCTATACTTGAGAATAGAAAATGAATTTTGCTAGGGTTTGTGTAAGATGAGCTGCTTAGCAAATCACTGCCATCTAATTATAAAAAGAAAATTATGTTTCTTCTCTATTCCAAATATATATGTCTACCATTTAAATGGCATTTGCTTTGGGCAGGCAGGACCAAACTGTGCTCTGCAGCCTGGCCTGAACCCATAGTGGTCAAGGTACGTGCTTCTGAGAGTAGGTCAACTTTTTTGCAAGGGATAAATCCAGGAGCACCCACTCGCCCTGCTCCCTGGTGGTTTCTCCCCAGCTATCAGCCACCTGGATGGAGGCCCAGGGTGCACCTGCTGAATTAGACGGGGACAGGAAGCTGAAAGAGCCAGTGTGCAGAAACTCAGGAGCCAGGCTCCAAAGTCTGCTTCAGGCTGAGGACAGGCCCAAACCAGCCAGGCTTAGTGACCAGGGAAACGGCTGCAGTCCTGCCTTCCCATGCAAAGGATGGAGTCAGTGCACAGTAAATGGTTGCATGTCTTCATGTTGGGTACCGGCACGTGGTGTTTGTCGTGTGATCCTTTACATTTTCATTTTTTTATTTTTCAAAACTAAAAAATAAACCAAGTGCACAGATGGCTTAGGGGTTCGCAGCTGACAATAAGACTAATGGGAGTCAGGGAAAACCACAGCCGCCCAGGCTCTCTCTGCCTGCCTGCACCAACCAGCTGCTTTTGTGCCTCTGTGGCTCCAGCTGCCTCATAACATCCTCATGCATAGGCTGCTCTGCCCCCTCTCCTCACGCATGGGGCCTTTGCTCCACCGCAGCACTGACCATGTATGGTCAGACCCCCGAGGGACATGCCCCATGAGCACCAGGAAACAAAAGACGTGTCATTTTTGGTCTATCTAGTTCTGGGAGCAGCACAGAGTAATTAACAGAAGGACCATGTGCTTGGGGACCAGATGGACCTTGGTCAGATCCCTGGACTCGCTTTCCTCAGGCCTTGACTGGAGGTGGCCTATTCAACCACCCTGAGTCTCAGTTTCCACATATGTAAAAGGCCAACGGCAATTGCTGTGAGGCCTAGACATGGCTAGTATAAGAGTGTCTAGCCCAGGGCCAGCCCACAAGTCTTTGCTGAAGGGAGGGAAGGAGGAAGGAGGAAAGGAAGGGGGAGGGGAGGGAATGGAGAGAGACTGATGGTCTTTAAACCATACCAGTCGAGGAGCAGTTGAAGAAAGTGGAGCTGGTGTTGGAGAAAAGGCAGGATTGTCAGAGATGCATGTGGTACAGAGCCAGTGGGGGCAGGTTAAGGGGAGAAAGGAAAGAACTTTGCAAGGACAAGAGATTCCCAAGTGGAAAAGTGGATGGATTTGGGGGCAGCAAGCTCCCTATCTCTAGAGGGGTCCAGCTGAAGCCAAAGACCCACCACACCCTTCACAGGCTGTAAGGAAGGGACTTCCCTGTTGAACATTTCCCAGCCTTTATTCAAGGGGGCACTTTCCCATTTGGGCTATATTTATTTACTAGTGAATTATTACTGGCTTAATCTTTACCTAAAAATCACCATACTTCTTTTTTTTTTTTTTTTAAGTTTTTTGTTGTTGTTGTTGTTGTTGTTGTTTTTGTTGTAATCTCTATACCCAACATGGGGCTTGAACTCAAGACCCTGAGATCAAGAGTCGCACATTCTTCTGACTGAGCCAGCCAGGCACCACCCCCCCCTCATACTTTTTAACTTAAAATCTCTCTCTAGCTTTAATTTGAACAAAATATCCATTTAAAAAATGGGTATGATGTGATGTTTGGGTTTTTTAAAAGTTTTTATTTATTTATTTTGAAACAGAGAGACAGAGAGCAAGTGAGCTGGAGAGGGGCAGAGAGAGGGAGAGACAGAATCCTAAGCAGGCTCTGCACTATCAGTGCAGAGCCCGATGCAGGGCTCGATCTCACAAACTGACACAGGGCTTGATCTCACAAACTGTGACATTGTGACCAAAATCAAGAGTCAGATGCTTAATCCACTGAGCCACCCATGCACCACATGCCTGGGTTTTATAATACATATAAACAAGTGTATTAAAATGAAATGATGCTGTATGTGTCCCACCTAAAGTTCTCTCCCTGACCACTCTGAGAAATGTGCTGCACGGAATCTGAATCTAGACTAACCATGCTCCAGGGGCCCCTGCTGTGTCTACGATTCTGTTATCTGCGGTTACAACCCTGAGGGTAGGCAGCAAAGTCACAGATGGGGCCTGGGTCCTTGCAGCACAGGATGCTCTTAATCCTTATGGCCCTTTCTGGTCTCCCAAGCATGTTCTCATGCGTGTATTTCATCTAATCCCATGACAACCCTGAGGGCAGGCAGCAAAGTCACAGATGGGGCCTGGGTCCTTGCAGCATGAGATGTGCCCACGGCCCTCTAGACAGAGAGGACAAGAGCCGGGGCACAGAGTCCCCAGCTCTCCATCCCCTCCTCATTCTACCAGCACATTAGGGCACAGCCAGATCCATCCCTGGTGCTCTCCCAAATCTCGCCCGTTAGCTTCACAACCCAGATGTCAATCATCTGTGATGTGTTTTATCCATCTAGGTGGTCAGATGCCAAGCTCTGGAGATGAAAATATGCCCCTCTGAGACAGAGAACGTCACTTCAGCAACCAGCAATGACCCACACTGTCATTTGGCCACGTGGCCCTCAGTAGTCCCCGCCTGATAAAGCTACCAAAAACACCTAAAGGTCAATGAGTGGGACATTAAAGAGTTAAACACACATTGCTACTTCATGAACCCTGCAAGAGGGATGGCTGCATGGAGCTGTCTTGGATCATGCCAACCTGCTAAAAGGCCCTAGGGGCACAGTGGTGGGGGCAGGGGGTGCAGTCTCTGGGAGCAGGCAAGACCAACCTCATCATACGCAGCAGGAACACCACCTAGAAGACTGGAGATGAGCACCAAGGAATGCATGTCAGGCGCCAAGGGGTGCAACACACTGTCACCTCAACCTCAACATCAGCTCTGTTGTCTGAAGCATGCACTAAAAACTTGCCCGCTCATTTTCACTCTTGACCCCGGACTCTACTGTCACAGCCGCATAGCCTGGCTGGGAGGGCAGAGCCGCAGTGTAGATCCTCAGTAAACAATAGTGAGACAATGTGGCTTAGACCAGGGGATCTAACCTGGAATCCAGGGCTTGTTGGAGATCCATGAATCCCCTGAATTGTATGCCCAACTCTGTACACCCAAGCAACTTTTCTCTGGGTTTCTCACTGGCATATTAAAGAGGCTGTGACCCAAAAAGGCAAAAACCATTGCTCTGGACACCAGACCCTCAGGCTTCTTGGCTGCCTTTCCCAGTCAAAAGCTTGCTGAAAGTGGCACTAATAGTCCATCTCTGTGTATAGTGACTTCACAAGAATCTGTGGAAGATCTAAGCTCTGCCTATTACTTTCCTTGAGTTTTGTTATTTGCAGCCGAAAGCCCCACCGACCCCAGTACCATAAGGCCAGTGGCAACACCCAAGATTGGGAGGGTTGGCAAGGACAAAATTCCTCTCAGAACTTGAATTCTCTGCTCAGCCCCTAGAAAATGGATACTTGCCAGACGCCCCAGGGCACAGGGAGCTCACCCAGCTCCTCCCTTTTTCCCCATCCCCAGACAAAGGTAGCTGTCCATCTTAGATGGCTGGATGCCTGCCCCAAGCCTGGCAGGGACAGAGCCTCTGGGACTCAATGCACACTCTTGATGCTTGAGAATATTCCAGCTTTGCACATGCACGTGTTCCCATTCAGCTCACATAAGTATGATTTGTACAAACTATACAACGCTCACGAACAGGTATATTTTCAATCACTTGCAGGAGGAACACTCCATCGGGGCACGCGTTTCATGGGCAGAACTGATTACAGGCAGTTCTTCCTGTAGGAAGGTCACACTTCCTGAGAACTCACTTGGTCCGGCAGGCTGGTCAACATGCAAATCTGACTGACATGAGGACCAGTCACCCCAGGAGCTAGTGTGGTTCATCACAGTCCGGTAGTCCTCCCTGGTTCCAGGTGATCACTCAAACTCGGGCACCAGCCCCAGAGATTTGTCACTTTGTGAGCAGCTCAGATCAACTGAAAGTGTGAAATACCTATGGTTAGAGCTAATAATAGACTAAAAGTTATACCTGCCACAAACATGTCTTCTGTAGGCGAAAGTATGAGTTGTGGAAAATGCAAAGTGCCTTTTTCCAGAGCAAAGCAGGCAAGCCTGGAAGCCTCACCAGGGTTCAGCAAGGAGCTCTGACCCTCCTCTCCAGAAAGAAATGTTGAGGCCAGGGGTGGGGGTGGGGGCAGTTTCTGCTCCAGCACCCAGCATACTCAACACCACCGGCCTTCAAAGAGGCTGGCAGACCTGGCATCCTTGAAAACCCCAGAGCATCAAAGCCTAATACCTCCCGACCTGGCAGAGAAAGTACAAAACTACACCATAAACCGCAGACAGAGAAACTCACTGGCTGCTGGGAGCGAGAACAGATTCAAGGTTGAAAAACATGGCCCCAAACATTTTCAGCCCCAGTCAGCAGGGACACGCAATTTACAGGAAATTAGGAGATTTATAAAATGTTGGCCAGCTGGAGTTTCTTCCCTGGGAAGAGAAGCAGGAGAAACTCTTAAGAACTGTCTCGGTGAAGTACTGTGCTCCCTGCAAAGCCCCTGACACGTGTCAGTTATTAATACCAACAACTCACCACCCCACACTTCAACCTGTACTTGGCAACAGGCTGTACCTGGAGCCCTAAAGCCGGGGACAGCCAGACCCTCAGAAGAGGGGCCTGAACAGCCACATGGTCTCTAGATAGGATCCTGGGCAAGTTACTGATAACTTTCTGGCCACAGCTCCTCATGAGCATATGGGGATTACAATAAAACCTCAGACAGAGTCTTGTCAAACGATGAGAAAACACACCCTGGTCAAGCGCCTGGTCTGTGTGAGCCCTGCTGGCTGCTACTATTGCAATGGGGCTTCAGGGTTTTAAGTCAGATTTCCTTATTACTCTTTTGAGGCTAGAATCCTGAGCCTTGTCACTCATTCTCTCTGGTCAGGTCCAGGACAGAGTGTGCGTCTTGGAGAGGCAAGAACCATTTAACCCACGGAGGTTAGGTACCAGCAGGGGCCCATGGGGGGAGCAAGGGGAATCCCAGAGCTCTGCCAACCCAAGAGGCGGCCCTTGTCTCTCTCTCTCCAGACTCGGCTTTCTCCACGGCCAGCATAGACCTCAGTTCCAGCCACAGAGCTGAACTGGATGTCCAGTGCCCGTGCTCCTACCAGGCGTCACCTCTTCTAGGAGGCCTTCCCTGCCTTCCACACTGTCTGATCCCACAACCCCTGCGCCTCCCTAATCCCGTTATTGAGCACACTGCGCTGTCGCTCATGTTTTACCCTTACCTTCCCCGCAGAGCAGGAACAGGCGCTATGCCCCACACAGCGGGCACCCCAGCCAGGTCCGGTCAATGAATGAGCCGGGCCTCAGTTGTGACCACAGTCCCAAGCCCCGCGGCGCAGGGAAGGGCTGTTTGTGCAGCAGGCTGCTTTTTATTATCGAGATAAATTTGACAACACCCCTGGCGGATCCCTGCTTAACGCCATTTTAAAGGGGGAGAAAGAGTACCCCCCCCACCCCCGCCGCCCACCTCCCCGCGGGTCCTCACCCAGGCAGACCAGAAATCCTAGGGCGGTTCCGTGAAAGGGGCTCTCTGAGCGGCGGACAGGCCCTCCCCACTGGGGTCTCTATTGTGGCGGATTTCTCGCTCGCACAGCGTTATGCCGGAGCCTGCGGTGGGAGCAAAAGGCCACTCCCCGCCAGTCCCAGGGCTCTCGCCGCGCGTGGGGAGCGCCGCAGGGCCCGGGGGGCGGCCACACCTCCCGCCCGGAACAAAGCGCCGGGCCCCCTCCCCGCCCCGGCGGCTGCGACCACTCACCGCGCGCTCCAGCCCCGGCTCGGCTCCGGCCCTCAGGCCGCCGCCTCCATGCTCGCGCGGCCGAGGAGGCAGCGCCGCGCCCGCCCGGCCCCACTGCAGCCGGACTGGCGGCTCCCGGCCCGCCGGCCCTCCGGCCGCTCCGGCCCGTCCCCGCCCCGGCGCCTCCTTAAAGCGACCGCGCAGCCCGCGCGCGCCCCGAGCGCCTGGCGCGCCGCGCATTCCTTATATTGCAACAGCGCCTGCTAAAAATAGAGCGCCGCTGCCGGCGGGGTGGGGGGGCCGCGCCGCGACCCCGCCGCCCCCGCGCGCACCCGGGTCCCCGGGACGCGCGGCCAGCGCAGCCCGGGCCACTAGCGCCGACTCCCGCGGCAGGCTCGGCGGGGGGCAGGGGGGGCGCGCCGCCGCCTTCCCCGCGCCCCCGCGCCCCCGCGCCCTTACCCGGTCAGACCCGCGGCGCCGCGGGGCTGGCGTTAAGGTGGACGCGGAATGGGAATTCGCCCGGGCCTCTTTAAGAGCCTCTGCGCCCCAACCTCTAAGTCTCCGCTCCGGCCGGGCCAACTTCTGAGCCTCCGGACGCCTCCCCAGTCCTTAGCGATCCCGGCCGCCACCTCCACAGCCTTCGCTTCGAATCCCCGGACGTGTCTCTTCCTAGATCCTCACCCGGCGCCTCTTCCCGCAGGCCCTCAGGGCCCAAAGTTCGTTGGGATGGATGCGACGGGCTCAGGACTCGCGCTCCATTTTATTGTTTCAGTTCGGCTAAGTCCTCGCCATCAACGACATTTTTTCCTTATTTTAAAAAATGGAAATATAATTTACATACCCTGAAACATCGCCTTTGAAAGTGTACAATGACGTGGTTTTTAGTAGATTCGCAAAGTTGTGAAACCGTCACCATTATTTAATTCCAGAACATTTTCATCCTCCCCCCCCCCAAAAAATACCCCTCACCCATTGGCAGACATTCCCCATTCCCCATCCCCCCAGTCTCTAGAAACCACTAATCTACTTTCTGTCCCTATGGATTTGCCTATTCAGGACATTTCATAGAAATGGAGTCATACCACATGTGGTCTTTTGTGACGGCTGCTTTCACTCAGCACTATGTTGTCAAGGTTCATCCATGACGCGGCACGCAGCAGCTCATTCTTCTTCTGGACAGAAAATTTTCCATTGTACGTAGACACCGCGTTTTGTTTATCCATTTCCGGTGACGGACAGTAAGGTTGGTTGTTCTTTTTGGCTATTGTGAATGAAGCTCCTGTGAGCGTTCGTGTACAAGTCTTTGTATGAACGTATGTTGTCCATTCTCTTGGGGGGATAAACCTGGGGGTAGAACTGAGTAGAACTGAAGTAGGGGTAGAATTGTGGGTCATATGCTTAGCTATGTCGAACTTTGTGAGGGCCCCCCAAACTGTTCTGCAGACCAGCTACGCCACATTCCGAGCAAGGATGACGAGAGGACCGATGTCCCTACATCCTCACCAACACTTATTATTGTCTTTTTGATTATAGCCATCCTAGGGGGAGTGAGGTGGTACCTCAATGTCATTTTGATGATTGGCATCAATTTTGAAGACCTTATTTTTTTTTTTTTTTTTTTTGTGGGTGGACCTTGATGATGACCTGGAACCACTTGACACAACCAGGGAACCCATCTGCTTGTCATTTTGAGAGCTTCACTGTCTACCCCAAGCCTAAGAGGAGCTTCCTGCAGAGTCCTTCATGCCATACTGGGGCTTCCAATCCGATGCGGGTTTTGACTGGTACCCCAGGTACCGTGCAGCCATTTGGTGAGAGCTGTTGTGTCCCCTGCTTCCACCTGTTGCTCTGAATGAAGTCCCTGTGGACCCCAGGAGTCCCCATGGGGGGCATGTGGATTATGAGCCGTCATGTATCTCACCTTGGTAGGGAGTAAAAGAACTGGCTGAGGAGGGGGTTGAGGGAGAGATGCTCATCTTGACTGGCTGGGTTTTACCCTGAACCTGCTTCTTCCTCTCCCTTCCATTTACCACAGGCCTTAGGGGCGACTGGCCGAGACCTGCGTGTCCTGGTTGTCTGCCAGCCCCTTCTGGGCCCCCTTTGTCAAGAGTCCCGGGCCCTGATTGGCACAGCACTCTGACAGAAATGCCCTCAGCTTGAGCTGAGACAACACCTGCATACGACCGAAGATTTGTCTTTATACCACTTTCACATAGAAATCTTTAAAAATCTGCCTTCTCAGAAACGGAACCTAAACAGCTAGCAATCACACACAGGTACCTGGAATTCTCTAATGCAGGTTGTGACTGGGGGCTCACAACAGGGCACTTGTCCCATTTGGGCTGTCTCCTCTGCTCTTTGAACCCTAAAATAAAGTATGGTTCAGTCAATGGGAAACAGGGGCTTTGGAGAACAGGGTCGCTGAGGCCCGAGTGTGATAGCCGATTCATTCAGTAAACGCCGCCAGAGAACCTACTGTGCCAAGTGCTGTGGCAGAGACCCACCTCCGGGCAAACTCAGAGTGCCATCCAAGGGTAAGTGGTGTGGAAGAGAGAGGTACCAGTGCCTGTGGGAGCCCAGAGGAAGGACACCTAACCCAATGTGGGGAAAGCATGGGTGCCCAGAGAAGGCTTTCTGTGAGATGTGATGACTGAGCCAGGGCTCAAGGGACAAATAACACTCAGCTAGGCTGAAAAGGGAGAGAGAAACCTTTATATGCCAAGATATCACTGAGATGAACTCTCCAAAACCTCCAGCAGATCCACGTGGCTGACCAGGTATGTTTGCAGCATGGTAGAAGGCCAGACTTCTGGCCAAAAACCCAGGCTGGACTCAGGCCCAAATTTCAGGCCCTGATGTCCAAGGCCAGCCACAGGGCCAGAAGCAGCTCCTGCAATAGGGCGAAGACGAGAACCACCGGGCTGACCCAGAGCAGAACTTTCCTGCTCAGAGACACAAGCAAATGTACCACATCCTCTGCAGTGTCCTGTGCTGTCCTCTCTGCCCCAAGGCTTGCTGCATGCCATGCCTCAGAGCAGACCCAGGCTGGTGCCTGGAGGTTCAGTGGGCAAACCTAGGAGGCCTGGGGACTTTGAGGGCCAGGAGCCAGCCACTTCATTGTGGTGCAACCTTCCTCCAGAACCGCCTGCCCCAGTGTGGCCCCTGGGGATAAAAGCAGCTCTGGGCCCCCAAGCACTTTGGGCCCCAGACATGGGCACAATGATGAGTCTGTACACCTCCCAACAACCTGTGCGGAAGGTCTTACCTGCCCTGTTTGGGACATAAGGAGGCACAAACCCAATCCCATCCAGCCAGTAGACTGAGAGTCAAGGTCTTCTGACCACAGAGCCTGTACTCTTTCCCTTATCTCTAGTGGCCTCAACGGGCAGTCCACTGTGTGTGTGTCTGGTGTTGGGAAAGCAGGGAAAAGGTGGAGAAGATACTAGTCTCCTCAGGCCTGTGGCTACAGTTAGATCTTTTGTTGACCCTGAAGCACCAACCATGGGTTAGCAGAAGAGCCTCACGCCACCTCCCCACCCCCACCCATTCATCCCCTCAGCTGACCTTTCCTCTGGGCCAAGTACAGGCTTGTATTCACTGGGCCACCCATGATATGGCACCAAGAACTACATGCTCCTCTCTCGGGGTTTTCATGGCTTGTACCAATCCAAATTCGGTTGTGTCTCATCTTCAGCTTTCCCTGCTGCCCCCTTGGTACACCCCCTCCTGCCCTAGTCCCACTAGAAGCTAGGCCTCAATTCTAGAAGGTAGGATTTTCTTCTCTGATGCTTATGGTTCCTGATGCTTGTGCTTTATCCCTCACATGGACTCCCGGCTCCCTGGGGCCAGAAGAGCAGCTTTCAGTCAATCCATGACCGAGTCATGGCCAAACTTCTCCAAAAACTTGTCTATACTCAATTCATATGTTTGTTTCTCATCATTTGTTTTTCTCTCCATTGGCCCTTCCTCTTTTTAAACTAACGTCCAGTGGCTTTTAAATATTTTTGGCCGCAACCCATAAAAACATATAGGTTTTACACGGAAAACCAAACATGTACACATACAAGTGAAACAAAAATTTAAGGAAACAATACTGATCTTTACTATATGTGACACACACCGATCTATTCTATTCTATTCTATACTATTCTGTTTCACTAAAAAATGCTATCAGGGCCTGTTAAACTGATTTCATGCCCCATTAATGGCTTGAGAAGCATTGAACCCAGATATATTGACACTCCAAGCCTCAAGTAGTGACATTACAGCATATATTTGGCAAGAAAGAAAAGTCAACTCTAAGATTTTAAAACAGGTAAAAATTTGAAAATAAAAGAGTTTTGAGACTCAAAAGCCTAGGAGATTTCCTCTTCTGGGCAGGATGTAGTAGGTTGTGGGAGCCAGTGCTCCTACTGCAACAAGATGAGATGAGGCTCTCCAGCTGTCTCCTCACTCCTCTCCCTGGACATTTGCCAGTTTGGGGCACTGCCTAATGATCAAGATTTGACTAAAAGAAAGACCTCTAATGGAGGAAAGAGAAACCTGTAAAGCTGTAGTGGCTACATGGGACTAGAATGAAAAAGGGACATGGAGGCCTTAGAAACACAACCAATTTTCTCCACAGAGCATTTGCCGAGTTCTGGGTCTGAATGTGCATCTAAAAAGTAGAGTGAAATCTTCCACAGTCTCACAGCACTTAGAAAACAAAGGCTTCCCAAGAAGAAAGGGCCTGCCTCAAACACAAGGCCAGCTCCTATCTCATGACGTTTGCCAGATTTTGAATCTGCAGGGGGACAGAGTCTGGATGGTCAGTTTGAGAACTTCTGAAGGGCAGAACTGAATCTCCACAGTCCTTCATGCCTGAGGGTACAGGGGACCTGCAAGGCTCTCAGTCAAAATCCACATGTGAGGAATGCGGGTAAACAGAGAGAGATTGTTTTGCAAAAGTTGAAATTCAGCCTCAAATTAGCTTAATCCTTCACTGGACTGAGACAATCATCCCTCATGGCCATCTGCTTAATGGAGGAAAGAAGGAACATTCTGTGGCAAGTTATATCATCTGGAGTCTCTATACCTCTTACACACAATGTCTGCATATAGTAAAAAATAACGAATCAAGTGAAGAGGCAGGAGACTAGAATCAATAAGCAACAGAAAAAACAGACGCTAGAAACAGACACATAAATGAACACAGCTGAGCATAGGATTGCTGAACTTGAAGACAAATTTAAAACTACACTGAAACAAAAGTCGAGGAAAAAAGACCCAGAGAAAAAGAGATATTAGCATAAAAGATAAGCAGGACATAGTCAGATGTCTAACATTCATATCACCGGAGTCCTGGAAGGAGAGGAGAGAGAGAATGAGACAGATGCAACAGTCAGAGAGATAATGGCAAAAAGTTTCCAGCCAGTGAAAGACATTAAATTCATAGATTCAGGGGGATTGGTGAATCCCAAAAGGGCAAGCACAAAGAAAAGTACATGTAGACACATCAGAGTTAAACTGCTGAAAACCAGGTAAAAAATAATTTTTTAAGCATCAGATACCTTTCTTCAGTGAGAAAAATCCTTTTATGAACATGTCCTGGAGCTGAGAAGCTGAACTTGAGCTTGGGTGAGAGCCATGCCCCACTACACCAACGCTATGGCCTCGCCTCTCAACAGGAGACATTCTGCACCTAGGAGCCTGAGACCAGCATCCTGAGCATCTTGCCTCATGAATCACTCAACCTCAGCTTGCCAAACAGTCGAAAAATGATCATCCTTTGTAGCCACACGTTTTCATGTGTCTTCGTGTTTGAAACATTGTGACACCAAGTCAGAGAAACACAAATTGCCTGGATTTTGAACCTGGAAGGCAGGATTTGCTCATTTCCATTTAGCCCCATTTTCTGAAGTCCAATTACCATTACCCTTGCTGACAAACAAATTCAAAAACATTTGAATCCTTGATGGTTAGAATTTTATTTTACTTTATTTTTTTAATGTTTATTTATTTTTGAGACAGCGATAGACAGAGTGCAAGGGAGACCCAGAATCCGAAGCAGGCTCCAGGCTCTGAGCTGTCAGCACAGAACCCAACGCGGGGTTCGAACTCATGAACTGGGAGATCATGACCTGTGCCAAGGTTGGATGCTTAACTGACTATACCACCCAGGGGCCCTGATGGTGAGAATTTTAAAACACTGTTTTTTTTTAACGTTTTATTTGTTTTTGAGAGAGAGAGAAAGAGAGAGAGAGAGAGAGAGAGAGGGGGAGAGAATGTAAGTGGGGGAGGGGCAGAGAGAGAGAGGGGACAGAGGAGCCAAAGCAGGCTCTGTGCTGATGGTAGACATTCCAGTGTGGGGTTCAAACTCAGGAACTGTGAGATCACAACCTTGAGCCAAAGTCAGATGCTTAACCACTGAGCCACCCAGGAGCCCAAAAACATTATTTGCATATTAAAACAAATATGGATATTGTATGTAGTCTTTGAAAATATGCACACATCTTTAAAATAAATCTTAGCAAAGTTTAGAGAACCCAGAAGGGCGTTGAGCAGTATGCCCTCACTGGGACAGTCATTCACGAAGCTTCAGGGGACACACTGAAGGAGCAGAGTCTTTAGTATTGAGATCTGTGTGGCTGACTGAGATCCAGATCTGCCTCACAAGCTTCTTTTGTCTGCCCAAAAAGATGGGCAAGGAGTTCTGTTCTAATGAGAAGTTAGACAGGAAATAGGTCCTGCTCTCTAGTCTCCCAGGACAGCCTAAACAATCAAGGGGCAAAACTCATTACCTCTTTGGAGGTGTCAGGAAGTATGAAGGTCTGAGATTTTAACCTACTTGGAAGATAACAAGTTATCTTTCCATTGCCGTATGGATATTGACAGAAAACATGAAACTCCTGGGTCAGAGGTAAAGGCTAGGTTACTCCTCGCAGTTATAGTAGTCATCAGGATATTAGCATTTTTGCACAGGATTCCGGAACCTCCATTCTCAGAGGACAATGCAAAGAGGGCCAGGTACACCTGCATGTGAAGTGGGTTGTGTTATAGAAGAACCCTGAGCTTCAGGAAACAAGCTTTTAACTGGAGAGTAAATATGCTTGCTATAGATGGAGACGTGACCTCTACCTTCCAAGGCTATAAGCAAACCTGCCCTTTGTTTTAGAAGGAGATGCTCTCTCTATCTTTCAAGGCTGTTCACTGTGTAAATGTTCCTGAAAAGAAATCTGAGAATAAGGGCAGTGAGTGCCTCTGCTTGCAAAGTGTGCAGCAACATGAAAGACAGTTGGAGGAACGCCACTGACAGGAACCTGGGATCAGATGGCTGTTCGTGGTGCAGATGTCTCCTTGCTGTCTCCTCTAACCTCTGGATAAGCCTGAGTGGTAGGTAGCACAGGGCTCATTAGTCCTGCTCATGAGCAGAACCTGAGGGTCTATGGTAAGAGTCACTAGGAAGTAGCTGGGACAGCCTGCCCTACAGGGACTCACAATATAGACAGCAGTTAGATGGGACTCCCCAGTGACTGCTACAACATGAAAAATTGTAAGAGTCTGATGCAGGTTGGTGGCCTCAGAGACGGGTTGTTTCCATTTTGTGGCTCAAAGGCTTGTTTTCAAAGTCAGTCTCACAATCCACAAAAAATAATTGAACTAATAGGTGAGTTTATCAAGGTCTCAGAACACAAGGTCGACATACAAAACCCAGGGGCACCTGGGTGGCTCAGTTGGTTAAGCGTCCAACTTTTAGTTCAGGTCGTGATCTCCTGGTTGGTGAGTTCAAGCCCCACACTGGACTCCACGCTGACAGGGTGGAAGCCTGCTTGGGATTCTGTCTCTTTCCCTCTCTCTCTGCCTTTCCCCCACTTGTGCCTTTTCTCTGTCAAAAATAAGTAGGGGTGCCTGGGTGGCTCAGTTGGTTAAGCCTCCAACTTCGGCTCAGGTCATGATCTCACAGCTTGTGAGTTCAAGCCCCACACCGGGCTCTGTGCTGACAGTTGAGAGCCTGGAGTCTGCTTCAGATTCTGTGACTCCCTCTCTCTCTGCCCTTCCCCAGCTTGTGCTCTCTCTCTCTCTCTCTCTCTCTGTGTCTCTCTCAAAAATAAATAAAAATATTAAAATAAATAAATAAATTTAAAAAATAGATAGATAGAAAACCCAGTGTATTTCTATGAACTGTCAGCACATAATTGGAAATGAAGTAAAAACATAAAAACAATTTTGCAATAATAGCATTTACAAACATGACATACAGGGGTACCTAGGTGTCTTAGTTGGTCAAGTGTCTGACTCTTGGTTTCAGCTCAGGTCATGATCATGAGGCAGGTGAGTTTGAGCCCCGTATCAGGCTCTGGGCTGGCAGTGCAGAACCTGGTTGGATTCTGTCTCTCCCTCTCTCTCTGCTCCTCCCTCACTCGCTCTCTCTGTGTGTCTCTCAAAAATAAATAAATAAACTTTAAAAAACACATGAAATACAAATGACTTCCAACAACTATAAACATTGCTGAAATGAAAAAGTAAATAAATGGAAAGGTGCCATATTCACAAATGGAAGAGTCAATATTATTAAGATGTCTATTCTCCTCCAGTTAATCTTAAGATTTAATGCAATCCTAATCAAATTTCCAACAGGATTGTTTAAAAAATACTAAGTGACATTCTAAGATTTACATGAAAATAGCCAAAGCAATTTTCTTAAAAAAATTTTTTTTAAAAACATTTATTTATTATTGAGAGACAGAGAGAGAGCATGAGCAGGGGAGGGTCAGAGAGAGGAGGAGACACAGAATCCGAAGCAGGCTCCAGGGCTTTGAGCTGTCAGCACAGAGCCCGACACGGGGCTCAAACTCACAAACTGTGAGATCATGACCTGAGCCGAAGTTGGACGCTTAACCGACTGAGCCACCCAGGAACCCGAAGCCAAAGCACTTTGCAAACAAAAAAACAAAGTTAGAGGAAGACTCAGTCGACCTGATATTAAGACTTACTATGTAAGCAGCTCAGGATGCTACAGTAAAACACTATAAACTGGGAGGCTTATCAACAACAGAAATTTCTTTTCTCAGAGTTCTGGGAGCTGGAAGTCAGAGATCACGATGCCAGCATGGACAGGCTCAGGTGAAGGCTCTCTTCCTGGTTGTAGACTGCTGACTTTTCTTTGTGTCCTCGCATGGCTACCTCTCTGGCGTCTTTTTATTCTTTTTCTTTTTACCCTTTGACCCTCTTCAACTTTTTCTCCAATCCCTCATTCCTGGTCTCTGCAACCACCAGTCTGTTCTTTATACCTATTAGCTTGTTTTTTTGTTTGGTTGTTTTGTTTTGTTTTCAATTCCACATATAAGAGGGGTCACACAGTATTTGTCTTCGTCTGACTTGTTTCATTTAGCAAAATGCCCTTGAGGTCCATCAGTGTTGTCACAAAT
The DNA here is from genome assembly GCF_018350175.1 of Felis catus. NCBI lineage: Eukaryota > Metazoa > Chordata > Mammalia > Carnivora > Felidae > Felis > Felis catus. The sequence continues at coordinate 124,669,404 of NC_058376.1, forward strand.
GGAAACACTTCATCCCATTCTTTTTTTATAGTTGAATAATATCCCATTATATGTATACCACATCTTCTTTATCCATTTATCCATCAGTGGATACTTAGCTTGGTTTCCATATCTTGGCTACTGTAAATAATGCTGCAATGAACATGGGGGTGCAGATATTTTTTCCAAGGTAGTGTTTTTGTTTTCTTTAGATAAATACCCAGAAATGGAATTGCTGGTTCATATGGTAATTCTATGTTTAATTTTTTTAAGGAAAACTCCATAATATCTTCATGGTGGCTGTACCAATTTCATTCCCATCAACAATGCACAAGGGTCCCCTTTTGTCCACATCATCACCAGCACTTGTTATTTCTTGTCTTTTTCATAGTAGCCATTCTAACAGGTATGAGGTAATATCTCATTGTGATTTTATGTATGTATGTATGTATGTATGTATGTATGTATGTATTTATTTATTTACTTATTGAGGAAGAAAGAGAAAGCATGAGCAGGGGAGGGGTAGAAGGAAAGGGAGAGAGAGAATCTTGAGCAGCCTTCATGCCCGATTCAGGGCTCGATCTCACAATCATGAGATCATTACCTGAACTGAAATCAAGAACTGGATGCTTAACTGAGCCACCCAGGCACCCCTTCATTGTGATTTTGATTTGCATTTTCCTGATGATTAATGATGTTGAGCATCTTTTCATGTACATATTGGCTATCTGTATATCTTCTTCGGAAAATACCAATTAAACTTTTTAAATTAATATGTATTTATTTTTGAGATACAGACACAGAGACAAACAGGGGAAGGGCAGAGAGAGAGGGAGACACAAAATCTGAAGCACGCTCCAGGCTCTGAGCTGTCAGTGGAAAATATCAATTTAGATCCTCTGCCCATTTTTTAAAATGAGATTGTTTTTGCTGTTGAGTTGTATGAGTTCTTTATATATTTTAGGTTTTAGCCCCTTATCAGATCCATGATTTACAAATATTTTCTCCCATTCAGTAGGTTGCTTTTTCATTTCTCTCCTTCAGATGGTTTACTTTGCTGTACAGAACCATTGTATTATGTCATTCCACTTATTTATTTTTGCTTGTGTTGCTTTTGCTTTGGTGTCAAATTAAAAAAAAATAATTCCAAAACCTATGCCAAGTTGCTTACTGCCTATGTTTTTTCTTAAGTTTATTCATTTATTTTAGAGAGACAGAGAGCATGAGCAGGGGAGGGACAGAGTGAGAGGGAGAGAAGGAGAATACCAAGCAGGCTCCACACTGCCAGCATGCAGCCTGATGCAGGGCTCAAACTCACGAACCTTGAGATCATGACCTAAGCTGAAACCAAGAGTCAGATGCTCAACCGACTGAGCCACCCAGATGCCCTTGTCTATGTGTTTTGTTTTGTTTTGTTTTGTTTTCTAGGAGTTTTATGGTTTCGGGTCTTACATGCAAGTCTTTAATCCATTTTGAGCTAATTTTGTGTATGATGTAAGATAGTGGTCAAGTTTCATTCTTTCACGTGTGACTGTCCAGTTTTCCCAATACCATTTATTGAAGAGACTATCCTTTCCCCATTGTATATTCCTAGGTCTTTTGTCATGAATGATTTGACCATATATGCATGAGTTTATTTCTGGGCTCTCTATTTTGTTTGATCTGTGTCTGTGTTTATGCCAGGACCATACTGTTTTCATTACTATAGCTTTGTAATATAATATGAAATCAGGAAGCATGATACCTTCAGCTTTGTTCTTTTTCAAGATTATTTTGGCTATTCTGGTTTTTTGTGGTTCCAGACAAATTTTAGGAAGACACATGGCAGAAAGAGAGGTAGCTAGCTCTCTGTTCCGTTCTTAGGAGAGCACTAATTCCATTCATGAGGGCTTTGCCCTCATGACCTAATTACCTCCCAAAGGTCTCACCTCCAGATACCGTCCCATTAGGATTAGGGTCACAACATATGAATTTTGAGGGGACACAAACGTTCAGTCCATAACACTATACAACAGTAATCAAGACAGTGAAGTACCAGCATAAGGACAGATAAATAAATCAGTGGGATCAACTGGAGAGTCCAGAAGGAAACTCACACTTACAATCAACTGATATTTGACAAACATGCAAAACAACCCAATGGGGTAAAGCAAAGCCTTTTCACTAAATGGTACTTGCATCCATATGGGAGGAAAGGAAACAAACTTGACCCTTACTTCACATCCCACCCAAAAAGTAACTTGAAGCAAACCCATTCATGGGCACACCCATTCATGAGGCATGTAGCAACAACAAGAGAACAAAGTATTGATACATGCAATAGCTCAGAAGATTCTCCAGGGGATTATGCTGAGTGAAGAAAAGCCAATCCCAAAACGCTGCATGCTATGTGGTATGATCTATACATCATTTTCTAACATGTGGCAAAATTTTAGAAATGAAGGACAGAACAGCGGTTGCCAGAAGTTAGGGACAGAGGGGGAGAGAGATGGAGGAGGGAGATGGGTGTGGCTATAAAGGGCAACACAAAGCATACTTGTGTTCAGGATCCTGACTGTGGTGGTGGATACATGAACCTACACAGATGATAAAATTTTATAGACACACACACACACACACACACACACACACACACAGAAGTGGAACCAAAACTAGGGAAATCTGATTAAGAGGGGTGGATTGTAACAATGTCGATATCCTGGATGTGATATTATACTACAGGTTTGCAAAATGTTACCATTGGGGAAACTGGGCAAAATGTACAAAGGATTTCATACTATTTTTGCAAGTGCATGATTCTACAGTTATCTCAATAAAAGCTTCAGTTAAAAATAAATTTGAGATGGATCACAGGCCTACATGTAAAATTTTAACAATTCCTTTCATTAGAACTTTTTTATAATTCCCAGGAGGAAATAAGGGACTGTCTTCATGACCTGGGAGTGGGCAGATTCCTTAGGAAAAGATTTTTTAAACAAGGCAAAGAAAACAATAAATATAGAATTAAAACTGATAAGTCAAATTTCACCAAATTAAAAACATGTCTGGTCATTAAAGTCATCACGGTAACTTCAAGCTGGCAGATGGGGGACGGAGTCTGGGGGAGTCCACATCTGATACTTCACCATTTGGGCTCAGAAGCAGCGCTCATCACCTCCACCCTGGCTGAGAAAAACTAATCAAATGGCTCCATCTGGCTGCCAGGAATGGCGGTGGCCACTGTGATCCTTGGCTGGGAAGCCACCTCCCAGCGGTGGCCCCACTCTGAAGAGAGAGGATGGCAGCTCAACAACAGCAACAGTAATGGCTTTATACTATCAAGAAAACTTAGGAGGCATTGTCTCTCTCCACAACATCCCTGAAAGTTGAGTGCTCTACTTCCCATCTTAAAGTCTAGGAAACTGAACCTGAGGAAGTTGAAATAACTTCCCCACACTCACACCGCTAGCAGCTGGTAGGTCCAAGAACCCACCCTAAGTCTGTTAGACTTTTTTTAAAGTAGGCTTCACTCCCAGCATGTAGCCCAACCCAGGGCTTGAACTCACAACCCTGAGATCTAGAGTCAGACGCTTAAGCAACTGAGCCACTTAGGCATCCCACAAGTCTATTAGATTTTAATGCTCCTAGCTGCTTTCCTCAGAGCCAGCCACACTAGAGACATGCTGTCATTTATGGCAAAAGAAACAATAATATCTGGAAGCAGAGAGGTGTGAATATGTATACGCTTTTATCATCTAACGTGAAAAACTGGAAGCTACCCGGGGAAATACATGCATTGGTTTGTGATTTTGCTCTTAAAGTAAGTTCATTCTTGTTTTCCACAGTCACAACACAATCCTCAGTGTTTTAATAAAGAAAATGCTCCTGGTATCCAAATTGGATCACAGAAGGGTTTCCCTTGAGCAAACCATCATCTTGTGGCAATGAACATAACCGGTAGGAGTAAGAATAATTTTTGTTTGTTTTTTCTTTCTTTCAGATGCCAAAACACAGCAGTAACCTTTAAGGTTAGAAGCTTTTGCATTAAACAGAGCAACACAAACAAAGTGCCTTCCTTAGGGCAGGACTTTTGGGCACAGCAATCAAATCTTTGATGGATATCATAAAATACGTACAAGATGGAAATTTAATTAAATCAAGATGTAAAAAGCTGGGGTGATCCATTTGGGGAAAAACTGAGGTGGCCATATATTGTCCAAAATGTACACTTTATTTTGAAAGTAAAAAGGGTTGATATTAATAATTGCACAGGACAGCAGGCATAAAGTCGGGGTATAAAGACATGTTGCCCTAAATTTGTCCTGCGGTTTAACTTGGCAAAGATGTGACTACATTTTATAATAGAGACCAACCAGTAGTGAGATATCTAACCCTTTCAAAAAAGAGCAAAAAGTATCTTTCAGTGTGCTGGCAGGAATTTGGCATCTGATTTGAATTTTATTTTGGAAATGAAGTTCTAAGGGAGATTTCAAACCATTCAAGAGCTTCAATAACCACCACTCTGTGGCAACACACATTACTTGCATTTAGTAGACCCAATTTGTAATGCTGTGTCTTACAGACACCCCTGTATGGATGTACCATAGTCTGTTTATCCATTCACCTATTGAAGGACATCTTGGTTGTTTCCAACTTGAGGTGGTTGTGAATAAAGCTGCTATGAACATTACATGCAGGCTTTTGTGCACACCTAAGTTTTCCAATCAATGGGATAAACATGTAGGAGCATCATTGCTAGATCATATAGTAAGACTATATTTAGCTTTGTAAAAAAAACCGCCAAACTGTCTTCCGAAGTGGCCGTATCCTATTTTGCATTCCCACCAGCCACAAATGAGAGTGTCTATTGCTCTGTTACTCTTCGCCAACTTTTGTGAACGATTATTGTTAGTTTTTTGGGTTTTAGCCATTCTAATACGTGTGCAGAAATGTCTCATTATTGCTTTAATTTGTAATTCCCTAGTGACAAATGTGGATGAGTATTTTGTTTTCATTTGTTTACTTTTCATCTGTATATCTTGTTTGGTGAGGTATCTGTTTACATGTTTTGCCCATTTTTTAATTGGGTTGATGGTTTTCTTATTATTGACCTTTGTGTGTTTTGGATAACAGTCCTTTATCAGATATGTTTTGCAAATATTTTCTCCCAGTTTCCGGCATTTCTATTTAATTCTCTTAACAATCTTTTGCAGAGCACATGTTTAAATTTTTTTATTTAAAAAAAATTTAGGGGTGTCTGGGTGGCTCACTCGGTTGAGCATCTGACTCTTGATTTTGGCTCAGGTCATGAACTCACGATTTTGTGGGTTTGAGCCCCACATTGGGCTCGGCGCCAACAGCCCAGAGCCTGCTTGGATTCTCTCTCTCTTTCTCTCTCTCTCTCTTTCTCTCCCTCCCCCACTTGTGTGCTCTCTCTCTCTCTCCCTCAAAATAAATAAATACACGTTAAAAGATTTTTTTAAATTTGAGTATAGTTGATGAGAAGTTGTTAATTTTAATGAAGACTAACTTATAAATTTTTTCTTTCATGGATCATGCCTTTGGTGTCATGTCTAAAAATTCAAATCCAAGATCACCTAGATTTTTTTCCTATGTTTTCTTCTAGAAGTTTTATGGTTTTATATTTTACATTTGTCTATGATTCTTTTTGAGTTGATTTTGTGAAAAATGTAAGATCTGTGTCCAGATCCAATTATTCCAGCACCATTTTTTGAAAAGATTATCCTTTCTCCATTGACTTTCCTTTGCCCCTTTGTCAAAGATCAGTTGACCACATTTATATAGATCTGTTTCTGGACTCTATTGTGTTCCATTGATCTATGTATCTATTCTCTCACTAATACCATCCTGTCTTGCTTATTGTAGCTTTACAGTAAGTCTTGAAGTTCAGTAGCATCAGTTCTCCAACTTTGTTACTCTTCAGTATTATGTGTTGGCTATTCTGGGTCTCTTTACCTTTTTTCATGTTTATTTATTTTTTGAGAGAGAGAGAGAGAGAGAGAGAGAGAGAGAGAGAGCACACATGTGAGTCGGGGAGGGGCAGAGAGAGAGAGGGAGTTAGAGAATCCTAAGCAGGTTCTGTACTGTCAGTATGGAGCCCCATGTGAGGCTTGAAGCCACAAACTGAGATCATGACCTGAGCTGAAATCAAGAGTAGGACACTTAACCAACTGAGCCACCCAGGTACCCCTCCTTACCTTTTTATGTAAACTCTAGAATAAACTGGCTGATATCCACAAAATAGCTTGCTAGGATTTTCATTGGAATTGTGCTTAATCTACACATCACGTTGGGAGTAATTGAGATCTTGAGAATATTGATTTTTTTCTATCCACAGACATGGAGTAGCTCTCAATTTACTTAAATCCTTTTGATTTCTTTCATCAGCTGGTATTGATTTCTAGTTTAATTCCACTGTGGTCTAAGAATAGACTCTGTATGAATTCTATTCTCTTAAATTTGTTAAGGTATGTTTTATGACCTGGAAAGGGGTCCATCTTGGTGAATATTCCATGTGAACTTGAGGAGATGAAGTATTGTATAAATGTCAGATTAAGCTGATTGACGTTGTTGTTCAGTTTAACTATATCCTTGCTGGATTTGCCTGTTGGAGTTAGTTACTACTAAAAAATGGTGTTGAAGTCATTGATTATGATGGTGAGTTCGTCTATTTTTTTCTATACAGTTGTATACATTTTTGTTTCATATACTTTGATGATCTACTGTTAGGTACATACACATTAAATATTATTATGCCTTCCTAGGCAAGTGACACCTTTAACATTATGTTTTGTCCTCTCTTTATTCCTGGTAAACTTCCTTGTTCTGAAGTCTGCTTTGCTTGAAATTAAGATAGCTACTCCAGCTTTCTTTTGATTAGTGTTAAGATAGCACAGCTTTCTCCACTCCTTTATTTTTGACTTATCTGTGTCTTTATATTTAAAGTGAATTTCTTACAGACAACACACACTTGGGTGTTGCTTTTTTCTTTTTTTTAAGTTTGTTTGTTTATTTTTGAGAGAGAGAGAGAGCGAGAGCAGGGGAGGGGAGGAGAGAGTCCCAAGCAGGCTCCCCACCCTCAGCACAGAGCCCCGCAAGGTGAAGGACTCACCAACTCACCAATCCTGAGACTGTGACCTGAGTGGAAGTCTGGAGTCAGAAGCTGAACTGACTGAGCCACCCAGGCGCCCCTGGGCCTTGCTGTTTTATCCATTGACAATTTCTGTCTTTTAATTGGTGTAGACTACTCACACCTTGTTTGTAACTGTTTTCCATTTGTTCCACTTGACTTTCATGCATGATTTTGCATTTGTAATTTTGTATTCTTTGTTAAAGGGAATCCCTTCAGATTCCTCAAAACCTGGAGCCACCCCTGCCTGGCATGCATTACGTACCAACAGAAAAGCTGCACACCAGCTCTCGTTGGGCAGGAGGGATGCAGGGCTTGGGGACTCAACCGTAAAGTACAGGAGTGCCCAGGGTCTCTGCTGGGCGGACCCCAATCCCCAGACACTGACAAACGTTTCAGCCAATGGGAGTGTTCCTACAGAACAATTCTGACAGCAAGGGGGCGGGGCTGCCTCCCGCCTCTCAGCTGGGCCCACAGTGGGCGTGGCTTACGTATACGCCAGTTTACTACCTGGACGTTTACGCTTTGTTGCCCTGACGACTGTGGCTGGGTCGCTGCAGACTAGATTGGAAACTCGCTTGCAGCGCGTCGAGGACAGTGTACCTGTTGAAAGATCGTCGCGGTGCCTCAGTTTCCCGGGAATACACGGCAGCAGTAAGGATAACAGGGTTCCGTGGCCTTTTCCTGCCTGAATTCTTCGCCAGGCGCTCTGATGCCTGAAGGGCTGAGTCGCAGGCTCCCCGACTCCATGCGGGGAGGGGTCTTGGCAGAAAACCGTCCGGAGAGCCACGACCCTGCGGGCTGCGGGCTCCTTTTTCCCCGTGGGGTGTTCATTTTGCATCAGGGCATTTCTTTGCTGCCACTTATAATTACCTCTGGGTTTGTGGGTCTTCACAGCGGTTTGTCTCCAGGCTGCTGTTGGAAACAGCTGGAGCCCTTAGTAACAGGGCTTCTGTCTTCCTTGCAGAGCCATGGGCAGCAAGAAGAAGGAAATTGCCCTCCAGGTAAGCCTCAAGGGGAGCTTGCTTCCAGCGTCTGGTGGGGGTTAGGGATCGAGGAGGATGGTGTGGAGTGAGAAGAAATGTATAAAAATGATGTTATTTGCCAGCAGTGATAGACAGTGTTCTCAAACTTGAATATTGTACCCTTCCATCTTAAAGGAAAAAAAAATCTCCACAAAAAAAAAAGACAACTTTTTGTGCCGTTAAAATATAAGTAAACGTAACATTGGGTATAAGCTCTTTATGTTTATAGTGCTTATGCAAACCTAACCCAAACATGAATTAAAATAAAACTAAAAAGGCAAGAAAATGTGAACAAATGCAATTCGATGCTGACATATTTTTGTTGAAATATAAATGCAGCTTGCCGTGAGAATATGATGTAGAGTTCTTTTGAGTTTGGGCATGCTTCTGTAACTACATGCTCTCTGGAGACTCAGTTCTCACCACTGCTTTTTACTATCATTTGCTTATTCAAGAAATATGTTTTGATATTTTATGTGCTACACATTCGTTGTACAGAGCACTTTACTTCATTTGCACCTGGAATGAATGAATCTGTAAGCCAGCATCTGCTTTTTTTTTTTTTTTTTTTTCCTGGTCCTAAGCAAGAAGGAGTGTGGGACACCTGAGTAGCTCAGTATTTCAATCGTTCAACTCCTGAGTTTGGCCCAGGTCATGATCCCAGGGTCGTGGGATCCAGCCCCCACATCAGGCTCCGGACTGAGAGTGGAGCCTGCTTAAGATCCTCTCTCTCTCTCTCTCTCTCTCTCTCTCTCTCTCTCTCTCTCCCTCTCTCCCTCTCTCTCCCTCTCTCCCCTTGCCACACTTGCACTCTCTCGCTCTCTCTAATTAAAAAACAAAGTGCTTTGTCATAAGCAGATCATGTGGATGATCTGTAATATGTGCACATTTTAAAGCAAACTTACAGTGTCTCTTAGTTCAGCTCATCTGGATACATGCTCAGGCTACAGGCACTCCCTGCAAAGTAGCAGTGACCTTGAGACACCTGATTTCCCTTTCATTGTCCTTCGTGGCATGAGCATGTGTTTCAAAAGCCTAGTAATTTAAAAAGGGAGAAATCAATGTCAGTGTAAGGATAGCGTGTACGAGGAGAGGGTGGGAAGAGCTTTGGAATGAAAGTCTGAAGACCTGATAGTTCTTGACTCTTCTCATAGGCAACTGAGACTGGAGATAGACCAAACAGCCTCTCTTGCTATAGTTTGCTCATCTGTAGAACAAGGCTGTTCAGTGCACTATCCCTAAGGGCCTTTCCAGCATTGATGCTGTAATACTCCAGAGTTATGAAACTTTTCACATGCGGACATTCTGTCTGTAAATAAATTCTAAGCACCTAGTCCTACCACTTCTTGCTTTGTGAACGATTTCCTCAGCCTCTCTGAGACTCCATATCCTTTCTGTAAACAGGATAATAGATAGCCTGCAGAGTTGTTGTGACAACTGATTGGATTGATTGCTGCCTATGGTGGCTCTAAGATTTTTGCCCTATATGATTGTCTTTTCATCTGTTTATGCCCTATGTCCCCTTTGGGGCTAATACTATTTTTTGGTGACTTCAAAAAAAATGTTATTTCCCAGAGCTCTGAATTCAATGTGGTACTCCGAGTAAGGGCTCCCATTTGCTGAGGAGGAGGGTGATTGGGAGTGCATGGGGATATCTGTATAAGCATTGCCTCCACCAGGCAAGCTCCTTGAAAGCAGTGCCCTAGGGTTTGCCAGCCCAGGAACCCTGTCCTCTCTCTGGGTAAGACTATGTAGGGCTCCTTCTGTCACTGAGACAGAAATCGCAGGACATCAAGAGACAGTTTGGCCAGAATGTGCCACACATTCCCTATTCATCCCCTACCAAATATAGGGCTTGGTCAAGTCCAGACATTTCCCATACTGTTCTGCTCCTGCCCCATTCCTGGGAACAAGATTCTCTGACTGTTCAGGTCCTGGCTCCTGTGCTGGTGTGGCTCATTCCATGCCAGGGGCGCACCACAGAGAGTTGCTAGTGACTGACAGTTGAGCCTCTGGAAGCGACTGTTATGAGAGAGGGTGGGGGTGGGGACTCCTCTGAACCCTCGGTCACCTTTTCAGGACTACATTTGGGAGCCCAGGATGAGTCAGTCCAGCTCTCTTAGGTCATGTAAGGCATCAAGAAACTCTTCTGTTTTTTTCTTTCTTTTTTGTTTTTCATAGGAACAAAAAGCATGCAAATATGATTTCTTTAAAGATGGATCTTTAGGAGTGCCTGAGTGGCTCAGTCAGTGAAGTGTCCGACTCTTAATTTCAGCTCAGGTCATGATCCCAGGGTCGTGGAATCGAGCCCCTCATCGGGCTCTGTGCTGAGCATGGAGCCTGCTTAAGAGTCTGTCTCTCCCTCTGCCCCTCACCTGCTCTCTCTCCCTCTCTGAAGAAGAAGAAGAAGAAGAAGAAGAAGAAGAAGAAGAAGAGGAGGAGGAGGAAAGGAAGGAAGGAAGGAAGGAAGAAGAAAGAAGAAGAAAAGAAAGCTGGATCTTTAGTAAAAGGTTTGCAGATATTACATGTTTCCAGCTCTTTTAACGGGACAAAGACCTGAGCATACCTATATTAAGAATGAGTGGTAACTGTCATGGTCTTTTAATTTTTATAGTTTTAAATTAGCCCTACCAAAACTTACTAATTACAATGGGAAAGAGAATAATTTCACAGTGCAGAAGACTCACAGACCACCTTAAGTGACGAAAGTGAATATCAACAAGAAGGGGGCAGATCGAAATTGTGTGTCACCTGATAGGATGCCATGAGAGAACACTTCTGCTTTTCTGATGCTCCAGCCCATCTAACCAATTCCAACCAACCCAGAGCTGCACAGCCTGGATCTAATCAGGGAACATCAAACATGCCCGAACCAAGGGACGTTCTACAACATTATTCCCTCACAGTCATCACAAGCGTCAAGGTCATGAAAATCAAGGAAAGACTGAAGAACTCTTCCTGACTGAAAGAGACTAATCCAGCAGATGATTCCAATGAGATCCTTTGCCATTCAGGACATTATTGGGATGATTGGTAAAACCTGAATGGGATCTGAAGATTTTATATTAATAATCTATATCAGTGTTTATTTCCTGACTTTGATGGTTGTATTGTGGTTATGTAGGGTAATGTATTGAGGGATCTTGATATATCAGATTGGTAATTTAAATTCAAGTAATTTAAAAATAATTCAACTTATTTAATAATTTAAACAATTCAATAAGTTCCTTTGAAAAATTTTAATGTTTATTTATTTTTGAGAGAGAGAGAGAAAGAGCATGAACAGGGGAAGGGCAGAGAGAGAGGGAGACACAGAACTCGAGGCAGGCTTCAGGCTCCGAGCTGTCAGCACAGAGTCTGACACAGGGCTCAAACTCATGAACCGTGAGATTGTGACCTGAGCCAAAGCTGGAGGCTTAACTGACTGAGCCACCCAGACGCCCCTCAAGAAGTTCTTCATACTGTCCTTGCAAATCTTCTATAAGTTTGAAATTGTTTCCAAATAAAGACATTATATAAAAATGTACACTATTAATAATATACTATGTATAACATAATATGTATTTCTCCTTGAATTTCATTTATGATGGAAACTAGAATACTTTATAAATAAGAGAAAAATGTGAAGAAATGACAACAAATTCAAATGCTAATTATTTCTGATGTTGATGTTTGGATATATTTAGCAAAAGATGTGCAAAACACATACACCCAAATAACACAAAACATTGCCTGAGAGATTAAGGAGGATTTAATAAGTGATGAGAAACATGATATTCGTGGACTGGAAGACTCAATGTTGTTGCTAAGATCTAATTTTTTCCAAATTGAATCAGTGCAATCCCATATAAAGTATCTGCAGGAGTTTTTGTAGAAATGGACATTTCTAAAATATATCCAGGAAAGTGAAGGATCAAGAATAACCAAACAATCTTGAGAAAGAAGAACAAATATGGAAGCCCCACACTGCCTGATTCCAAGACTTTTTACGGTAATCAGAATAGGGTGGTGTTGGCAAAAGAATAGAAAATAGGTCAATGAAACAGAATAAAGTCCAAAATAAACCCATGCTTATGTAGTCAACTGTTTTTCAACAAAGATGCCAAAGCAATTTAATGAGAAAAATAAAAGTTTTGCAGAAACAAATGTACCTCTACGTGGAAATAAAATTAACGTCAATCCTTCCCTCACAATCCAGACAAAAATTAATTTCAGGTAGCTCACAGACTTAAATGTGAAAGCTTAAATTATAAAGCTTCTGGAATGTAAGAGCATCTTTGTGATATAGATACACTCTACAATCAAATAATACAAAGGCCAACAGTCCAAGAAAGAAAATGGACAGACCAGTGGGCATTTCTCAAGATACATAAATGATAAGCACACTAAATAGTGCTTATTTTAATAAATGCTTATTTTTAATAAGCATTATTTAATAATTTACAGTGCTTAACACCATCAGTCATCAGGGAAATGAAACTACAGCCACCATGAGATACTGCTACATTACCATTAGTGTGGCTAAAATTTAAAAGAATGACGTCACTACATTTTGGTGAGAATGTGGAGCAACCAGGACTCTTACACGTTGCTGATGAAAGTTTAAAATGGGTACAACCACTTTGGGAAAAGCGCGGGCAGTTTCTTACTAAACTGAACATACATTTGCCCTATGTCCCAGCCACGCCACTCCTTGAGCATCTACTTACTGAGGACAGAGGAGAACATGAGCCCAAAAAGATGTAACAAGTTGTAAGTCTTTGTTTATAATGGCCCCAAACTAGACGTAGCCCAAATATCCTTCAAGCAAATTACAATACAGTCATACGATGGAATATGCTCAAGAATAAAAATGAACTACTGGCACGCAACTACACAGATGCACCCCAAATACACCAAGAGGAACCAGCACAAAACCATACATGCTGCATTATTCCATTTATAGGAGGCTTTAGAAGAGACAAATGTACTGTGACAGAAAGCAGATCAGGGTTCACCTGGGGCGGGGAGCACGGGTGACTGGGAGGAGACAGAGGAACTTTTGGGGGTGATGGGAAAGTTCTGGATTGTGATAGGGGTGTGGTGACCTGGGTGAGTGCATTTGCCTGAACTCAGTGAACTGTAACTCTTTAGTTCTGTGCATTTCACTGTACATGAATTATAGCTCAAGAGCACATAAAAAGAAAAAAAAATGAATGAATCTCTCTCTGTGTATAAATTTACATAAATGTTAAAACTTGATTTGAGTGAGCACAAAAGTTGCAAAAAGATATCTACAGTATGGTACTATTTATGGACATTTTATGGACACAAAACAATTCTATATGTTGTTTTTTGGACAAGCAACAAGAAAAAGTTATTTTTAAAAGTTGACTGAGGGGGAAGGGAAACAAAAATAATATAAAAACAGGGAGGGGGACAAAACAGAAGAGACTCATAAATATGGAGAACAAACAGAGGGTTACTGGAGGGGTTGTGGGGGGGGGGCTAAATGGGTAAGAGGCACTAAGGAATCTACTCCTGAAATCATTGTTGTACTATATGCTAACTAATTTGGAAGTAAATTTCTAAAAAATAAAAAATAAAGTTAAAAAAATAGATGAAGATAAATAAATAAGTAATAAACATTTAAACATTTATTTACCAAAAAAAAAAAAAAATTGACTGAGGGGCACCTGGATGGCTCAGACCATTAAGCGCCTGGCTCTTGGTTTTGGCTCAGGTCATGATCTCATGGTTCCTGGGATCAAGTCCTGAGCTGGGCTCCGTGCTGACAGCTCAGAGCCTTTATGGGATTCTCTGTCTCCCCCTCTCTCTCTGCCCCTCTCCTGCTCACAGATGCACGTGCGTGTGTGCTTGTGTGTTCTCTCTCTCTGTCTCTCTCTCTCTCTGTCTCTCTCTCTCTCTCTGTCTCTCTGTCTCTGTCTCTCTCTCTGTGTCTCTCTCTCTCTCTCTCTCTCTCTCTCTCTCTCTATATATATATATATATATATATATATATATATATAAATTGAGATTTTCTTAGGTTAGTGGTGATTCCTAGAGATGGAGACAGGAAGAGAGAAAAGGAGAAAGGCAGCTTGGGGAAAGAAGACAGCTTGAGCTGTGTATTTGTACCTATTTTGGGGAGAAAGGGAGGGACAGAGGGAGAGAGAGAAGTAGGTAGGTATCTGGAGTAAATACATCAAATCATTTCCCCATCTATGCCCTCACTAATACAGCCTTTGTTCTCTTTGATGGTAGGTTAACATCAGCACCCAGGAGCTTTGGGAGGAAATGCTCAGTTCCAAAGGACTAACTGGTAATTTAAGATAATTTTTGAGATCCATCCTTTCCAAAATTGCTAAACAGCATATTGAACCATGAAGAGAAAGGCTGCAATGAATGCTATTTCCTATAATCTTGAGTTTCATAGATAAAGGACGAGGTAACTTCTTTGTGTGTATATATATCTGGCTTGATCATCTGTCAGTTCAGGAAAGCAGTCAGTACTGTCGGAAAACAGGGTTCCCTTGTTTTATTTATTTTTTTTTTAATTTTTTTTCAATGTTTATTTATTTTTGGGACAGAGAGAGACAGAGCATGAACGGGGGAGGGGCAGAGAGAGAGGGAGACACAGAATCGGAAACAGGCTCCAGGCTCTGAGCCATCCGCCCAGAGCCTGACGCGGGGCTCGAACTCCCGGACCGCGAGATCGTGGCCTGGCTGAAGTCGGACGCTTAACCGACTGCGCCACCCAGGCGCCCCAGGGTTCCCTTGTTTTAAAGCTGACTGTCAGACCCAAGTGCTGTTTAGTGTTAAGGAATGAAAACCTTTTTTTAAAAAAAATGTTTGTTTGTTTGTTTGTTTGTTTGTTTGTTTGTTTTGAGAGAGAGTTAGAGAGCAAGTGAAGGAGGGGCAGGGAGGGAGACAGAATCTCAAGCAGGCTCTGCATCAGTACAGAGCCTGAAACAGAGCTCAGACTCACGAACCATGATCATAACCTGAGCCCAAATCAAGAGTTGGATGCTCTAACCAGCTGAGCCAGCCAGGTGCCCCTGAAAACCTCTTCCGATTACATGAGGCACAAAGGGGAATGTATGGTTAGGAATGTGAGAATCTCTTGGAACTCAGGGGCTGTTAGGAGAGCCAGACCTCCCAAGGGATGGGAACCAGGGACTGCACAGTCATTAGGAAACAGCAGAGCCACCGTCCCTGGGCCTCCTCGTCCCTGTCGTCCTGTATGTTATCTATTGCTGTGCAACAATTTACCCCAAAGCCTAGTAGCTTAAAACAACGAACATTTATTATCCCACAGTTTCTGTGGATTTGGAATCCAGGTGTTGCTTAGCCTCTGGTTTGGGCTCTCCCACCAGGCTGCAGTGAAAGAGCGAGACAGAGAATGTCAAGCCCAACTAGAGTCTAGTTTGCTTCCAAGCTCCGTCATGTGGCTTTGGCAGATCTTTAAAAGTCATTTCCAACTTCATTCACGTGGCTATTGGCAGGACTCAGGATCCTACTGGCTATTGGCCAGAGACATCAAGTTCTCGCTATCAGTTTATCCATCAGGCTACTTACAACACAGTAACTTTCTTCCCTAGGGGAAGAGGGAGAGAAGAGGAGGGAAAGACCTATGAAAGTCATAGCCTTTTTGTAACTGAGTCTCAGAAGTGACATCCCATCGCTTTGCCCTGCTCTGTTTGTTAGAAGCCAGTCACTAGGTCCAGCCTGCACTCAAGGGCAGGGGGTTACACAAAGGCATAAACCCCAGGAGGCAGGAATCCCTGGTGACATCTGAGAGGCTGCCTACCACAACTGCCCCTTCTATTCCTTTCTCTTCCTCATTTACCATGCATACCTCTGGGCTCCCTTCTCTCTGTGTATCCACTCACTTCTCCCCATAAATACACCACTCAGCCAGCTTGTCTCTGCTCTCATCTGTCCCCAGCACCACCTGCCCCAAGTGACTTCAGCATTCAAGGCCCCTCCCCACCCCTCTCCCATGACTCAATTTTTCTTTCCAGTCCCTTCACCTACTGTTCCCTGAGATATGCCCTGAGCTCCCACCTGTTTCCTGAACATGCCACAAGTCTCCCCACTTCTTTACTTTTATCCATGTTGTTCCTACTCCCTGGAATGCCATGGCCCCATCACAACCTGGAGACATCACCCTCATTCCCAGGCCCAGCTCCAAAGCAGCTGCCTTGCATGCAATTTTTCCAGAACCTCTGCATGGTCACTTCCCTCTGGGAGTCACCTGGGCTCCAGGGTGGGACTCTGTCTCAGTCTCTACCCTCCCGCACACATCCAGCTTGGTGTGGCCCCTGTCTGGAGGAGCACGGGTGGCTTTCCCCCTAATCTCTAAACACGAGGGCATTGTCTTTTTCATCTCGGTCCGTAGCCGACTTGCCCAGGCCTGGTGCAGAGTGAGTGCTAAATCTGGCTGACTGCATCGATCCAGCAGTGTATGTGTGAGTCTTGCCACACACACTCCACTACTTGAGGGATTACACAGCTTTTTCGATGGTGCCAGGTCTCAACTATTTTGTGTGCGTGTCTCGTCTGTACAACCAGAACATGGCTCTAGGGCAAAACAAGCATTACCTCTCATCATTCTTTAAGAAGTTGCCATGTTCCAGGCACCCTACGTGATCAGAGCTGACATCTGCTGGGTGTGGACTCTGTCAAGCCCTGCTCTGAGCGGTGCCAGGGAATTGTGCTGACTGGAGGCAGCAGGGGCTCATCCTTCCCTTCTTAATCAGGCTCTTCCTTCTCTCTAGAGCCGTCAGAAATTTGCTTCCAAAATCAACCCCTGTCTTGGAAGTCCTGCCTTCTGCTGGATCATTTTCATCTGCCTTCAAACATGCAAGTCTATTCAGATTTACACACACGCACACACCCCTTTTCATTTTCTCTGCCATTTCTTTCCTTCCAGATGTCTTCCCTGTTTTCCTTCCTGTCTCTCAAACTGTTGCTATGCTTCCTCTCCAGTCCTGCTCTCCCTCATAACCTTGCGAAGCGTGCCTTTGTCGCCACCACTGCCCAGAGAGCCAGGGAGTGCCAGAGGAGCCGGGACGCTGAACCATGGGTGCAAATCCTGTCTGCTGTTGTCCTTAGAGAAACCCAGAGCTTATCCTCTACCTGGGTGCCCAGGAGGCCCAAATCTGTCTCCTGCCCCTGCTGGTGTCTGGTTGCCTTTGGGACCACTGGTCTTAGATTCTCTGGTTCATACTGGAAACCCAGCATGTCTAGAATCTAGTTCACTTTTCTCCCTCCCCCAAATGATCTCTCCCTGCCACCACCCAGTTCTTTTCCTCTGCCAGGCTCCAAGGTGGAGTCCTTTCCATGCCCAGGTGACTTCACCATCCATCTTTCCCTCCCTTTCCAAGTCTCATGGATTCCTCCCTTCCTTTCCTCCCACCCCTAGATCCCCCTCTGAGCCCGGCTTCCTCATCCCTCCCACACCCAACTTGGTTCTCGCTTTTCCCCTGCAAAACAATGCTGCTTGGCTGAAACTAACCGATGCTCCTGAATTCATGCATCTTGTTTATTTCCTGGAGTAGTTGAAAGAGCATGTACTATGGCATCAGACAAACCTGGGTTCAAAACTAGGTTCTACTCCTGCACTGGCAGCACAGAGCCTGTTTGGGATTCTCTGTCTCCCTCTCTCTCTACCCCTTCCCTGCTTGTCCTCTGTCTCTCGCTCTCAAAATAAATAAATAAACATTTTGGAGGGAAGAAAAAACTAGGTTCTACTGCTTGAAGATTTAATTATTCTTTTTTTAAATCTTGGGCTAGTTACTTCATCTCTTTGAACTTCACACAAGCTAGCACTTTTTGTGTCATGATCGGGCTGGGCATGTCTCGCATGTATCTGGTGCACATGTGTTGGCTTAGCTTGCTTAGCTTTCCTTACAGGCCCTGTGGCCTAGTGCAGTCAGGCAAGAGGGTTCCCTCACACCCAGTCCTGACACACTCCAGAGACTGGGTGGGACAAACGACCGAAAAAGTATGCAAGTTTCCCTTAGGTATCTATCAGGTACACTTTCTAGGAGAACACTGTTGATTTTATAAAGTAAATAAAACTCTCCTTTACCCAAAACAAGTGGCTTTTAATCCATCAGGGGAAAATGTCTCAACTGTGTTTATTATCAAAGCAGCTAAGAGTAGTTTGTATGCTGACAGGCCACTTACAGTGACCTCTTTCTTTTAGAATAAATAGTTTGGGGTGCCTGGGAGGCTCAGGCGGTTGAGGGGCCGACTCTTGATTTTGGCTCAGACCGTGATCTTGTGGTTCGTGGGTTCAAGCCCCACGTCAGGCTCCAGGCTGACAGTGCAGAGCCTGCTTGGGATTCTATCTCTGTCCCTCCCCACTCTCTCTCTGTCTCTCCAAAATGAATGAATAAACTTTAAAAAAAATACAGTGTTAGTACACTTCAAATATTTATGGAGGGCCTGAGTGACCTTGAAAGAAGCCTGAAAATTACTTCAGGTAAAGGATCCACGTTAAGAAAACTGATTTCTACCACACTTACTCCATCATGTTTAGAATTCAAAACACTGAGTTCGTAAGAATGAGGGGCAGTTTGTCCGTCCCCATGCTTGCTTCTACTCTAACAGGATAATGAATCCCTTGACCATTAAAGAACCCTGCAAACAGATGTCTACCGGAGAGGAGTTAGAATTTACAGGTATAAATCTTGCCTGATGTGGTGAATGCTGGTGCCCACTGATCGTTCCTGCTTCTTGGTTCCATATAGTTGTCGACGTCTATCAAGGGTGGTGTGGCCCCTGCAAACCCGTGGTGAGCCTCTTCCAGAAGATGAGGATCGAGGTTGGCCTGGACCTTCTGCATTTTGCCTTAGTAAGATCCTCCCCCAGCAGAACATCGTACAGCACTGTAAAATAATTAAACACTTAAAAGCAGGAACAGGAATCAGGAGCTGTTTTTCCAGATCATTGAAAAGGCATCGGTTATGAATTTTTTGGTCATCGGTCATAGATGCTTACAGTTTCTCTAGAGATGAAGATTCCTACCCCCACCCCCACCCTTCTGACAATCACTCTGGGCTTGGGCATCTCTTGACCCTGTGCACAGGGAAGGGGTCCGTGTCACTCAACACGTGTGTTCCTTCTGGCTCATCAACACTGTAGACTCTGAAGTCTTATTCCCAGAGCACGGCATTTGAAGATCTCTGTGCTCTGCTCCATCATGGGGAACTTCTAGCAAATATTCGCTTGGATGAACGTATGGAAATGGGAATAAGTTCCAGAAAAGTGTGCAAGAGACGATCGATATGCCACATGGATTAGAGGTGCATAGGCAGACCGCAGGAGAAAATATATGTACACTGACCTTCTGACACTTCTGGAGAGAGTGTGGGAGGGAGATGCCTGCATGGGGAAGTGTTAGGCCCCTGCACAGGGTTTATCAGACACCGAAGGCAAAGTCTGGGGACTTTCATTGCTGGCAGTAGTAGGATGTCAGCAGTGGAGCCCCCTGGTTTGGAGCAGCAGCTGGCTGGGGAGCAGGAGAAACCCTTGCTTCCTCCTTGTCTTATTCTTCAAAAAAGCACACCGTCAACAAGTTTTACCAATATGTTGACAGCAAAGTTATTCTGATGAAAAGACCTTAGAAGGAAAGGCATGAGAGCAAGCCAGGGCCTCACCTGGTAGGGGCAGTCATATTGTGTATGTGAGTGCAGGGAAGGGTGTGTGTATATGAGTGTTCATGTGTGGGGTGGTGTGTGTGGGGGGGATATGTGTGTATATATACATGGCCTGTGTGTGTGTGTTTATGGGGATATATGGGGTGTGTGCCTGTGTGTCTATTGTCCTGTGTGGTTCTCCCACCATCGTGCCCCTGCACCCTGGCACCCCAGAGCCCTCCTGACAGCTTGTTTTCTTTAGGCAGAAGCAGACTGTCTTGATGCCCTTGAAAAATACCGAGGGAGATGTGAGCCGACCTTTCTGTTTTATGCAGTAAGTATATTTTCAGAACCAGAACCAGAACTTGTGCAGATCATTAGGGTTCAGAGGGAGGCTTCTCACTGAAAGTCACCAAGTGGCTTCACTGATCCAGACAAGTGAGCATTTTCTCCTTGACTGCATTTGTTATTTGGGGTGAGGATAGATGTACTTAAGTCATGGTAATGCAGGTCCCTGCCTAGGATGGTGGCCTTGCTCATTGGTGGAGGGGGCTGGGAAGACACAGCTCCTGATGGTCACTCTGGGCTCAGCAGCCTTCCTGACTAGCTGTATGTGGGAAAGAACGGGAGTCACTCAAATGCGTATGCTCCTGGCTCATGGACACTTGACTGATGCTTCACAATCGGAGCACGGGGTTTCAAGATTTCTATTCTCTGCTCTATAAGAGAGGAGCCTTCAGCAAACGTACTCCTTTAATGGGGTAGACAACCTCCGCATTCACTTTTATGTAACCATAAGATGTGAAGATATGTTTACAGAAATTCGGAAATGAAAGGGACTATTGTGGAAAGCGAAGTAGTTCAGTGTTTTCAAAAATAATTTGGATCTTTTTGGGCGTGACATCCGTGCCCTGGCCCCACGCCCCTCAGGGCCCACCACCTCACACCTGGCTTCCTAGCTGAGGCCCTGAAGGCAACTGACTGGTAGGCTACTCCCGACTCTCGCCCCTGCCCTGTACAGTTGGGGGAACTGAGGCCGACCCACTCCCATCTCCTGACAGCCAGGACAGGGTTGTTTAGCTTGGAAACCTTTGGGCTCCTGTGCTCAGCGCTGTAAGCATTCCAAATTGGAAGCTTATGGTAAACATTATTTGAGCACTGATTTTAAATTTATTTATTTTGAGAGACAGAGATAGTGCAAGCAGGGGAGGGGCAGAGAGAGAGAGAGAGGGAGAGAGAATCCCAAGCAAGCTCTGCACTGCCAGCACAGAGCTTGATGTGGTGCTTGAACTCATGCAACAGTGAGATCATGACCTGAGCTGAGACCAAGAGTTGGACGCTTAACCGACTGAGCCACCCAGGCGCCCCCGCTGAGCGTTGATTTTTGATGGAAGACTACAGTTATGTGCTGAAACATGGGTGGGGATGGCGGGAGAAGTGGAAAGGAGCCAAAGTGACAGCAGAGCACAGGTGCAGAAATGGGATCTGTCACAGGGGTTTGCTTGAGCCTGTAGTGATTAAGGTGTAAATCATAAATCATATCGGACTGTGGGAACAGGTGCGAAGGCAGCAGGCTCCAACCTCTCACCCTCTTGAGGGCCACTGAGGGGCAGGGTGGAAATGGGGGAGGCCCACTTTCTGCGAGCTTCTGTGAGTAATATGCAGAGACTGCCAAAAAGGTCAAAACAGGGAACTTATGTCACCCCAAATGGCACCTCCACTGTGAAGTCTCCTTTGACCACCCCAGGTGGAGCTGGGAATCCCTTCTTGCCCTGAATGCCAAGCATCCTGTACATTTCCCTTTTTTAAAATTTTTTTTTAACGTTTATTATTGAGAGACAGACACAGAGTATGAACAGGGGAGGGGCAGAGAGAGGGGGAGACACAGAATCTGAAGCAGGCGCCAGGCTCTGAGCTGTCAGCACACAGCCCCCGCGGGGCTCGAACTCACAAACTGTGAGATCATGGCCTGAGCCGAAGTCGGTCGCTTAACCAACTGAGTCACCCAGGCGCCCCCTGTACATTTCCCTCTTAAAGCAATGATTGTATTCTATTATAATTTTTTCTTTGATATCACCACCTCTCTACCCCCTTGACTTCCCAGTCATTGATGCAACTAAGCTTTTCAGGTTTAGTGTTCATATCTGTTGCCTCTATCTTGGTGCTTGGCATAGCAAGTGCTCAGTAGACATTTGTCCAGTGGACAAGCCACGTATAGGCCACATTTCATCACTCACGACCTAGTGTGCCCTGCTCCTCCCTTAACTAACTCTCCCCCTCCCTTGGCATTTTCCTGAAGCTTTTTTTTTTTTTTTAATGTTTATTTATTTTTGAGATAGAGAGCGCACAGGAGTCAGCATGAGCTGGGGAGGGGCAGAGAGAGAGGGAGACAGAGAATCCCAAGCAGACTCCGTGCTGTCAGTGCAGAGCCCTATGCAGAGCCTGATGTGGGGCTCGATCCCTCGAACAGAACTGTGAGATCATGATCTGAGCCGGACGCTTAGCCGCCCAGGTGTCCCTCCCTGAAGGAAGTTGAAAGGAGAGGCATGGGGTAGAGGGCAGAGAAGCGGATGGAGGCCTCGACCTTGGGCTTGCTCCTAAGCAAAACTCCTGGACACTCACAGTCTCTTGGAAGAGAGTGAGATCTGTGCAGACGAGGTCAAGTGGTCTGAGTAGCGTGTGTGTACCGCGTTCTAGGGTGGAGCACTGGTGGCGGTGGTTAGAGGAGCAAATGCCCCGCTACTGCAGAAAACCATCCTGGAGCAGCTGGAGGCTGAAAAGAAGGTGCTGGCTGAAGGCTGCGAACGGAAAGTGGTAAGGAGCACTCCCAGAGCGGCAAACTCCGTGTTTTTGTTCCCTCCCCCACTGATTCTCCTGGAGCTGTCAGTGGAAAGCTTCATTAAATGCCTCCCTCTGGGGGCCCTTGAGGGCTCAGGGGGAAGCATTGGCCTGGGTTTTAAAGGCTTCTTTAAAAAATTGTTTTAAATGTTTTACTTGTTTTTGAGAGAGAGAAAGAGAGAGCACGAGTGGGGAAGGGGCAGAGAGAGAGGGAGACACAGAATCCGAAGCAGGCTCCAGGCTCCGAGCTGACAGCACAGCTGACACTTAACCCAATGAGCCACCCAGGTGCCCCTGAAAGATTTCTTTTAAAAAAGCTGCCCCCTTCTTCCAAAACACTTGATCTTCATTTATCTATGTCCCTCTCATCCCCCACTTCAATTCTTAACAGGGGTTTCCAGAACCCTCACAATGAGTTCAGAAATGAAAATAAAGTTATGGAGTCAAGGAGTGGATAGGAGAAGTCAGCCTCAGGGTGACTCACCCCTGGTGGCCTGCCTTCACCTCCCATTCCTGAAAGGTTTACTTGTGATCCCCCGAGGGTTTGTTTCTTTAGTTTAGAAATTAAGCTGTCATTCACAGGAGAAATAGGATCAGCATAGCTTCTGATTTTGATAATTTCCACGATAACACAGACTACAAGTTTTTCACAAATAAGTGGCTGCCTTTGAAAATCAACACCACCTTAGATAGAGGTATTTCCTGGTGCTTTGAGCTCTGTCCAATGAGCCTTAACGTAGCTTAGTGTTCGTTTTTCAAGTTTTCATATTCAATTCCAAGTAGCAAACCCCTATTTTTATAGAGTGGGTTAGAATCAATCATATTTTTTCCCCAGAAAATCACGCATTTTCCCTGTGGAGGGAGAATGATCTCTGTCTTTACTACTTCCTTGCATGGTGCAGCCAATTGCTTAATATTTCCTTGCGTGTCGATTCTTCCTTCGTCTTCTTGCCAACTCTCGATTTCATCTTTTCTACTTGGCGCTTGTGGAAATGGACAGAATCTAAACCTTAAGATCAGCATAGATTTCTTTGTCTTTGAACACCCTCACCCCCACCATCATCCGGCCACTAAAAAGGATCTTGTAAAGTTTCCAAGGCTGATGATCTTGACCTCCTTTTTTTTTGGCTCTGCATTTTGGGCCTTTGCTTTTTTGGCTTCTGTAGGCTTCTGAAGGTCTTTGTGGTAATTTTAATTAGCTAACTACTTTCTGTTTGTGACCAATTTGTCCTAGATTAGAGACGAGGCTCTGTCTGATGAAGATGGATGCTTCACCTGTGACAAGGACAGTGGTGACGATGAGGACATGGGTGAGTATAGAGCCAATAAGCAAGGTGAAAAGGCAAAGCAGACTCAGATTTTTAAATCTGAGTTTTTAAAAACCTTATGAGTAGGGGTGCCTGGGTGGTTCAGTCGGTTAAGTGTCCAACTCTTGATTTCAGCTCAGGTCATGATCCCACAGTTTGTGGGTTTGAGCCGTGCATTGGGCTCTGTGCTGACAACTCGGAGCCTGCTTGGGCTTCTCTCTCTCTCTGCCCCTTCCTTGTACTCTCTCTCTTTCTCTTTCAAAATTGATAAACTTAAAAAAAAAAAAAAACGCCTTATCAGTCATCAGTGTTTTGGGCAATCTGAATTCTGGGAAGATTAACCATGAAACATTTTGTTTCCGATCACCTGACTTCAAACACACTGTGTCAGATCTCCCTTCTGCCCTTTCTTGGCATCTTCAGCACCATGCGGACTTCAGCTGATCATTCAAGTATAACCAGTATGACTTTCAAGGCAATTACCATGCATCAGGAAAAGTCCCACCTACTAAAATGGAGGGTAGAATTTCAAGCAGTGATGCTGGTGTTGCCTTGGTCTTCATTTGAGCTAAAGAGCTCACTTCGTATTTTCACCTTTTTTTCTAAAATGTCCAAAAGTCAGCTGTACCGAACACCTTCTCACCCCACAACCTCGCACCAAGTATCAACTCATGGATTTCACACTCCTGGGCCTCACAGTTATTCCCAAACCTTTACTATGAGAGAACAACTTGACCTGACAGAATGGAAAGCAGGAGTCAGAAGGGCTGTTGCTGGAAGGCAGCTCTTGACAGTAACCGGGGCTCCGGGGGAAAGCAGCGCTGAGTTCAGGAACCGAGGTGGAAAGAGAAGGAAGATTTTTATCATCGTATGAAGTAGAAAGGCTGTTTATGCGTGTATGGAGAATGAGGACTGTTTGAGTTGGATGCTAACAAGGAAAGAGGCACAGTTCAGGAAAGCAAAAGAACTTCACGTGGGGAAAAAAATCAGTGTTTTGCAGGAAACATTTGTTGCCTTTTTTTTGGATGATCGCCTCTTCCCTCTCTCATTATATCCTCTCAAATCAAGTCTCTCCACCTAGAAAATACCAGAAAAGCCTGCCCTTGCCCTTAGCCTTCCTCTCCTCCATGCCTGAGTTTCCGGAGCCTCCCTACTCCCTGGGCCACCCGTCACCTCTGGCTCCTGCCTGACCCGCTTCACATGGCCCATGTTCCTGCTTCTCTCTGGTGCTCACAGGGCACCAGTGATGTTCCTAGTGCCAAATCCCAGGACCGGTGTCCAGTCATATCCTACAGCCTCTCTCTGAGGACTTGGATGATTTCACAGCGTCTTCTCTTTTGGTTTCTGAGATGTCATGACTTTTCTCGTTTTCCTTCTGCATCTCTGGCCTCTCCACAGCCTCCCCATTCATTGGCCTTTTCTCATTTGCTCCCCTTTCAAGCTGGACATCTCTGGGCCCTGATCTGACCTCTTCTGTTCTCACCCTGCACCCCTAGGGAATCTCACTAATGGGTCAATGTATAAAGGATTCATTGTAAGAATCCTTAGAGTACTAAGGGTACATGGGACATCAAAAACAATATAGAAAAATGGATAGATCTGTGGCTTAAAATGATTCACATCTTTGCAGTGTATATGTTCTTGTGATTTCCAGAGTAGGAAGCTCTCCTCAAATGCACATACTATCATGTTTCATTGCAATACAACAGATATAAAAGTTAATAACAGAAAATGGGTTCTGGGGGATACAGAGTCTGTGGAGAGTGTAGGTAGCTCACCAAGGCCAAGTTCATACAAACAGGAGTGCAGTAGGGATGAGCTTATGGACTGGACATGGGGGTTCCCCTACAGCTTTCTGCAGGCCTGAGTAGGGGCTACAATCACATGCCACCTCTCTTGTTGTCACAGCTGACTGGACCTGTGGACATTGACCAAAAGACAGCCATTAGGACACTGGTCATGGAACTATGGCTGCTACCTTGGCTCCAAACAACGAGCTGGCCAATCTGGTCTTCTCTCAAGAGAATCTGTAGAGATAGAGGAGATGGTAGTTGCAGTTTGGTAGAATTTGCTGGTGCTGAAAAGTCATGGACTCAGGGCCTGGGGAAGTGATTGCTGCCCACATGCCAGCAAAGGTAAAGGAAGCATTGGTGAAGGGGCCAGTGGAGGGAGAGGAGAAGACAGCAGACAGCACTTAGAGGCTAAGAATCAGGACAGGGTGACAGGAAGGCACAACGGAGGCCAGGCTTGTGTGACCTCGACTCCAGGTGTCTCGGACTCCAAGCCATCTCTTTCAGTTGTTTCTGGGGTTCTGCTCCTCAGTGGTCTCTGATATCTTCCCCACTTTCTTCCCCTCCTCCCTCCCTCCCCACCCCCTCCCAGCCCCCCTTCTCCCATGTTCCTGTCCCTTGTAGCTAGGTTGAGGTCTGCAGCCAGACCTGTGCCTCTACTAGAGTCCAAGTGTGCAGAGGCACAGTCAAGAGGCCGGGAGGGTGGGGGGACCCGGGAGCTGAGTGCAGAGGCAGCATGGTCCCTGCGGATGGCCCCGTGAGAGCCTCAGAGATGGCTGCTGTGAACCCAGCACCTGAGAGCACCATCCTTGGCTTTTTGCAGCGCCATGGGGGAAGACCTGCACCTTGGCCATCATTAAGCCAGATGCAGTGGTCCACGGAAAGACTGATGAGATTATTATGAAGGTAAGAGAGACAAAGCTTCCCGACAGACACCCTCATGTCTCTCTTCTGGTGGAAAAGCAGGGGCGGACATCGTACAGCCGTGTGCTGGTGGGAAAAGAAGGCTTCTGAGAAGCTTTAACTACAATTCCACTTAAGTAAGTTAAACATCTTAAATCCATTTAGGACAGATACGAAGAGGCAGAGGGTCTCCGCTTTTAATGTTACCCTTCCCACTATCTTTTCCTTCTCAGCACATTTAGATATGAATTTGGGCTTGATTTACCCTTTCATCATATATGTGTCTTTTTACAGATCCTGGAAGCCGGTTTTGACATTCTAACAAATGAAGAGAGAACCATGACAGAGGCAGAAATGCGACTTTTCTATCAACACAAAGCTGGGGAGGTCAGCTCATCTGCTTTCATACATCCGACATAATCTCATTTCTTTCTTTCTCCAACATTATGTTTATAGGTTGATATTAGTTTGGGAGAAAGCAGAGTATTACGAAGAACAAGAATATGAATTTGCTCTCAGAATAATGATTATAACCTGTATCAGGTTAAAGTTCTTTGGTTGCAAGGAAGAGATTTTGATTCTAACTTAAGTAATAAAGAATTTACTGGAGGGCTACTCCATAACTCCCAGAACTGAAGAAGACCGTTGAAGGACTTGAATAAGAAGGTGTTGGGGAGAAGGACCAAGACCTTAGGAGTGGAGTTCCATGGACAGTCACTTTTAGGTGCTGCTGTTGGACAACTCAGATTCAAACACTTTCTTCTGCTTATGACTCCCCTGCTTGAGAGGGAGGCCTGGCCAACCTAGCTGTGCCATAGCCCCCCTCTCAGGCGAGATGTGTGTGTCTGGTGGGGGTGGGGGGAAGAGGCGTCATGGTTGTCAGCCGGGGTTGACCAGGCAGCCGGGGTTGTCCTGCCTTTGCCTTCATCTGGGTTCTCTGGTTGTGGTTGGTCATTACCACCACCCCTCCCTGGGCCTTCCGTGCGCATGCTGGCTGGTGGCAAGGCTGCTCACTGAACCCCTCCTGTCCTGTGGAGGGATGGGCCCACTGACCCACTGTTGGCCCCAGGGCCCTGGACCCAGGTCACTGTTTCCTCTCCTTGTGCTAGGAGGCATTTGAGAAACTGGTGCATCACATGTGCAGTGGACCGAGCCACCTCCTGATACTCACCAGGACTGAGGGCACTGAGGATGTGATCACTGCCTGGCGAACGCTCATGGGGCCCTGTGACCCTGATGTGGCAAGGAGGGAGCAGCCTGACAGGTGACGTCACCAGCTGTGGTCTTTTCGTTCATCTTAAAACCTGAATCCAAGGAAGCCAAGAGCCCTGCCCTCTATTCAGCCCTGAATTCCCCCTTTATATATATTTGGAGAGACCCTGAGAGTTACACATTTGAGGCAGCCCTGAGGAGGCCTCTCCCTCTGATCCAGTCTTCACTGTTCTCTCTGCAGCCAGAGGTTTCCACAGTGTGATCCCAGAGCCACACGTACAACTCATCCAGGAAATACAGATTGCAGGGCCCCACCAAAGCCTGCCAAGTCAGAGACTCTGGGCAGGACCTAGGGGTCGGCATTGCAGACTCAACCCCCTCTACCCTCCTCCCCTCCCAGGGTGTCCTAAGGCTCCCTGGAGTCTGAGCACCCTGTTCTGCACACTGCACTAGGCTGCCTTGGCCCTGTATTTAGCCTGGCATTGCCAGTGCCAAATCCATGGTCTTGTCTTTGAAGCTAAGAGAAGCCCAGCCAACAGGAAAGAAATGAGCAAGAGACTAAGTAGCTGCAGTTGTACCTTGTAGTTGTCAGGGCCAGAACATTCATATATGAACATTCGTATGTGGGATGAGTAAGAAAGCCCAGGGTTCAGATCCTAGGTTGCTGCATATTCAGTCAAGTCCTTTCTCTGAGCCTCAGTTGTCTCCTCTGTAAAATGGGATCACGATGCCTATCACGGGAGGCCACAGTGTTGTAGTTAAGAGCACGTCCTTGGGCCATGCATTAATCCCTCTGTGCCTCAATTTCTTCATGTCAATCATGGGTGCTACAATGCCTCAGACACTGATGTGAGGACTGAATGTGTGTGTGTGAGAGTATATGTATGTGTATATATGTGTGTATATACATGTATATCAAGTACTCAAAACAGTGCTTGACACAAAGGAAGCCCTAGCAATGTTAGTATTATCTTTTGGGGTTACTGACAAATTAACTATGAACACCTTACATTAAGCTCTTGGCAGGGTGCTAGTCCCTGGTGGCGCTATCAACAAAATGACAGCTCCTGAGCTTACACCATGACTCACGCATACTTAAACTGAGAATCACGACAGAGCGTCCCTCATAGAACTGTGGCACAAATGAAATGGGATCATGTATGTGAAGCACCTGGCAACGTGCAGAGAAATCACAATGGAATACGTGTCAGCTACTATCCTTGCTGCTGTTCTTGGCATTTCCAAAAGAGAGAAAGCCATTCCACAGAAATGCAGCGTGCTAACTGGTAGCTGGTGACCATGTTGCCAGAGAGCAAAACATTTCTCCTCAAATGAAACAAATGTTTCTTGTGCATTTTGCCAATGTTCCCAGTCTCCGCGCTCAGTATGGCACAGAAATGCCCTTTAACGCAGTCCACGGAAGCCAGGACAGAGATGACGCTAACAGAGAACTGGCATTGCTCTTCCCCACTTTTAAGTTTTCAGACGAAGTTCTAGAAGCCTCTCTGGGTAAGTCATCAAGGCAGTTTGGTCTTTATTACATCTGCAGCAAGTAAGCTGGGGGTGCTGATGATTATGTGGCAATCAGGTCTTCAGTCTAATAAGGTCCTGTCTGGTGAAGGGCCCATTATATAACCTCAGTAGCAGTCCTGATCTGTTTTGTAATGATGTCGCTTTCTAATACCACATTACTTTTTTTTTTTTTTTTGCTCCATTCTTACTTTGGAGTCATATTTTCATTGCAAAGTTACTTTTGCAGTTTCTTGTGGAAACTGCTGAGAAAATTTAACTAGCTTTCTAGAATCGTGCTCCAAAGCCAGAGGCCAGATGTCACTTCCTCACTTCCTGTGTGTTTCACACACCCCACGCCGGACCCTTGGTAGGGTTGCGGAGTGGTAGATCGTTATACAGAAGGGCCCTGAGCCTGCTGTGACTCTTGCATCCCTCAGCTCCCACTTTTTGGGAAAAGTGTGCGGGGTCATCTCCACCTCCAAATCTGGGTGAGAAACCCAAGGGGTCCAGAGTGCACGTGACTTACCTCACTCCACAACTAGAAGTAGGCCTCACTCGGAATGCCCCTGCCGCCGAGTTGGGTATCTGTGGTTTGAGCCTGAGGTGAAGGGGCCAGGGGCTAAGAATCCTGGGAAAAGCAAAGGACGTGAGGGTGGGATTCCTGGGAGAAGACTGCGTGCAGATCTGAGATGGTAACAACATACTTGTACACAAACGTTTGACTTTTACCCAATATATTTACCTAAGTGTTTGATATCTTCGCGGTCTCCTCAAGATCTGAATCTGGCTGAGTAAGAACATAGGTGGTCTGGGATGGGAGCTGGCCAGCACCAGCCCTCATTTAATCCCCGCAGCTGCCAGCAGAGGGACAGGCTGGGTGTGGAGGGCGTAGAGAGATCATGGCCAAGTGCAGCTTTAGGCGGATCAGACAGACCCAGGTTGACACACGCAAAGCCATTCCCCTCCTAGGAGGACTGGGGTGACAGTAGCACTGCTAGGGCCAGCTTTCCTCTAGGGACCCACCCTCAGAGACAGCCCATGGTGCATTCCTTTAGGTGTCCAGGGCCAGGCACATCTCCGTCCTTTTGGGGGGTAATTGGAAACAAGCAGTTTAACTCAGGGCCAAGTCTGGGGGAGGAGGAGAGCAGACTGGCTGGGGAATAGTCATTGGAGCGATTGCGGACAGTGTTGAGAGATCATGAGCCTGACTTCTGGGCCAAGTGATGATGAGCAAAGGGGACAATTACCCAGGGGTCTGAGCCAGACCACATTGTGGGAATAAGTGCACAGCCTCCTGGGAGCAGGACTCTGAAGCAGCCTCATCAGGGTGCTGATGTTCTGCTCATTTGTTTAATGGGCCAGGCTTCCTCAGTCGTCAGGAGCACCGTGTGCTTTCCAACTTACCCGGCACTTTCTCTGCTAAGGGTCAGGGGTCAAGGGCCCTGGAGACAAGACAGTCCTGGGTTTGGATCCTGGCTCCACTATTTACCAGATGAATAGCCTCGGGAAAGTTACTTACCTTTTTTGGACCTCAGTTTCCTCATCTGTGAAATGGAGATAATGACAGACTCATTATTAGCCCTGTAATATCTCCACAATAGCGATCTTCCTCACAGGGCTGTCGTGAAGATGAAAGGAGACAAAGGATATTCAAGTTCTTAGCCTGGGGCCTGACCCATATTAAATGCTCAACAAATAACTCATTTTCCTCTTTTCAAGATTTTTAAGCAACGTCCATACCCAACATGGGGCCCGAACTCACACCCCCAAGATCAAGAGTCACATGCTCCACCGACGGAGTCAGCCAGGCGCCCTTCATTCTAATTTTTAATTCCTGGTCCCTAACATACTTATTAGGGCCTCTCTCTGCTGTTTCCTCCACCCTGACCCCTCACTTCATCCTCTGTGATGTAGTTAGACCCCCTTTTCCTGCTTCTTCTGGTGAGTAGGAGAGAGGGCTGGGACAGGGCTAGGTTTCAGAAGTCCTGCAGAACATCTGTCGTCCCACAGGCCACGAGGCCGAAGGAGCGGTGGGCCCCACTGAGGTGCTTCGCTTCCCTGAGGACACGGACTGAGACGGCTGTGCAGCTTTTCCGGAGCATGTGACCAGGCCGAGGCCACGAGGCCACAAGATGGAATGTCTGTGCACTCCAATCAGCTGCACAGAAGGAAACCTCCAGAATTGGAACCTCTTTTCCACACCAATACTTATTTGGTTTAGCCATCTCTCATGAACAATAAACAGAATATATATACTTTCCTGCCTTATTAAATAGTATATAGAACATATACTTTTTTTTTTTTTTTTTTTTGCTACTTCTGGGATTTTATAAAATAAATGGACATCAGTTATTGTATCCTGGTGTGACAGGGTGTCATCTCGGGGGATAATGAGTTACACAGGACAGTGTTTCCCCAATAATAAATCTATTTATAGATCAAATAACTTTAGAGTTCAAGCTGATAACTACCAACGTGAAAACAGTACAAAAAGATTGGTTAGAACATTTCCAGGCATAGCAACATGGAGGCAGACAGGTACCAGCTTTAGTCTTCACGCTGCCTGCCCAAGCCACAGAGGCTGTCCCGCAAAGCTGCCTGACCTCCCATCTGAGGTTCTCCATGAATCAGGCGTGTTCATAAAACAATGCTTGGGAGTTACATTTGGAACCAGTGTTCATCTCATTTTCTTGACGCTCCCTTCCCCCATTTCTTTGGTTTCTGACTCTGGCTACAGCCTAATTTTTAAAGTGAGAGCTCCTAGTGGAGCCAAGTTGCCTCCAGCTTTCGCTAAATCACCTGGTTTAGCCATCCTTCCATGGGTGTGCCCTTGACAGTCACTGGAGGTTTTCAGGAGAATGTTAACTATTATTACCCCCGTGAATATTAACACGGATAGCCATTCCCTCCTGCTAGTTTGCTCTGTGATCTATTTGTAAATTCACTATGCCCAGGCACCCGCTTTGCTGAGGAAAAGGCTGTGTTTGTCTACTCCCCAAGACAAATGTTAGCGATCTCCTTCTCATTTGCTGGTTTTCTCCAGAAGACTTAGCTTATGACTTGAAGTTCTTTAAATGCACAGTTAGCTCCCAGAAGACTACTCTTCTTAGGTGCATTGCTCTTTTTGCCAATATTATGTTGGCACTGGGGACAGAAGGATGAGTCAGGCTGCAGGAAATGAGTAGCAAGTCTCCCCAGAAGCTAGGAAGCCAAGGATCTTCCATCACTGGAGAGATGAGAAATGGTGTGACCAAAGCCTCTAAAAGCAGGTGGGGGAGATGAGTAGGTGGGGGAACCGAGGCTGTGGGGGTGATGTGTGTTGTTGTCTGAGATGACCTTTAAGCCTTCCCAGGAAATAGCTGGGGGCAGCGGGGCTGGGAAGGGAAGGCAGGAAGGGACACTAGAGTGGTACAGCCGGTGATGTGCTCTTTCCATCTAGAACTTGGTAGAGTATTTCTTTTCTCAGAGTCTGGAAGGCTCAAGGCAGAAGGCATGGGGGCAGGGGGTGGGGTTGGAGGAGAGAAGCCTCCTGAGACTGGCTAAAACGTCAGCCCACAGTGAGGATGGAACTCCTTGGCAGAGACCTGGGCCTGGCTTCCTACAATGGAAGCAAACCAGAGGATGCAGGATGAGCGCTAGGGCAGGCTCTGCCCCGTGAAATAAAGACAGAGCTTCCTTCCTACCTAAGGACTGGCTCTGGCCCTCCACTCAGCGAGAGGGCTAACTGCTCAGCAGAGCCAAGGCCAGGAGCCAAGGGCTGCAGAGACAGGAGGAAAGGTGGCTAGGTAGGCCAAGACATGGCCCTTGAGGCAGGGGTTCCCTCAGTTTTTCTCCAGAAGCCAGGTCATAGGCCACAACTAGCCTCGTGCTGGAAACCCCACACACCTCTCTGTCCAGGAAGCAGGAGAAATCTGCAAAGGAGCAGGACTGGGGCAGCACCAGCCCCTATCCCAGGTGGCAAGGTGTCGGGACCTCTCCCCATCGGCTCTCCATCAGAATCTGGGGTCAGACCCCCATTTCCCAGGCCTCACTTCCATGCTTGCCCTGTGGCAAGGGAATTCCCTCCCCTGCCAACCACCTCACCACCCTCCCTCCACCAAGCTCTAGGGTAGATGTCCTTGGCTTTCTGTTTCTAGGGAGCCCAAGAGATAGGAGATGCTTCTCTATGTTTTAGAGATGGGGAAAAGTAGTGTGCAGTAAGTAAAGAGCACCTGGGCATCCCTGCAGAGAGAGCACAGCTGGTCATCTGCCAAGCTCGGGACCTGAGTCCAGTGGGTGGTGGCAGTAGAAATGTGGCTGAGGAGAGGATGGAAGGAGTAGACCCAGCACTGGGGAGGTCCCAGTGGCTGGGAGCGGCCACCTGTAGAGGGTCTGCTTGCTTTCAGGAGGCAAGAAGAGGGGTTCCCAGCTTGCTGCAGATGCCCCTGTAGGGTAGCTGTAACTCCCACAGGGCACCGGCCCCCGCTCTGAAATACAGTCACTTCCCGGCCTCTTACTCACCAAGAATCATAGGTTCCAAAAGCCAGTACACAGTATCTTCTAATGTTTCCTAATGTTCTAGACATTTGGAAAACAGACTCCTTTTTAGAAGTTGCCATGATTTTTTTCTTGGCTTTTATTAGCATGTGTTAAAATCATATTATCCAAACACTACCAGAAGAACATGTATTGTTCTGCATAAAGTGCTTAAGGAAAAAAAAAATGCAACTTATTAAACTGGACATTCTTTTCTAGTTCATAAATTTTGGGTTACAATCAGGGCACAAAAGGAGAAACAGAGTGCAGTATTAGAGAGAGCGAGAAGCTTAGTGAAGGACTCGGGTGGAGACACAGACCACGCCCCATTCCTCCCACTTTCTTGCCGACTGAACACTGCACCTGCATAAAGCAGCAAACAGCTTTAATAAATACATTTTTCCTTCATTTAAATCAGAAAAGTTAATTATAGTAAAGCACTTTTTCTCTGACCATCTGTTTATAGCCACAGGCAAGATTTATCCACAGAGTTTAAGTGTGAAAGTGTTAGTTCATTGGGCTTTCAGCTTTCTAATGCTATCTGGGCTCAAGATTGTCTCAGCAATTCGTTATTGGTTTCTTTATATTTACCAACTCTATAGTGTTTCGTGTTACAAATGCCAACCAAGGACATTTTCTCAGTACTAGAAATGTCAACAAGTGGACCTATATAAGGCTTTATTCCCAATAAACTCGATTTTCTTTAAACTGGCGTTCTCACATTAACACTCTGTTGGCCGCACAAAACCCAAGTCCCTGCTGTGACAGATTTTTAAATCGGTGGTGTTCTGAAAAAAATAACAACTTGGCAATCTCTGTGTTTGAATCTTGGGTGGTCATGTTGAGAACAGGAAAAATTGCATTAAATACACTTAAAAACATTCATTTGCAATCAAACATATTTAAATCCTCCAAGGAAGGTGCAGGTTGGTGATGGGGTGGCTGCGGTGTGAGCAGCCCCATCAGGAGTGGCTGGGAGGCTTGGGGTTCTGTCAGTGGCACACACTCATGACAAGCGGCTGGGTCACAGACCTCGCTTCCGGGCCGCAATGCCTCTGAACTTCTTTTAGCAAAGGGAAAAGGAAGGCTGGTTGTTCCTCCAAACAGTCAAGAGCAACCTCTGTTGAGTTCACCTTGAAGCTGACCCAGAAGCTGGAGCCAGGTGCCAAACTAAAGGCTGCAGCAGGGCGAAGTAGCACTCGCTGTCAGAGAATCCATCTTCCATCCGCTGGGGAGAGTCCCTTTCCCTCGCTCAAACTTCAGTGCTTTGGGCTTCATGCAGGACAAAATCTCAGCCACATCTCTTATTCAAATTTTGATCTCATTTTACAAAAGCACACTGAATAGCAGTCCTGAGTGACTAGTAGAATTAGCTGAGTATAGCTAAGAGAAAAACAGCTTTCTAAGCTATCCTGTTCTTTGCTTCTTTCTACAGGTGAGTCTGTAGAGCATTCTTTAGTTTCACAGTGATATATGCTGTTTCAGGAAGCACAAGGTGATCAGACTTTGTTTCCAGGAAGTGATGACCTACTTTAGTTTGAGCATAAGGTTCCACGACTGGCTCTATATCCTGCCAGATACCGCTACACCGATGACAGGATTTAGGGCAGTCGGGAGGCTCTTGGTGCCCAGTTCCTGCCAAGTGTAGCATGCCAGAGTCAGGGCTGGGCTTTCACTATCAGTAGCTATATTTCCCC
This sequence comes from Felis catus, assembly GCF_018350175.1. Lineage (NCBI taxonomy): Eukaryota > Metazoa > Chordata > Mammalia > Carnivora > Felidae > Felis > Felis catus. Next base: position 124,704,938 of record NC_058376.1, read on the forward strand.
CTGATGGTTCAAAAATCCTATTGTGAATTTGTTGCCTCACTCCACTCCACCCTGTCCATCTGACTTGGAAGCCTGAGAGCTTATTGAATTAGGCTGAAAAGAGGCTCTGTACCTGCTGATATTGACGGCAGTAAGATGCTAGCTTACTATTTTGCACAGCACCATATATCATGCCTGTTATTCAGGCCAACTACAGCCAACCTTTTTTCTTTTTTTGTTTTTTTTTTGTTTTTGTTTTTTTTTTTTTGTTTTGTTTTTTATAAAGAAAATCTATGTAAGTTGAGGTTCAGAAATGCATATATTTTTTACTTACAAATATTCATCTGACCAAAATTCAACATAACCTTTATGGAACACTTAACAATTGTTTTGTTTTTAAAATAACATTTCATTCAAACTGTATATAATTCAGTAAAGTTTTTTATACAGCAAGCAATGCTTAAACCCTGGAAAATCTGTAGAAAAGAGATTTTCACACAAAATAAGAAAAGAAAAATTTGAGGTATCCCTCACACACACACATCCATTCATTCTGACCCACGTGCACACACACGCGCACACACCTATGTGTGCAGAGACACATTCATCCTCACTCACAAAGTGGCTGCAGCATAGGCAAAAAATTGTAGGTCCAAAGGAAAATGATTGATTGTTCTAACAAAGAGTCCAGGTAGCTCAGAAAACAAAACAAAACAAAACACAATAGTCCTCTGAGGAAATTACTACCTCGAAAAAATGTTCTCAAGATGAATTTGAGATCTAAGCCTACCAAATTGCTTTTGCAAAACAGCTCCCTGCAGTCCAAGGTGACTTGTGCAAATAGAAGGAATCAAATGAGGCTAGTTCCTGTACTTCCTTTAACAAGGATGTGGGATGCTCGCAGGTGCCCAGGGTGCTCCCGTCACGCCAGGTACTGCTGCAGTGCCGTCTTTGCCCTGAAATCACAAAGTTCCTGTTAGCCATCATCTGAGAAGTGGAATGAAGGCAAAAGCCCTGTGGCTCAAAGATGGTAACGTGGAGTCTAAAAAGGTAGATCCCCAAAGGGAAGCGGGGTGAGCCCACCTGGGCGACTACCACACGGGGCAGAGATGTGCGGTCAGTGGGTAACTTCAATCCCAGGCTGGCTGCATTCCTCTTCCTGAGGTTCTCTTAGAAAGGGCTGCTCTTGTCATTACACCTGTTGCAGCTCAGGGGCATTTTATACTTTTCCTTGGTCACTGGCATTTAGGTGTGAGTGACGTATCTGGAATTCTTTACTTTCTCCTATTGCCATGCAGGTTTTATCTAGTGCTCCAGGACACTGTGGGGGTACGCTTAGGGTTCTGGGAAGCTAGGAGGAAAATTGACCCAGGGAAAGATATTCAGGGGCTGATTAGAAGGTGCCTGGGGGGCCTAGAGCTCATGACCCAATGCTGACTCATGGTTTCAAATGCCTTCAAATTGAGGAAGGAGGTTACAGTTTCATCTCATTCTTTTTTTCATGCCTGCTGGTATAGACCAGTGTGGGATGGCTGGAAAGAAGGCAGCGAGTTGGAGAGGAAGAGACATGATGTGGGCGGTGGCCTCACCCATCCTGATCCTTGTTAAAGTGTCTTCCTTTGAGCTAGGACTGAGGTAGGCCTCCTTTACTACTGCAATCATGAACTTGGTAGTTTCTCAAGAGGCTACAATTGTGGGAATTACAAAGTCAGGTTTTAGCAATGGTCTCCCCCTTCTAAGTTATGGAAAGAAATGGCTAAAATGTTTAGTTACAATTAGCTGATGAAATTAAGCCAAGGTAGACTGGGCATGCAGTAAGCTCGACACAAATGGAGTGTCTGGTTAAGTAATGGGACTTGCAGTTTTTAAAGTGGAAACTAAGGGGTGTTCTTACAATTATCTAAGACTCTATAAATATAGTAACTGCAAATAGTCCAATCCATCAAAATGGGAAGCCCTGTATACATGGTCTCCGAGTTATGAAATAGTTGGGTTCTACAAAGTCATTTTCCTACAGAAACAAGTTGATGAATGATGCCACAAGCCGCCCTTTAATGACCATCCACCTCACCTCACAATCCCAAGGCCCTTTGAGCCTGAGGTGGAAAGGCCTGGCCGACAATAGCTCCTCATCTCTAAGTGTTTGAAAGTCAAAGG